>NC_058373.1:125015833-125619166 GCF_018350175.1 Felis catus
CTGTTTTTCTTAGTAGGGCACTACATTAAGTTTCTTTCTTAAATTAATAAAGTTCACCAATAAAGAAAGACCTAAGCCTGACACAAGATACCCACAGGATTCCGATATATAGTGGTATTTTTCTTCTTCCTGTCACGATGCATCCCTTCTAGAACCAAACAGAAAAGCAGTTTTCCAAAGTTCCTGTCTAACTTTTAAAGTATTGCCTCAAACTCTCCTTCCCTTACTCTACTGTTTTTGCCATGGTTCTTATAACCTTCTAACATATTAAACAATTTACCTATTTATTACATTTATTTTCTGTCACTCCACTCAATACAATGTAAACTAAACAAGAGGACTTTTTTTCCCCTTTATTCACTGATGTATCCTCAGCACCTATAATAGTGTCCAAGACAAAATTGGCACAGAGTAAATATTTATTGAATAAATTTATGAATATTTTACTGAAGTAAAATATAAACTTCAGCATTTTATCAGGGAAGAACACACATCTTACCAAATGCAAATTTCCAAATGGCCACGGACACAAGGCTATGTACATAGGAGAGATGTACTAGCTGAAGGAAAAACTCTCAGGGCAAACAGTTTCCTCTTCTGGATCCAGAAATGAAGAAAGACAGGGAGACCAGAGACAAGGAAAGGAGAGGGATTTGGAAATATTCCAAGTAGAGACAACGGAAATGGTTTTGTTTTGTTTTTTCCCTCAGTCCTAGGATTCCACGAATGTAAACAAAGAAAAATAAGAGTAAGAACAGCTAACACACCTCTCTTCTCTTGTTGTATTTCTTCCAGAAGCTGCTCTTGTCTTTCTATCTGTTCGAAGAGACACTGGAGCTCAGATTCCTTGTTTTCGGTCATACTCCTCAGCTGTTGTCTGCACAGCATCAGCTCGTGCCGCAGACTCCTCTCTCTGTTTTCTCTCTCCTTCAGTTCCTCACAGAGCCACTTAAGTTTAGTCTAAAAAAATGACACATATATCTAATTTGTCAAAAAATCTAGAAAACAGTAGCATTTCAAAACATGAAGGAAAAGTCATGATAACTGAACAGACCATAGCAAACATAAGCAAAATAAAAAAAAATCTATAATGTTTTAATTTCCATAATGACTTCAAAGATGGTGTCGAAATTAAGCCAAATTTTCTTGGATTTTTATAAAATATCTGATATCCTCTATCAGGTTTGTAAAGGTAATACTACAGAGAAGTCTGGCCTGCTGGATTCCCAGTCATACTCCAATTAGATCCCTGATGTGATACAAAAGGCAATCTGGTACACTTTAAAGCATTTTAAAGTCAAACATACCACACAATAGAACTAGAGACTTGTTACAAAATGGAGTTTAATTCAAAGATTTTTTAAAAAAGAAAGATAAAATTCATAGTTTTGGGTTTTAAAAATGCATATTCCCAAGGGTCCAGCTAATCGGGAAAGATATTCTATATCACATGAGGGAGATAAAGTTAGTATTTTCCCACATTTAAAAGACTAGGGAATTTAGTTGAAGCAACTCTCGTTTTCTCAGACTCTAACCACACCTTTTATTAGTTAGATATTTAAATCAGGGATGAGTAAAAAATAAATAAATAAATAAATTTTTCTTTCACCTTCACTAGGACAGGATTTCAGTCATGTCTCAGGACTTTCCCAAGTGAGCCTATCCTTCAAGTTCTATTTGATTCTAAATAAAAGTCTTTACTTCAGTAAAAAGCAAATTAAAGGAAGAGTGGACTAAACAGGAAAGTCAGGTTAAGCTAAGGGAGAATTTTCCGGAACAGCATTCATCAGTAAGCAAGAAAGTTCTAGACCTCCAGAAATCTAGGAAGTTCTCAGGATACGCCACAGTATATTAAAAGTAGTGGCAGTAGGATAGCTTATGATAAAGTGAGACTGTGATACAGCCGCTAGACTGGGGGATCCCCACATGTATCAGCTTTCAAACACCCCCCAGAACAGAAAAAGATGCCCAGTTTCTCTGGTCAGAAGGTCTGTCGAGCAGATGGTATCTCTACGACACAGAAGAAATATTATCACTAGTCAAATTATGGAAAAATTATATGGTAATATTGTAAGATGACCAAGGTATAGTATGTGAATGTGTTACATGAAGGGGAATGGAGCTTGTAAAGGCAAAAGCTAGATCACATTTATCACAAACGCTCATCAGAAACAAAGGGGGGACTTCATGGAAGTTTGCCTTCCAGAATGATGGCACAAGGAGTTCTGCCAAGCTGCTCTTTAATGAAAATGCGAGGTGGAAGCTAGATGTGGGCAGGGGAAGGACTGCACCCTGCATGACAAAAGCCCCACTCCACGTTCCGGAAGGGTATTGCCAAGACAGGGGTCCCTCTTCCCCCAGTTCACAGTCAAGTTATATGGTATTGTGGCATAATAAGAAAGATATTTGGTCTTTGTCCTTTATTCTTGGCACAGAGCTCCTAAAGCCCAGGAACTTCCAGAGTGAGAAGAATGTCCTTTGTTATTCATAACAAGCTCTTAGATTACACCCAAGCTCATGCTAATGAGGTGGTTTAGGTAGTTGAACCTACTGAGCCCCCCAGGCACCCCTAAAAACTCTTGAACAATGAGGTTGGATTAGCTTCCAGACTGGTGAACATAGCCACATGCCAGGAGCGTGAGACATCCCCAAACTCCACGGGGACTCTTGGAGACCTTGCCCTATATAGACCTTGCCCTATATAACCTCTTCATCTGGCTGCCTATTTGTATCCTTTATAAATAAACTGGTAAGTAAAGTATTTCCCTTAGGCCTGTGAACCATGACAGCAAATTACTGAACCTGGAGAGAGAGCCATGAGAACCCCCAATTTGTAGCCAGGTCAGAAGGAAGTGTAGGTAACCTGGGGTTATCTGAATTGGGTACAGGTGGGGCCGAGCCCTTAACCTGTGGTATCTGTACTAACTCTGGGTAGTTTGTGTCAGAGGTGAATTAAATTGTGGGACACCCCGTTGGTATCTGCAGAGAACTGGAGAATTACCTCATTTGGAAAACTCACACATCTGGAATCAAAAGTGATGTGAGCAGAAACAGATCATAATAGTTAGTATGGCACTGGAAGGTCAGATGGCTAGGATTTTTCACCATCATAGTTCTGATTTGAGTAGGCTAAATTGCTGGCAAGTGAAGTGGAGAAACTAGGGATTCCTTCCATCACCAACCCCTCACTGATAGTGTGGCCACTCCACCTCAGACACAGCAGCCTGAGAATACTGGTATCCAATCTGCCATTTCCACAGACTGTTTGTGAGAAGGAGGGGCAAAAGCTACATGATCATATCAAGATTCAGAAAAAGTGTATGATGAAATTAAACACCTATTCCCAATAAAGACCCTCAACAGAAGGGAAGAGAAGGGAAATTTTTCAACCTGATAAAACATTTTTATGAAAAGCCCATAACTATTATCATACTTAATGGTTAAAGACAGAATGCTTTATCCCTAAGATCATAAACAAGAAAATAATGTCTGCTCTAACCATTTCTATCTAACATTGTATCAGGAGGTCATAGCAGGGCAATTATGCAGGAAAATATCATTATACATAAATCACTTGTATTTCTATACACTTGCATCATCAATCCAAAACTAAGTTAAAAAGACCATCATGTTTACAATAGCATCAAAAGAGTAACATACATTTAAAAAGAAAAACATACTTTTAAAAAGAAGTTCAAAATTTATACTCTGAAAACTACAAAAAACTGTTGAAAAAATTAAAGAAGGCCTAAATAAATGAGAAGATTTTACATGTACATACACGAGAAAACTTAATATCATTAAGGTATTAAGAGAAATACTCCCCAAACTGATCTACAGATTTAATGCAATGCCTATCAAAATCCCAGCTGAGATCTTTGGAGAGATTGACAATGTGATCTTAAATTTCATATGGATATTCAAGGGACCCAGAATAGCCAAAAACAGGTGTTGAAAAAAGATCAAAGTTGGAGGAGTCACACTTAACTGATTTTAAAACTGACGAGAAAGCCAGAGTAATCAAGACAGTGTGGTACTGGCATTAGGACAGACATAGATCAGTGGAATTAAACCCATACATATATATTGTCAATTGATTTTCAACAAAGGTTCCAAAAACAATCTGATGAGGAAAGATCAGTCTTTTCAACCAATAGTACTGAGAAAACTGAATATTCACATGCAAAAGAATAAAGTTGGACCCATACTTCATACCATCTTCAAAAATTAATTCAAGGGGCACCCGGGTAGCTCAGTCGGGTAAGCACCCGACTCTAGATTTTAACTCAGGTCATGATTTCATAGTTCCTGGCTTTGAGCCTCGCGTCAGGCTCCAAGATATCAGTACGGAGCCTGCTTGGGATTCCCTCTCTCTCCCTCCCCCTGTCCTTCCCCCACTCTCTCTCAAACTAAATAAAGTTTTCAAAAATTAACTCAAAATGGGTCAAAGACCTAAATGTAAGAACTAAAAACAGCAGATTCCTAGAAGAAAGCACAGGTGTAAGTCTTGGTAACCTTGGTCTGGCAACCTTGATTTCCTAGATATTACACCAAAAGCATAGACAACCAAAGAAAAAAGCTGTTAAGTTAGACTTCACCAAAATTAAAACATTGTGCTTCAAAGACCACAATTAACAATGTGAAACAACAACCCATTGAATAGGAGAAAATAATTGTAGACCACATATCTGAGAAAGAACAATTTAGAATGATACATAAAGAACTCAGTAATAAAAAGACATAGTGAATTAAGCAAGAGACATTTCTTCAAAAAACAACACAAATGGCCAACAATCACATGAAAAGATGCTCAGAATCATTAAGCATCACAGAAATGCAAATCAAAATCACAGTGAGATTCCATTTCACACCCAGCAGGACAGCTAGAATCAAAAAGACATATGATAACAACTGTTGGTATGTGTGGAGGAATTAGAGTTCTTATATAATGATGGTAGGAGTGTACAATCATGCAGTCACTTTGGAAAACCATCTGGCAATTCTTCAAAAGGGTAAACATAGTTACCATATAACCCAGCAGTTCTACTCTTGAGTATATTTTTAGAAGAAATGAAAACATACAGTCATGCAAAAACGCGTAACCGAATGTTCATAGCAGCGTTATTCATGATAGCCAAGAAATGGAAAAAAACCAAATGAACATCCACTGATAAATGGATAAAATGTGGTATATCCATACATGGGACTATTATTTAGCAATGAAGTGAGGTCCTGACACATGCTACGACATAGATGAGCCTTGAAAACATTCTGCTAAGTGAAAGAAGTCATTCATAAAGGACCACATACTGTATGATTTCGTTTATAGAAATGTCAAGAACTGGCAAATCTATAGAGATAGAAAGGTTACTTGTTGACTAAGGCTATAAGAGGGGTGAGTGGGATGGACAAATTTAGGAGGTGATAGCTAAAGGGTACATATTTTCTTTTAGGGTGATAAAATATTCCAAAATTCATTGTGGTTGTGGCATCACACCTCTGTGAATACACCTAAAAATAATGAGTGATACAGTCTAAATAGGTCAATTGTATGATATGTGAATTATATAACAATTCAGCTATTTAACAATTAACAAAAGGAAGAAGGTAAATAAGGGACAGAAAAACAAATTAAAATTAAATCTCCTTGTGGAGATGACACCTGGCTTTAGTATCTGCTACATAATTTATAGGCCTCTATCCTACCTGAATGTCACTAGATAAAAACAGGAAGTCCCCAACTTACTTTTCTCTTTTTATTTTTTAATGTTTATTTATTTTTTGAGAGACAGAAACAGAGCATGAGTGGAAGAGGGGCAGAGAGAGAGGGAGACACAGAATCTGAAGCACAGGCTCTGAGCCGTCAGCACAGAGCCCGATGCGGGGCTCAAACCCACGAACCGCGAGACATGACCCGAGCAGAAGTCAGATGCCTAACCAACTGAGACACCCAGGCACCCCTTGGAAGTCTCCAACTGAAACTGAGCTGTGTGGGGTACATGGGTGGCTCAGTCAGTTAAGCATCCGACTTTGGCTCAGGTCATGATCTTGCACCCTGTGAGTTCAAGACCTGCCTCTGGCTCTGTGCTGACAGCTCAGAGCCTGGAGCCTGCCTCAGATTCTGCATCTCCTTCTCTCTCTGCCCCTCCCCCACTCATATTCTGTCTGTCTCTCTCTTTCTCTCAAAAGTATATGAACATTAAAAATTTTTTAAAACATAAATTGAGCTGTGGACTTCCAAATATGATTGTAAACTTTAATTAAGACTGCTTCATTTCCCAATATCCATTTTGAAATTCCCATGCAAATACAAAAAGATAAAAAGCTTCCATAGGACAGGAAACCAGGAAACATAGTCAACTCTCTACCAAATAAAAGGAACATTTTCTACTACAACTTTTTTCTAAATAAAGCATGGAGGCAGAATATAGGGTCAAAGGTCAGGATGAGTCACATACCACCATCCCCACGGAACCACAATATGAGAGAGAGAAGGAAGTGAATTGGACTATTCTTTCAAAAGCACACTCTATGGAGAGAGTGGAACACATGTTGGAGGCTGGAACTCAGGAGAATGTTACCAATATTCAAAACAAGCAAAAATGACATGGAATGGACCCAAGTGTGTGTACTTGAGACTTAAATGTTAGGGGGAAAAGAGAGAAAGGAATCAGTACTGGTGTTTCTAGCTGAAGAAATGTGAAAGAGGAAAACTAGAAGCAAAGATTTAGGGGTTAAAAAGTTAACAACAGATTGGAATAAGCTGAACTTGTTAGGACTAACACAGAGAAGTGTAAATGACTGGTTGGATACATAGATCTAAAGCTCGAGAGATATGGATGAGAGATACAAAGTAAAGAATCAACAGCATCAAGGCAAAACAGCCCATGGAGTGTCTATGGAGACAAGAGAGAAGAATTTAGAAGAGATGAACAGAAGAGAAACGAAAAATAAAGCTGAGAAGTAGTTGGAAAGGCAGGAAGAAAATCCGAGTTTTGCAAAGGAAGAAAATGAAAATACTACAACAGGATGGATATGCTTAGTGTCAAAGACTGCCAAAGGGCCACTATATTTAGCGATTACAATATACATCTTTATCAAAAACAACTGGAGTTCAACGCACCAAACCAATACAGGACTGAAAATATGAATGCCAAATTATTGATGAGGATTATGCCCACTCAGGAGAGAGGTGTCAAGAGGGAAAGGAGAACATATATTCCAAATTTATTCTCCATACTTCTATATTGCTAAAGTCTTGAAAATGAAAATATGTTCAACGCACTATGTAATAAAAAATTATTCTAGACAATTTAATCAGTAGTTTTAGATATAAGTCAGTTGGAAAATCATTCTAAAACATCACTACCTGAGTCATTTATTAATTGATATTAACCAGGCAAAATAAGAGAAAGTCTACACTATTGCTGCCTGCTTCTATGTCAAAACTACAACCTGAATAGGGGCACCCAGGTGGCTCAGTCGGGTA
Organism: Felis catus; assembly: GCF_018350175.1. Lineage (NCBI taxonomy): Eukaryota > Metazoa > Chordata > Mammalia > Carnivora > Felidae > Felis > Felis catus. The sequence goes on from NC_058373.1 coordinate 125,023,323, forward strand.
AGTGGCCAACTCTTGATTTCGGCTCAGGTCATGATCTCATGGTTTGTGAGTTCTAGCCCCATGTGGGTGTGTGCTCTGAGCACAGGGCCTGCTTGAGATTCTCTCTCCTTCTCTCTGCCCCTCCCCCACTCATGCATGCATGCTGTCTCTCAAAATAAATAAATAAACTTTAAAAAAAAAAAGAAACTACAATCTGAACCTTTTGTTCACCTTTGATTATACCTTTTGTTCACCTCATCAAACTTTAGCAGTTACTCAAGAAAAATAAATAAATAGAAAAGCCCAAATAATTATCGTATTATGCAAGGGAAAAGGGGAAAGTTGGATGTATAATTTCTGGAAGAGATATATTGTCAACCAAGTCTTTTTGCTACTTATTTGGCACCTTAAACACGTGCACATCTTTATCCTTCAATGTTAATGAATTTGATATACTAAATCCTTAAGACTTTTTTCAAGAATTTAAAAATATTCTTCAATTTAAAGTACCCCGGGAGTGGATGTGTGTTCATGTTTGTATGCTCAAACACACACTAAAACTAGTAACACTGTTTTGCACATAGTGAGGACAGGACACATGCAATTAAGTGAAAAATTAGATGTCGTTAAGTTCTTGTAAAGAGGAAGCACCTTGTGTTTAATAAAACAGAAAAATAAAATATCTTGAAAACAAAAAAAAACAAAAAATTTTTGTATTATTATAGTAAGAAAGTTTAATGAACATTCATAAGTAACACACTTAGGACCTGAGCACTATTGATTTGGATTATAAAAATACAACCAGGAAGAAGGGCTGGAAGGATGGTCCTTCTAATAGGATTATGTCCATGGTTCTTCTCAGATCCAACAGTTTCCTATCACATAAGAATGAAACACTAATGTTATCAGATCTTCTGATACCTCAAAAGAAAAACAAATTCCATGCTGTAAGTACGCAATTGTAAAGTTTTTTTAAATGTTCGCTACCAATTCTCTGTTTTAAAACCAATGTGGTCCAAACAAAGTGAGCCTTTTGGGATCACCAGTTTGAATCACCCTGTTTAATCTGTTCTTGCCCAGTGATTTAAATGCAAATTTAAAACATAATGACTCATTTCCCTGTTCTCAAAGATTTCCTACTTACTCCATCCTAATCTTTGGCCTGTGCTCAGTACCATTGCTAAGGGTTGATAATGGAGAAACAAAAAGATGTTGTCATAACAATAATCATACTGATTTTGGTAAAAAAAACAAAACAAAACAAAAAACCCACAATTTCTGAACCAAAGCATTAATCAGGTTTGATATGTGTTATGGACTAATTGTACCCCCCTCAAGTTTATATGAAGTCCTAACCCTCAGGTGACTCTGTTTAGAAATAAGGCCTTTAGGGAAGTAATAAAGGCTAAATGAGGTTACCACAGTAGGGCCCCTCATCCTATAGGACTGGCATCCCTATAAGAGGAGGAAAAGACCCTCTGTCTTCCAACCCCCAATTCTTCCAATAATACTCCCATCCCCTCCCCCCATAATGCCCGTCCCCCTACATGAGAGGTGGCCATTTACAAGCCAAGAAGAGACCTCACCAGAAACTAACCCTGACACCTTGACCTTGGACTTCTAGGCTCTAGAACTGTAAGAAAATAAATTATCTGTTGTTTGAGCCACCAGTCTGTGGTATTTTATTATAGTGGCCTAAACAGACTGACCTATGGCTTCAGTTTATTCCAACAAAGCCTTTATTCCATCAACATACAAAATTTAAAAATAGGTTATAGTTAGATGCTTGTTATGAATTGAATATGTATGCAAAATATATTATTAATCCTACAAAACAAAATATCAACTTATGGAAATTTAATCAACAAATAGTCAATTATGAGAATCAGTGTTTGCTAGAGAAACACCCAACGTCTTTCATTAAACGCCTTGGAGAAACAGCTTGGAACACAGCATAGGAATAACTTTACCAATTCCAAATAATAATTACCTGACAAGGCTATTAATCACAGTGCAAACACCATTCTATTAACCACTCACAAGAGCATCTTAAAGATTACATAATAGGCTCATTTATTTAACTATATCAGCAAGTATTGCTAAATAAACTATAATAGAGAAGGAATTTCTAAATAAGGCAGTCTTTTACCTTCATAGTTGACAGCTTGCAATTAGGTGGGAATAAGTATCTAGTAAAACAATCAAAATGATCTTTTTAATCTGTAAGAATCTTCTAGTGAGATTTAGAGTAATAATATACTAAAGTCATTAAGGAATGACTCAAAGCCAAAACCAAGGGAAATAGAAAATTCGAATAACAAGATTATAGCTGATAGAGTTAGCAATAATACCAGGGCCCATAATTTTGCTGCTTTTAACTACCATACTTCCTTTGCCACAACTCAAAAAACAATTTTGAGAGGAAATGTTAATAGAAAAACCAAAGGTAAAGGAAGACGATGGCAATTTCTGAGAATGTGCCAGGAAACCAAAACAAAAATTAAACTGAAGTGCAAAATTCAAACCCAAATCAACCTCAAAACCTCTTTTAGTAATATTCTCTCGGGTTTCCTACATAGTTATGAATAAAATCATGAAGAAAAAAAATAACTCGATAATAAGAGTTCATATGTAAAAATACAAAATGCTTTTCTTCAATGAAACTGAATGTGTTCCATACACACAATCTAAAGTATCTTTAATGAATCAAGATACCTGAGGATTTGTATTTCATTTTGATGTCTACACCGGAAGGATAAAATGCTAGATGATTATTCACATCCTTCAACAAGAATTAAATATACTGGGTCTGATACTTCTCATACAATGGGTGTTTTAAAAAAAATCCGTATCTGGGGCGCCTGGGTGGCGCAGTCGGTTAAGCGTCCAACTTCAGCCAGGTCACGATCTTGCGGTCCGTGAGTTCGAGCCCCGCATCAGGCTCTGGGCTGATGGCTCGGAACCTGGAGCCTGCTTCCGATTCTGTGTCTCCCTCTCTCTCTGCCCCTCCCCCGTTCATGCTCTGTCTCTCTCTGTCCCAAAAATAAATAAAAAACGTTGAAAAAAAAAATTAAAAAAAAAAAAAATCCGTATCACTAAAAAGACAATATGCATAAAAGCAAAGTTTATACTCAAAGGTAGATTATACTACCAATCAAGAAAGACTGGCACAGAATTCAGAGACCCAGGTTCTAAATCCTTCTCAGTAACTAGCTTTATGTCATGAGGTAAACAATTCCCAGGGCCTCCTTCTCATCTATAAAACAAGGAAGTTAGACTACATGATCTCTGAAGCTGCTTCAGTTATAATATTCCAAAAATGGCAGGAAAAGCAATACCGGAACACATTATACCATTAAAAGTGGGACTCTTTGGAATGATATCAAACAGAGTAAAAAAGGAAAATCCCCCAATACTTTGGAAGTCTATTTCTTATCTATATAACCTTAAAAGTACAGTTCTGATCAAATAAAATATTTGAGAAAATAAAATATTTGAGTAGATTTACTGAAATCTAATCTGCTTGCTATTTATTCTTCAGTGATATTTAAGCTGAGGAAGTAATCTGAGTAGAAAAAAATGTGACATTCCTAATTACTCTTTAAATATATATATATATATATATATATATATATATATATATATATATATATATATATATATATATTTATTTATTTCCAAGAAGGAATATATATATGTGGGGGGGGGGGGGGGGGGCTTCCTGTCCAAATGGGACTTTCTAGACATCAATCCCAGTGCTAGAAACTCCTTCAGTACTTCTGCTGGCTTGCCTGTCTAGGACTCTGCATGTTGATCTATTCACATACTGAACTTTGAGTGGGATCTCCTACTTAGTCTTGAAAACCATAGATATCTCCTTCTCTACCACTTCATCTGACATAACATTAAACATCATCTGCATATTGTCACCAAAGCATTACTTCAATCTGTCCCTTCCTCTGAATCTCTACAATTTCCTTGGTTTGGACTTTCACCCCAGAGACTTTGGTCTCACCCAAAGACCTCTTAACTGGTCTTCCTGCCTTTAGTCTTCCCACTTCTACTCCACCTTTTACATCACTATGTGAGTAATGTTTCTAAAATAGGAGTACAAAGTTATCAGTATCCTGTTCAAATCTCCTTTGTGGTTCTCCCTAAATGCAGAACTGAAGTCAAACTTCTAAAATAGCATACAATGTTCTTCTTAGTTACCTATGCTCTACCTCTTTCTAAAGCCTCATCCCTGCCATTCTCTGCCTCATATTTTCATCTTGTATTGACAAATCGCTTGGGGTTTCTTTCCATTTATCATGCTGTTTGTCTTCTATACAATGCCTACAATTGTTTACTGTGCATGCCTGGTCTTTCCTCTTTATCTGCCCAGCTTCAAAATTCACTTGAGGGATCAGACTCCATGGTGGCCTCTGCACACCTGTATCACTGCTCTTAGACATAATATTGAAATTATCAATGTGTCAGCTTTTCTAGGAAAATAAACTGTTCCTCAAGAGAAAGGATCATGCCAAATTCATTATTATGCCCACAGCATGTAATCCAGCATCTGGCACACAGTAGCTAGTCAGTAAATTCTTGTTAAACTGAATAAAATTTGGCCTCTAAATGCCTTATTGGGATTTATGACAAAAACAAATCGCTGATCTATTGGAACGGATTGCCTGGTGTTCCTCAATGGTATTTCCTAATTCTCAATCCTCTTCCTCCCTGTATTATATGGTTCTTGCCATTCTTTGGTTATTTTACATATAAGCCTGGTCCAACTCTGAGTTGAACTTCATATTTACATTATGTAACCAATGTCGACAAAGCAACAGTGACCCTATCCTCACCCAGTCCCCTAGTTCTTCCAGGATTAACACTAACAGAAGAAATTCATTTGGCAGATTTATGAAAACAATTACCAAATGCCCTCAGAGGTCCTTCTAACACTGCAAGATGTCAGCATGGACTAGCTGAATAGCAATTCTACTTTCCATATAGTTTTTGTCCTCTGATTTCAGATCTTATCTTCAATACTTATAGAGCTGTCCAGTCATAGTTCATGGGAATTACAGTATTGTAGCCCATCAATAACCTAAGCCATCTTTCTGGTAAATAGATTCAATTCCTCCTTAGTCAGTTGGTCAGCGTGGTATTGCTTATCATGACCCTTTTACGCTCCACAGGAAGGGTTGTCTCATGCGGTATTAAAACTCGTCTGATCAGAAGTTCAATCCCATTAAATGATAAGGGAAAACTGCTCACTAGTTCCCAAATTAAAGAGCTATGATTAAGAGTCATCTCTGGCTCTCATAATTTAACTGAACAACAGCAGTGAAAGCTTTCTGTTCAGAAATGATAAAGATTTTAACTTGAAAGAAAATTCCAAGTACATTGCTCTTGTTGTCAGAATTGAGGAATCGGGAAAAAGAAACAAGAAAAATGAGAAATGCTTTATTAATGTACAACAGAAGTTTCTAGCCCAAAATTTCTGAGCCAGCAAAACATGTATATTCTGAATTTACTACGAAGGTGGCATAAATACAAGTTTGCATTTGGTTCTATCAAAAACGGTTAGGGATGAACAGCATCACTGTACTTAAAAAAGGAGGAAAATTTTACCGGGTTGGGTAAATTTCAATGGTCAATCATAATGCTATTCATTTCTTATTAAGAATGCTTAAAAAAAAAAAAAAAAAAAAAGGTTTCCTTAAAGCACAGCTGGTCTTCAAAGGTGAATCATGTCTTTCTGTCAACTCCCACCCATACCTTGCCACCAAGTTCAAGGCATTATCTGTGTTTATTCAGGTATTCTCAACTTCTTACCATTATTTTACCTATAATTAGCCAACTAGAGAACTTCTATATATTTTTTGTATGATCAAGTTAAATACTGCATTTATGCAGAAACCACCTGTAACATGCTGGTGGCATCATACCCCCCTATCCTTCTAGTACTGATATCACAGTCAGTTCTTCCTCTTTTTGCATTTGTTAATGTTTATGTATTTCTATAAAAATATAACATACCTTAAGGATTTTTTAAATTGTTTACATTTCCATTTTCTTTATTAATTTCCATGGCTTGCTGACACTGATAACCCTCATGCCTATACACAAAAGAGCACATAATTGATAAATCTTGGCTAACTGAAGACTTTAGACAGCATCACACATAATGGTGAGAACATTAATTGTGAGTCTGACATGGCATGCGGTCCATGTTCCCATTTTTTATATGGCACCGGAAAAGTCATGTACATTTTCTAAAACCTCCCTTTTCTCATATATTTAAATAAGGATACTGCACAAACTTAAAAGTTCTTTCAAATAATAAAATCCTAAATTGGACCACAATTGTTCAGGTTTAAAGTACAGCTGGTTTTCTTTATTTTTTTCCCCCAAGTTTATTTATTTTGAGAGAGAGAGAGAGAGAGAGAGAGAGAGAGAGAGAGAGAAAGCATGAGCAGTGGAGGGGCAGAGAGGGAGGGTGGGGAGAGAGAGAATCCCAAGCAGGCTCCACACTGCCAAGATGGAGCCCAATGCAGGGCTTGAACCATGAGATCATGACCTGAGCCTAAGTCGGTCGATTAACCAACGGAGCCACACAGGCGCCTTAAAGCTGAAAGAAACTAGCCTGGGAAGGAATGCAAGTCCTTGAGCACTGACACTTGGAAAAAGACATCTACATCTTACGTGGCCACGAATTTCTATATATTTTAATCAAGGAATTTCCAAGTTGATCTGATAGACGAAGATAGCAGGTAATTATCCCATAGTGCAGAAGAAGCTTTTTGCTAAAATTAGCAAATTGTTCAATTTTATTTAGATTTGCTTACCTACCCTTTAAATTTAAATCATCATGCAAAAGAACCATGAAGCAAGAAAGGTTGGTTATAGCAGCCCTGACTTTCGTACACTTCCAGAGACACTGCCTATCCCAAGGAAAAGGCAGAAGAATTTGCTTCTTTGACAATCTAGTTTTACTACTTCAACAGTTTTACCTTCCTTTATTTTCTCCTTCCGTACCTATACAGTTAAGCTAATTTGTAAATGTTAAACTAAAGAAACATGGAAGTTTCTTAAATTCATGACAATGATGTCTTCCCCAGCAATGAAGTATTACAGCTGCATATGCTCTGTTCAATAACAAAATGGTATGGTTAGCCCAAACAGGACACCTTGAAGGTCACAAATACTATGATAACTTTAGGACTTAAAAACAAATTACCTTGCTTTCTGCTAACCAGCGATGTGGGTCATAATTAATATCAGGACCAGATGAAAAAACCTACAGAAAAAGGAAATAGTCTATTAGAAGTAGAATTTTCTCTGAAATAACCTTACATAAATGAAATTCTTCACCATAACACATAAAAGTTTAATCCCTAAGTTTAAAGGCTTAAAAAGAAGAAAGTTCATTATCAAGTACTCAACTAATTCCAAACCACCACTTATTATGTCCATTTATGTACACGTGTATATACGTATGTACTCATTGAGAGTAAATATTTGGCTCAAATATAGAGGCACATATCAACTCTCAAGCGTTATCATTGCTAGAATCGTTAGAGGCTGATTCCATGGACTTCTGTCAGGCAGCTTCAATCAAACCAGTTTTTCATTTTTTTGTTTGTTTCTTTTCCTCAGTCTTGTTCCACATAATATATTTCACAGTTGGTTAGATGTAATTACATGGAAACTTAATTCTTTGTCTCTTTTATCCTTCTTTAATTTTATACTGTGAGGGCCATTTTGTCTCATTAATGGTTGGGTAGAATTGACAGCAACTAATCAACATGATTTTGTGCAAATGTTGCTTTATATTTCATGATGGTAACAAAATCCTACAATAAATAGGTTCTGTATACCAGCTGCCTTGATTTCCTTCATACCAACTCATTTATAAAATCCATTGCCATCTGGTTCTGCCTTATTACTAATAAAATGATGTTCAAAGGCTGTCAATGACTTTATGATTCTAAACACAAATTTTTTTTTCAGTTCCTACTTACTTTGAAACAGGTGCTACCTATGATATTTTTACAGGACTCCTTCCTAGAAATGTTGTGTAAAAATATCCTATCCCTCTGCAAGATGTCTATTCCTATTCTCAAATACTTCCATACTTCCTGATGTGTGTGCACATCACTCCCCTAAGGAATACCATTAGGTGATTCATTTAGACACATGAAGAATGTATAATGATGCTGACCATATGCCATAAACAAACATGTTGTATTCTTAGCTCCCACTTTTCTCTCCTCCACTTTTCTTACCATCCAAATGTCACCCAACTCACAGACTGCCTTTCCTTCAGTCAAATTCTGCCTATTCTAGCTTGTGGTGTTTTCTTCCTCTTTGAACTCTGCTATTTGCAAGCATCCATTTCTCACTAATTATGATGCTTTCATTATTCTTTTCCATTTATCTGTGTCACAGTTTCAATTAAATCTTCAGTGACCTAAGATCTAGTGCTAAAGATTAAAGTTTAAAATAATTTGACAGGAGTACAAATAATATTCTCATTTTGTGATTTTTTACAAATTTATATATAGTGTTTAAGAAACAGCCTGTCCACTTACAAGTGATGTGACTTAATTTCTCTAAGCTGCAGGTTATCATCTATAAAGTAGGCAAACTGCCTCATAAGGTCAAGGTACAAATTAAATAAAATGAGGACTGGCACAGTATCTGGCACAGAGAACATCATTATTACTACTAACTGCATATAAAGATGTCATCATCAGAAAACAGACTTCCAGTTCGATGGTAACAAGAACATTACAACAACAATTTGTCATAAACAGATGAATAAAAAAAAGAATATATACATAAATATACAAATATATATGAATATATGACAAAAAGGGCACTACATAATAATGACAGCTAGCATTATTTGAGTATTTACTAACTGCAAAATATTTCACTCCATAATATGCACCTCATATATCTTATTTTACTTTATCCTCAAAATAAGCTAACTTATAAATGGGACATGAATTCTTAAAGAGAAATTACCTAAGTTGTCCAAGGTCACACATTAGCAATTTAGAGAGATGTAATTTGAACCTACATCTGTCTTGATCCAAAGCCTATCCTCTTTATGCTCTCCAAAGAGTGCATACTCAGAATAAGTGTTATAAGAAAAGCTCTTCAATCATCGACGATTGGTTTGTGAAAATGATGTAACTTTAATTCAGGCAATGCCTAACTCAAATTCAAACAATTTCCTAATTGTTTTATAACAGTGGTGGCTTATTAAGTGTCCGTCCTTAAGTTTTCTAATATTATATGCATTTACTAAAGTGGGATAAGTAATAAATAGGGTGGCTAGAAAAAGGTAATTAGAAATAATACCAACACTCCCAAGTACTTTTCTCAGGCTCATTTGTTACATATCTATTATCCAATTCATATCATAGCTGTCACTACATAAAATGGCTTAAAAATTTCATCCACAGTATTTCAAAAACAAATGACAAAGAATAATTGGAATTATTCCATTTTTTAAAACATTTTATAAGGACCACCACTCTCCCTTAGATCTCTGAACTGTAAGGCAAAGAATTTTATTTTAACAACACCTTGGGTAGTTTATTTGAGGAGAACAAATGTTATATTCTTGGGTATTCATTTTCCCCCCAAGTTTATAGGACGGTAACAACAGAAATTATTAATGGAAAGAGACCCACAATGAAAAAAACTGTGCTCTTCAAAAAAAAACAAAATAAATAAAACTTAATATAATTTCCATTCTTTTAGATTTACTTTCTACCCATCACTTGGATTGAATTAGTCTTTTTCTAGGGACAAAGTGTAAAGATCCATTACCACAGTCACTGCTTTCCTATTAAAGAACAGGGTGCTTTTTGGAATATGTTAGAAGGATCATTTGTGCCTCAAAAAGAAATAAGAAAATATTTAAGCAATCTGCTATCTTCTCACTATGTTTTAGGCTGTAATTGCCCATAACAAGGTTCATATATCTTATAGCATGATCCAAATGATTCCATTTCTACATCTTTGATTGAAAATAAGCTGTCTTGACACAAATACTTAAGTACAGAATAAATATTTCACTATTTTTTAACTTTTTAATAAATATTTATTTTTGAGAGAGAGTGAGCGGGAGAGGGACAGAGAGGGGGACAAAGGATCCAAAGTGGGTTCCGTGCTGACAGCAGACAGTCCGATGTGGGGCTTGAACTCACGAACCCCAAGACTATGACCTGAGCTGAAGTCAGACACTCAACAGACCTAGCCAACCAGGCATCTCAATATTTCACTATTAATATGTGCTCCTTTTAGATAAAATTAGAATCTTAAGGCTGTACATCTTTTAAATATATTTAAATGTAACAAGTCTTAAATAAAAAAGCAGCATTAGATAGGAAAAAGAATACACCAGCATTATAACAGGACCTGTAACAAAACTCAAAGAGTTTTTCCTCTAAAGCCAATTACTTCTCATATTTGGCTCATAGTCCTCTCAAACTGACATCCGAGCTTTTTGTTCAATGTAACTAGAAATACATACTGTAGAAATTCCATCAACTCTACCAAAATCTATCCATTGAAAAATTTCTGTTGAAGTTGAATCCTAAGATACCTTCCACTGTAAGAGTAGAATTATAGTTTTCTTTTCTTTAGAACACCACTTAAGGGAAAGAAAAGAAAGAAAGAAAGAAAGAAAGAAAGAAAGAAAGAAAGAAAGAAAGAAAGAAAGAAAGAAAGAAAGAAAGAAAGAAAGAAAGAAAGAAAGAAAGAAAGAAAGAGGGATAAGAACAGGAAAAAGGAGGAGAAAGCAATACAAAAAGGGAAGATCATTTTATATGAGGAAAGACATGACAAAATAAAAAAGAAGAATCATCTGAAAAACAGTTTTTAAATATTAGGCGTAACACCATAATTTGAGTCCCACCATATCACCACATGACATAAATACAGGGAAAACGATGGTTACATGATACGTGTTATGGTCCTACTGCATCAAAGGAACACAACACAGGGCGCCTGGGTGGCTCACTATCCGTCTTTGGCTCAGGTCATGATCTTACAGTTCATCGGTTTGAGCCCTCCGTCAGGCTCTGTGCTATCAGCTCAGAGCCTGGAGCCTGTGTCTCCCTCTCTCTCTCCCCCTCCCCTGCTTGTACTCTGTCTCTCTCTGTCTCTCAAAAACAAACAAACGTTTTAAAAAAAAAAAAAAAGGAACACAATACAATACAGCAGTGTACAAAGAGGTGCTTATCTTCAAGGAATTAAGAACATACACGATTAATTCTGTTTTTATTCATCATTTCCCTAGCACTATAAACTGAATAGCAATATTCCATTTTATAGACAGAAAAACTAACTTAAGTATAATTTGTTTAAAAAAGGAATGCAAATAGCATCATGGTTACTTGTTTAAGCTCCAGAGTTAGACTCCCAAGGTTTAAAGTCCTGGTTCTAGCATTTAACTGGATATATGGCGAGGGGCAAGTTACTTAACCTCTCCAAGCCTTGCTTTCTCAGGCCTAAAATTGATTTAATCAGAGTACCTAAAGGAAAGGGTGGCTTTAGGGGTTAAGGGAGAGAATGCACATACGTAGCTACCACAGTACCTGTAATGTAACTAGTCCTCAATAAATATTAGCCATTAATACACTAGCAACAACAAAAATGGCCTGATAACGACAACCCAGGCCTCTTGACTCCAAGGATATTTTTTTAGTCAGAACTGCTGCCTCTCTCATAAGACATTTTCTTTTCCAGAGTGAGATAGAGGCAATTCAATGAAATAATGATACACGTTCTCTCCCACAACTGTGCAATAGATACGGTATCTCATTTTAAAAAATGCAAGATGTTATTTTGTTTCATAAAACTTTCCAGAATAAAAATGTGACTACCATGTAACCATGCATTAAAATCTTATTATAATTATATATTAGGAAACTAACTGAAAGGCACAATGAGAACTCATAATTACTTTCAATTTCTCCATCGAGTCCCTGGAGAAGGTTTTACAAGCTGCATCAATTTCTTTTCCTATGACACCAAGAATGGATTCCTGTTCAGTCTCCAGGCAAAGAAGTTGATCTTTGAGCTGCAATCTGGCCTCTTCCATCCTCCTTAAGTACTCTTCTTCATTGCTTATATGCTTTTCCTAAAACATGGATAAGAAATAAAAACAGAATTAAGTAATGGCAAGAAACGCTTGCAATACCTGTGTAGCCAACTCAAAGGAGTGTGTAAGGAACCGGAACCACATCTGACTCTGTCAGTCTCTTTACTAAAAACATTTTGCCTACTCATCAGCTGAGGTCAAGTTACAGAGAATTCAGAAGAAGGGCATTGAGGAAACTGGGTGAGTGGATACTTGGCAAAGAAAATTAAAGTAATTCTGTAACCAAAAGAAAAAGAAGTTTAAAGAAATCCTTCACATTTTAGTAACATAATGCCATTAACAGATTGGAGAGTAACAGCTGACGCCACAAACGGACTTGGAGCTTTCAGTAAATATTAGCAAAACGCTAGAAAAGTAAAATATAAAATAAGATTGTTAGTATCTTCATTTCAGAAAAAAAAAATGTTACTACCTTATCTCATCAAAACATAGATTTTAAAAAGGCTAAGTTTTCAAATACAGTCATACTTCATAAATGCTTTGAGTCATGTAAATTTGATCAAAGCAAGACAGAGGTACTTCTCAAAAGTAAGCAAAAATATTTAATGAGAAGAGATTTCTAAGCATCATTCAGGAGATTACAAAGACTTGGGGGCCCCCTCTAGGCAAAGCAAGTCCCAATCACTACGGCTTCACAATTTCATTACTAGAAAAATTCAAGTGGTGTTGCACACACCTGAAGGTAGGTCACAAAATCACTAGAATGTAGTGTAAACAGTGGCCCAAAAAGTCATGGTGGCTGGCCAGTTTTGCTTTCACTCATTACACAGCGACCTCATCATCTTTACCTACCCTAGCAAATACAACATAAGCAAGGAGATGATGTGGCCAAAAAATCCAGCCTGAAGTTAAAAGAACAAAGAGATGTGCTCAATGAAAATTCATCACAAGAGGAAAAGATAGCATTTTAGCAGAGTCACCCAACATTTCCTTTCAATCCAAATTACTTTTGCAAAATAAATGAAACCCTCTGCCCACAAGAAGAGAGTCCTCGCACAACCTGTCTTCTGCCCTTCTGTCCAGCATCGCCTCCCTCCTTCCCACTCTGACTGCAACTACTTGCAGCTTCTCCGACATGCCTGTGTACGTCTCCCCACCCCCATCCGATGTGTACGACTCTGCCTGAAGCTGTGCTATTTGAAAATGGGGCCAGTAGCTCAGAGGCGGCATTTATCCTGATGACTACATTCTCCTGGTCTGTAGCTCAGCTTTGTAAACTTAAGGACTGGATTTTCTTTTCTTTTTGGTACTCTGAGTGGAGCCATCTTTCAGCAATAGAAGAACATTAAGCTCACGAGAGACTAATGTACAAACTAGAATGCCACTCAATTAACTACATCAGCTTACAATAAGAACCATAACTGCCATACAGATCAGAATGTTCATGTCAGCATAACCAGTATATGTTCTCCCTGCAGACCAATCTGGATGGGAAGGCAAATTATAATCAGAATGTTGCTTAATTAATAGGAAATTGTAGCGAGGGGAGTTTGTTTTATGAAACAATTCACAAATGGTATCACGTTAATGGCAGCCTGGCGTGTCCATTTACACATCAGAGATGTACAAACCACAAGAACGAGTGTTCCATTCTCCTGGGTGGTGTTTGGATGCAGACTGCTGAAGTACATCTCCCTAACTTTCTCCTTTGTTCACATTGTTTCTGCCCTCCTACCATTCAGTTTCTCTCCCACCTGATTGATACTGCATCTCTTTAGATACACTGATATCTTCACAGTCTTGCTTTCACCTAAGAGGCTTTCTGAAAAATTAACACCCAGGCTCTGAACAATACGTGATGACTTTCAAGCTTACTTACTACAAAGCAACCTTACTGCCAAGTCCCTGTGTGAAGGTATTTGCCTCTGTACTGTTGCTACGTACCGACCACCTACACTTCCTATCCTTCTAAGCTTATCCTCCAAGATCTAGTCTCCTTTCTTTACTGATTGCCCAATGCAGAATGTTCCCAGAGCATATTACACATGTCACAGTTTTTTAAAAATGTATCAAGCTGTAATATAATTGTTTGTGTGCAAGCCTCCCTCAATAAACTGCTAATTTGGGGAGACAACAAAACATGTTTACAATCATCTTTTAAACTCTCCAACTTTGCTGAAGAAATGATTTAATATTTTCTGAAGACTCAGATTCAACACCGGAAAGATCGTTTCATCATGCAGACCTACATGTACTCAGAGGCTACTGAGGTGTGCTAGGAAGTTCTTTTTATGCATTCATAAACCTCCAGACTGCTGCTATATTCTCACTGGTGTGACATTAATAAAGAAAATATTCTATCAGGGGTTACTGAGGCACCTGGAGGACACCTGTTGATATTCTAAACCCAAGCAATTAACAATGATATTCTAACTCTTCCTTCTTTTCTCATTTCCCTCAGATCTGGCTTTCCTCTATCCACTATCACTTTTCTGTGCTCTCTATCACTTGACTCATCAATAAGAAGACAAAACTATTTCTGTATTTTGATATTCCTGAAAATGTTAACATTGTCAGAAAAGGCTCCATAAATTCAATCTCTGTAGCAAAGACTGAAAACTTCATCATCCACTTCATTATTTTTGGTGAGATAGTCCACATGCTACGTCCAACCTCCCTTTGAAGTAAAACTCACAAAACGATGAACTCACATGGACCTTTTAGATCAGTAAGTCAAATTACCTATTATTCTTTCAGGAATCCCTTCTCTGACATTTCTGACAAATGGTCATCGAAGCCCTATGTGACCAGCCCTAGATTCCAAGAATAGGATACTTGACAAAACTGTCACATCTTTCCATTAGTCTAAGTGCTGTACTTAAGAATTAAATAAGGAACCCTGTACCCTTACTAAGTCACATTCCAGGTAAATCCATGTTCTTTTATTTAACTCAATTTCAGGCACTCCACCATATTGGTTCTCCACCCACATGCCCTCTAAGACCTTAAATCTAAAAGTTAAGTAAGCTCTTCTACTCTGTACTCAAGGAATTGTAATTTGATTTATTCACTCATTCAACAAATTTTTATGGAAGGCCTACTGTGGTGAGATGTTCTCCTGAGTACTAGGGACAGAGTGAATCAGATAAGGCTCCTGTCCTCATATAACCAAAAAATAACTCCCTGAAATGTCATCCCTTTTGTTTTGCCCCATTCTTCTGGTTGGAGAATACCTATCTCAATACCAACCGTAATACCCAGTGAATTAGCTTTTTGTCCCAGCTTCAGGTTCAGAAATAGCTCTACGAATCGAACAAGCTTGGCTAATTCTGTGGGACAAGTGGGAAACTGGTTGACATTAATCCAACCATCCTGTCTGATTTGAAGGTATATGAATTAATAAGGGGAGATGATAATATTTAGGCACTATTATGACTATTCCCTGGTTCTCTAATGAATTCAGAAGGAGCGATAACTCTACTATAAGATTAATCAAAAGCTATTATATATCTACAGAACTAAAAGTAACACAAGGGATTTTAGAGACTATTTAGAAATATGGAAGAAAAAGGTGGCTTTGTGGTACAATGGATAGGGCACTGGACTTCTAGAAATATGGAAAATAGTCCAAAGTCAATGTTTCACAGCATGAATGGACACAAATGTCTGGGTTGTGGGATCATAAGGAGCTTATCTGTGGGGGAGTAGGAGGACAGGGTTCAAGAGATAGAAACAGATGAAGCTAACTATTTATAGTAGTCTATATGATCCAAAAAGAAAGATATCCTAGACCATGCCTGATTCTGAGAAAGAACCTTAGAGAAAAAACTCAATCCTTAGTTACACAAGTGAGGAAACCAAAGCTCAGAAAGACCAAATAACCAGACTAAAATCAAAGAGGCCATAGCCCATGACCTGAGTCCCCTGGTTCCCTAAGTGCTCTCTATTAAAATGACAGATAAGGGATGCATGTGTGGCTCAGTTAAGCGACCGACGTGGGCTCAGGTCATGATTTCGCGGTTGATGGGTTTGAGCCCCACGTTGGGCTCTGTGCTGACAGATCAGAACCTGGAGTCTGCTTCGGATTCTGTGTCTCCCTCTCTCTCTCTGCCCCTCCCCCGCTCATGCTCTGTCTCTCCCTGTTTCTCAAAAATAAATAAACATTAAAGAAAAAAATTTTTAAATGCCAGATAAGTTGAGGGGTGCCTGGGTGGCTCAGGCAGTTAAGCATCTGACTCTTGATCTCAGCTCAGGTAATGATCTCAAAGTTTGTGAGTTGAAGCCCTGCATCAGGCTTGTGCTATCAGCAGAGAGCCTGCTTGGGATTCTGTCTTTACTTCTCTCTACCCCTCCCATGCTGTGCTCTCTCAAAATAAACAAACTAAAAAAAAAAAAAAGTTTAAAAAAAAGAAAGAGTACAAAAAATACTTCTGAATGGACATTATTACAAATGAAATACACGACATACATGAAATACACGAGGAGGAGAAAGAGGAGGAGGAGGAGGAGGAGGAGAAGGAGAAGGAGGAGGAGGAGGAGGAGGAGGAGGAGGAGGAGGAGGAGGAGGAGAAGGAGGAGGAGGAGGAGGAGAAGGAGGAGGAGGAGGAGGAGGAGAAGGAGGAGGAGGAGGAGAAGGAGGAGGAGGAGGAGGAGAAGGAGGAGGAGGAGGAGAAGGAGGAGGAGGAGGAGGAGGAGAAGGAGGAGGAGGAGGAGGAGGAGAAGGAGGAGGAGGAGGAGAAGGAGGAGGAGGAGAGGGAGGAGGAGGAGGAGGAGAAGGAGGAGGAGGAGGAGGAGGAGGAGGAGGAGGAGGAGGAGAAGGAGGAGGAGGAGGAGGAGGAGAAGGAGGAGGAGGAGGAGGAGAAGGAGGAGGAGGAGGAGAAGGAGGAGGAGGAGGAGAAGGAGGAGGAGGAGGAGGAGGAGGAGGAGGAGAAGGAGGAGGAGGAGGAGGAGGAGGAGGAGGAGGAGGAGGAGGAGGAGGAGAGAACACCATCAATAGCCTAAACTTTTAGGGGCTATCCATCTATACTGGATATGTACCATGTGCACATAAAATCTGCTCCTGGCAGATTTCAGTCAAAAAGTACACTAATCGCACCCTAGCAAGGTACAGTTCCACTGTCAAAATAGCAAATATTTTATGAAGTTTCCATTTCAGGATAGGAAGGGATTACACCGTTAACATTTGTGTCTAAAGTAAGTTAAAAAAAATACTGCTCACGATCTCATCAAACACACACACACACACACACACACACACACACACACACACACACACACACAATGTTGACTGGCTTGATCAATGGAGCTATAAATTCAAAGGATACGAAATGTTCTCTGATTATATATTTATGTTACCACATGCTCTTCACAACTCAGAACATTCACTTTCCCAAAGGCTGTAAAGATTACAAGTAGACACAATCTTAATGGAAATAGAACTATAGTAAAACTAGACCATGTCCAAAATGTTACATCCTTGGCAAAAATTTTGAGATTCCTTCAATGTCTTAAGAGCTCCAGAAAAGCCATGTTATTTCCAATACGGTTGTTACATGACATGAAAACAGTTCTTCATATACCTTAAAATAAAGATTTTAGCAAATAAAACACACTCCCATGACTAAATAAGTCATTAATTACAAAGTTAAAGCTATTCCTTCACTGAAAACTAAATTGAATAATCAAGAATGACAATATTTCAGCCCCAAGGCCATCTTTAACACATCAGCAGTAGGTGGGGGAGAGATAGGATAAGAGGCAGAGAGAGATCAAATTATATTAAAGGTTGGAATTTAAGCTAACATAATGTAATACAAAGTTATTGGAAGCATGGCATGTTGAAATTATAGATCAGCACATATCACCTAAAAAGTTTTTTTTTTTTTAATGTTTATTTACTTTTGAGAGAGAGAAAGAGAGAGAGCAAGGGCCAGAGAAAAAGGGAGACACACAATCTGAAACAGGCTCCAGGCTCTGAGGTGTCAGCACAGAGCCCGATGCAGGGCTCGAACCCATGAACCGCGAGATCATGACCTGAGCCGAAGTCAGATGCCCAACCGACTGAGCCACCCAGGCGCCCCTGCCTAAAAAGTTTTGAGAAAGAATATTTCTGTAACTCAAGATAACTGTTATGCCTAAGCCTTAAATTCAGGACACTGGCATTACAAGGCAAATTTTGAAACTATCCTGAACAAAAATTGGATCTGTCTGGAAGCCATTTATCTAACTCTCTAAAGAAAGCTCATATTACTTATGCCAACAGAGTTGACTCAGCTGCAAGGAAGTTAAGTTACAATGAAATGGCAACCAAGTCAGAAACTTCAGCACAACTAAAAGAGAAGGATCTACCACAGATATTACAGGGTATCTGAAAAGACTTTAATCTGGAAAACTACCACACTGCAGTTCAAACTGTCTTGCAAAACAGCAAGAAAAAAAAAAAAAAAACATTAAGTATTGGCCACACCATAACTACTTTCTACAAACTTATTTCTGAAAAATACAAGACCTTTATATGATGGTGCATTTCTTAAATTCAAAGTACGGCTATATATTAAATGTTTAGATTGGTATCAAAAAATACGCAAAAAAATAAAACAAAGCAACACTTCCACAATCAACAATTCAGATCAGTTTTTAAAAGTCTCCATGGATCTGGGGCGCCTGGGTGGCGCAGTCGGTTAAGCGTCCGACTTCAGCCAGGTCACGATCTCACGGTCGGTGAGTTCGAGCCCCGCGTCGGGCTCTGGGCTGATGGCTCAGAGCCTGGAGCCTGTTTCCGATTCTGTGTCTCCCTCTCTCTCTGCCCCTCCCCCGTTCATGCTCTGTCTCTCTCTGTCCCAAAAAAATAAACGTTGAAAAAAAAATTAAAAAAAAAAAAAGTCTCCATGGATCTAACCTATGTAAATCTTTTGTCCTCAGTGAACCCAACACTACTCAGGAATAAAGAGGACAAGGGAAGGTCATAAACTGAATTTTTTACTTCCTATAGAAGTGCAGTAACATGAGGAACCTCCCTCCTCACCCACATGGATATTATAACAACAGATAACTGAGCTCTTAGGAATAATAGGAATGTCTACCCCTTCTCTATGCTCCCAAGGCACTTTACACAAGCTTCCCCTAGAGTTCTTACTATTTGAATGTCTTTTATGTCTGTCTCCCCACCAGACTGTGAGTTCCTGTTGGGTAGAGATCTTATTCTTTATTTAAACATCCCAGTACCTAGTAGTGTGTCACACAGCAGTCAATCAATAAATCTTTCTGAAACATATATATTCTCCTACGTTCCATTCATCCTGTGAGCATTTGTGTGTGTGTGTATTCTCTATGCGCTAGGCAGAACAGACCCCAACTATATGATAATGAAAAAAAAAACAGAACCTCTGAACTCAAGTGACTGCTTGTGTTTCTGTAAGTTTATGTTTGCAATAAATTAATTAGTAAATTCATTGAAAGCAATCATCTTGTCAATTACAGGTTATTGTAACCATCAAGGCAAGGTGATGTCACAAAAGTGAGAGCACTGCCTTGTGGTGTGACGCGATCAGATGCAGAATAAGTTTTAAGGGTAGAATCAATAAGGTCTGCTGACAAATTAAGTACGGATCCATGTGTGAGAGAATGAGATGATTCTTTACATGTATTTAAAAAGCAAAAGAACATTGTAATTCCTACTGGAAGATTGGTTTCCTAAAGTAAAACTGCTCCTATTTTGTGGGTTAGATATACTCTCTTCTCCTCTGTAAGCAGATGCTTTACACTATTTCCTTCAAAGGAAGGGAAGAAGTTAGGATTAATAGCATACTAAAAATAAGAACTGAGAGCATTAGTAAAACAGTAGAGCTAACTGAAAAAAAGGAAGGCATAATTAGAACACTGGATATATGATTTGATGCACATTAAAATTTGAGTATGAAAGACTTTCCAATCCATAGCCTAGTCTTAAGCAGGCATAGGAAAGTTATCTATAAAACAAAAACCAAAAAATGGAAATTCAGATTTAAACTTCTAACCCCACTTAAGGAAATTATTCTTGCCTCGGGCTTTTTAAGTATCTTTTTCTAGGGGAATATTGAGCAATACAAAGATCATTGGCAGCATAATCAGAAAGGTGTCAGGATATGTACTGGATACATTCCTAGAAATTAATATTCAAAGTTGGAAACAAAAATACCACTGAAGGGTATTTTATGCATTCATTAAGTTTTAGGACCATTTTGCAATCATTACGTATTTCTCTTAAGTCAAATGCTGGGAAACAGAAATAACGTTAGTTATTTAAAATCAGCCACTTTTGATGCATTTCTATTTCTGAAACAAAATATGGACAAGGAAACAAACAACTAGAGTTTCAAATTATGCATTTGGAACGAACATTGTTTAATTTTCAAAAGAAAAAAATGCATCATTCATCACCAGACAAATGTTTATAAGTTTACAGTGTCTTTAAAAACCATCAGGATTTCTTCTCCTTTTTTGTATTTCTTAAAAGATGCTTAAGCATGCATTTATTCTTATGAAAGAATATGGGGGGAAAGTTTAAAAACAAATTTCTAAATAATATAACTTATGTAAGCAATGAGTACCTCCTGTTTGTTTTTGTTCCTAAAATTAACAGAATATTACTTGTTCAACATTAAATGACAAAACAGATTGAGTCATTTTAAATTGTGATTAAAAAAAAAAGAAAGAAAGAAAGAAACCTCAATGAAAACAAACCTGGACATTCATTTTATTTTTCCTTTTAGGGTCTACCAAAGCAAGCAGGCTAGGCCTGCTTAACTTCCAACAAAGCACTGAAACAGATATAATATAGAACTTTTCCCCTTGGCTTTCCACACCACAACCATGTGTACCATTATTTAGCCTAATTCCTACACTATGGGTATCACTCACAATTTCAAAATTAAATGAAATCAAACTAACAGTACAGGATTTTAAAGGATAGTGTCCAACAAGACTACTTTCCTCTCAAGCCCCTGTAGTTATCAACCACTCAATAAATTAAGGATTGAATGGCAGGCCTCTCAATCAAGTCCAAATCAGGAATGATAAAGATGCAAACTCTGACTTTACTCATTACCTTTATTTAAAGTCGACCTCCTTGATTGCAAATGGTTAGTGGAAAAGTCACTGCCAATGGAACAGAGCTTGAAAATGGCTTCTCCATACCTACGTTCCATTTTGGAAAGTAGAGACCAAATGTACTTCTATACAACTTTTACTTCTTGCCCCATCCTCTGCCACAGCTGCATGTGTAACTGCCCCCCAACCCAGTCAATGCATAGTCATGTCACCTTTGCATTTTAAATTTGCTTCTTAAAATCTGGCATAGTATTTCATACATGGTAAGCAGTCTTATGCTTCAGCCAATTCTCTGTAAAAGTCAAGGACTACTCTGGACTTAATGACTATAAGTGGTTCAATTAAAATCACTTTATAAATGACATATACAAAATTTATCATTTTACCTTTAATTTGACCATCTTACTATTTTTGTTTTTTTTGGTTTTTTTTTTAAGATGACAGCAATCTCAAAGGAAATTACTTGTAACATTGTAGTCAGTGTTTATTTAGAGTATCTGCTTTAAATTTGCCTCCAAATTAATATGTGGTAGCTACAGCTTTATCCTACTTACACTTTTAAAATAGATGAAACACCAAAGAAAAAGTAAGTCTGCTTAAAAATGACCTAAAGTAAGTGAAAGAAGTCACAACTCATTTGCTTCTATTTCTTTTTGTACTGAAAAACACACACACACACACACAAAAAAAAACAAAAAACAAATACACACACACACACACACACACCACTGAAATCGGAGAACTGTGCCTGCTACGATCTGAGTTTTTAGTAAAAGAAAATACAGAAATGTGATTTTGCAAAGTAGTGAATATTTTATAGAATAGGCATCTGACAATCATATGTATTTTTCCACATCATGAAAAGTAGCAGTCCTTAACAGATGGTCAAATTAGAACTGAAACACAAAATTAAACAACATTGATTCATATTTTCTTGCCATGGATATATTTTATGTCACAATATCAGGTTTTAATTTGATTTTTCTAACAAAATCTGATGACTCCTTTTCCAAAATTGGTGTAAAGCTAAAAAAATGAAAGAGTATATGGTAATCTGTTGAATATAATAACCCTAAATTTAAATTCAACACTATGAGTTCAATGAAAAGATACAAATGTGAGTCATTTTACTGGCAGTAAATAAAGGGGAAAAAATACAAGGAATTTTTGCTCATATCCTGATTCCACCACAAGCTGTGCAATGTTGGGCAACTCACTATATTACACTCTTAACCTCAGTCTCCACCATCTGTAAAAATGGGTATCATGATTACATTTGCAAATGAGAATTGTAATTACCATTTTTCAAAGATCCACATTTTGTATAAGAAAACTATCTCCTAAATGTTTTAATCCAATATAATCATAGCTTTAAAATATGTTGCTAGGTGTCGCTTCACAAATAACTTGAATAAAGCATTTTGTGGGAAGGAACAAAAATGCATTTCTATGAATCCTGATCTACTCAACAACTTAGGTTCCTATGAACTGCCTTGGATGTCGCACCATCTGTGTGGCTTTAACGTGCTCCTAATTGTTTCATCAAGGATTCTCATTTCCTGAAAGAATAACAGAGAAAAAAAGTCCTCTAAAGAGAATTCAGTATACTACAGAAATAAGCAAGAATTATATGAGATAACTAAACATCCCAAATAACCTACATAATCAATATAGTAGGTCCTATAAATTCTGAAACAATAGAGAGAATAGGATTGGTAAACCTGATTCCTATTTCCATTTCTACCAATGGACAGCTGAGAACACTTGGGCAAGTCAATTAACTCTTTAGGTCACAACTGCCTCATCTATAAAAGCAGGGGGGAGAATGGGGAGGTTGGTACTGTTCAAGGCTCTTTCATACTTTAGAATTACACTGGTGCCAAATGTTTTGGGAACCACCACCTCTGCACAATATTACAGTGCGATCTTGTAAATCTGAGACAATGTTTATTAAAAAAAATCAAAATCTAGCATACAGATATGGGACAGAAAAACAAACTACTGAAAAATCTTCCAACGTTGCCATGGCTAGCTATAATCACAAGGTATATGTATCCATGTGACAGCATCTCCAGTAACAGAGGAAGTTCTGCACGTGGTTGTGTTTAGGGGTGGATTAAAGGAGAAAGCAAAATGAAGACAGTAAATACCTTTCTCTTCCAGGTTTGAATATCTAGTAGCAAGAAGCATATTTGCATAATTCTGCTTAGAATTAAATCAGTAAAAAATACAAATGAAATATCCAAATATGGAAAGTACTAGATTATTTGGATAGAAATTACTTGATCTATAATTTTAAAATAGAAAAAACAGTAATATAAATCAACAACAAAAGAATGCCACGTTCACCAGATAAAATACTGGGCGTTAAATAAACAATTAAAAAAAACTTTTTTTTTCTTAACATCTATTTATTATTGAGAGACAGAGCATGAGAGGGGCAAAGAGAGGAGGAGGCACAGAATCTGAAGCAGGCTCCAGGCTCTGAGCTGTCAGCACAGAACCCGATGCAGGGCTCAAACTCACAAACTGAGAGATCATGACCTGAGCCGAGGGCAGATGCTCAACCAACTGAGCCACCCAGGCGCCCCAAATAAACTTGATTTTGAAAAATGTTCAATGACATGCAAATTCAGACTATGAAGCTGTGCATGGCAAATGATCCCAAATGGGACCTGAGTATCTGTGTGTATAGAAAAGAACCCTGAAAAGAATTTCACCAAAAACTGAATGTAGGAAAGTTAGGTGGTGAGATTATAGATGAGTTTTTAAACCTTCCCTATAAAGTACCCTGCATTTTCCACAATGAAAATTTGCTTTATAAGTTTTTACATTTTTAATTAAAAAAATTTTTTTAATATTTATTTTTGAGAGAGAGAGAGAGAGAGAGAGAGACAGACAGACAGACAGACAGACAGCACAAGTGGGGGAGGAGCAGGGAGAGAGGGAGACACAGAATCTAAAACAGGCTCCAGGCTCTGAGCTGTCAACACACAGCCTGATGCGGGGCTTGAACTCACGAACTCTGAGATGATGACATGAGCCAAAGTCAGACACTTAACCCACTGAGTCCCTGTTTTCATACTTTTTAAGTGTTCCCTTATAAAGAACAATATATTTTCTAAACCTATAATTTCAGAATTTATAAAAATGAATATCCCCAATTGTTACCCTAATTCCTGAAAATTAATGTCTTCATTATGTCTGCATTGGACATAGGAAAACATCTCAGAATATTATTCACATTTTTATAGCATTTTTTGCATTGCTTATGAATGTATCTGAATAAAATATTTTATATATTTTTTCATAAAACAGTCATTCTTCTAAAACATAAGGTTCAAGATAATACACATAGTATGAACAGAATAATCTACAAAATAATATTCTCCCAATTTTTTTAGACACTAGTTATGTCCCAAACATTATGTAAATATGTTCAAAATTAAAAACAATGTTTAATACTTACACTACAAAATTATTTGAAAAGCTCCACAAAAATGACCATTAATAATCATTAATAAACTCATACTTTAATAATTTTTTTAGGTTGGATCAGATATAGGTCTGTATAGATAAAACATTTAAAACCTTCACTATATAAATTTTGATGTTGACCTGCTGAGCAAAAATGACTTAATTATACATGAACTCTTTTGATGAGTTAGATTTCAGGGAAACTAATAAAAATAGATTTCTGATAAAATAAACAACATTATGAGTTTCCAGGTAAAACCAGAAAAATAAAAAGATTAATATTAATATCCTTTTAGAACAAAAGAAATCAAATACTTTCTTTTAAAATTTTAAGCAAAAGGAATAATAAATTTCAATGACACTGTAGATGGAGAAAAAGTTCTAACACTTCATGAGAGCTTTTTCCCTGGTAAGAAGCTCATAATAAAGTTTTAAATGCATATGTAAAAATTCTGTGGTTGCATAATACTTGTTCTCTTTGTCATGTAAAATTGAAAAATAACATTTGATGTTAAAGCAAAATCAGATGTTGGAAAAAAATGCATTTTATTACCACATATCACCACTGAATGCACTAGGAAAATATGCTAAAGTTAGTTATTCTGTGCATATATACCAACAGCAATCTTCTCCTGATCGCCTGATTAAGGCTGCTGATGCTAATGCTTTATATGAATTTTGATGAAATTTTAACATTTCTTAGCTTACCAAGTAAGAACATGACAAAAAACAAAGACCTAAAGTATGCAGTCAAAATAGTAGCAAGACATTTAAAAAAGAAGGAAGTATGCTGCACCAGCGTGGCTCAGTAGCATAAGTGGCCGACTTGGGCTCAGGTCGTGATCTCATGCTTTGTGAGGTTGAGCCCTGCATCAGGCTCTCCACTGTCAGTGCAGAGCCCGCTTCAGATCCTCTGTCTCCCTCTCTCTCTGCCCCTCCCTGGCTCACACTCGCTCTCTCTAAAATAAATAAACACTTAAAAAAAAAAAAAAGAGGGGAAGTGTGTATTAACGCCCTAAAACGGGCATGCAAGAATAATGCTGTGTTAGGCAAACAAGAAAGGCTTCCCCTTTGATTGCAGAAAAACCACATTTGAAACCTCTTCAATGCATAAGGCCCCATTTACCAAGTTCACTTGCACTGCTCACATAGTAATCTTTGGGCTACAAGTCACAGGGCCTTTTTTTTTTTTCCCACTGAAAATGTATTTTCATCTTTTCTTTTTTTACCTTCTGCAGTCTGGCCACAACACACACACACACATATATATACCCATAGGTTATTCATATTTTTTATCTGTTACATACATGTATAAGCATGTATGTGTGTATACACACACACCCCTTTACCCACAATTTACTTATAAATTATCTACTGTGTACCTGGCTCTATGCCTGATCTTGGAGATGGAAAAACAATCAAGATTTGATTCCTGTCCTCCAATAGAAAACATATTATAATACCTCCCACCTGTTTGGTTTGCTTAACACACGTGCCTTCAGTATCACTTGCTGATAGAACTGCCAGGTCTTTTCACGAGGGAGCCTCCTTTTGGGGGCCATCTGTCTCAAGTGACTCAACGCAGTCTCATTCTAAACTTCCAATCTGCATAGTTGTGCAATAATTTTTATTCCCAGTTCCCTGGCCCCTCACTGCCTAACACATTATTAGACTAACCACAGGCAGTCAATCAATACTTGCTGATTGGTTGATTGATTGGTTGAACCACTAATCAGCAATATCTGGGAACACAACAATAACAAAATAATGGCATCTACTAATTGACACTACTAATAGCTTATTAGATATCACTCTGCCAAGCACTTTATATACATTTTCACATTTAATTCTATAATAGAATTACTTTCACATCTAATTCTATCATCTTTTCAAAGATGATAAAACAGGCTTTGAGTTTTAAGCAACTTGCCCAAAGACATACAGCTAGAAAATGATTGACACTCAACGTTCTGCCTATAGCCACTAACAGTATTATCACCTCTCAGCCCTATTTATAGATGGCTTAACGCAACAAAAAAATATTTATTTATTTTGAGGCGGGGGTGCAGAGAGACAGAAAGAGAGAGGGGGTGGGGATGGAGAGAGAGAGAATCCCAAGCAAGCTCCACACTGTCAGTGCAGAGCCCAGTGGGGGACTCAAACTCACTGTGAGACCATGACCTGAGCTGAAAACAAGAATCAGACACTCAAAACAACTGAGCCACCCAGACGCCCTGACCCAACAAAATTTTGATTCATATGTAGGCATATCCTAAGGCATGAGTCAACATAAACAGCTAAGTCAACCAAAAGTATATAATCACACACACAAAAAGGATATTAAAGAAAAGCAAGCATATAAGGTATATATATATATATATTTATGTAGGTGTGTTTAAGACTATTGTATCTTTAAGATCATTCTCCAGTTTAGACTCAGGAGATACCTTGTCTCTGCATTAGTACCCAATGTCAAGACTCAACAATACAGTTTTAACAACTGAAAGGGATTTAGTTTTTCACAATCCAGTCATAAGCATTCAGTTGCAGACCTGTGTCTTATCTACATCCAACCCTCACCACCCAGCACAAGGCCTGCCACATACTGGATGCTCAATACATAGCAATGGAATACAGTCAATAATTCTTGAAACTCTGTCCTAAGGTAAATGCTCCATTTATCTGAATGCCTGAGAACATATATATCTAGAACATCATAAACAGAATCAGTTAAGAAATATTTAAGCAGAACAAGATAAACTTACATTCCAATATATGAAATTTGAACCACTATTTCTTAAATGTAAATAGGTAAATATAAACCATGTTAACACAGTCTTCTGACTAGAATTTTAATTACAGAAAAGTTGGAATGTTTTGCATTATCTCCACAGCAACTACACCCTAGCAAGAGATAACAGTAAATATGTGTGAACACTGGACACACTAAAACCAAAACATGACATAAGAACGAAATTGCAGCAGTTGTCAAGATTGTAGGCTTAAATTCAGCAACTTAATTTAGCACATTTAATCATAAACACCTAACTTCTATCTTATTTCCTTGATTTTAAGAATTACTAGAAAGGTAAAAAAAAAAAAAAAATGTGTGTGTGTGTGTACAAAATATAGGAATTTTGCAAAATACAAAAAAGAGGAAAAGATCAGTAAAGCATTAAGGAAGGTTTATGAAGCATTTTATGATATCCTACCCAGTGGTAGCACCTTCCTCACAGATGCTAGTAACCCTTATCAAGTACAGGATTCATTTGGCCCAGTTTATGCTGTCTTCTACTATCAGTATTTCAATGGTCATCTTTATTTACATTTGACTTCTATCACACTCAATTGCAAATCTTTTTTGGAAGCAGGTAGAAGAAAAATATTCTGTCTTCTATTTTTAGTTGACTTTTGCCACAAAAGTAGTGACTCTCTAAAAGTCCCTCATATTCTACCCAATTCCTGTGTACAGCAGATACTCAAAATAAATTCACACATCTACTGAAAGGAAAGTGGTAAGCCTGCTAGGGATGTTCCAAGGTTACCAACCTTCTTAAGATTCCATCTCTACAAGTGCAAAAATGAGCATGATAGTATCTATTTCACAAAATTACCATGAGCATTAAAAGTGCCTGTCATATAGCGTGCACTTAACTATTACAGGTTTTATTTTGAGCCTCAGTTTCCTCATAGGTTAAAAGGGATCAATAAAATCCAACCCAGAGTTGTGAGAACTGAATAAGGACACATATGTAAATAAACTGGCATAAATGCCTGACGTATAGCACGTCCTCAATAAACCAGAATTCCTTTCTTTGCTACCTTGCCTCTAAACTATTTTAAGACCCAGAAGAAACTTAAACATCTAATGTAGTAGAATGTTAACAGTCGGTTCAAAGAATAAAAATCCATCATTTTAATCAACTAACATTTTATTCTGGCACCAATACAATTTACCTATGAAAGACTACAATTAGCATTTATTAATACATAAAACGTACCCTAAGAAGAAATCCTAGAAGAAATTTGAATTCGTCTTTAAAATGAGCATTCATTCATATGTTTACCTTTTCTTCTAGCTGGTCCTTCAAACTCTGATATTTTAGCTTCAGTTTTTTGTTCTCCTGTTCATTCTGGCTTAATTCCTCTGTCAGCCTGTCACACTGTGATTTCAACTTCTCTAGCTGACAACGATGGACTTTAGCCGTATTCTTATCTTCTATGCTTTCTGCCTGAGAAAAAGAGAAGAAAAGAGAAAGTCCACTGGCCACAGGCAAATTGTACACCAAAAAAGTACACATTTGATCAGTGGGCAAAAACTTCAAGATTTTGCTCTACGCAGCTGTACAGAAACATACACACAAAGGAAATGCCCTTTGCATTTATTCAATCACTCCTCAGCGCTCGCAGAGCACTTCCTCAGTGAAAGGTACCACACTAGGTGCGGAGATAACGAATACGAAGAGTAGAGGCATCAGACGCAGCTATCTGTTCCACAACAATGAATGAGGAGTGTTAATAAAGGCAGAAGCAGATACTGTGACAGCCCAGGGAGGGGACACCAACTCTGCTGAGAGCTTATGACAGAAGTATCCCAAAAAGGAATTACTAAGACACAGTACTGACTGATCAGTTTCTTCAACTACGATCCTGGGTTTTGTGAAAGAATTATGTATTTTCAGCACCACAAAATTACCGAACCACCCTTGAGGCTAAAAGGATTATGAATCATGGCAGCCAAGCAACTACAAAAAAATTTAACGTGAAAAGGAGTTTGCCAGTGATTGTTTCAGTACCAACAGCATAAGAAAGTACCTGGTATTTGCTCTTTTTTTTTTTTTTTTTTTTTTTTTTTGGAATAAGCCAGAATCAAGTTTCAGAAAAAGTGAGAAATAATCTATTCCATGTATGGGATTCAATAAAGATTTGCCAGGCATGTGAAACTTAAGATACCATTTTAAGTGCTATTTTAAATAAACATTTAACATTTTAAATGAATTTAAAAATAACAACAACGTACACACTTGCTATACGTCAGGCACTGCACTACTCTCAGACCTCTCTGCATAGTTTTCCCTCATTTGGTCCTCACAGGAACCCGACCAGGGAGGTACTACTTTTACTGCCTCCTTTTTTGAAGCTGATGCCCAGAGACACTCATAACTTGACCCAGGATATTTAATGAGTAACTGCAGAGCCAGGATGTGAACCCAAGAGTTCTCTCTAATGTCCATGCTTTCAACTACTCTGCTGCACTGCCTTTAAAAAGGTAAATTTGTCATTTTTAAAAAACCAGCTGCATACACTTGTCAGTGTTAACTGGTCATACCTACCAGTTACCAACAGGCTGTAAGCAACTACCTGTGATCTGCTTAAAATATATTAACTCCTAAAATATATGTTTCTTTTCTTTTTACAAGTGTATTATACACGTGTAATCAGGGATGTAAGAATTAGTTCATTGGAATCAATTTCCTGAAAGGAAGTTTTGTCAGCTTTCGACAAAATCTATATTATATTCACCTCACAAAATGCACCTAAGACTAGATGCCATTTTAAATTAACAAAAGAATTGATTTTTAATGAGGAATCCTGTTTTCACAACCCCAAAATAAAACTACAAAATAAAGTTTCTCATCAGGAAAATTGCTCAATTATGATTTTAAGTTTCAAGAGAACGCTCTGCCTTTTCTTTATGATCAGTGAAACTCTTAGGTATACAAGGTTCCCCCTAAAGCCAACGGCAAGCTGGAGCTGGCTCAGGGAGCCTTAAGAACCAGCTGTGCCCATGTCTTCGCGACACTGTCCCTCTTCGGTGATATCTTCTTTCATAGTCTGAAATCAAATGATGTATTTATATAACACTAAACCCGACAAAGCCTGTAAATCAGTGTTTCCCCCTGTACTCCCTGAGAGCCTATTTTGAAATATTTACCAGCACACTAATGCCTAAATTTGACTAAGAACTTACTTCTTGTTGCGGTTTTATTATTACATTTACACTTCACTCTAAGGTTTACAAAGTGATATCACAAAAACCCTGTGATAAAGACATTACTAGTCCCATTTTATCGATGAGGTGCAAAAAGGTTAAGTAACTTGACTGAGGTCAAAAAGCCAGCACGTAGCAAAAGAGTTCAAATCCTTGGTCTTTTGATTCCATAAAAAGGCTCTACCAAAATTTTTGGTGAAATCATGATGAGGTGATAACCCAATATCCTTCAAATATTAATAGTAGCTAGAGTATTTCATTAAAATATTTTACATTTAAATTTAAAAAAAGCGTAAGGGTAGTTCTAGATGGGGAAAATATATATTGTGAGAAAAAATATGGGTAACGTATAGGCATTTGTTAGACTCAGAAAACTAATAAAGGTGAAGCCAAAAGACAAAGAAACATAACATTTATAGAGCTACTTGTCCAAAGTCCTCCTGTACGTAATTCAGTATACTAAATCACCTATGATGACCATTATTAACTCCTTTTAATTAACATAAATAAGTAAAAAGTATAGAATTATGTAAATGAAATAGCAGGAGGCAAGGGTTGTTCCTGATAGGCAACTCATTAACTTTAAAATGAAAGTGCTGGGGGGCGCCTAGGGGGCTCAGTTTGTTAAGTGCAGGACTCTTGATTTGGGCTCAGGTCATGATCTCATGGTTCCTGGCATCTAGCCCTGTGTGGGGCTCTGTGCTAACAGCCCAGAGCCTGCTTGGGATTTTCTTTCTTTCTCTCTTTCTCTCACTCTCAAAATAAGTAAACATTAAAAAAATAATAATAAAATAATAATAAAATAAAATAAAATAAAATAAAATAAAATAAAATAAAATAAAATAAAATAAAATAAAATAAAATAAAACAAAATAAAAATAAAAAGCGCTGGGCTTTCACAATCTCTGGTTCTCTTTTTAAGCTCTTATGCTGCTTTTGTACTACATTAAAGAGTGGTTATAACACCCCTCCTATATCTGTTTTTCAAATTTAAAAAATGCCTAAAATTTTCAGAATATCTACAGCGTATTTCTAAATTATATATTATTTACATAAAGGTAATTTCTTACAGTTTTACTGTCATCTCACCACACATGAACACAAAGCACTTCCTAAAGAAAGGATGGGGAAAACCACCCAGTCTCCTGTTGAATACTATGCACTCTGTTTTGATCCAACCCCCTCACAATTCCTCAGCGACCTTCTCCACCAATCTCTGACAAATGGAATGATATGTTTTTAGTTCTTCTTTTTAACCTGTCCGCCATATTGGACACTCTTGACTATACCTTTCCTGAAATGCCCTGCCTAGGTTCCTTTTTTTTTTTTTTTTTTTTTTAAGACACATTTATTCAGCATCATGATCAGACTATTACATTTAGCAATCAACAGCATGGGTGCAAAAAACCATCTATATTAAAACCCTTTGTTTGAATGCTTTACACTTTCCATAGAACAGAAACTAAAATAACCTGTTACACAATTAGGTTTCCAAGATACCATTCTCTTCTGGTTCCCTCCTGTCTCTCATATAATCCTTTATTCTTATTTGCTAGAACCTCTTTCTTAGTACTTCCCTTACAGATTGGTGTTCTAGAATTTAATTCTCTTTTCTCCCTACACGATCTCATCCAAATCCCAAGATTTCAACTACCACCAATGGGTTACTGGATCCCTAATATTTAACTTTAATCCCAATTTCCTCCTTAATGTCTAACCCATTATGCACTGAAAACTGTTCTACCTAGACTTTCATGGTTAGGCTTCAGGTCCTTTCCACCTAAACTCAACATGCTAAAAAACTGGATTTGTCACTGTTCTCTCCAAATCTGTTCTGTGTTATCTACCCTGACAAACAGCTTCATTATCCACCTACTCACCCAAGTCTATACCTAGTCATCATCAATTCTAAACCTTTTCCAGTATAGCAGTGTAGTTGAGAACATAGGCACTTGACTACCTAGGTTCAAACCCGGTCGCCACTACTTTCCAGATGTAACACGTTGAGCTATTAACTTCCTGTTTTAATTTCCTCATTAGAGAAAAAAATACCAAACAATCTGCAGGGACGACATGAGTATTAAATGGTTAACCCATGTAAGTTTCTTACAATGACTAGCACAAACTGAGTAGTAAAAAAAAAAAAAAAAAAAAAAAGTCTGCTGGTATTATTATTATTGTCAAGAGCCAATCAATCAACATACGACACATATTTTATTTTCTTTAAGATTAGCTCTTCTCCATAACTCTGATTCTACTTTTATGTCCTCATCAACTCTGACAGACTATTATGCCATACTTCATCAATATTAAGACATATTTTCTCACATTTTACCATCTCTGTCTTGGGATGTTGTCTTGCAGCTGATAGTATATTATGTATTTTTTTTTCTTAGTAGATATAATGATGCATCTGACAACTGATGGTGTCTTAGGTTCAATGAAATGTAGTAAAGCCCTCTTACCTATTCTTCCAGCCTCCATTCTGCTCTGCTCACCCCAATTAATAACCCCAAATCCACTACTGCCAGTAGGCTATATGGAACTGGGGAAGAATTCATAAAATAGCTGAAAGCATTCGACAAATGTCAGATAGTTCAATATAATTTCATCTTTCGTCATAAGCATTATTATGGTAGTTCTATTTCAAGGAATTTTGAAAACCTTGTAATTAACCTTGAAGACTTATCTGTTTATTTACCTATTCAACAGATATCTACAATGTCCCAGGAACTGTTCTAGGCACTGAAGATATAGCTGTAAACAAAATAGACTCAAATCTCAGTCCTCATGGACTTTTCATTCTAATAAAGGGAGAATAAAAAATCAATAATATGGAATCTATATCATAAGTACTATGGAGAAAAACTAAAGCAGGAAGGAGGGATAGATTTATCACACTCCTGATAATCATGTTATGAAATAACTCCCCTGCGTGGGGATAATGCTGATACCATTAGACCCTAGAAACATTTCCCCAAATGCCAGATCTCAATTAAGCATTTATCCAGGCAACTTTGGTTTGGAAAAGAAGGGGTAAATCTCAAAAGCCTTGGGTTTACACAGCTCATAAGTGGATCCACTTCAGTTACCATGCTAATAAGGACTGTGGTTATAGCTTCTATGGCCTTGACAAGTCTTTGCCTTTTATATTTTGGGGAGGTCACAAATGTTGAATGAGGGCACATTTCAGGTCCACGACTTACTGCCACCTCTGCCTTTCCTGAACTCCCAAAATAGCTAAACGTTCTTTTTAAAGGGTTTCAGTGCTCTGAAATAGGTGCTCCCAGGTGGCTGCTATAACTCATTTCAACCCGGCCGAACAGGCAAGAATAAGCCTCTTTACTGTTAGTTTTATCTTCCCTTCAGTGCTTAGGAATACAAAATGATCTCTAAAAGTTTACGCTTTATTAACTTCATGAGCCACCAGAAAAATTCCTTCAGTAGCATCAGGATAATTCAGCACAGGTACCTTCAGTGTCCTAATATGATTCTCAGCCTCACTCTTTTCCTTCTTGAAGTGCTTCATCAGCTCCTGGATGTTCTGCTCGTGTTTAGTTTTCACACTCTGCAATGACGATGTGAGATCTTCCAGCTCCCTCTGGTGAACGTCTCGTTCTAGCTTTAACTGTGTAACGATTGTAGCTGTTTCTTCATCTCTAGATTTCGCCTGTGTCTTGAGGTCAGCAAGGGTCTTAAGCACCTCTTTCCTGGCTTTCTGTTCCTCAGCCAGTTTATTAGCAAGATCGGCCCGGATGGCACTCAAGTCCTTGACAGCCTCTTGCATCTCAAGAAGTTGAGCTTTGTCCTTGGCCTGGCCCTTTTTTAGCTCTGCAATTTCTTCTTCCAGGTGAGCTTTCTCAACTTTCACCTGGCTTTGAATCTTACTCTGCTTCTTCAATTCACTTTCCAGCCTATGGATAGTGTCCAGGGAATCCTTGACTTCTAGTTCAAGGTCAGCTTGATGAGCCTTAATATCACTTAGTTTCTGCTCCTTACAGTGAAGTTCCTCCTCTTGAAGGGCATGCTTGGTTAAGACGTCATTCAATTCCTTTCGAAGATTCTCTATCTGTTGCAACGCTGCATAAAGCTGGCTTTTCAATTCATCCTTTTCTTTTAGAATCTATCAGGTAAAAAAAAAAAAAAATTCACTGTAAAGGTCATCATAGGGACTGTCAGAAAATAAAGTTTAACACACACGGAGAAGAAAAATTCATAAAATAAAATTTTGTATTTTTCCATTTTTTTAATGAAAAATAATTTTCAGGCTAGAAAAATACAATTACCCTGAAGTAGTGCCACATTGAGATATATGTTTCAGATTTTCATCACCAACACAGGTCAGTCCTTGATTATAAGTATTTAAATGTAGGATAAGATTCAGCAAAAGAATGGGGGGGGGGGAAGACTCCTATTATAATTTACCAGAGGTTGAAATAATATAATGTTAATTAAAATAACAATTCTTTGCATTTTAATTGCACAGTTTTTTTTTTCAATAGCACACTTTTAAAAAGGAGAAACCTCAAAAAACATATGGAAGATAATATACGGAAGATATATGAAGATACAATCTAAGAAAGACATCAACCGTCATTAATAAAGAAAGTTAGTAGTGACAAGAAATACACCAGTATGTAACTGGGAGTCTTGAAGTCCCAAAAAGACAGAAATAAGATTAAGATTGAGAATAGGATTAGGAGAGGTTGGGAAGGGACTCAAGAGAAAAGTCAAGGGACTGGATGTCCATCACCCTGCGCTAGCCTCTCTGCCAGGTTAGGGTTGACAATGCAGGATGGAGGCCAAGAACTAACCCTCTCATCCTCACCAGCCACCAATGCAGTGAAAAAGCCAGCGGCTAAGGAAGCTGAAATCATTTCTCCCCATCAACCCCCAACACTGGCACCGAGAACAATCTCTGTCCCTGCTTATGGGCACATGTCACGGCTTGATGACAGAAAAAAGAAAATTAAGATTCTCATTTCAGAATTAGAAATAATGACTAAAGACACAAATACTTACAAGGAAGTTTTATACTTTATGTTTTATACTTCAGTATGAAACAATTCATGATAAACTGCAATAAGGCAATCACTCCAAAAAAATAGTTTCCTCAAATCCTTGTCAGTTTTAGCAAAAGAGAAACAGAATGAAGCTAGCATGAGAAATAATGAAAGGAGGTGGTTATGCAATTGGGCTGTGACCAGAAAGAACTGAATATGATTCTCAGTCCAGCCATAAGTCATTCTTGGGCCTTAAGGAAATTATTTATCTTTATAAAGATAACAATAACACCTATATCATAGGGTTGGGATGAAGACTAGTAGAAAAGAGTTTGGTTAGACAGAAGATTCAAGTTCAAGGAGAAGCCAGGATCTCAAGGAGGTATTTGTTCAAGACAGTGATCAACTCTGTGAAGAAGAGGTATAATTGAAAAAGCAAGGTCCCTGGATTGAAAAGACTCAGGTCCACAGAGGAAAGGATTCACCTTGAAAGGCAGGAAAAATGGCTAGAACTATAGGGTCTAAGGGTAGGTGTATTATTTTTCTATTGCAGTGTAACAAATTCCAACAAACTCCGTAGCTTAAAACAATACCCATTTATTATCTCTCTGTTTCCATAGATCCTAAGGCCAGGAGAGGTATTGTGCCCAGGGTTTCCTAAGGCTAAAATCAAGGTGTTAGCTGGCCTGGGCTCTTACTTGGAGGCTTTGGGGGGAGACTCCACTTTCAGGTTCATCCATGTTGTTGGAATAATTTAGTTCCATGCTCTCACCACTCTGGTCCCAGTTTGCTGGCTAGCTTTGGGCCAGGGGTTGCTATGAGCTTCTAAGGCCACCCACACTCCTTGGCTCATGGACTCCTCAGACTGCAGCCAGTGACACCACAATGAATATTTCTCTTGTTTCAAAGCCTTGGACTTCCCCTTCTCTCAACAGCCAGAAAAATTTCTATGCTCTTAAGGACTCTTGTGATTAGATTAGGCCCATCTGGATAATCTTCTTATCTTTAGGTCAACTGTGCCATATAACATAATCATGAGAGTGATAGCTCATCATGTTCACAGTGTCCAAAAATTAGGGTAACTCATTTCTGGGAGGTCACTCTGCTTACCATACTAGAGAAGACAGAAATGGACAAGTCTTGGCTATAAGGACAGGCAGGATGGTCCTGAGAACAAGGAGACGTGGCTTCAAGACAGTGATTAATGTGTGGAACACATAACAGACGCCCCTGGCCAGAAGTTAAGAGACTTCCATGCAGCTCTGACAATGAAAATTATATTTTCAAGACGAAGCTTTAGCAGGTAAAACATCTTGGAACACAAAAGACTATAATGTCTTCCTGAAGTTGGTTTAAACAGCAAAGGTATTTACTTTTCTCACATAACAGGAACACCACAGATGGAACAGTTCAAGAAGAGCCCTTCAAAACTCAGGCTCTGCCTCTCTACAGTTCTCCAGGTTTTGCCCTCTGCTTCAGTGTTCCAAGCAGCACATCACATGACAACGGGTGGCAGCCTTAGAGTGGACAGTCACAGACTATATTGGTCAAATTTTTAATTTCTTTGCCAATATAGTTACTAAAAACTAAGTAAGTTCTATTTTCTTTTTGTTAATTGCTTGGCTGGTAGCCACAGCCCAAGTTTTTGTCTAGACATGGTCTCTGAGTCTGAAAATGACCGTGTCTCAACTGCTACCTCAATATCCTGGACATTCCCAGGGGCCCTCAGTTGAATAAGCTTTATCTTGAGGGAATTCAAAACAATGGACTTGGATCCCCTTTGTCAGGCCAGGAATGCTTAAGGAGAAGCACTTGAAAGGGGCCTGAGAAATCAGGCTTGTTTTTTTATCCCATTTTTATTTCTAAGTTTCCTACCTCCCTCTCTTGCTTGGGCTAACTTCAGCATGCATAGATCATTTGGCTATTCCAATGCTAAAAAAACTCCAAGTTACAGGCTTTGTATATTTGGATTATAAATTGCGGATTTTCAATCTCTCTACCCCCAAAACATCTTGCTCTCTGCTTTTATTATTTATTTTTCTCTGCTTATATAGACAGGCAGGCTTCAACCTACACTTGTCTTTCTCTTGTGTGCCTCTTCTGAAGGCTGCAGTACGTTCACAACACACGCCAACGTCCTCAAGTTTTCATTCTGGTCATTTAATACCCCACTCTGAGGCACATCACTAACCCAACATATGATTTCCAATGGTTCAACTAACTACTTCCAATAGCACAGTTTGCCAACTTTCCATTTAGAAAGGTAGGCTCCTCCGGTCCCCACTTTATTCCCCACTTAGTCAATCCTACATTTCAGCCTCTTTTACTTAAAGCTCCTGGCTCCCAGAATTGATGTCTCATATCAGCTTGACTATCTTCAGCTGACGGTACAGAAACACTCCAGTTCAGGTTGACTTAAACTACAAGGTAATTTAATATCATTCCATGCAGAACTGCTCTAGACACGGTGTCAAAGTTCAGGTCCACCTCTCTGAATTTCTCTTGGCAATACCTTCCTGTGTGTGAGACTTCATTCTCAGGACCATTGCAAGACAGCCAGCTTCAGCCACTGCAGGTATCACAGCCAAATACAACAAAACCAGAGAAGGAGAAAATCTCTCTTAGGTATCTTCTTCAGGAGTGAGTAAATGTTTACTGGAAGCTCCCCCAACAGATTTCATAACTCATTCTTCATTGATCGGAACAGGGCTGTGTGCTTGGTAACTGGCCTACATTACTTTTTGAACGAAACGGACTGGGGCAGGGGGAGATGGGGATAATCAAGACCACTATAGGAGCCAACTGATATTTCTATGTAAATTGTGCTGGTACTATTCAGGAGTGAAAATGGAAAAAGTAAAGAGTTGGTTTGATTCCAGATTGACGATCAGTAAGACACGTGAGGTGGAAGAAGAAACTGAAGATGATGATGAGCATGTCATCAGAGTAGCTTTTCACGAAGTCCAGTTGACAGGAAAAAATAGATTCCAGGAAATGGCTGGTCAACCAGAGGAATGTGGAAAATCAAAATCAGATGTTAATGGTTAAAAAAGGAAAAGGGAATAAAAGAAATGTGTAAGATCAGAGATTGAAATTTTGGAACTGAAGATATGAACATAGAGAATTACAGATGAGGATAAATTTTACCCACAGAAATTAGCTGCTGAGCAACTTGAAGGTCACTGTAAAATGGGAAATTAGTGAAGCTTAAGGACACAGAGTTCAATGGGTTGCCAACTTGAACTTCGGAATCATCAAAGATGATAAGACTTGCATGTAATGAAACAGGTTGAGGGGAAGCCAGGTGTAAAAATCTTTGAGAAATGTGGAGGCGTAATGGAAAATAAGCAGCAGTCAGGATCAATGAGAAGAGAATGTTCTAACCAAACAAACCCTGCTTCCAAAGACGAAAAGCTATAAGAGAAGATTGTGAAAGGACTGAAAATGGCTGTGTGAAGCCAGAAGAATGATACTGTCTAAAACCTTAATACGAACAGGAACCAACTCCTCAAAAGCCTGACCACAAAGTTGTCCATGCAAGTTGTGTCTGTTTATTTGTTTGAATTAACTAAAAGGTAGACAGAAATTTTTGAAAGAAAAAAAAGTTATTTTTCTGCATTTGAGGGTACATGCAGACAGACTGCTGGATTATTCTAATATATCAGTACATGAGCCTTTCTAAAATTGCATGTGATAGAACTGGTACATATTTAAAATGTACTTTATCACTGATCCTTCTTACTTTTCAACCTTTAAATTAAAAAACTCAGCTTTTAAAAGACAGTATATATTACATACACTCTTTTTCTCCTCAGCATGAAGGCAATACACAAAAGGAAAAGATGGCAATTTAAGATTCTTGAAGTCAAATATTATCAAGTAAAAAGCTCAATATTCAGGGCCAAACCAATTATTCTGCCAACTCAGCAAGAAAAACAAACAACCTAAAAAGTGATATAAATTTGGAAATATTCAGAAAAGCATACATTATGATCAGAATCCAAGTTCAACATTTTTCCTTTATCATTTTCAAAGCACATACAAGAACCAATAACTTCAAACAACACTTCAAAAAAGATAATGACAAAATGCATAAAAAATAAAAAATATAAAGACACAAGAATCAAACTAATGATTAGTTTATTTGTATCTACAGAATTTTAGGTCTTCCAATATGTGTTCATCTACATATTCTTAGAGAACATCACGATTCCCTAATGTCAATATCCATGCCATTTTCTTTCAAGGAAAGTATACAATCTGATCTCCCTGGTTTTTTTCTGCAATGCTTTGCTTTTTGTTTGGTATTTCATATCATTCAATAATGAAGTAGTTCTATAATAGAATATGTATCTGATAATCTTACCAAAATTCCAAAAATGTAAAAAAGAAAAAAAGAAATCAGTGCAATTTTTAGGAGAATAAAACCCTTTAGCCTTCTACTACATTTTAAAGTGGCAAATCTTAAAACAGAAAATAAATTATGCTGGAAAAAGAGAGAAGTAGACACAGAAGTATTTAGAAAACACAAAAAAACTGCATCATTTAAGCATGGAAAATGGCTCAACAAAGTTACTTAATAAGCAATTAATTTATTCTGTAAAACATAATGTGTTTTATTTGTAAATCAGTATTATTTTTATTTTAATACAT
Source organism: Felis catus (assembly GCF_018350175.1). Lineage (NCBI taxonomy): Eukaryota > Metazoa > Chordata > Mammalia > Carnivora > Felidae > Felis > Felis catus. Next base: position 125,063,626 of record NC_058373.1, read on the forward strand.
ACTTCCAAATATACCCTGGAGTCACTTTTTGAAAATAATTAATCCAAAAAAGAAAACAAAACAAAACAAAAAAGGAATAGGCTGTATAACTAATGCCTTAGGGTGGCTTTGTGATTTTATTAAGTATTAAATACTCCTTAGGGGTATTATTCACTAAGACATAAAAATATACATGCTTTTTTTCTGAAATTATTTACAGTGTATTTCCACATCATGGATTTACCGGACACTTGAATTTGCAGTGAAATATGTTACCCTTTCTTCTTTGATTAACCATTGCTCTAACTCCAACATGCTGCATTAATTTTTAAGGCTTTTAAAGTGAAAATTACAAAACCTGCTGTGATAATTGTGATACTACCCTAACTGTGGCAATCACTTTAAAACTACTTCTTTGCTTATCATTAGCAATGCTAAGTGATAAAAATAATTATATCAGAAGCATTCTGGGAAATAACTGTTTAACAATTGTGAATATTCTAAAAAATTCCATCTAGAAAACTCTGCATTGTGGATTAGGATACCGTCTGATGACATGGACTCTTCTAAATTTCCTCTAATTAAGTAAAATCCCCAGGCACTTCTCAATCAGTCTACCCCTCTCACCCCCCCCCCCTTCTTTCTAGCTGCCTCCCCTACAGTCATGCTCACTGAACCAGTTACCAGACCAGACTGACAACAGAATAATCAAGGTAGAGCAATTTCCTGGGATCAAATCAGTTCAGATTCAAGTCTGAAAGCTTTAGAACTGCTTTACCTCAGGGCAACCAGTCACCCAGTATGTGTCAGATGGGTTAAATTGAAAAGCCCTCCACAGTGAGCCCAAGGTGATCACTTCCTCCATCTTATATCTGAGACATTTGTATCTAAATGGTAAAGCATCTTCTCCATGCCAGCTCATCTGAAATAAGCATCTGTCACTCTTAAGGGCTGACAATTGATTTTATAAATATAATTGCCCCACAGTTTGTTTTCTTTTGAAACAAAGTCAACTTATCCAAATGATTATTCTTCTGGAATGTTCAGAATTCTTGACAAGTGACAAATGACAAAGGAGAAATGATAAACCAAGAATACACATGGATAAAAGTCAATCCTGACTTTCCTGATCATATTATAAACATCTTGGTTTAATTCAACCCAAATATAGAGTTGAGAATCAGCATAGGAGCATAAAATCCATTTAAACTAACTGATTATACAAGAGAAAAGATGATGTGAAATGCACACATAGATCAGGGAAATGCTTTTTGTTGCTATCAAAAAGGCACAAAAGCCGAGTTTTAAAGAGGCTTGCGGCCTGATAACACTACTCAGTGAGACTGTGAACATCACTCATTTAATGAAACCCATTGTAGTTACTGCCAAAAAAATAGTCCAGTAGTAACTACCACATCTTTAAATGTCTCTTTCCAACTAATACTTAAATTGAAATACATAACAAGATGAGATTCTAAAATTCATACACTGGGGGAAAAAGTCAAGTGATGTTATGGAAGATTTCACTACTCTTTTTCCATTTGAATATTAAAGAACAATTTCAACTTAGGGAACTGAAAGCTAAACTGGGAGATGGGGGAGGAGGTGGATCTCTTTTAAGGGCCAAACTCTAAAACTCTACAGAATGTTAAACTATGAAAAAGGTTTTAAGAAGTTAAAAAAAAACTAAGTTACTTTTTACCTTGAAATAGCCAAGACATAAAGACTCTCTATCAAGGACATCTTGATAGACTATATGAACAGCATGGCATTCAAGTGTTTGTTCAAAGGATGGATGAATGAATGGTTGGTCACAGCAAAAATCACCCATTAGGAATTTGGCTTTTATACCTGATTATTCTTGTCTGTCAGTTGCTCAAGAGTTTCAGACTGCTTCTCCAGTGCTCGCTCTATTTTCTTATGCTTAAGCTTCCACTGTCTAATGGACTCCTGAGCTTTCGTCTTCAGCTCTTCTCTCCTCTTCTCCGCTGCCTGTCTCAGGGCCTCTGACTGCTGGAACTCGAGAAGGTACTGCTCGGCCTGTTTGGTGGCATCCTCAGCATGGTGAGTCAGCTCTGAGATCTGAAGGTCAGCGCGCTTATGTTTGGCATCACAAGTCTCAAAGTGATTCTGGATCTCCTTAAGTTGATCCAACATCTGTAGTTGCTGCTTTTCCCTGTTCTCCAATTCACGTGTTAAATTCTGGGAATAAAGCATGTGAAATATTAGGAACATGTTCTTGTCAAAATTGGATGCATAACATATCATCAAACAAGAATCTCTAATGTCACTGAAGTGGGAATCATCTGTATTAAATTTCATTAGTAATCAGTCTAGAAAATATGAGTCCCCTTCTGTGTATTTTATAAGAACATTAGTTGGGAATAATTTTTTATAGGAATAGTTTCCTTTTTTACACTATTTCATTATCCAAAAAGGGAAGATATGTATTTTCCAATTGACTGTCACTGAAATAGAAGGCCTTGTTGATGAGAAAAACAATGTGCATTACTTTTGTAAACTCTCTTGCTTTGTCCAACTGGAAAAAAGATCAATATTTTACAATTGTCAGACTATCATAGCAATCATACATAATATTTCACTTTCTGGCAGCACATAAAATGTTACAATAAAATAAAAATCTATAATAAAAATGTGCATTGATGATACAAACATCAGTATAGATAATACTATACTTGAAAGTCTATTTAAAAGGCTCTCAAAGTGTTTATAGATAGGTTATTTCCAGCTAAGTCTAACATTACAAGTTGCTGAACTTATCTCAAGCTTATATGAATCACTGTGGGACAGATATTTAAACAAACTTAAATTTACTTGGAATACATAATAATCAAGAAAAGCAAACCTGAACTCTTAAAATCTAGTTTCCCTAAAACAGAAGTGGTCAACCATACATTTGGAAATTGCACTAAATCATCATGATTCATACCTATTTTTAATTTGGGAAGAATTGGTGAAGATCTATTTTTAACTTCAAAAATGAGAAGGCACTGCTTTTATATAACATTTTATACAAATAAAAGAATGTTTCCATCTTCAATCTTATAAAGCTTTGGAAAGGAGTGACAAATTCAGAAATAATGTATCCCATAAGCTGCTCCTCCTGAGCCTTACTTTCTAAATACTGGGGGTGACAAAGATAACCTGAAAAGACCATGTGTCCAGGGGACTAAGATGACACTAGGACAAACAATAAATATCATCTACATTGTTGTAAGGTGCCTACAAATGGAAGACTGGAAATATTTACCAACTTCCTCTGACTCTAACAGCATAATGTTCAGTTCCAGATTCCATTACATTTGAACTGTGGCTCAAATAAAGTTAAATACAATTTCTCTCATGATTAAAGTCATGGTTTGACATTCTGGCAAAAAAATAAAAATAATGCCTTAAAATAAGCTTCATTTTCCAAGCAACAGGTTTGCATTTGCTCAGTTTGCTAAATTCAGTGCAGTCTGGAAGAGAGGAGTCATTCCTTTACCCAACCAAAACAGTAAATTGAGAACTATGCACAAGTTTGTGTGGAAAATTCTAAAATGAAATCAGAAAACCATGATGCTGGCTGTTTACCCTTTGCCCTTATCTAAAAGTTTTACCATGAAGCTAGAAATCGACTTTATCAACAAGCAGTATTCATGTGATTTCTCCATCAGCAGAGAGAAGTACTAGTATTTTTTTTCCCCCCAACCAACGCTTCGGAGACTGGGTACCCTTCCTATGTGTTAGCACATAGTTTACTGAATGGTTAATAAGACCTGGGTTAATCTAAATTGGGGAGCTATTCACACTAACAACTAGATTACAAGAATAGATAATGCTAGATACTAAAATGATGGGTGGTTACTTGAAGAGGCCTGTATCTTACAGCCTGGCCGGAGAGGGTTCTCTCTCAGGAGGTGACATAGGAGCTGAGATCTAAATGAGGAACCAGCAATAATAGTAATTATTATTATTATTACTACTATTGAAGTTTATTGAGCACTTGAGTTATACAAAGGACTAAGCAAATGCTTTATAAGAATGATCTCATTCAATCCCACTATTATTATCTTGATTTTAGTGATGAGTAACCAACACTTGGAACTTGCCCTAGGTCACATACCTAATATGTGAGGGAACAGGATTCAGACCCAGATTGTCTGACTCCAGAGGCCATGTTTCCAACTGTTTGCTAAGAGGACAGATTCTCAGATGACCCTAATTCCATGCCTCTTTGTCACCTACTCCCACAGTCCTATCTTACCGAGTTATCTTTTTTCAGAACTGCCACCTTTGAAGTAAGAGGTATGTCCAAGTACTCCCTCTCCTTCCCACTACCCCATCCTCCCCCTCCTTCCTACCCCTTAGGCCTTAGGCTTTATCTACCAATCTGCCCAGCTCCCTCACTCCTTTTCTTGTGATACATCTGCTCCTCATTGTCAGGAAGATGACCACGCCTTGATATTTCGTTTGCTGGCTTTAAATCCAAGTTCTTTGACCTAATTTCCTTAATTTTCACTTTAGCCACTCTGTTGTTCATGTTTCAAACTCCTATTTAAAACAAAACTTGAATGGCAAAATCGTCAGCTCTTGGGGAATTGACAAATTTCCTGTTTCCTATATCCAGTTACTGAGTCCTCTAAGAAAAATCACACAGGAGTATTAGTTGATGTGATGGCACATGGACAGGCAACTCCTCAATGCCCAAAAATTCTACTGCATGCCGCTTTCCAATCCACATGTGGCCCATCTAAAATGTCCTGTCTCAGACCTACCATCTTTTCACTCACTTTTAGTATGTAACATAGCTCCTCCTTAAGAAATAAAATTGAGGCCATTAGGCAGGACATCACCCAAATTTCCTTAATGTATTATTGTAAAACTTACCAATGGCTAATCTGTCCTCCTCTCCAGCCTCTGGGGAAAAGGGATCCTTCTTAAATAAATTAGCCTATCTTTGTAATTTCCTTCCACTTCCATCAAGGGCTTCACTACAACAATTATGCCTTCTCTTCCTTGTATTGAACCTCTCTTTTCCTCTTGGATCATTATTCTCTACTATTCCCATCTTTAAAAATCACAGTAATTTTTTTTTTTTAATGAAACAAATTGAAGATGATACAAACAAATGGAAAGGTATTCCATGTTCATGGATTGGTCCCTACTACCCAAAGCAATCTACCCTTTTAATGCAATCCCAATCAAAATACCAAAAACATTTTTCACAGAGCTAGAAAAAAATAATCCTAAAATTTGTATGGAACCATAAAAGACTCCAAATAGCCAAAGCAATCTTGAAAAAAAAGAACAAAGCTGGAGGTATCATAATCCCAGATTTCAGTATACTACAAAGCTATAGTTATCATAGCAGTACGGTACTGGCACAGAAATAGACACAAAGATCAATCGCTTCTCGGCCTTTTGGCTAAGATCAAGTGTAGACACAAAGATCAGTGTGAATCAAGAATCCATAAATAAACCCATGCTTTTAAGGTCAATTAATCTATGAAAAAGAAGGCAAGAATATACAATAGGAAAAGTCAGTCTCTTTAACAAACAATGCTGGAAATACTACACAGCTACATGCAAAAGAATGAACCTGGACCACTTTCTTACACCATACCTAAAAATAATCTCAAAATAGATTACAGACCTAAACATGAGACCTGAAACCATAACTCCTAAAAGAAAACATAGGCAGTAATTTCTTTGACAATGGCCATAGAAACAATTTTTCTAAATATGTCCTTTGGCAAGGAAAACAAAAGCAAAATTAAATTATTGGAACTGCACCTAAATAAAAAGCTTTTGTACAGTAAAGGAAACTATCAAGAAAACAAAAAGGCAACCTACCAACATGTAGAAGATATTTAAAAATGATATATCACATAAGGAGTTTATATCCAAACTACATGAAGAACTTACACAACTCAATACCAAAAAAAACCAATAATCCAAATAAAAAATAGAGAACCTGAACAGTTCTTTTTCCAAAGAAGACTTGAGAATGGCCAACATACACATAAAAAATGCTCAACATCATTAATCATCAGGGAAATGCAAGTTAAAACCATATTGAGATATCACTTTATACCTGTTAGAATGGCTAAAATCAAAAACACAAGAAATTACAAGTGTTGGTGAGGATGTGGGGGGGGGGGAGGGTGGGAAAGGAACCTCCATGCACTGTTGGAGGGAATGCAAACTGGAACAGCTACTGTGGGGAAACAGTATAGAGGTTCCTCAAAAAATTACAACTAGAATTACCATCTGATCAGTAATTCCACTACTCGGCATTTACCTAAAGAAAATGAAAACACTGATCCAAAGAGATGCATGTACTCCTATGTTTATTGCAGCATTATTCACAATAGCCAAGATATGGAAGCAACCCAAGTATCCACTCATAGATGAATGGATAAAGAGGTGATACACACACACACACACACACACACACACACACACACACACACACCACACTGGAATACTATTCCAATGTAAAAAATAAAAAAATCTTGCCATTTGCAACAACATGGATGGACCTAGAAGGTATAAAGGTAAGTGAAATAAGTCAGAGAAAGACAAATATCATATTATTTCACTCATACGCAAAATTTAAGAAACAAATGCACAAATAAAAAAGATACAGACAAAAATAGACTCTTCAATAGAAAAAATAGACTCTTAAACAGAAAAAAAAAATTAACTAGGTGTTGTCACAGAAGAGGGGATGGGGTTATATCTTGATGAGCCCTGAAAGATGTGTGAAATTGTTAAGTCATTGTGTTGTATAGCTGAAACTACTGTAGCACAGTGTGTTAATTATACTTGAATAAGAAAATAAAATCACAATATTATTTTTTAATGAAGCAAACAAAACCTTTATCAATCCAACATGATCTAACCAGCACCCTACACTCTTCTATTGAGCCAAACTCCTAGAAAGAGCAGTCCACACCTGATACTTCACAATTTTATTCCTAATTCATTTCTCCATTCATTGGATCTCGGTTCCATCCCTACCATACAATTAAAATAACTCTCATCAAGACGCCCAAAGATCACCTATAGCCAAACACAACAAACTCTTTAACAATCTATCCTAGTTTCCTATGTGACACTGTCAATTGCCCCTTCTGATTTTTACGTCTCTCTTCTTCCCTGACTTTCATAATACCGCTCTTTACTAGTTCTTTTTCTTCCTGTTCTTTAATAATCTCCTTTCCTGGGTCTCTTCTACATTTAGCCTTTAAATGCAGATAATGCTATAGGGTTCTAGTATTAAGCACCATCCTATCTATAAAATATCTCTAATAAGTAAGTATGTAGGTAGACAGAAATATAAGTGATTTCTAGTTCAGGAGCCAGACTGATAAATTCCAGGCCTTTAAATACCTAACTACATAATGACAGGCTACATTTGGGAATCCCACAGACATCTTAATTTTAGTATGTCAAAAAAACTGAATTTATTTGATGCCCAACTCCTAACAAAAAGGTGGCCCTGCTAATAAAATGGCAGTAAAGACTTTCTCTGCTGAGAGAGTATAGAAATGGGAATGGAATTGTATATTTAAATAGTGAGAAAGTCTGAAATAACTGCTATAGGAAAAGAAGAGAAAATGAACAAGAGATAAATGTTTAAAAGCTAACAAACAGAAATAAGGTCACAGTGAGCCTCAAATTTATAATGGACTCAAGTATACAAATTTTTCAAATTTCTCCAGCAAGCTTTTGAACCCAGGAGGAAAATTAGTTTAACACTATTTATTCTTCTGCAATTACAGAACAAGAATAGGCACATGATTAATATACGGTAAGCCCAGAGCTTCAGCACATAAATTCCTTTGTTCTCACATTTTAAAAATTATACACTTTAATTTTTTTTTTCAACGTTTATTTATTTTTGGGACAGAGAGAGACAGAGCATGAACGGGGGAGGGGCAGAGAGAGAGGGAGACACAGAATCGGAAACAGGCTCCAGGCTCTGAGCCATCAGCCCAGAGCCCGACGCGGGGCTCGAACTCACAGACCGCAAGATCGTGACCTGGCTGAAGTCGGATGCTTAACCGACTGCGCCACCCAGGCGCCCCAAAAATTATACACTTTCATATTAACATATTACATACAATATTTCACTGAGAAGAGTATTTGAAAACATCACGGTATTGATTGGGTATGTTAGTATAAATAAACAGAAAAGGATGAGGTTCTAATCCTGAGGAATTGTAGTTCTCACTACTGATGGGAAAGTAGGTTTGAATTTGAACTGGATGAACACAGCCTCTAACTGCCCTGAGTCTAGAAATTGTTGCTACTGATTTGCTCCCAACAGTCTATCTGTGTTATACTTCAGGTAAAACCTGTCATAGAATTCCTTCCTATATTCATTCATTGGCAGGTTCTACTCAGCCACTGTTTTGACTTTTTTTTAATCCCTCTTCCTCAAATAACCAATGATAATTATCTAGTTGTAATATACATTTCTCCCCCAACAATCAAGAGATTATATTACAGAATCCTCATAACAATCCTTAGCACACACACATATACATAGAGCACACAAGTAAACAAACACATCATTAACCCACAAATGTTTTCATATACTAAATATTAGTTATCTTCCTATGTACTACATGAAATACTAAATGAAAAGTAATTTTATTTATTCCATTAGAATGATTGTCAATTCTGTTTTTTTTTTTTCAACGGTTTTTATTTATTTTTGGGACAGAGAGAGACAGAGCATGAACGGGGGAGGGGCAGAGAAAGAGGGAGACACAGAATCGGAAACAGGCTCCAGGCTCCGAGCCATCAGCCCAGAGCCTGACGTGGGGCTCGAACTCACGGACCGCGAGATCGTGACCTGGCTGAAGTCGGACGCTTAACCGACTGTGCCACCCAGGAGCCCCATCAATTCTGTTAATACTATCATACATTCCTGGAAGCCTCTTCTATCCTAAAGAACTTTTTACAATTAAATTATATGAAATTATCTCAGCCACTAGAGCAGGGTGGTTAAATTTCATATCACTTAATCAAGTCTATTATTTATTTATCACTACATAAGTACTGTCAAAGACAAACGTAATCCAAAAACATAGAAATGTTCTTTTTCCCAAGAATTCCTTCCAGTTTTTTGGTAGAGAAGACTTTTTGGTTCCTAAAGGGAACCTTTTAGGTTCTGTAGCTGGTCCTGAGAATTAAACCAACATAAGACGGATTAGCAGAAGAAAAGCACACAAATTTTATTTAATATTTATACATATACCTAAGAGCCTTTGTTGGAAACATGAAGACCCAAGAAACTGGTTAGGACCAAGAGCTTCTAAGCCTTTTTTAATTCATTTGAATTTATAAATTCTAATTAATGACAAGAAAAAGGAAAAGGGATCTAATGAGCTTCTAGGGGGCAGTAAACTGTGGACAAGTGACTAGGAAATACATGGTGGAAACTAACGGAAGATCAGGGTTATTTTAGGTTTGTCTGTTCAGATCCATTTTGGAATCAGCTCCCAGTTTCCAATGATAAAAAATGTTCTTCTCTTCCTGGTAGAGGGAGGGTATCTTTCTCAGGGGATTCTTGAGGTATCTACCTCAGGGTATCTTCTTTTTAGGTAGAAAAAGAGCTCAGAGTATCCTTCCTGCATCTACTATTTCTCAAGTGCCTTCAGCTCAAGGTAATCAATATACCAAAGTGGCATATGTTGGGGTAGTATGTCCTGATCCCTTTCACAGTACGTTACCAAAGGTTTATAAAGCTTAAAAGCTCCAACTTAACCTAAAACATACATTTAATGTCTTTTTCTGTTTCTCTTTCTTCAGGTAGGAAAACATGTTAATGAGTAGTTGTGTTGAGGGTCTCAGGTGTGGTGAGAACTTGAAGGAGTCACTGGATTCAGTATATAGTCGTACTTATGCTAAGATTTATGAGAGTGAAAAGATACACAGAAAATCAGCAAAGAGAAAACAATGTGGGGCATAAACCAGTGGAGACCAGGCACAGGCTTCCAAGAGTCCTGTCTCAGTAGTCACACAGAGTGTACTCAATTCTTCCAGCAGTGAATTCCGACATGTATGAAGTACTATCTACCAAGGAAGCTCACTAGAGACTCAGTTCCCCAAGTTCTAATTACAACTAGTCACTTACGTACCATCTGCCTGGTATATACCAAAATTCCAGACTCCCAGAAAGAAAGCAAGTGTTCAGCATAGACCATATTCTTTGTACAAAAGGTCTAGGCACCAGGAGCTACACTCATCAAGGAAAGTTTCTAACTTGATCATCATTAAGGCTCCCAGATGCCAAAGAAGGGCCTATTTTGGAAGCAGGCCTAAGGAAACTATGTTAACTACTATGTTAACTCTTTTCGTCCTTGTATTAAAATGGCCAAAGAATAGACAGAAAGGAAAAGAATGTATTAAAGAATGCATTACAGGGGCTCAGTCAGTTAAGTGTCAGACTCTTGAATTCAGTCCAGGTCATGATCTCACAGTTCATGAGTTCGAGCCCTGTTAACAGGCTCTGTGCTGACAGCGCAGAGCCTGCTTGAATTCTCTGCCCCTCCCGGCTTGCACGCACACACACGCTCACTTGCTCTTTCTCTCAAAAATAAATGTTTTAAAAAAGAATTAAAAAAAAAAAAAAAAGAATGCATTAGCATTACAGCAATGCATTTAGAAGATGGGAGAAAAGAACTCTCCCCTTGAAACTGGCTTTGGCTGCCAATGGCTCCCTTTTTAATTGCTGCAGTGGTCGTATTCAAATTTTAAGAAAACAACAGACAGCGTACTCAAATGAATAAGGCATTAAAACAAAAACAGAAAATGTAAAAGAGATATTCTATTTTAACACTTATATTTTTTTTTAACGTTTATTTATTTTTGAGACAGAGAGAGACAGAGCATGAACGGGGGAGGGGCAGAGAGAGAGGGAGACACAGAATCGGAAGCAGGCTCCAGGCTCTGAGCCATCAGCCCAGAGCCCGATGCGGGCTCGAACTCACAGACCGCGAGATCGTGACCTGAGCTGAAGTCGGACACTTAACCGACTGAGCCACCCAGGTGCCCCGAGATATTCTATTTTAAAAAGTAGTGTGGTGGTGCCTGGGTGGCTCAGTCAGTTAAGCATCTGACTCTTGATTTTGGCTCAGGTCAGGATCCCAGGGTCATGAGATTAAACCCCGTGTTGGGCTCCATGATCAGCATGGAGCCTGCTTAAGATTCTCTCTCTCTGCCTCCCTCCCACTCACACACTCTCTAAAATAAAATTTTTTTTAAAAAGACTAGAGATGTGATTCAATGCCTATATTTTAGAGATAAGGAAATTGAGGGACAAGGAGATAAAGTAATCAATCTCAGATAAGGGAGGTAGTTTACAGCAGGAAAAAAAAAAAAAAAAAAAAGACTAGCCACAGGTCCCTAATATTAAAACTAATATTGATTCCATATAGTTAGTAACTATATTACCAACTTGGATACTAGCCAAACAACCTCTTAAATAATTAAGTAAGATACCATGTTCCTGAGCTAGGAGGAAATCCTGAATAGGAATTATACAATATGTGATGCATGTATGTTTCTGGAAACTTCTGAAGCTGAAAGGAAAAAACAAAATCACAGAATAGAGTTGGCTTGGTTAAAACAAAATCAGGCATAGACTAGTTATCCCCTCCTATGTTCATGACCCTGCCGAGGGACCAAGGAAAGTACCGTATGGGAAATACTGACTGGGACAAATACAGCCAAGCAGGAGGGAAGGGACATCAGTGCTGGCTAGTAGAAATAGGATTTAAGCAAGTAAATTCAAGAGAAACTACTCTGATCAGCAAGAACTCATCAAGAAAGGCACATAAAATAAGGAGACAATGGGCAAACTCAAGTGTCAAGAACAGAAAAGACTGGGTCACTAATCAAATGACAGGCATTTAAGACCAATGGTAGCATGGGCAAGAGCCACAGGCTGGGCCACCAGGGAAGTTCATGAAGAGTAACTTTCAGGGCACCTGGGTGGCTCAGTTGGTTAAGCACCCAACTCTTGATTTCAGCTCAGGTCATGATCTCATGGTTTGTGGGTTAGAGCCCCACGCGGGGCTGTGTTCTGGCAGCACGGGGCCTGCTTGGGATTCTCTGTCTCCCTCTCTCTCTGCCCTTCCCCTGCTCGTGCTCGCTCGCTCTCTCTCTCTCTCTCTCAAAATAAATTAATAAACAGTAGGGGGAAAAAAGAGTAAATTTCAAGAATGCTAAAAAGAGATTTAAAAAGTAAGGTCAGGAACCAGGTTGGGGGAATGGTGAAATCCAGCTTAAGCTTTCAAAAGTTGTTCGGCAAGGGAATAACATGATCAGATATGTGCTTGAGAAAGATTAATCACCAAAGGACATTATGCTAACACTAGGATATTAAAATATTATAGCAACATTAAAAATAATTGAAGATCATCTTTTTAAAGCAGGAATGGACTTTTAGAACCAATTTTTTCCTCATCCGAATTCATTTCAGCAATCAAATTCAATAGAGCTGTCTTATAATAGATAAGAACCATCTATGGCATTCAAGAGACTGGAAAAAAAAAAAAAAGAAAAAGCAAGAAAAAAAAATCACCTGTCAGTCTTTCCAAAGAAAATACAGGTATGTTTTCATTCATTCCAATAATTTACAGCACTCAGCAACAACCAAGCTTCTGAGACAAAAAGATGAATAAGAAGGCGTGGTTCTCCATTCTACTGCTACAGAGAACCACACAGCGTAGTTGGGGAAACAGAGATATAACAGTTATTTTTAATAAATGTGATGTATGTGAGCAATTCTTTCTTCTGTATTTCAAATTTTGCCTCTCTTCCCAATTTATGCTACCTAATCTACACTTCTGTTTCATTTCTTACTGTCTACCTCTGTTCTTATCTTTATATAATGTTTTCTAGCAATGATTCTTTGTCAAAAAGAAAAGAGCCCTGAGCTAACACCATTAGGCGGTGGCTAAGGGATAAAAAAGAAGATAATTTGCAGTTGCTATTGAAAGTAATAAAGAGAAAGAGAGCAAGAGAAGGAGGCAGGGGGAAGAAAGAGACAAACAGAGCCAGAGAGAAAATGAGTGTCCGTGGCAGTCAATCTCAGAAGTCAACAGCAGCTGACACAGCCAGGGCAACCGTGTGCCTAGCACTCCTGTCCTCTGTTTCCCTTAGGTAGCTTCCTTCATGATGGAAGTGCTCCTAATACTGGTGTTGGCAGGGGAAATGGGAAATGGTGTTGAGAGGAGAAGGGGGAAGAGGGAAAAAGATCAGCAAGAGAATCCGATCAACTAGACACCTCTCCCAAACATTTGCAAATAATCTTTTGTAAGAATTCAAAATAACTTGATTTTGCAATGTTTGAAAATGAATGATTCCAAATTGGGGGCAAACCAAATAGAAATACTATTATTTGTAAAGGCTCTATATGGTAATGAAAAATCAGTGCAGAGAAAAAGCCACTTGTTCAATTTGTTCAATCTTCCCAAACAGTTTTGATTAAAGTGCCTTCTAAATTCTAGGACAAAATTACCTATAAATTTTTCTTTTAATTCTTATAATTCTAGCCTTTCAGTTTTACATTCATCAAATATATGGTACCACAGTTGAAGATAAACACACACACCACACACTTTTTTAGTACACTAAAAACGTTTACAATTATGTATTTGTATTATACCCACTTTACCAAAACTAATAAATACTTTTAAGTTTTAATTACTACAAAGATTAAGAGTTTTTATATCTTGGTATTGACAACCAGTTATTTTAAGGGTGTTTTGGTTACCAAGTTTCCTTGGTTGAAAACACCCTTATTAATTACGATATTTCTCATATAAAAACACACAAAACCACAACAGAATGATCTGTTTCACAATAAGGTCTCTAAATACCCAGCACAGTGAAAAGTAGCAACTCTCTATATCAAAAGGATACACTGAAACAAAAACGATATTTAAAGTACAGGCATATAAATCCAGTTCTTTATATGGACAAAAACAGTGACATTCAAGCTAATAAGTAACACACAAGCCTCAAGTAGAACACCATTAGAAACAGAATTCAATTAATTACCTTAATATCGACTCTGTGAACAAAGATAAGACTAATTCCAGTCCAAAATATGACTTCCTTAAAGAAGACACAAGATGAAAACATTGATTGAATAGGGATATTACAGCCAAAAGGAGATGCAAATTTCTCAGGTGAGAAAGATAACTGATTCAAGTACAGGAAAAAAAAAAAAAAAAAAAAAAAAAAAAAAAAACACTAAAATTTTATTTATTTTTTTGTTTATTGAAGCTAAACTCTTTTCTAGCATGTTGGAACATTTTAGTTTCCATGTGACTTTGCATATATAGATGATTTAATTTTAACAAACCTAAAATGGACAGGAGGCTTGAAAAACAAACAACAAAAACAAAAACCTGCAAAGAAACTACAGATTGAATATAACATTACTAATGAACAGGAAGGTATTGGTAAATATGATATTAGGATTAACATGAATTCAGCCAGCATTCGCAGAGTGCCAACTATGGACACAGGGCTAGGCTCAAAGACAAAGCAAGGTCATGTTTCTCAGCTAAAAGAAAACCTGATTACTAGCACTGTGGTTTAGGACCAAAAGCAGTCAGTCCCTATGCCCAATTCCTTCTAATACATTCTCCCATTCCACAGAGGCTACAAAACTGAACGTTCAGTACTCCCTGGAGCTAGGTTTGGGGGCAAATCAGACTCAACAGAGACAGAATTAAACTGTGGAAATGAGGTGGAGACAATATACTTGCTAATTTGGCTTTTTGCTGCTGGCCAGCAAGGTCTCATAGATAGAATTTATTTTGTTCTGCAGTGAATATCTCCCTTCATGCTACTCTTTCTTAGAAGCCTAGGCCAAGCCACATCTGCCAATATTATTATAAACAATTATTGCATAAAATACCTAGAGCAGTTCTATTTCCCACACTAACCCCTACCTGATGTTATAAAGTTTTGCCTTTACTGTATAAACAAAAGGACAGATTTAACAGTATTTCACCTGAAATTCTCAGATTCTCAATTAAGCCATGCCCCACTCACCTCTATTGGGAAATGAGCCTCACAAATTCTTGCATATCTTGATAAACTCATTCATTTCGGTATAATTTAGGTGTTTTATGAACTGATAGTGAGAGGACAACTAATCAATTTTCCAGTCAGGAGAGTTAAGGGAAGTCTCTGAATAAAAGAACTCAAATCAATCAAAACAAGTGTGGTAGCCCCAAAATATAGCTACACACAGCTAAATTAGACCATCACTCATTGAGATCACACTATTTAAAACTTTTTTTTTTAAGTCATGATTGGCTGAAAGTAGAATATATACCTAAAATCTGAGTCAATTTTTTTTAATTCAAGCAAAATACATATTAATTGTCTTTAATAACTGATCTAGGAGCACCTGGGTGGCTCAGCTGGTTTGAGTGTCCAACTCTTGATTTCAGCTCAGATCATGATCCTAGGGTCATGAGATCAAGGCCTGCATCAGGTTCCAAACTTAGCATGGAACTTGCTTGCAAATCTCTCTCAAAAAATAAAAATTTTTAATTAAAAAGTTCTTAAAAATAAGGAAAAATAACTGATCCAAACCCTTTTATGAGTTAGGGATCAGTCACATTAAACATCAGGGATCACTGTAGTAACCATGTCACAAATAAATTCTTCCTTTACCAATATAACCTTCTGTCTTTTCTATCCTTCTAATTTTGACCACGTATACTAGTATCATTTTCTTTTTGTCAAATGAAGCAGAGATACATAAAAGGACATTAATCCCAAATAACAGGTTCCTTGGACTTTCTCAGTGATTAAAAATAATTACTTCTCCACAAATCCTATGAGAACATATCTGCTTCATACAACTATAGTTTCCTTGTACTTTTTAATGAAACATGATACTTAGTTTAAGCAAAGTATAGAAAATAATGTTCAATTAATTAAATACATTCATATCCTTGTGAAGAAATAAAATATTAACTTCTGTTTCATTAGTCATGATGTTCACTACATGGAATATTTTAAATACACATTTCTTCACAGTATTCAACTTAAGACACAAGGGGACATATAATTAACATCTAGGCCCCAGCAACACACTGGGGAAGTTCTGACCCTGGCACACATTATCTCAAAGTACATTTGTGTTTTCTTAGTTTTTCTCACACTCTGACTGATAATTTTAACTCTGCAACTCTGATGTTTAACTAAAGCAAGCACTTTGGGAGAAGAAAATTTGAATATAGATGGGATAAAACTATTGTGCTTTAAGCAGATTGGTATTTGCGACTGCTTTTGATTGAAGCAGAACAACCTCTGATTATACATTTGCTATGAAATGTATTAGGACAAAGCAGGCATCAATAAAACACAGACACCTGGGTTCTTACCAATATTGATGTGGCAGCTGGGGACCAACATAAATTACACAGTTCAACTAAAGAAATATTTTATTTCTAATTACGTGACATATAGTCAAGAGGAGAAATTAAATGTAACCTAACACTTAATATTAACGTTCTACATTCTAATAGAGAATTACGGTTTATTTGAAAGAAAACAGACATGTTATCTTACGTGACACAGTAACATTGTGCAGTTAAGAGAAATCAACTTTTCTTAATTTCTCAATTTTGATTTCTTGAAAGAAATCAAAGCTAAGGAAGGCTAAATGGAATAGGGGAGCCTTTTTTTCTTTTGTTAATACTGTTTCAAACAAAAATAATGCTCTCTAGAGATACCACCTCATATCCATTAGGATGGCTACTACTAAAAAACAAACAAATAAATAAAAAACAGAATATTACATGTGTTGATGAGGATGTGGAGAAACTGGAACCCTTGTGCACTGTTGATAGGAATATAAAATGGTATAACCACTGTGGGAAAGAGTATGGTGGTTCCTCAAAAGATTAAACACAGAATTACCATATGATCTAATAATTCTATTCTGGGTATACAGAGTCTCGAAGAGATATTTATACATTCACAGCATTATTCACAATTGCTAAAATATGGAAACAACCCAGGTATCCATGAACTGATGGATAAATAAGCAAAATGTGATATATATTTTGTTTATCTATGGTATACCATATATGGAATATATATACCATAGATAAGCAAAATATAGACCTCATTTTGCTTAATTATGCATCAGTATATATATATACATACATACATATATGTATGTGTGTGTGTGTGTAGATATAGATATATAGATATATGGATTCCATATATGGAATATATAGGAAGGAAATTCTGCAATATGCTACAACATAGATAAAACTTGAGGACATTATGTTAAGTGAAATAAGCCAACCACATCAATAGAAATACTACATGAATCCACTTCAGTGAGGTACTCAGAGTGGTATAGTAAGTATAATAGTGGCTGCCAGAAACTGAGGGAGATAGGAAGTGGGAGTTGTTATTTAATAGATACAGAGTTTCAGTGGGGATGAGAATGGATGGTTGTACAATAATGTGAATTTATTTAATACCATTGAATTGTACATTTAAAAAATGGTGAAGATGGTAATTTTATGTTTTGTGTATTTTACCACAATAAAAGAAAGAAAGAAAGAAAGAAAGAAAGAAAGAAAGAAAGAAAGAAAGAAAGAAAGAAAGAAAGAAAGAAAGAAAGAAAGAAAGAAAGAAAGAAAGAATAATCCCTTTCTTGACTCCTATACACTTAGAAAGGGCTGGCTATGAAGGATGTTCCTTTAATCAGTTCTCAATCAAGTCCAAGAACACCACCTTCCCACGACACAGCCAGGTCATATTTCAGACAATCAAAGGAAAATCAGTGTGCTTTCTACACCCACAGGAATATACGACATGGCTCCTAACCTAATTTCACACCATCTAATCACATTCCCACCATTTAAGTTCCACCTATATTTAAATTAAGTAAAATTAAAATTAAAAACTCAGCCACACTGACCTCATTTCAAGTCCTCTATGGGTACATATGGCTAACATATTGAACAGCACAGATTTAAAACATCTCCCTCACTGCTGAAAGTGCTACCAGATGATGCTAATCTAGAGCAGCCACGGATTCATATTAATATAATGACTTGATACTCTAATTTTTCTTCTTCATATGTACAGGTAGAATTCTTTTCTTGACCTTAATGTTGATTATGTATATTCTCTTTTAAAAAAAAATAAATTACATAAATTAACCAAGAGTGCAAAAAAAATTCTATTTGTTTTTAATCAGTACTTAGGACAACATGTTTTGTGGAAACAATGTGACTGAACATGATTCAGTGGTTTTTAGTTTAGCCTTAAAGGTCTGATCAAAGTTCATTTTATTTTGATATGTGGTTTTAATTATCTTAGCTTAAATATATACCTCACTTGTTAATGCTAATAATTTACCTGTAGAGTGCATGGATTTTTTTAAAATATCAGGTGGAAATAAAGACATTATTAATTCCTTTCCTAACAGATACCCTTCTTTTTCCTTTATTGCCTGGACTATTAACCCTATTACATTATTGAATAGAGGAAAGTGCTTCCTTCATTTAAAATCAGTATTTCAGGGGTGACTGGGTGGCTCAGTCAGTTGAGCATCCAGCTCTTGACTTCAGCTCAGGGCATGCTCTCACAGTTTGTGGGTTTTAGCCCCACACTGGGCTCTACACTGGCAGTGCAGAGCCTGCTTAGGATTCTCTCTCCCTCTCTCTGCCCCACCCCTGCTTGTGTACTCTGTGTCTCTTTCTCAAAATAAATAAACTTAAAAATATAAAAATAAAATAAAATCAGTATTTCACTATTAAGTATGACATTTGCTATAGGTTTTTAGTAGATATTCTTCAGTATCAGAAAGTTTCCCTCTCTTCCTTCCCTCTCTTCAATGGATATTGAACTGTCATAAATGCTTTATCTGTTGAGATACTAATAGGATTTTCTCATATACTTTACAAATGTTAAAACAACCAAGCACAGTTGTAAGTCACCAAATATATAGGAATGATATATAAACACGATACCAGTCTTTTGTTACATATATGTTCTGCAGATATCTTCTCCCAGGGTTGCTTGTTCTTTTCATTTTCCTAATGCAGCCAAGTATAAGGTGGAAATTTTGGAAGAAATATTCATTTACACAATGTTGTGAAGATTTTCTTTTATGTTCTCTTTGGGGAGTAATTTTTTTTTTAAGTAAGTTCTATGCCCAAAGTGGGGCTTGAATTCACAACCCTGAGATCAAGAATCATATGCTCTATGGACTGAGCCAGCCAGACACCCCTGGAAATAATTTTTAATTGTTTCACTTTTTTCTTCTGTATTAACTATATACCCATTACTCTTCTTTTAGTGGTTACCCTAGAGATTATTATATGCATCCTTCACTTATTAACATATAAAGTAGTTTAGTAAATTTTACAACATCCTTCATCTTAGATTCAAGGACCCATAGAGGGACCATCACCCCCCCAGATGAATGTGTGGAAACTCTATGCCAAATAGACATAGTCAAAGGACTGAGGGTCTCTTTTCCCAACCAGCCTCTACTCATAGGACAGAAGGCATTGCAGACTTAGACTGCTCCTGCCCCAGCTCTCTCATACAGTGAAGGTTCCACAACAGAAGAGACAAGCTCAGAAGATCAGGGGCTACCATCCCCACTCGGCACCATACTTGAAGAGCTGGGGCACCACCCCAAAGGGAAGCAGGCTACAGTCCCTGAGCTCAGCTGAGAAGAGGGAAGTTACATAAACAGAGAGCTCAAAGTTCTAAGGGGACTGACTTTACTTGTAACAGAACATAAGGAAATTAATGTCTAAGGATGATGTCAAAAATGATGAAGATCTTGGGGGCGAGTGGTTAAGAAGCTGGTAATTTCCATAATACTAGTAGCAACAAGTAAAACAACAGATCAGCTAGAAATTTAATAGAGAGAGTCAAGGAAAAAGCTAAGAAGAGTGGTCTTTAATAAAATCAGACTGTGGTACAATTCCAGGGCATTGTCCAGAAAAAAAAAAAAAAAAAAAAAAAAAAAGATCAGCTAGCAATTACTGGAGAGGGTAAAGCCAGGTGGGGTATCAACAGAATCACACTATCCAAAAGTCAAAAGTTTAATGGGGAGAGTCAGGGAACTAGAGAGTCAAAGAGAACCCAGCTAAAACCACAATCATCCCTGGTTGTCAAGGAGACTCCACACATACTTAAGGCTGTACCCTCTGAGGAGTAACAGGAGAGACAAAAAGGCAAATAGTAACAGCGAACCCCAAAAGGTGGGGAATTAGTATACAGGCTTAATACATAAAATGTCCAATTTCAATAAAAATCAGTAGACATGAAAAGAAATCTAAAAAGTGTGACCGCGGGGTGCCTGGTTGGCTCTGTCGGTTAAGCATCTGACTCTTGATTTCAGATCAGGTTCATGACTTGCGTCGGTGTCTCCATGCTGATAGTACAGAGTCTGTTTGGGGTGTTCTCTCTCTCTCTCCCTCTCTCTCTCTCTCTCTCTCTCTGCCCCTCCACCACTCATGCACTCTCTCTCTCAAAATAAATAAACTTTATAAAAAATTAACAAAAAATAAAAAGTGTGACCTCTACAAAGAAAAAAGAAGACAACTGAAGCTATCTTTGAGGGGGACCAGATGTTGAACTTAACAAAGATTTTTAAAAAGCTTTAATAGGAGAAGCGGCAAGATGGCGGCTTAGGAGGACGCTGGGCTCACCGCGCGTCCTGCTGATCACTTAGATTCCACCTACACCTGCCTAAATAACCCAGAAAACCGCCAGAGGATTAGCAGAACGGAGTCGCCGGAGCCAAACGCAGACGAGAGGCCCACGGAAGAGGGTAGGAAGGGCGGCGAGGCGGTGCGCGCTCCACGGACTGGCAGGAGGGAGCCGGGGCGGAGGGGCGGCTCGCCGGCCAAGCAGAGCCCCCAAGTCTGGCTGGCAAAAGCGGAGGGGCCTGACGGACTGTGTTCCCACAACAAGCGCGACTTAGCGTCTGGGAGGTCATAAGTTAACAGCTCTGCTCGGAAAGCGGGAAGGCTGGAGGACAAAGGGAGGGAGAGCTGCTGAGCCCCCTGACAACAGAGCTCAGTTTGGTGGGGAACAAAGGCGCTCGCCAGCGCCATCTCCCCCGCCCATCCCCCAGCCAAAATCCCAAAGAGAACCGGTTCCTGCCAGGGAACTTGCTCGCTCCGCGCAAACACCCAACTCTGTGCTTCTGCGGAGCCAAACCTCCTGCAGCGGATCTGACTCCCTCCCGCTGCCACAGGGCCCCTCCTGAAGAGGATCACCTAAAGAGAAGCGATCTAAGCCTGCACCTCCTGCCCCCCTGCACCTTGCCTACCCACCCCAGCTAATACGCCAGATCCCCAGCATCACAAGCCTGGCAGTGTGCAAGTAGCCCAGACAGGCCACACCACCCCACAGTGAATCCCGCCCCTAGGAGAGGGGAAGAGAAGGCACACACCAGTCTGACTGTGACCCTAGCAGTGGGCTGGGGGCAGACATCAGGTCTGACTGCGGCCCCGCCCACCAACTCCAATTATACACCACAACACAGGGGAAGGGCCCTGCAGGTCCTCACCACGCCAGGGACTATCCAAAATGACCAAGCGGAAGAATTCCCCTCAGAAGAATCTCCAGGAAATAACAACAGCTAATGAGCTGATCAAAAAGGATTTAAATAATATAACAGAAAGTGAATTTAGAATAATAGTCATAAAATTAATCGCTGGGCTTGAAAACAGTATACAGGACAGCAGAGAATCTCTTGCTACAGAGATCAAGGGACTAAGGAACAGTCACGAGGAGCTGAAAAACGCTTTAAACGAAATGCATAACAAAATGGAAACCACCACAGCTCGGCTTGAAGAGGCAGAGGAGAGAATAGGTGAACTAGAGGATAAAGTTATGGAAAAAGAGGAAGCTGAGAAAAAGAGAGAGAAAAAAATCCAGGAGTATGAGGGGAAAATTAGAGAACTAAGTGATACACTAAAAAGAAATAATATACGCATAATTGGTATCCCAGAGGAGGAAGAGAGAGGGAAAGGTGCTGAAGGGGTACTTGAAGAAATAATAGCTGAGAACTTCCCTGAACTGGGGAAGGAAAAAGGCATTGAAATCCAAGAGGCACAGAGAACTCCCTTCAGACGTAACTTGAATCGATCTTCTGCATGACATATCACAGTGAAACGGGGAAAATACAAGGATAAAGAGAAAATTCAGAAAGCAGCAAGGGGTAAACGTGCCCTCACATATAAAGGGAGACCTATAAGACTCGTGACTGATCTCTCTTTTGAAACTTGGCAGGCCAGAAAGAATTGGCAGGAGATTTTCAGGGTGCTAGACAGAAAAAATATGCAGCCGAGAATCCTTTACCCAGCAAGTCTGTCATTTAGAATAGAAGGAGAGATAAAGGTTTTCCCAAACAAACAAAAACTGAAGGAATTTGTCACCACTAAACCAGCCCTACAAGAGATCCTAAGGGGGACCCTGTGAGACAAAGTCCCAGAGACATCACTACAAGCATAAAACATACAGACATCACAATGACTCTCAACCCGTATCTTTCTATAATAACACTGAATGTAAATGGATTAAATGCACCAACCAAAAGACATAGGGTATCAGAATGGATAAAAAAACAAGACCCATCTATTTGCTGTCTACAAGAGACTCATTTTAGACCTGAGGACACCTTTAGATTGAGAGTGAGGGGATGGAGAACTATTTATCATGCGACTGGAAGCCAAAAGAAAGCTGGAGTAGCCATACTTCTATCAGACAAACTAGACTTTAAATTAAAGGCTGTAACAAGAGATGAAGAAGGACATTATATAATAGTTACAGGGTCTATCCATCAGGAAGAGCTAACGATTATAAATGTCTATGCGCCGAATATCGGAGCCCCCAAATATATAAAACAATTACTCATAAACATAAGCAACCTTATTGATAAGAATGTGGTAATTGCAGGGGACTTTAACACCCCACTTACAGAAATGGACAGATCATCTAGACACACGGTCAATAAAGAAACAAGGGCCCTGAATGAGACATTGGATCAGATGGACTTGACAGATATATTTAGAACTCTGCATCCCAAAGCAACAGAATATACTTTCTTCTCGAGTGCACATGGAACATTCTCCAAGATAGATCATATACTGGGTCACAAAACAGCCCTTCATAAGTTTACAAGAATTGAAATTATACCATGCATACTTTCAGACCACAATGCTATGAAGCTTGAAATCAACCACAGGAAAAAGTCTGGAAAACCTCCAAAGGCATGGAGGTTAAAGAACACCCTACTAACGAATGAGTGGGTCAACCAGGCAATTAGAGAAGAAATTAAAAAATATATGGAAACAAACGAAAATGAAAATACAACAATCCAAACGCTTTGGGACGCAGCGAAGGCAGTCCTGAGAGGAAAATACATTGCAATCCAGGCCTATCTCAAGAAACAAGAAAAATCCCAAATACAAAATCTAACAGCACACCTAAAGGAACTAGAAGCAGAACAGCAAAGGCAGCCTAAACCCAGCAGAAGAAGAGAAATAATAAAGATCAGAGCAGAAATAAACAATATAGAATCTAAAAAAAACTGTAGAGCAGATCAACGAAACCAAGAGTTGGTTTTTTGAAAAAATAAACAAAATTGACAAACCTCTAGCCAGGCTTCTCAAAAAGAAAAGGGAAATGACCCAAATAGATAAAATCATGAATGAAAATGGAATTATTACAACCAATCCCTCAGAGATACAAACAATTATCAGGGAATACTATGAAAAATTATATGCCAACAAATTGGACAACCTGGAAGAAATGGACAAATTCCTGAACACCCACACTCTTCCAAAACTCAATCAGGAGGAAATAGAAAGCTTGAACAGACCCATAACCAGCGAAGAAATTGAATCGGTCATCAAAAATCTCCCAACAAATAAGAGTCCAGGACCAGATGGCTTCCCAGGGGAGTTCTACCAGACGTTTAAAGCAGAGATAATACCTATCCTTCTCAAGCTATTCCAAGAAATAGAAAGGGAAGGAAAACTTCCAGACTCATTCTATGAAGCCAGTATTACTTTGATTCCTAAACCAGACAGAGACCCAGTAAAAAAAGAGAACTACAGGCCAATATCCCTGATGAATATGGATGCAAAAATTCTCAATAAGATACTAGCAAATCGAATTCAACGGCATATAAAAAGAATTATTCACCATGATCAAGTGGGATTCATTCCTGGGATGCAGGGCTGGTTCAACATTCACAAATCAATCAATGTGATACATCACATTAACAAAAAAAAAGAGAAGAACCATATGATCCTGTCAATCGATGCAGAAAAGGCCTTTGACAAAATCCAGCACCCTTTCTTAATAAAAACCCTTGAGAAAGTCGGGATAGAAGGAACATACTTAAAGATCATAAAAGCCATTTATGAAAAGCCCACAGCTAACATCATCCTCAACGGGGAAAAACTGAGAGCTTTTTCCCTGAGATCAGGAACACGACAAGGATGCCCACTCTCACCGCTGCTGTTTAACATAGTGCTGGAAGTTCTAGCATCAGCAATCAGACAACAAAAGGAAATCAAAGGCATCAAAATTGGCAAAGACGAAGTCAAGCTTTCGCTTTTTGCAGATGACATGATATTATACATGGAAAATCCGATAGACTCCACCAAAAGTCTACTAGAACTGATACATGAATTCAGCAAAGTTGCAGGATACAAAATCAATGTACAGAAATCAGTTGCATTCTTATACACTAACAATGAAGCAACAGAAAGACAAATAAAGAAACTGATCCCATTCACAATTGCACCAAGAAGCATAAAATACCTAGGAATAAATCTAACCAAAGATGTAAAGGATCTGTATGCTGAAAACTATAGAAAGCTTATGAAGGAAATTGAAGAAGATTTAAAGAAATGGAAAGACATTCCCTGCTCATGGATTGGAAAAATAAATATTGTCAAAATGTCAATACTACCCAAAGCTATCTACACATTCAATGCAATCCCGATCTAAATTGCACCAGCATTCTCGAAACTAGAACAAGCAATTCTAAAATTCATATGGAACCACAAAAAGCCCCGAATAGCCAAAGGAATTTTGAAGAAGAAGACCAAAGCAGGAGGCATCACAATCCCAGACTTTAGCCTCTACTACAAAGCTGTCATCATCAAGACAGCATGGTATTGGCACAGAAACAGACACATAGACCAATGGAATAGAATAGAAACCCCAGAACTAGACCCACAAACGTATGGCCAACTCATCTTTGACAAAGCAGGAAAGAACATCCAATGGAAAAAAGACAGCCTCTTTAACAAATGGTGCTGGGAGAACTGGACAGCAACATGCAGAAGGTTGAAACTAGACCACTTTCTCACAGCATTCACAAAAATAAACTCCAAATGGATAAAGGACCTAAATGTGAGACAGGAAACCATCAAAACCTTAGAGGAGAAAGCAGGAAAAGACCTCTCTGACCTCAGCCGTAGCAATCTCTTACTCGACACATCCCCAAAGGCAAGGGAATTAAAAGCAAAAGTGAATTACTGGGACCTTATGAAGATAAAAAGCTTCTGCACAGCAAAGGAAACAACCAACAAAACTAAAAGGCAACCAACGGAATGGGAAAAGATATTCACAAATGACATATCGGACAAAGGGCTAGTATCCAAAATCTATAAAGAGCTCACCAAACTCCACACCCGAAAAACAAATAACCCAGTGAAGAAATGGGCAGAAAACATGAATAGACACTTCTCTAAAGAAGACATCTGGATGGCCAACAGGCACATGAAAAGATGTTCAGCGTCGCTCCTTATCAGGGAAATACAAATCAAAACCACACTCAGGTATCACCTCACGCCAGTCAGAGTGGCCAAAATGAACAAATCAGGAGACTCTAGATGCTGGAGAGGATGTGGAGAAACGGGAACCATCTTGCACTGTTGGTGGGAATGCAAATTGGTGCAGCCGCTCTGGAAAGCAGTGTGGAGGTTCCTCAGAAAATTAAAAATAGACCTACCCTATGACCCAGCAATAGCACTGCTAGGAATTTATCCAAGGGATACAGGAGTACTGATGCATAGGGCCACTTGTACCCCAATGTTCATAGCAGCACTCTCAACAATAGCCAAATTATGGAAAGAGCCTAAATGTCCATCAACTGATGAATGGATAAAGAAATTGTGGTTTATATACACAATGGAGTATTACGTGGCAATGAGAAAAAATGAAATATGGCCTTTTGTAGCAACGTGGATGGAACTGGAGAGTGTGATGCTAAGTGAAATAAGCCATACAGAGAAAGACAGATACCATATGGTTTCACTCTTATGTGGACCCTGAGAAATTAACAGGAACCCATGGGGGAGGGGAAGGAAAAAAAAAAAAAACAGGTTAGAGTGGGAGAGAGCCAAAGCATAAGAGACTCTTAAAAACTGAGAACAAACTGGGGGTTGATGGGGGGTGGGAGGGAGGAGAGGGTGGGTGATGGGTATTGAGGAGGGCACCTTTTGGGATGAGCACTGGGTGTTGTATGGAAACTAATTTGTCAATAAATTTCATATAAAAAAATAAATAAATAAATAAATAAATAAATAAATAAATAAATAAAAGAATTGGGTATGGGTGATGAAACAAATATTAGGGAAAGTTTTTAATTAAAATTTTTTTAATTAAAAAAAAAAGCTTTAATAAATGTGTTCAAAGGGCTAAAGGAAACCATTTTTTTTTAATAAAAAGAGTGTATAATGACAATGTCATAGAGAATAGCAATAAAAAGATAGAAATTATTTTTTAATGGAAATTTGAAGTTGCAAAATACAGCCAGTGAAATAAAAAATTCATTTGAAAGGCTCAGTGAATCAATGGAGATTATGCCACCTTAAGGAGAAAGAGAAAAAATAAAAATGAACTAAGCCCCAAAGAAATGTGGGATACCAACATACATGCAACAGAAATACTAGATGGGGGTGGAGGGGAGTACCTGGGTGTCTCAGTCAGTTGAGCATCTGACTCTTGATTTTAACTCATGTCATGCTATCATGGTTCATGAGTTTGAGCCCCACATCGGGTTCTGTGCTAACAGTGTGTAGCCTGCTTGGGATTCTCTCTATCCCTTTCTCTCTGCCCCTTCCCCCATTTGTGCACACACGTGCTCTCTCTCAAAATAAGCTTAAAAAGAAAAAAAGAAAAACACTAGATGGAATGGAAACAAAAAATATGTAAGAGAAAATAATAACTAAAACTTCCCAAATCTGAAAAAAAACATAAGCTACATATCCAAGAAGCTTGATGAACTGCAAGTAGGTTAAATACAAAGAACATATCCAAATCAAACACTGAAGGCAAAGACAATGATAAAATCTTGAAAGCAGTACAAGAAATAGTGGCTCCTCAGGAACAGGAATGCAATGGGATTAACATTAGACTTCTCATGAGAAATAAGGAAGAAACAAAACTTGCAGGATGACATAATCAAAGTGCTGAAAGAAAGTCAACTAAGATTTTAAATCCAGCAAAATTATCTTTTTAAAATGAGGTGCAATAAAGACATTTTCAGGTAAACAAAAACTAAGAAAATATGTTGCTAGTAAACCAGCTTTACAAGAAAAATTCAATGAAGTTTCTTAGCTTGAAAGCAATTCATACTCAATAGTAACTCAAATCCATTCACAGGGAAAAAAAAAAAGACTGTAGTCGAGTCCTATGACTACACCACCATGGTCACAGATGACTGTACCAATGAATTAATGCTGAATCCAAGACAGTCATCTAAAAATGGCTCAAGTTTTCTCTTTTTTCTTTCTTTTCTTTATTTTTTTTTAAGTATTTTTAATGTTTGTTTATTTTGGGGAGAGAGAGAATGTGAGCAGGGGAGGGGCAGACAGAGTGGGAGACACAGAACCTGAAGCAGGCACCGGGCTCAGAGCTATCAGCACAGACTCTGACGTAGGGCTTGAATTCACAAACTGTGAGATTGTGACCCGAGTGGAGGTCGGATGCTTAACCAACTGAGCCACACAGGCACCCTGTCTTTTTTTTTTTTTTTTTAAGTTTATTTATTTTGAGAGAGAGTCCTGAACTCAAGTGGGGAGGGGCAGAAAGAGAAGGAGAGAGAAAGAAATTCCCAAGCAGGCTCTGCACTGCCAGAAGGAAGCCTGACCCGGGACTCAAACCCACAAATCACAGGATCATGACCTGAGCCAAAACCAAGAGTCAGACACTTAACCAAATAAGCCACCCAGGCACCCTCAAGTTTTCTTATCGTTGCAATCTAAGGAGTCTCAATGACAGAGTCAGTGTGGTAACATGTATAAAATTTGTCTTCTCCATGAAGCCCAGTAGGGCAGCTGTCAAGATAGTTTCTTGCCTCCCTACATGAAACCTCATTTGAGTGTGTCTCAGTTTCTTGTAATCTAGAAGGGACAAATAGAACGGGCCAATGTGACAAAATAATGGAATTGTTAAGCCTATGAGACTATAAAACCATCGTTCATATTTTCAATCACCAAACACCAATTTATATTTGAAGGTATTTCTGCTTTTGTCTTCAAGGACTCTTTGTTTTTACATTTATTGTTCTGCCATTGGAGGAGGGAGGCCATCCTGGTACCATAGGGATGGAGGCTCCTCATGGCTACTTCCTAAGGTTCAGACCCCCCACATCCCTGTTCCTCATTTTAAGTCTCACTATGATTCTTCCTCTCAAGGGTGAAGGGGGCCTGGCTTTTCTAGTGAACTGAAACTTCAGTGCTAAATAGAAGTTCAGTGATTTTGACTTTATTGAGGGCAATGAATGTTGATTTCATGTGTGTAACCCCTGATTCTATCACCAGACTCAATACCTAATAGACCCTTAATAAAAATTTATTGAATGAAAGACTGAATAAATTGTTTTTCTTTTTACCAATTAGAAGATAGAAAAAGAGATCATAAAGCCAGTAACCAAACCACAAATTATATAACGTAAACATACATATGAATGGAAGCCTCATAAATTTCTTCAAAAGAATAAGAAAAAAGGTGTCTAATTTTCTGTTAAACCTTACCTACCTATCCAGCTCTTAATTTCAGTTACTATATATTTTGGTTCTCAGATTTCTATTCTTTTTATAACGTCCTGTTCTCTGCTAGAATTAAGTATCTTATGATCTAATTTCTTAACATATTAATAACCATTGTTTTAAAGTTGATGTGTTAATTCCAATATCTGAACAGCCTATATACCTATTTCTATTTCCTGCTTATATCTTGCTTTTTAGTAATGTGGGTTTTGTTTCTTGATACGACTGCTAAGTTTTTGATAAAATGCTAGACACTGTAAGACAAATTACAGAAATAACACGAGGGCTCTGGATAATACCTTTCCCCCCACCCCCACAAAAGATCTACTTTTATTTAGATGGGCAGCTAGAGTAGGGACAGATAACGTCACAGCAGATTCAAAGCTACATTTCTGTGACTGTTCGTGCATTTTCCGCTCACCCAGGAGCCCTTTGGGTATCCCAACTGAGAGTGTGGGACGTTTACAAGGTCCCTGCTTCTTTCACGAACCTACGCTCTATTGGTAAGCCTTGCTCAGTTTGTGACATTTCAGGGGAAGAGTGGCACCCAGTGTCAGACTAATCACTCTGCACTCTACTCCTCAGCAGAATACAGGACTCCTCCTGTCCTTGCACCCAGATAACTCTCTGACAACTTCAAAGATATATGTATTTTTTTTTAATACATGTCTTACCCAGCTTTTCCAGTTTTTCTCACTAGGAAGTTTGTTCTACAACAAGGTAATCCACCATTAACAAACACATAAACTGCTCTTTAATGACAATTGCTAAAAATTTGCCTAACTGGTTAATCTTCTCTAAGGAAGAGCAAACCATAGTCTAACATCATGATAGTTTCCCCCACAAAATAAGTACTGACATCAACACATATTTCTTGCAAGTACCAGAAATTAAATGTGTAATACATTTGAAAAAAAAAAAAAGTTGCTAACACTGACTTTTATGTTAGCCATGTGTTACTTATTAAAAACTTTGTTTTGTAAAGATAATTTATACCATTCAAACATTTTCAAGAGTATAACAGGCCCACAGCCTTTTTTGTTGTTTGAGGCTGAGCTTAATCTCATTTCTCCTTGTAGAAAGCTGCCTGAAAACAAACATCTAAAATGTAATTTAACTCTCCACTTAAAATGATACCTTATCAATTAAAATCACTCTAAAATTAACTGTAAAGACTATAGGGATAATGAATGAACAGTCAAATATGCTTATTATAAAGTCTACTTTATAGCTCTTTAATATCATTTGTGGTAGCCAAGAAAAGAACTATAAATTAGTTAGATTCTGCAAAAACGTTACCTTATTCATTTGATATCACGTATTTTTCCATAGTTAAGTCCTTCAATTATCCCCAAAGGTATATTTTATCCTTATAATTGCTTTTAATATCAAATCAATAACTAACATAAGTTATCAATACTTATTTTGTGAGGAATGTTTCTCCCTCTCTCCCTGCCAGCTTCATGCATCTATGTCCATGCACGTGCACGCGCACACGTCACAAAGAGGCCTTTTCAATTTATGTATATTCATTATATACATAAAATACATGAAATTTATGTCAATATATACATAAAATACATGAAATTTACATGCATTTTATATATAAAACACATGAAACAGATATCATCATGACTTCAGAAAATAAAGATTTTGAAAATAGACACTTTTATTCCCAAATTATTGTTTTACTGACCGTATTCAAATGATAAACTACAGCAAACACTGGTGATACCTTAAAAGAAAACTTAAGATATTTGGTCCACTGTTACTTTCCAGCTTTATGGAAATATTCACGCAACTCTAAGTTACAGAAAATGTAAAAGCTGCCTCTCTTCACAGCTCCTAGAATCCCTTTATTATTCCATATAGGTGTAAGATTTGAGAAACTAAATCTGCCTCAAAGTGTCAAGGTTTATTTAGTTTTAGAGTTTTTATCGTAGGGCATCTCTGCCAGTAATTGCCTTTATGAAGAACTTGGAGTACAGAGCATCTGTGGACTTAGCAATCTGTTGCACTGTCAGTGAATTTGGTTAATAACAAAGACAGATCTCCTCTCCACTAAGTTCAACAATTTTAGCCTTTGTTATAAAGCTTTGCTGTCAATATTTGTTTTCTTTATAATCTACGCATTAAATACTACTTAGTACTCAGATAATACCTTATTTTACAACAAGCACTTAGATAAGGAATAAATTATTAAGATAAAAAACAGTAGAAATTACAGACAGGGCAATTAAGATCTCTAAGAAGGGTTTAAAAGTAATATTGTATAGTATTGTATAACACTATAGCAAAGTACATAGTAGCCAGCTTTGTATAAGAAATCCAAGAATCAAGAGTTTATATTAAAAGTGCGTTAAAAGGAACAACCTTCCTTCTGTTCCTAATGTGCTAATCATCAAAAAGAAAAGTTATTATTGATTATCATTCCTGTTTTCCACTATCCTCTTTTTAAAAGTAAATTATGGCATTACAGTCCCAAGTTTCTGCTAATGAATAATCATGTCAGTTGTCACTCAATTATCACTTTCAACATTTAATCTAAATTATGTACAGCACCTTGGTTTTTTTTTTTCCCCTTTCTTTGAAGTTCCTCATTGAATTTAAAAGTCAAATTTTTTTTTTCAAGAAAAGTAAGTTGATGGAAGATGGAGGCTGAGATTAAATCAGGGGGAATCAATGATCAAGGATACTTGGAATTCTTATGAATACAAATAGCCTATCAAGGTTAATGAGGTTCAACTCAAGTTTAGAAGAAGAAAAAAACGTACTTAGTATTTTCTATGCATATACAGATTTAAGGTTTTAGGTATAATTTTAAAGGTAAATTATGCAAACCCAAATGCATCTTTCATTCCGGTTTTTACAAGGTGTTTTCACTGTTTTTCTCCTGTGTGAAACAACTGCTTAAAATGTGTACTCTGGATCAACAAAAAACTGACACCATCAATAAGAAAGAGCAAAGGTCCTCTGGAATACTGACAACTCTTCCAGAAATTAACAGATTTTATTAATTTATTTTTTAAATGTTTATTTATTTTTGACAGAGAGAGAGAGCAGGGAAAGGGCAGAGAAAGAGAGGGGGACACAGAATCTGAAGCAGGCTCCAGCCTCTGAGCTGTCAGCACAGAGCCCAATGAGAGGCTGGAACCCACAGACTGTGAGATCATAACCTGAGTTGAAGTCAGACGCTTAACCGACTGAGCCACCCAGACACCCTTAACGTGCTTTTAAAAAATGACCAGACAACAAATGTTAGCTTTAAAAAATAACCACAAAAATATTGTATAATTTACGATTTTGGTCAACAAATACTAACTTAGCAACTAATATGGGTAAGACACTGTCAAGGAGCACAAAGGAGTATAGAGACAAGACCTGGTTCTTAACCCATACTCATTTATGATTTGAAAAAGATATAAGTGTTTAATTCATAAGTGGCTTCCAGAATGCCACAAGTTTGAATTACAACATCAATGCATACTGGTAAATAGCCCAGAGCAAAATCTGTGCACCGCAACATATCAGAAGAAAATGCAAACAGAAGGTTAAGCATCAGAGTGGAAGCTGAGAAGACTGTTAGACAAAAAAAAAAGGGGGGGCAGTTCAACATACTCCAGAAATAAAGATAGGAATCTAAGGAAATAAACAGGTCTCTGGTTACAAGGACTATGGTAAAGAAAGGTGGAGGGTGAGAGAACCTTACAATAGCCAGGACAAACAGTTCCTCAGACATCATTCTCTGACTGTGTTCACCAAGCAACTTTTTGGTCACTAATTCAACCTTCTAAAACCTAGGTATAGAAAACTGGGAGACTGGTGCCCTGCATAAGAGATCAGTGTTTAAACATCCATAAAGAAACCCCCAGAGGGTACATGAATGAGCTGGCAGTCTTTTATACACTGCTCTCTAGTAAATTTCATTATTAGTATGAACCAGTTTCCTGGGTCACATTAATTCTAGAACACAGAAAGTTCAAGTTTCCAGATGTGAGGACAAGATCTTGAAACATGAGGTGTTCACCAAGGTAAGGACATCAAGGTCAGATTTGTCCTACTGACAGGGCAACTTTCTAATGCAGTCCCCTTTCTCCTTCATTTCAACTCATTTTGAAATTTTAAAGACATCTACCCAGACTACTTTAAGGCAGTGTGAGAAAGGTGCCATAAGAACATTAGTGATGTGAGCAAAAGGATGAGGTACAGAAGGAAGGATTATCACTTGCAGCTGATAGAGTCTAAGAAGGCTTCAGGAAGGAAAAGAGATTAGGGGCTCCTGGGTGGCTCAGTCGGTTGAATATCCAACTCTTGATTTCAGCTCAGGTCATGATCTTATGGTTCTTAGGATCAAGTACCTTAAGCTGGGCTCTGTGCTCACAGCGTGGAACCTGCTTAGGATTCTCTGTCCCTATCTCTCAAAATTAAGCAAATAAACATTAAAAAGAGAGAGATTACTGACTGAACAAGCCAAAAGAAAGAGTATTATGCAAATATTTGGGGGCCTGACCAACAGTCACATTCTGAGCATCTTGTCTTATTCGTATTTGCTTTCTAAAAAGGAACTAAAGAGGATTAATAGCCATTCTTTACAGAATGTATAAGGCAACACCAAATATTTTTGAAAAATAAATGCTATCAAACATATCTGAAAAATAGAGACTAAGTATCTTTCAGTTAAATTTCAATAAAATGACTGTTAGAAGTTACATTGAGTGATCCATGACCAATACCTTCACAAAGCCTACACTAAATGTCATTCTGAGAATAGCTTGGGAATAAAGATATTCAAAGGGCCTTCACAAGGTATGAAAAATAAGCCATAATCAGAAATGTCATAAAATCTAAAACGGTGGGGGGAGCCTAGGTGGCTCAGTCGGTCAAGCATCTGACGTCAGCTCAGGTCAAGATCTTGTGGTTCAGGAGTTTGAGCCCCATGTTGGGCTCTGTGCCGACAGCTCAGAGCCTGGAGCCTCGGATTCCATGTCTCCCTCTCTCCCTGCTCCTCCCCTGTTCACGTGGTGTTCTCTTTCTCTCTCTCTCTCTCTCTCTCTCTCTCAAAAATAAATAAACATTAAAAAAAATTTTTTTTAATCTAAAACAATGGTTATAAATTTAATTATTTTATTGTTAAAAATAATGTCAGGAAAATAAAAACTGGTTAATGGGAATTTCTTCCAGAAAAAACAGTATCTTTTTGTAATACCGTTTTAATGGCAACAGGGAAAAAAACATTTTCATCCTCCGAAATAAATTTGAATTAGACTTGAGACAAACCCAAAGAACTTTTTTCATCATTTTTAGAATGTCACCTGCATAGAGAGAGGGAAATCTGCCTGACTTTTGTTCATTGCCATGTCACCACCACCTAGAATAGTGCCTGACATGTAAGAGACAGTCATTAAGTGTTTAATATGTGAGTAAATGCTCAACCTCTCTGTCCAATTGTCTTTCACATCGAAACCTGTATAATTAACCCAAACTAATCCAAGAGAACTCCAAGTCTTTCCCTAATCCAGGTGAAAATGTAAAAGATCTATTGTTAGGGCAAGGGGAAAGCCAGGCTCTTTGAATAAGGGCATTATTAGGTTATTATAAGTAATTTTTTAAATGCTTATGTGAGATTTTTTTTTCAACTGATTCTGCAAGTGGTAAATGAAATCAAACAATGAAAAGGAAGGAAGGGAAGAAGGACAGACCAATATGTGGTTATAAACAGGTTAGCCAAGGAATTTTTCTACCTTTGATATTTACTAGTATAGGTTTTTTTTTTTTTTTAATACTTAACTTTGGCAAAATAATATTTTAGCACTTTTGCCAACAGGATCAAGGGTTAAAACAATACCTGTGAAGCAAACTTTTGAAGTCCTAAATTACAATTGCTCTGATAATGTCTCTGATAAGTATTTATTATACATGTAAAGGGCTTTGTAAAAAGTATGTCAGTATTTCATCAGCTTTACAATCTGAATCTTGAAGCAAATCTAAAATACATTTTTCCATTGATGAAAATGAAGAAAATGCATCTTTCCAAGATGAAAAAGAAAATCAGACTAGCATAACATTAAATATTTCCTTTGGGGGCACCTGGGTGGCGCAGTCGGTTAAGCGTCTGACTTCGGCCAGGTCATGATCTTGCGGTCCGTGAGTTCGAGCCCCGTGTCAGGCTCTGGGCTGATGGCTCAGAGCCTGGAGCCTGTTTCCGATTCTGTGTCTCCCTCTCTCTCTGCCCCTCCCCCGTTCATGCTCTGTCTCTCTCTGTCCCAAAAATAAATAAACGTTGAAAAAAAAAAATTAAAAAAAAAATATTTCCTTTGGGTTATATAAAGTTTGATATCTTTAACACCAATTTTCTACCTTTCATTATAGTTTAGAAAAGTCTTCAAATATGGCACCTTATTATAATTGGAATACAACTCCACTAAGAAAAAACAGATATAAAGGGAGGGCTGATACATATTTATTTCTAAATGTGTCATCCATGTCTGATCTAATTTGCATAATTATAATTGGAATTAAGACATTTCCTTTTTATGAAGTTCATTCTTTTGATTTTTAATATTTTCAGATAATTACCCTGTCTAAGCTAGATAAAAGGCCACGGGGGGAGGCACCTGGGTGACTCAGTCTGCTGAGCGTCTGACTTTGGCTCAGGTCATGAGCTCTCTGTTCCTGAGTTTGAGCCCCGTGTCAGGCTCTGTGCTGACAGCTCAGAGCCTGGAGCCTGAGAATCTACATCTCCCTCTTTCTCTGCCCCTCCCCCACTGGCGCATGCACTCTCTCTCTCTCTCTCTAAAATAAATACACATTAAAAAAAAAGGCAAATGGGGAAAGATAGCTACCTACTTACACCTCATTCATGATTACCACACACCCTAAATCAATGGAGGCAGTGTAATTCCACCTCTTCCACAGCAGGCAGAGATTTAAAAACAATTCATGGTTCCAAAGAAGAAATACCAATAATACCCTCTTTGCTGTGCTGTCTTCCAGTTTCACCCCCCAAAAAAATGATAATTCACCATTCCTTCAAATAAAGGTACTTTCTGTCTGAAGGAAGGGCTCAATTTGCTACTAGAACAAAAATACTGCCAAGTTTAATAGGTTCCTGGCTTCAAGGTCCAAATGAAAGAGAAATGAATCTACAGACATTTCTATATATAAAGTAGTCATCTATATAACTTTATGTTATGTTTACTCAAACTAGAGTTCATAAAATATCACAAACTTTACATTAAAACTTCATTAAGCAATTCTATGAAACAAAACTAATGTCCTTCAAATACAGCTTGAAAATAGCAAAGTCACCTCTACTTGCGCTGCAAAATGTGCCTTCTCCTGGTCTTTTCGCTCCATGCACCGCTTCGCTTCCTCTAACTCAGATGCCATTGCACTGAAGTTCAGCTGCACCCTCAAATCTGACATCTGCTTCTCCAGATTCTCTTTTTCCCGCTCAACCCCTTAAAAGAGAAAATGTAAAGCTTGATGATTGTTCTTCATTCACGGGAGAATGTACTTTCAAATGGTACAAAGCCTTGACGTTCGAAAATTCCAGCTAACACAATCCACTTATTAACACTGTCACTCTACAGACTGTTCAGAATTTGCAAGTCTATTGTTTCAAGTCTCACTCAGTTTTCTAAAATGTATACGTTGATGTGTTATCCAGTATTATTCCATTGTGATACTAAAACTTGAGTTGGTATCAGGTTTCTAGTAGAACTGAGTTCAGGAAAATCCTATATATTTTTTTCTTTAACTTTCTTTACATCCCTACCTCTAAACTCTAATACAGAAATGCTGAAAGAATTTTCGGCTAAGTTCTACATCAGCTGAAGGTTACTGAAGTTGACACACAAAATGATGATTTCTTGCAAAATAAACAAAGGATACTGTTAAATCTCTGATTGTGTAGGACCACTAACTAATTTACTAATTCTGGAGACTACTATCTGAAATTATCATCATTGAACAATATAAACAGACTTGGCATTTAATTCAGCACACTTGGTCTAGGACACACAAGACACTGTCGTACCATCTTCTTCAAAGATAAATACCATAAAAACCCTTTCACAATGAACTTACACTCCACGAATGGAAATAAAACATATAAAGTACTTCCTGGAGTCTAAGATACCAAAAATTAGAACATCTACTACCAATTTAAAACTACTGTTTTTCCAGTAGTTTCCTTTCTGGGAAAGGGAAAGGGAAGGAAACATTAGCAAATTCAATTTATACATCATTCACAAGATACATCTGAACTGAGAGATATCAATCACACTGTTCAAAATTTCACATCTTGGATGAATGTGGATACATGAATGGAAAATATATAGGAATTTTTAATAGCATAAAAGTAATAACAGATACCATACAGATTTTACAGATACAGTTATCACACAGAAAGAAATACAGTAAAACGCTGGAATGTGAGTAACTTGTTCTGAGAGTGTTCTGCAAGATGAGCAAACATTTCTAATAAATTTTATCTCGATAAAAAATACTAGTAGTACGTGACGTCAAACATCACATGATCACAACGGAGTCAATGGTTCTCTCTCGCTCGCTGGCTCGCTCACTTGCTCACTGCAGGATTGTGGGTGATCTTCTCCCATGCTTGGATGCTCAGTATCAGGCCACAGTGTTTGGCAGAAATGAGTGATTTTTCAGAACATTGGAAGGTGCCCACAACTGGCACTAGTTTTTTGTCATTTCAAAGTCCCTATGGACAGTCCTTTGCTTTTCCACACAAGAGTAAGCTTAAGAACGCTTTGCTTCATTCTAGGTCATTGGATAGGTTCCTTGTTAAAAGTGCACAAAAAGAAAAAGATTCCATTGAGCCAATAGATAGCAGTGATTCCATTAGTGATAGGGAAAGCTGTCCTACACAGTAACCCTCCTCTCTGGTCTCCCTCACAAACCAGCCCCGAAGGTTTTCAAAGGTAAATGCAGGTTATTTTTCTTTATACTCTGTATTTTCTGTGTTATTTTGTATTATATTACAGTATTGTAATCATTATTATATGAATATTTTTGGGTTGTGGAACAAATTATCTGAGTTTCCAATATTCCTTATGGGGAAATTCACATTGATATACAAGTGCTTTGAATTACAAGCATGTTTCTGGAATGAATTATGTTCATTAACCAAGGTTTTACATAAAGTGATTAACTCTATCTTGTTGAAAAACTGGAGTAGGAAGAATTGGAAACTAAGTTGGACTTAAAGAATGAATACGGAATTTCACCAAGCAAAGGAGCTAGGGTGATAACTCAGGGAAAGGAAGCACCATAAAGCACAGAGGTACGATAATGGATTTAATATTGAGGTAGCTGCAAACAGTACTTCCACATAGCTACCACCTATGAGCAAGGGAAGGGCGAGAGTCAGCAGGGTGTTTATACATTGCTAGGGAGCTTAGAAATTATCCCATAGACCAGAAGTTCACAAACATTTTCTGTACAGGGTCAAATAGTAAATATTTTAGCCTTATGATCTCTGTCACAACTACTCAACTCTGCCATTGTATTGCAAAAGTAACCTAGACAGTGAATAAATGAATGGGAATAGCTATATTCCAAGGAAGTTTATTTACAAAAGTCTGGATTTGCCCCTTGGGCCATACTTTGCCCACTCCTGCTCGGCTTCCAATGTGAAAATATGCAATATTTGTTTATGTGTAAATGTCTATCAATTTTATAAATATATATTTTAAATTTTATGTTTAGATACGTATATGTGTGTATATATAACACATATCTCCAGAGTGTCTGTCTATATATAGACATGCATTTCAGGATATATGTTAGTGTATATAGGTAAAGTAACAGGAATATATAGTATATAAAATATAGAGATATTAATATATATGAATACACGTGTAAATACATATATATAATATATATTTTATATTTTTTAGTTTATTTATTATTTTGAGAGAGCAAGTGCACAGCAAGCAGGAAGGGTGCAGAGAGACAGAATCCCAAGAAGTCTCCGCACTGCATGGGTCCAATGTGGGGCTCAACCTCATGAACTGTGAGACCATGACCTGTGTCAAAATCAAGAGTCAGATGCTCATCCAACAGAGCCACCCAGGCACTACCATAATACATATTTCATGAAACATATATATTTAATGTGAGACCTAATAATTTGATAAATTTCATAATCTAGACACATATAAATTGGTATGGATATGTACAGGTAGGCACACATACATACATAATGAAACATTTAGCAAAATTAAAATACTTAAAACATAAGGTATAAAATATAAATAGTGCTATAAACACTCTCCTCCCAAACCCAGAAGACTGTCTCATATGCTACACTTTGAAAACACTTGCTACAGACATAATGGGTCACTACAGGAGAGCAGTTTTACAAACTCAAGTTTGGGGAGAGACAGATTTGGGTCTGTTACTTCCCACCAATATGACCTTAGGCAAGGTACTCAATCTCTTTCTTCTTCATTCTTTTTTTTTTTTTTAATCATTAAAACGGAAAAAATACTAGTACCCTTCTCATAGAGGAGACAATGTACAATGGGTAGCAAAGTGCCTTGTACGCAGTAAAAGGTCAATAACTTAGGACAAGAGGTTTTCAGGAAGAGTAACATGAGTGGTTTGTGGCCTAGAAAGCATCCCTTTAGTAGCAGAAGTACAGAAGACAGGTTACAGAGAACTAGAACAAGTTATTAAGAGGGTAATACAAATGAGACGAAGCATGCCAAAACTGGGGTAGTGGGAATAAAGAACAAGATGGGCCAAATTCAAGAAATATCAGGATCTATAAATAGGGACAAAGAAGATGGAGAAGAGAAGGAATAATTTGGATGTTCTTTGTATTTTAGACTTGGCTATCTGGATAAAAGACAATGAGTGATTTCTTATGCAGAATTTTTTAAAGTAATACAAGAATTCTATAAAGATGAAAACTCTAGAACTGTTAAGAGAAGGTGAAGAAGTCTATTATACTGATGAGAGAACTTACAGATTTTTTTTAAACCTGATAAACAGTTAAGAAAATGGGAGATTCTTTTAGTCCTCAAAGACTTATACCAAAAATAACTATATTTTTATAAGGCAAGGAAACATATAACATGTTCCACAGAGTCTTTTTCCAAACAAAATAAGAGTTCCTGTGTACATCCTTATGAAAATGTGATGAATAATCGAAAACCTTAGGAGTTTACTTTTAAAAATAAATTTTAAAATATTTGATGTCAAAATATATTTCAATTATAACATCACATGAAACTTAAGGGAACTTAATGGCATGCAATTATGTTAGGATAGGTATGTCAGAATTTGCCATCTAGTGAAGATTTTCTGGCAATGTGGAAATTCTAACTTAGGCAACATACTGAGTTATGTGTGGGGAATCTGGGCAAATATTTATCTTCCCTGAATTTGATAGTACACCAAATGCTTACAAGAGTTTCTCCAATAATATGGACATTTGAGTAGGAAGCCTCATTACTGAAATAATTTACAGCTGAACAATCTGGACTAGTCTATTAGAAACCATTATAAAATTTCAGTATTACCATTTCTGTTACAAGTGAACTTCCAAAAAGAAATACATCCAGACTCATTAAATTCCACAACCTAAATCAAC
Source organism: Felis catus (assembly GCF_018350175.1). NCBI lineage: Eukaryota > Metazoa > Chordata > Mammalia > Carnivora > Felidae > Felis > Felis catus. The sequence goes on from NC_058373.1 coordinate 125,104,351, forward strand.
ACCACCACTAAAAAGGTATTCTAACGTTTCTCAAGCACAAAGTATTCCTAATCTACATAAGAAAAAGCCAGTCGTATGGTTCATGACCACTTCTACCAGATGATTAATTTTTGTCACTGTTATCTGGGTAACAAAAAAAGACACAATCTTAATTTTAATTGTAAATATTTAAAATTGGAATAAAAGAAAGTGAAAACATAGGGGTATTTCCAATTTAAGTACAAGGACAAATGTATACACACACACACACACACACACACACACACACACACACACATACATTTAGGCATGGAAATAAGAAGCTTGGAAGAAACTCCACTACCAGCTTTGCTGGTTCTTTCTGGCTGAAAGCCCCATGAGATAAGCAAGTCTGAAATGGGTTTAAAAATAAAGCAGAGGAGACATTAAATTGGATGCTAATATCAGCAACAAACAAGGGAAATTTAAAATTAAAAACATAATCCCATTTACATTCACATCCAAAAAAAAAAAAAAATGAAACAAATATAAATCTAACAAAATCTGTATGAGGAAAACTAAAAAATTCTGATGAAAGAAATCATAGTTGAATGAAATATATGGAGAGGTATTTCATATTCATGGATAGGAAGACTCAATATTGCCAAATAGCAGTTCTTCCCAACATAATATATAGATTCAACATAATCCAAATTAATATCATCAAGTTATTTTGTAAATACCAACAAACTAATCCTAAAGATATATGGAGAGGCAAAAGATCCAGAGCAGCCAATACAATATTGAAGAAGAACAAAGTTGGAAGACTAACACTATGTAACTTCAAGACTCACTATAAAGCTACAATAATCAAAACACTGTGGCAGTAGCAAAAAAAAATAGATCAATGGGACAGAATACAGAGCCCAGAAGCAGACCCACATGAAAACAGTCAACTGATCTTTGACAAAGAAGTAAAGTCAATACAATGCAGACAAGGTTGTTTTCAACAGAAAGTGCTGGAACCAATGGACATCCACATGCAAAAAAAAAAAAAAAAAAAAAGGATCTAGACACAGACTTTACACCTTTTATAAGAATTCGAAACTGATTACAGATCCAAACATAAAACACAAAATTATAAAACGTTTAGAAGATAGGAGAAATTATGGATGACCTTGAGTTTGACGAGGACTTTTCAGAGACAAGAGCAGAGTCATCCTCCATGAAAGAAATAATTAATAAGCTGGACTACATTAAAATTAAAAATTTTAGTTCTGCAAAAGACCCTGTCAAAAGAATGAAAAAAATGAGAAATTATTCACAAAGACACGGTGGTAAAGGACTGTTATATAAAATAATCAAGAGAGAGGGCTCTTAAAATTCAACAAGAAGCCAAACAACCACCTAAAAACTGGGCCAAAGACCTTAACAAAAATCTCATCAAGGAAGATATAGAGGTGGAAAATATGAGTAATAAAAGATGCTTCACATCATATGTTATCAGGAAAATACAATTAAAACAAGCTACCATTACAAACCTATGAGAAGAGCCAAAATCCAGAACACGGACAACTGCAAATACTGACAAGAATGTGGAAGAACAGGAACTCTCATTCATTACCAGTGGAAATGAAGAAATGATACGGCCACTTTGGAACACAGCTGAGATGATTTCTAAAAAACTAAATACACTCTTACCATACAATCCAGCAATTATATTCTTTGGCATTTACCCAAAGTAGATGAAAACCATGTCTATACAAAAATCTATATAGAGATGTTTGGTTTACAGTGGCTTTATTCATAATTGCCAAAACTTGGAAGCAACCAATGGCCTTCAGTAGGTGAATGAATAAACAAACTGTGGTACATTCAGACAATGCTTTAAAAAAAAGAAAAACAAAAACAAAAACAAAAGGTGAGACAGGGTGCTACCAAGCCAAGAAAAGACATGGAGGAAAATTTGGGGTATATTACTAAATAAAAGAAGCCAATCTGAAAGGCTGTATGATTCAACTATATCAGATTCTTGAAAAGGCAAAACTATAGGGACAGTCAAAAGATCTGTGGTTGCCAGTGCTGGGGAGAGAAGGGGATGAATAGGTGGAGCACAAAGGATTTTTAAGACAGTGACATTACTCTAGGATATAGTAATGGCACCTACATGTCATTTATACTTTTGTCCAATCTCATAGAATACACAACACCAAGAGTGAATCCTAATGCAAGCTATAGACTTCAAGTGATAATTATGTGTCAAGGCAGGGGTATCAGTTATAGCAAACATACTTCCATTGTAGGGGGGAAAGTTGATAAGGGGTGGGGAAGGCAGGGAGGCTAGGCATGTGTGGCAGCTGGGGGCACAGGGAAAATCTCTGTATCTTCTGCTTAATATTGCTATAAACATAAAACTAAAAAACACAGTCTGCTTTTGAAAACTAGATGCTAAATCATGATTAGCTTATTGAAAACCTGTAGATCAAGAAATAAGATGACAAGAGCGCAATGTAAGAAATGCAATTCTGAAAGTGGTAAGTATTTAAGGAAGATCAAAAACAACCCACACATTTGCAAATCACAATTGTACCTCTCCTAAATCTCCAGTCATCTCCTTGTTCATCTTGATGGTTTGATTGTTGCTTGGAAATCTGAGACACTTGATACTGTAAACCCTTTCGATCACCTTCTGCTTTCAAAAGTTGTGTACGGAGCTCTTCTACCTAAACACGTATAGTCAAAAATGAAACTTGTATCAGTTTTCAGTGCAGGAAAAGAATAAATGAACTCACAAATTATTGTATATTATTTTTTCTAGGGAAAAAAATTACTTCTCATGGGCTTCTGTCAGCACAAACGGAAGCCCAGTTAACCTCCTTGTTATGCCAAGCACAGTGGAACAGTCTCTCGCTCCTTTTCTTTATTTCTCCTATTACTTCCACAGAGAATGAATGTCTTTTTCCCCTTCTGTGTGTCTATTGGGACAAAGAATTTGACACACACACACACACACACACACACACACACACACACACACACAAAAAAACCCAAAATCCCTTATTGTGAACTCAGTGCACTCCACCACTATTAACCCAAACCACCTACATAATCATTTTTATATTTTTTACTCCTTCTCTTTCATGTGAATATGGCCTATTGACTGGTAAACTCAAGTGAAAAGATCACAATTTAGCACATTATAATATCAAAGTACTGTTCAAAATAAGTGAGAAATAAATGCTGTTGAATAAACTATAAACTCATTGAGGTCAGGAACTATGTTATTCATCTGTATTTCTAAAGACTAGCAAATTGCCTAACGCATAGCAGGTATGTCTCCAGTGACCATTAAGCAAATTAGGAGTATCAAAAAGACTCAGTTTAAGTCAATGACAACCTGAATATGGTAATCTCTTACTTCAAAAGATGAGATCAGAAATCACAAGTCAGAGTCCCAAAAAAAAAAAAAAAAAAAAAAAAAATCAGAGTGTAAATGACTACAAATATAAACTAGAAAAAAAGAAAACCTGAACTCTGCCAACATTAATTCCATTGTAACACTGGCTGCAGAACAAAGTCAGTGAACACTTTTAAAGGTTTTGTAAATTAGATGTTATGATATATTTTTAGCATTAATTGTCAAAATGTAATACTCCTGAGCATTGAAGATGCCTGACATTTCTGCCTACCTAGCATACTATGTAGTGAGTTATGCAAGCCACACCTCAAAACAGAAAAAGGTACAACTGCAGTTTCTACCAAACACTGACAGGCGATTAGAAACACACATGCCCTTATCCAATGTAAGATGACTACTTCAAGTTATTGAACTTTAAATAGCAGAAGAACCAAACTCTCATTACAGGCTTATGGGCTACAAAATGCTATGCTTTAAAATTAAGCTTTATCTTTGGTTAAAAGGGGCAGGCAGCATCTTGAAAACCATAAATATAAGACAATAATGCAAAGTAACTTGAATATGCAAAGATCTGTTTAATGTATTTTACTTCTTCCTTCACTCTCCCAATGCCTCCTTGAATAAAATTAAACTCCTGGGAAATTTTTATCTCATGCATCCAGTCTCATTTTTACACTGGTTATGCTAGGAGAGGTAAATCCTAAATTGGAGCAGCACTCACTATCACAGTGGGAACTTGGGCCAGTGCTTTGTACTAGTTTTCTCTGACTCTTCCTGAAAGGATTTCTTCTTTTGCTTATGCGTTTTAATATACATTCCTTAGGGGGTGGAAAAAAAAAACTTCTAGACCTAGGTGGGATCTTCTACCTTTCACAAAAACATTGAATAGAAAAGGCGACTCAACCCTAATTTAATTTTTATCTTTATTTTTTAAAGTTTATTTAAATGTTTATTTATCTTGAGAGAGTAAGCACGCATGCATGAGTGAAAAAGGGGCAGCGAGAAGGAGAGAGAGAATCTGAGCAGGCTCCTTGCTGTCAGCGCAGAGATGAAAACGGGGCTCGACATCACAGTGAGAGCATGACCTGAGCTGAAATCAAGAGTCAGATGCATAAGTGACTGAACCACCAAGGGACCCCAGTCCTGATTTAATTTAAAAGCAGATTATCATAGCTTGCATAGATTTACCTGATGCAGAAGTGTTTCTCTGCTGCCTTCCGACTGATTCAATAACCTTCGAGATAGCTCCAATTCTTGTTCAAGCTAGAGTTTCAAAAGAGGATAAAGAAAAATGTCCAGTGGGGCAGAAAATAACTAAATTATTATAGGTATAGTTTAAGAGTGGGAAAATGGAAAAGTTTTCAGAAGATATTTACAGCTAACAGGAGAAAACATCTTGCTATCAAAACATATTGATGCTTCCAAGAAAATAATGTTATTTGCATAACAACAAAGTGAACCAGACCAGACCTCAGGGGGTCTGAGTTCTAAGTCAGTTCCATATTAACTATGACCCTCTTTCCTTAGGTCTCCTGTCATCTCTAAAATAAGGACTTTGTATTAGACAATCTCTGAGATTCTTTCCAGTTCTAAATCACTGTAATCTAAATTCCAAAACACTTTTTTTTCTTTAGAACATGTAATGTCATATGAACTGAATTAGAATAAAAACTTCGAGGACCCAATGACTAAAGTATATTTCATCTAAATGGTGATTTTGTGTATTCATCATATTCTAACGTTCCTAATATTTCCAGTATTTGTAACATTCCTAAAACTTAAAAATATTTAATCTCAGAATAAGATACTTAAAATTTCCTTAATATAGTCATAAGATAAATATTCACAGAAAGTGTGCAAATACCTACAAAGTCTGAATGTGCCTAGCTTCCTACAAGCTGAAAAATCTAAGAGGATGTGAAGGGGAGAGGAATGTGCCACCCCAAATTAGGCCTCTTTGGCATACGGATTTTGGGGGCTGAAGGCAATCAAGACCCAACAGACTCTGGAAAAGCTTTCACCTCTCCTTAATTGCATTAAAGAATTTAGAGAGGGAGTCTGTACCAGGAAGAGAGCTATTCCCAGAGATATCTTTTTATACCTGAAAGACTTCTCTGTAAGACAAGGCAAACATTTGTTTACCAAACATTTGCTCTTCTCATTTTCCTATGAATTGTCTTCCTCTCCTTTAAAGCCCCAGACCTCTATCCCCTTTCCTTAGCTCAGCATGGCATACAAGCCTCAACTGCCTGTCTTTGAGGCTCTTATTTTTATGCAGCTTCTATACATACAAAATCAAATTTGTTTTTCTCCTGTTAACCTGTCTTATGTCAATTATTAAATTAGCCAAAGAACCGAGAAGAGTAAAATTACTTTTTCACACCTACAGATGGGACACATGTTTGTTAAAATTCCAGAGAATACATATGTTAGACATGTTTGCATTTTGTAACAGTAAGGCTGTTCTATTAAACCACAAATTTATATTAAGGTGTTATTAAGTGCTTAGATTTGTGATAGTTATCCTAAATTATTATTTCACTTGACCAAACTACTTTCTATATATTAGTCCTTCAAATATGATCCAGGTGGTAGGTATGGTTATCAAGGAGTAGCATAATGGGGCATTGTGTTTCTGTATCTTTGCTGTGGTGACAGCAACATGAATCTATACATGAGATACAACTGCACAGAACTACACACACAAATGAGCGCACATAAAGCTGGTGAAATCTGAATAAATTCTGTGAACTGTACCAAATCAGTTTCTTGGTTTTGATATGGAATGACAACTACGCAAAATGTTACCACTGAGGGAAACTGGGTGAAGGGCACATATTACCTCTCTGCACATTCTGTCTTGCAACACCTTATGAATCTGTAACTATTTCAAAATAATTTTTAAATCTGGTTATACAAGTTTTAAAAAAAATTATACATGCGGCCAATAAAATACCATATTCTAAAAAAAAAAAAAATAACAAGGTATGTATACAATCACAGAATCCACACAAAATAATATCTGACTTGTCTTCTTTTTTTGAAGAAATAAAGAGGGAAGGAATCACACTTCAGTCAAAATGGCTTCAGAATCTACCATGGCCCATACTGGTCATGACCACTGGATAATTCTGGCAGCCTCAACCCTCAAAGGGCAAGCACGATGACCTGACCTAACTCGCTTACCAGAAAGGCAGCATGGATGCATCATTTAACTTGACTAGGTTGGTGAATAAAAATCAAGGAAGCAATGGTAGATTTTAAAAGTGATATGGAGTAAGAATATTACATCGGGGGCAAATTTTCATTTTATCATTGGGCTCACCCTTGAATCTATTCATTTGCAAACTGAGGAGAGTTATCTATCTTGTAAATTCCTTTCTAATTCTAATGCCCTAGGCTCTATAGGTTTGCAGACATGAATACATGTCAAAAGTCCTTAATATCTGGGGCGCCTGGGTGGCGCAGTCGGTTAACCGTCCGACTTCAGCCAGGTCACGATCTCGCGGTCCGTGAGTTCGAGCCCCGCGTCAGGCTCTGGGCTGATGGCTCAGAGCCTGGAGCCTGTTTCCGATTCTGTGTCTCCCTCTCTCTCTGCCCCTCCCCCGTTCATGCTCTGTCTCTCTCTGTCCCAAAAATAAATAAACGTTGAAAAAAAAAAAATTAAAAAAAAATAAAAAAAGTCCTTAATATCTAATGAGAATAGAGGATTCTTCCTGTAGGTTGCACCTACGCCTATCTTCTATGATGAAAATGAATATATTCAAAATACCCATCCTTTAAACAACAAGTCTTTTTCCTAACCCTTCAGCAAAGTCAAGCTCCTTGCATGTTCCAAGTTCGACTCACCTCTAGAAAGGAAGTGGCCAGGTGAAAAGGTAGTAAATGACCTGTACGCGTTTCCCAGACCAAGCAACAGAGAATGGCAGAGCCATCAAACCAAGTGATTCCATATCAGAACATAAAGGCTTCACTGTGTCTTAACAAATGATCCCAGGGACAACTTTTAAGACACTCAACAAATATCACCGGCTCCAAACAGCATTACTTTCTCAAAATCTTACTTGACTCTTCTCAGTTTCAGTCTGTCTTAGCTTATTTTTCATGGCTCCCTCATTTTCATCTGCTTTAGCTTCTTGTTTCTTCAGTGCCTAGAATGAAAGATTAAAAAAAAAATGTGTATTAGTCCAAAATCCATAGAAAACTGAAAGACACTGTTAGGATCTGGAATTTACAGAAGACTATTACAGATCAGTGGAGTATGCTCATCAAAGAGCCACCAAACACTGGCTGTTCTCGCAATTCTCTTGGGCTATTTGCTGTTCCCTCACATCTTGTCCACCCTCGTTGTTTACTTTCTTTGCACCTTCTGGAACTTCCCCACAGGCTTCTAAATCTCCCTCTCCAGGTTATGCAAAGCAGTTTGCCTCTCTTCCAGTTCTCAATTTCGAAAACTTAAACTCATAACCACACCCAACATCCCTACATTCCCACCCCTGTAAAGATCTATCAGTTACCAGAATTAATTCCCCTTAAAGGGCAATGTGAGAAATTATTTTCATGCTTAGGCTAAGAAATATTTAATCTTCATTTCTTATAATTAGTATAAATATTAATACTTTTACTTGATGCGAAAGAAATAGAAATCAATAAGCTGAACTTTAATTAAACAAATTGTGTTTTATAGTACATGGAATTATGCCTCATAAAAACATAATTCTTCTGAAAGTCAACTTTTTAAAAATCTAAATTTCCATATATGAGATAAATGAAGAAAAGAACCTCTAATTCTTTTGGCTACCTAGGAATATGCAATAAAATTTCCTTTCCTCTTCACTTTCTACCTTCCACATCTGACCAGTTAACTTGTGATATCTCTTTTCCAAATAATATACCTTTCTATTATAGCTCTACTTGGTGCCCAAAATGTTATTTAACACCCCCCTTTTTTATTTCTCCTTTTACTCTACAGATATAGAAGTCTTAGAAAATTTTAATCAGTGAGAACTTAAATACTATTGTTTTCAGTAGAGGAATAAAAGTGAGGTCTTAAGGAGAACCCAAAGCAAATTACTACGTTTCCACCACATCACCTAGAAATGTCATTAAGTTTGAACATTAGACCATCAGTCAGTAAACAAATAAACACATGTGCAATATTCTAGCCCAGACTACTGAATCTATTTTCTACATTACATAGTTTACAATGAAACACAAAGAAAGAAAATCTAACTCCTAAGACCCCATACATATATTTTAATGCACTTTAAAAGTCTGAAAACACAAATAACACTCAAAGATAAAGATTTTTAAAACTAACTGAATCGAAAATACAAGATATTTCTTTAAACCTTAATAACAAACTTTAACTCATTTACTACCTTTTTAAGTGTATAAGGCGACACTAGATTTCCTTCCCATTGACTTAGATCAAGAAACTGAGAATTATATTAAAACTGACCCAGTAAAAGCAGTTATAAAAAGAGGAAAAAAATCACATGCCAATGAATTTCTATTATTGTGTTATTTTGCTTTTTAAAGCTCATTTTTTCCTTAAAAGCAGTTTAGCTATAAAGCTATCAGGTACCCTGCTCCAGGATGCAGACTGTCTTTTACATGTTTAAGATTACAGCAACAACACTGAGCCTTAATAGTGGGTCCCTGGGGCACATTTAAATCTTTAATAACAACAATTTTTCTTCTTTTCCTTAAGTATACCTATTTCCATTAAAAAGACTAACATATTGAGTATTATATTACTGTAGTTCTTTGAAGGTAGATGACTCTGAATTCTCAGTTATTTATAAAATCGGGGGGGGGGGGGGGGAACAGCCTTTTCTTTTAAAAAGTAAGGGAAAGGAGAAAAGGAAAATGTTTGTAGACATCTCATCTGACCATAAAAGCTCCCACAACTTTGACAACAGGCATGTTTATCAAGAGGCTCTAAAAAATAACACACTCAAAAATAAAGAACAAATAGGGAATTAAAGGCCCTTTGTCTACTGTAAAGGGACCAGTCAGCTTGGGTAAGAATGAAGAAGCTGGAATGAAATAAAGGTCCTATCATAACTCCCACACAGGCCACTGAAATGTAATAAAAAAAAAAAATGATGAACATAAACTATCTGGTCTCATTCTCATCATTCAGCAGTGCTACAAGTGCATGCCTTTGGTCACAAGGGCAAGAACATGTAGATGACTCACTGGTAAACGAACCAGACTATAGAAAAACAAGTCTGTGCTCATATCAAACAACAGGTCAGTAATATCACACCTGAAAAGGTACAAACTCCCAAGTCAGATTTCTCCTCCCAGTAACAAAGAATGAAGAAGTCAAGTCACTGAGAATTAGAAAATTGTTGCTCTTACTATATATTTTTAAAGACTTTTTTTTCTTCCTTGGGGGGCGGGGGGAGTTACGTTCACAGAAAAATTGAGAGGGAAACTGAGTTCCCATATACACCGGTGTCTTCATACAGGCATAACTTCCCCCATTATTAACTTCCTTCAACAAAGTAGTGCATCGTTACAACTAATGAACCTACACTGACACATTATAATCACCCGTAATTTACATTAGGGTTCATTTTTGGTGCCGTACACTCTACGGATTTAAACAAATATAGAATGACATGTATCCATCATTACAATATTATAGTGTATTTTCACTGCCCTAAAAATCCTCTGTGCTCTACCTATTCATCCCTTACCTCCCAAATTCCGGCAACCATTGATCTCTTTACTGTCACCATGGTTTTTCTTTCCCAGAATGTCACATAGTTGGGATCATACAGTATGTAGTCTTTTCAGGCTGGCTTCTTTCACTTGATAATATGCCTTTAAAGTGTCTCTATGTCTTTTCATTGCTTTATAGCTCATTTGACTATGTTTTTTATAATTAAATTCTTCATGTAGGTACAAAATAAAAGTCAGCAAATATTTTAAGCTTCACGATATAACGCTATTCTGAGCCAAATAAGACCACATGAACTATAGAGTTAAAAGTTGTTTATATTTATGTATATTAAATTTTTTAAATAGCTTTAAGAACATTTGCTATATTTCAAATCAGGAAAAAAAATTACTAAGTACTTAGTATGTATAGAATACTGTAATAAGAAACTCATTTAACTCCTTTTTTTTTTTTTTTAAGATGGAGATCTGGTGTCTATTTCTAAAATTCTTGTTTGGAAACCTAAATCACAGCTCTAAAACCAACAAACATCAATAGAATAATACATATTTTGAAAAGGAATATATATGCATAATGCAGCAGGATTTTACTGCTCAGAACTAGTACTACTCACTTAAATTAACAGAGATTTTATTTCTGTCAAGTTCTGTGAATTTCTAAATTTTGTTTTTTCCTAAATCAAGTTAGAGATTCCTCCCACATGAGAACTAGCTCAAGTCATGGAAAATTTTAGCCTTTAAGTTCATCCAGTTGGGGATTATCTGTGCCAACAAAAACCAAGCAAAACAAAAAAAATTAACTTTCTTTTTAAGGCAGAAAACAATGCATTCATATTCTAAATCCCTGAACCAATATCTAACTTAAAAATAGCCAGATAGATTTTACTTAAGTTGTTCAGAGAAATTTATTTTTCAGCCATAACCAAGGAACAAAAGTTCTATACCAACATCTACCACTACAAAAAAAAAAAAAATAAATAAGTTTAATAAGTTAAAGTAGAAATTACATGATAAAGTCCAAAGAGAATCCAACCGTAATCATTACTATTATAACACCATACAGATTCCGGGATATCAAAGTAAGGGGGAAATTCTAAAAACTTGTGCCAGTTGAATTACGTGTATTTTCCAGATGCAAGTGGTAAGCACATAGTGCATGGAGTCACAAGATGCAACCATTCCTGTTTTTCAAAAGACAGAGTAATATCAAGTATCATGTAGTTAAGTAAGATTTATCAGTAGTTAAGTACATTGGTATTATTTCTGATGGTAATTGTAATCCTTAATGACATTCTTTAAAGATACCTGAGGTTTTGAAACATAAAACTCAAAGCTTCTGTTTGAGAATGGCTCAGATGTCTTTTCTTCTTCTTCTTCTTCTTTTTTTTTTTTTTTTTTTTGGTCTTCTTATGCTGTTTATTTTTTCAGGAATCCAAAGAACTTTATAGAAATTATCGTGGGAGGACAGATAGACACTTATTGCTGACCTATAAAGGAAACTTACTGTTTCTACTATGTCCATATTTATGGAGTCTATGACTGGCTGGGGCACCCTGTGCCCACAAAGCCAACCAAGGTCATGGGTTCAATCACCATGAGAGCCAATTCCCTTTGCTCTGTTCCATGGTCATAGTCTTTACCCTAAACCTTAGCCAAAGGCCACATAGAAGAATAACTAGGCCAGAGATCCTGGATGAATCAGCAAGATCCACTACAATGACTATAAAAATAACTCTAAAGTAAAACCCCTACTGACTACTGTCAAGATTTCATTCTTTATATGTTATTAAATTTGCCAATATGCAAAACAAAATCTTAATCACTGCCTACAAAGTTGGTATGCTGAAAAGACATACAAGTCTTTTGCCTTCTTTAATACAAAAGCAACAATGGTAATGAGTATTATTCCTTAAAATGCCATTGCTTTTACTGGAATGGAGTTTATTTTTATGCAATCTTTTACTTAATAAAAATCTTGCAAGTAAAGTTAAATGTGAGCCCAACAAGTGCACTTTCCAGGATTTCCTTCAAAATCCAAAAGCAAAAGCTCTTAGCGGAGGGTCTGTTTTTATCTGAGTAGTTTCCTCTCAAAAAAGAGACTCACAGTTTTATTAGAAATCCCAGAGCGATACGACACTTCATTTGACTTTCTAATTACAGGACCACTGAGTTAGAATTGTTGACAAACAGAAGATCACAGATAATTATAAAAATTTAATTTAAAATCTCTCAAGTTTTATTTGTATTTGAGCAGAATGCCCTGTAAATATACAACATCTTTCACTGTTTACAGTTAGAGGATGTTATTTTATGCTTCTGGATTTTTTTTTTTTTTTTACCATTTTCTAATCAAAATAAAACAGTACCTACCAAGTCAATGAATAAGTCTATCTGTAGCAGAGTGGTCTCTGTTTACACAATATCACTATGCACTCAGTAGCTGCCCAATAAATATTAATTGATAATGATGGAAAAGGGCTTTATAAACAGATGGTCTAGGATAGATTCACTGAAAATGTAGATAGAAACATTACACTCCTCAAGAAAAGCACAAAGTAGAAATTAAACAAGTCCTGCACTCAGAAAATCTCAGTCTATTGTCAGGCAGCTGTTCAGTCAACAAAAGCACAGATATTTTTCATCATCATAGCATTAGCGGCATTAAATGTCTATTTGCATATGGTGCTACAGAGGGACTCGCACAGATCCATGCTAGCCTTATTTGTTACAGTTTATGATGACAATATTGGCAACAACAAATAAGTACACATAGCAAAATAAATGTGATTAAACAATATTTTAAGATGTAGTCATATATGGTACGAACATAAAATGTGTCAGACTTAAATGTAACTCACAGCAGCAATAAGAGTATTTATTTATAATGCAAACTGCAACTATTTCCAAACAGAATGTGAGGTGCTTTACAAGAACATCTATACATATGCTTAAATAACAGGTGAAATAAAGAAAGGAGGGTGTCTGGGGGGCTCAGTAGACATCAGCTCAGGTCATGATCTCACAGTTTATGGGTTCAGCCATGAATCCAGCTCTGCGCTGACAGCTCAGGTTGGAGCCTACTTTGGATTCTGTGTCTCACCTATCCTTCTATGCCTCTCCTCCAGTTGTACTCTCTTTCTCTCTCTCAAAAATAAATTTTAAAAACTTAAAAAAGAAATGAGCCAGAGACCATAATGGCCATTTTGGAGAAAATAAGAAACGGCTCTTTAAGAACCTAGAGGGCAAATGATCAGGGGAAAAAAAAAAAAAAAGAAAGAAAAAAGAAAAAAAGAGGATCAAAAAAATCACAAGAGGGCTAACTTCAATGAGAGTAGAAATGAGGAAGCTACAAGCAAATTGATCAGTCCAGGAAAATATATGGAAGAATACACCTCGTTCAAGGACATGTGAATAATGAGAAAATATGTTATCTACATTGGAGGATTTGGAAGAAAGGTCACTGAAAACGGAGAGGTAAAAGGAGACAGAAAGCACATTATAAACATTTAATAATTAATAGTCTTAGTAATATTTTCTTAATAAAGTAAAAGGCCTAAGAATAGATGACATAAGTGTTAATTATACAAAAATGAGACTTTAAGAATTTCAGGACAACTTATATCTATACATCATCTCATAAAACTGCATCCTTCAAAGGAATCCAAAGGCCTTTGCTGGAATGTTAACAGTTAACATATTACTTCTCCTATGATGTAGAAAATATTTCTACCCTATCAACTTTTGTGTTATCAACATTAAATAGTAGGCTTCTGAAATATATCATCAAATCTGGAATACTCTTTAATCTGACCAGCTATCACTATCAGTATTTCCCAATAAAAGAAAGGGAATATGGCTTGTGCAAGCTGTCTATAATATCCATGGGAAGTTTACTCTGTTAATAGAAATTCAAGTACTGAGTGAGTACAAGGTTGAAAGAGACAACATAAAAGATCTCTTCCAGCTTCTCTTCTACAAGGAGTTTTGGGGGAAAAGATATTTTCCACGGAAAAGATGTTAAAAGTGTTTTAGTGTCATGTGAAATGATCAAAGCTTAATAAAACAGACTTATAGGTTAAATCAGCAGGGAGGGGTGCAGGAGGCAAAGAGGTAAATCAAGAAAAAGACTAAGGAAGAAAACTGGAGAACATGATATATCTTGGACTTGCACATTTCAAGCTGTGCCAAATAGTGTTCAACCAGCTTTGAAAGACAAATCCCATAATAGACCATCATTCTTTTCCATCTATTTCCTTTTTAACAGCATGGTAACATTAATGGTTCTTTCACAACCTTACAGAAAAGTGTTTACTTTATCCTTGCAAAAACATTAGTAATCCACAGGTAACAAACATAAAAGAGAGAAGAAAATAATTAACATGTCACAAAATGAGAGAGAACAATTTTGAAATCAAAACTATAGTGAGTCAGAATTTAAATAAGAATTTCAGCCACAGATTGGTAAAGTGCTTATCATGTAGCAATAAGCAATGGGGCAGAATCACACTCATAAAAGAAATGCCTACAGTGATCTGAAAACACAAAGTCTCAGCAAAAATGCCGCTTCTTCCACCCAAATTTTCCCAAAGGATCAAGAACAGGGAATTATTTCCCCTCTGAGCACTCTGAAGCCCATTTCAAAGCTTAAATAACACCCTCAGTGAATTAGATGTTAACATTTCTTTCTCAGCTAAAATGGGAGCCCTTAAAAGTGAAGACAGCATTGTAAGTACCATGAAATCCTTAGTCCCCAGCACAGTACCTGGTATATAGTAAGTACATGAAGGTATGTGCTGATGAATATTTTACTATATACAATTCTGACTACATAGTAGACATTTATTCATTCCTTTCTTTAAGAAACACTTTTTTGGGGCCTTATTCCATGTCAGCCACTGCTCTAGGAACTATAGATACAGCAATGATCAAAACTGTGCCTGCATTTTGCTCAGAGGACAGACAGATGATAGGTAATGAAAAGTGCTATCAAGAAAAAGTACGACAACCTAAGGGCCTCAAGAGTGAGGAAAGGGTATTTTATCTAGGATAGTTAATAAGGCCTTGCTGAAGTAGGGCTCTGAATGACATAAGGGTAAACAACGCAACTGCTTTCAGAGTTGAAAATTCCTGGCTATGGAAATGGAAAGTGCAAATGTCCAAGAGCAGGAGGGTGCCTGGCTGTGGAAAAGCAACAGTGTCGTTGGCCTACAGTGGACACGAAGAATGACACAGAATTAGGGTGAGGGGGCATGTAGAAACCCTATCAGAGGGGTCTTGTAGGTTGAGGACTTCACATTTCATTCTGAGGATGATAAACAAACCATTGAAGGGTTCAGAGAGAATGACATGGCACTATCTGATTCTGTGGGGAAAAGACTGTAAGAAGCTAAGAATGGAAACAAGGGGGCTTCTACACCAGCCCAAGCAGGAGAAAACAGAGACAAGAGGATAGATGAAAGTATAGTAGTAGAGGAGATGAGCAGTTACCAATTCAGAATGTACTTTTTAAAATAGAATTTAAATTAGACAGAATTTAATGATGGACTGGATGCAAAAGATGAGAGAAATGCAAAGGAAGGGACAGAAAAGAACCACATAAAAATTTTTAAATATAAAATTAAAATTGTTTTTGTTGTCAAGATGAGTATCCATCTTTGTAAGAAGAAATCAATCATAGGAGCTACTTACTAGGACAAATCACACAAAAAGATGTAATTTAGCACCTTCTGTACAAGTTCCCAGGTCAGGAGAGGAAAGAACAGGAAATGGAGCTCCAGCAACCCACGTCTGCCCAAGTCTTTGTGGCTCTGAATCACAGCACTCCTCTAACAGGATTCCTATCCAAGACTGACAGTGGATAACAATGCTTCAGGATCTCAATCTCAGATAAAAATATGAAATCACACAACTTTTCCTCACTGCCATACAAGGCCCATCAAATGACTACATAATAAAGTTAGAGGTGTAAATACTGTTCTAACTTGGCCATAAGATGGACAAAGATATATTAGGAAACTCTAAGCAGATTCCCATTTCTTGGGCAATAAATAATGAATACCACAGCTTCAGTATTTACAAAAAGAAAAAACGATCATGAGTACTCAATACAAATGTAAATTAACTAGGAATGCAATGAGTCATAATAGAGCTATAAAAAATGCTTTTCTGCCAGGTAAAGAAACACAAACAAACAAGATTACACAGAGGAAAGATCAAACAGCATTAGAACACCAGTGGAAAATGACTGTAACTAGGTTGGGTAGACAACAGATTGCAAAGGCAGTGATTATTAAGGAAACGAAAACAATAATTAGGAGAAAGTTTGGATCTATAGAAGATAAAAATTTAGAGAAAGGGCATCTTTGGCACATTTCTATATATATTAGATACATGAACCATGGAAAAGGGCACGAGAATACATGATTCCAGTGGAATAACTCTCATATCAAATTACAGTCTCTCATTGTTTTACTAGAAGTAAAAAGACTTTTTCCACATAGGGACGGAGTGAGAGAGGGAAAAACTGTAACCCTAAATGGGAAGCATGAAAGAAACTCCAACAAAAGACATAGAAATGATAGTTTTAGTGGTAAATATAACAGATGTCTTAATATATAATACTCAATGCGTCATATTTTATTTTTCAACAGTAAAAAGCAACACTGTTTCAAATGTAAATTTTCAAATAACAAAAGTTAAATAATTACATTATTTTTCAGTTGTACTATCTGTGCCAAGTATACTTTCAGGGAGTCCTAATAGTAGAGATACATGTATTATAATCATTTTCCAAGAAAGTTTAGCAACTTTAACGAAGGATGCCTGCTTGGTCACAATTGATGGTTCAATACTGACGACTAGTGGTCAAAAACATGCAGTAATTTCCTATTTTTGAGTATCCTCCTAAGACTTTTATCATCTACATTTGAAACATTTAGTGTAAATTATGTGAAAACCCTATATTGAAAGAACTTTCAAAAGTTCTGAAAATTAAAAAGAAAAATAATGTATCTCTTTTCTGTCCATTATTTGTTATGTTCCCAAATCAAAGCCAATCAGCCTCTGGTACTGACCCCAAATGGGAACAACTCCATGAAGAATCAGTTCATTCGTATCCACACAGCCAAATCAACACTGTTTCAGAAATCTGTAACTAATATTTTAAAGTCTTAATTTCAGAATTCATGTATCTGAGCAGTTCTAGTCTAATTTTTTTTTCTAATTTTGTCGGTTTTACATTAAGAAACCAGTAACCTAGCTGTCCTAAGTCCTCAACACAATTTGAAAAACAGTAAACCACCATATCAACATACTCTAAAAAGTGAGAATTTAATTGTGATGGTCTGAATTCTTGAAGAATGTTTGTGAGATTCCAGTTAAATCACTTAGACTATTATATATTCAACTTCAAAGAAGTTAAAATCTGTTAGCATTTACTTTGTTCTCTGCAGAAATAAGAGCAGTGAGAAAATACAATGTAGACAAACCTGAAAGGAAAAAAAAAAGTTTTTTTAACCAAGTGTGCTACATATAGCTAAACGGTCACTCCTGTGTGAAAACAACGGTCATCCCTTCAACAAGTACTCACGGAATGACTGCTGTGGGAAACACACAGCACTACATGCCCCGGAAAACAGGCGTGATGGACAAAGTTCCTGCTAACAGAGTTCCCGTTTTAGTGGGGGAGACATACCATAATATAAGTAAACAAATATACAACTACAGGCGGTTTTTAAGTGCTATGAAAAGCTCAAGTAATTTGATAAAAAAGAAAAAAACTGGGGCAGAAAAGAGCTTTTTTAGAAAAGAGAGGGAAGGAGGGAACAGAGCCTCCTGAAGAGGAGACAACGATGAAACCTCAAGGATGAGAAGAGAGATGTTTGCTGAGGGTCAGAAGAAAAATGTTCTGATAAGACACTGAGAGGACATCACTATGCTTAGAGCACAGATTTCTTAGAATAATTTGTAGTTATAGATGTAACGTTTAAAATTTGAGAATAACCATTTAAAAAATAGAAATATAATCTACAGCTTTAGAGCCAGAAGTATTAGAATGAATATACATTTCAATCCAGTACCAAACAAAAAAGAAGGGAGAGGGAAAGGAAAGGAAAGGAAAGGAAAGGAAAGGAAAGGAAAGGAAAGGAAAGGAAAGGAAAGGAAAGGAAAGAAATATGTTTAAAAAAACATAAAATGATTTTAAAAAATTTCCAAATGCATCAATTAATCATAAGTGTAAAATGACTAATCCAGCCATCAAAAACAAAAACAAAAAAAGAACAGCATATCAAAACATATGGTAATTTCTTGAATCTTCAGTATTAATTTGAAAACCAGATCAACTAATGTTTCTAACTTGCAAGTCTAAAAAATGAAACAATTATCCTAAAAAATTAAATAAAAAGTTTGAAAAAAGTAATAGAGTTAAAACAGAAGTGATGGAGTAATAAAGCTAGTCAAAATGAAAACTAATAATCATAATATCTAGCAAGACTAATAATGAAAAAGGAAAAAGGAATAACTAAATAACACTAAAGAAAAGACTAACAGCTTCAGAGAAAGATTTAAAAATAATAAATCAGAGCTATGATTGCTTTTTTTTTTTTTAAGTTTATTTATTGAGAGAGAGAGAAAGAGAGTCCATGTGGGAGCTGGGGAGGGGCAGAGTGAGAGTGAGAGTGAGAGTGAGAGTGAGAGTGAGAGTGAGAGAGAATCTCCAGCAGGCTCCACAGTCAGTATACAGCCCAACTCAGTGCTCAAACTCATGACCTGAGCCAAAACGAAGGGTTAGACACTTAACCGACTGAGCCACCCAGGTGCCCCCTATGATTGCTTTTTAAAATTAATTTCAAAATACAGACAAAATGGATAACATATAAAATCATGAATTACCAAACTGACTTAACAAGTAAAAAGGCTATATAAACCAAGAAAGAAAGAAAGAAAGAAAGAAAGAAAGAAAGAAAGAAAGAAAGAAAGAAAGAAAGAAAGAAAGAAAGAAAAAGGAAGAAAGGGAAAGGAAGAAATAGAAAGAAAGGAAGAAATTGAAAACCTCAGGCAACCAAAAAAATAACAGGTATAAATGGTTTTATGGGTGAGTTTCAACAAACATTCAAGAAATAGACAATCTCTCTCTTAAACAGAGCCAGGAAATAGAAAAAGAAGGAATCTACCAAATTCATTTTATGAGGTTAATGTAACCTTGCTTCCAAATCCAAGAAGACAAGTACAAAGAAAATTATAAGCCCTCAATCATAAACATAAAGATAAAAATCCTAAGAAAATGCTAGCAAATTAACTCAGCAATGTATAAGAATCAACACATTTTGACCAAATAAACAAGTGCTAGGAGGGGTCAAAATTCATTGGTAACATTCACATTTCAATATCAAAAGAGAAATACAGCAAGCAGCAAGAGTATTTAATAAATTCCACAACACATTATGATTTTTAAGAAACAAACAAAAAACTTCTTGAAAACCTATGAATAGAAGGCAATGTTCTTAATCTGATAAAGGACAGCACTGAAAAAAAAAAAAAAAGAACAGAAGCAAACAATATGAAACACTTTAACACTTTGGAAGCATTCCTATAAAAATAGGAACAAAGCAAAAATTCTTGCTATCTTTGTTTCTATTCAATATTGCACTTGAGTTTCTAGCCAGTGCAATAAAGCAATGACAAAAAAAAAATGAATAATAAAGTTAGAGACTAAACTGCCTTTCATTTTATATATGATTATCTACACAAAATATAGTACATGATAGTAATACATGAAGGTTGCTAACAAATCAGAAAATAAGATCATTAAGCAAAAGCATTACATACAAAAGCCACATATAAAACCAACTGTACTCCTATATATTCTAAATAACCAATCAGAGATGCAATAAAAGAAAATATTCCATTCACAATAGAAAGGAAAACCCTAAGATACCTGGGAATAACTCTAACAAAAATGTATAAGACCTTTCTATAAAATTATAAAACATTACTGAAGAACATTAGAAAATACCTCTCCAAATTAATCTATATATTCAGTGCAATTACAATCAAAATGCCAGCAGTATTTTTCATGGAACATGACAAGAGATTTTCATTATCATTTACCAAGATATAATGAAAGCTATAATAATGAAGACAAAATGCTATCAGTTCGGGGATAGACAAACAGATCAATACAAAAGTATATAGAACCAGACAGACACCATGGGGAACTAGATATATAACAGAAGTAGCATTTAAATCAGAGGGGAAAGAACAAATTATTCAAAAATGATGTTGAGGTAACTCATTAGTCACATAAAAAACAACACAGATTCCTTCCTCCTGTCATTAAAAAAGTAAAATTCCTGAGGGAAAACACAAGCAATCCAGTATTTCCAAATGAGCAGTGATAAGCAAGCTATCTGTACGGGCACAAATGCAAACTGCCGACAAATATGTGAAAAGATGTTCAAGTTCACTAATAGGGAAATGCAAATAAACATAAAAATGAGTTAACGCTTTATACCCAGGAGCCTGGCAAATATTAAAGAGAATGGAGAGAAAAGGGCCATTCTCAACCATTTCATGAACAGAAATGTAAAAGGTTGGAACCTTCTGAAAAAATAATCTTATAACCTCTATTATGATAAAAATCCAACCGTGGTAATAAAAGATTAAGTTTGAACCACATCAGCTAGTTCAAGGAATTTCCAGGAAGTATTGGTGGGAGGAAAAAGCAAAATGCAGAATGTACATATATATAATGTGATCTCATTTTATCAAGATAAAATATACAAAAAATCCTATACATGCAAAGGTGTAATATGGTCCACAGATGTCTGTCTAGGACAATTAAGAGCAATATTAGGGAAAATATAAAGGGATCTCTTCCACATGTTTACACTGGTTCCTTTTTCTTAGTGAGTAGGATTAATGGTTGATAACGAGAGAACACATAAGAGATAGGGGAATGAGCCAAACAAATAAATAAAGCTACATTAAAAAGAATGCATGAGGGGCGCCTGGGTGGCGCATTCGGTTAAGCGTCCGACTTCAGCCAGGTCACGATCTCGCGGTCCGGGAGTTCAAGCCCCGCGTCAGGCTCTGGGCTGATGGCTCAGAGCCTGGAGCCTGTTTCCGATTCTGTGTCTCCCTCTCTCTCTGCCCCTCCCCCGTTCATGCTCTGTCTCTCTCTGTCCCAAAAATAAATAAACGTTGAAAAAAAAAATTAAAAAAAAGAAAAAAAAAAAGAATGCATGAGCATTTATGATATGATCACATCAGTTATACATTTATTAAATGTGGTTACTTTCCATATTTAATAACATTTTTATACAAAATACTAATAAAATATTTAATAAATATGTTAATAAATGTTTAATATTTAATAAAAATAGTAATAGAAATAGTAATTAGTAATGACCTGAGACAAAAAAACCTCACGTGAAATATATCACTAGAAGCTGAATAGTGAGGAGAAAAAAGCCATGTCTGTAAAAGGAGAAAAATAGTTGATGGGATCTGGGTTTATTGAATAAAAACCATGGCTTAAAATAAGGCTCAGATTTATCCCACACAAACAGCTCCACTCCATAAAGAATACACACTAGAGCAAGAATTTTTGAATTTCCCCCAGCTACACACATTTTCCTACAGAATAGCACACGTGTAGTTGTGCTTTTGTGATACTCAGTGCTCTCAGGCCCTTGGCAGTCTGAAGGCCCCAAATGTCACCCTTACTGTGTTATTCTCTGCTTACCACATTCCCCCCCCCCCCCCCCCCCACACCGGTCACCTGGGCCTGAAAAGGACTGCATTCTAGAACTCATGTCCCAGGGACTGGGAAAATACAGTACATCATCTGAGCTTTCCACGGAACTTGTATTTTACATTCCTGTTTGCTTGTAAATTCTACTGGTCTTTCTCAAAGCCCAAGAAGGCTACTGGGATGGTCAAAGTCAGGATGATTTAACCAACATTTATATAAAAGGCATCTAATAACATTAATGGGGTAAGGGAAGTGTGTACTAAGAAATAAACATGTGAAAATGTGGGGGCACAGACTATGGCAACATGAGAGGATAAAGTGCCATGCAAAAGTTATGCAATTCAGCCCTAGAAAGATAAGTGAAGGGGAGTTCAAAATCAACCAGCCTTAGAAAGGCCCGTGTGGCTCCAAACCAGAGTAGGGGAGCCTTGAAAGGAAAGGGTTAATGAGGGGCACGTTAGAACATTTGCCTGACTAGGTTCTCCTCTGAATTGACACAGAAGTCTCAAGGGAGATGCTAAAGCTATTAAAAGGACATTAAGAAAACATTCTTGGCTTCCTTAGAAGCCTCTCCCTTAATGAGTCCAAACTAAATACATTTATAAACTGTACCCAAGGCTTTTCTTAGGTGAAGTATCCATATTACTCAGCATCTCTGGAGCCACAATGACATTTCTGAGAAGGAACAAACAGCTATTTCTTCATTAGTTTTTCACAATTGGTATGAATGCCAAAAGATGAAGAAAAATATTGAAAAAAAATCTATCAATCACTTTAATTTTTCTGTACATGACTTTAATGTTACTGATGAGGCTCACATAATCTGGTTTCCCATAGACAGACAGACTGAAAACCCACTGAGCTGGACTCCCATCTTACACTAACAATTCCCCACTAATCTTCACCATCTTCAATTAAGATTCCATCCTTTACCTTCCCCCACAGGCTTCTCCACAAAGCACCTTTAAACCTTGAGGCACCTGATTCCCCCAAGATCATCAGCAAGCATGGAATATTACTGGTGGGGTAAGTGGGAGAGCTAGCACTTTAATATTCTACGAAATGATCTGAGAAGCATTTACAAATATGCACCCAGCATTTGTCTCATGTATTTTGTTTTAAGTAATTCAAATGAAGATGGAGAAATAACAATCAATTTACAAGAAACAGCTAGGAAAAAAAAAAAAAAAAACAAGTCAGGAATTCCCAAGATGCCATAGCCAAGAGTTAGAAATTTTATCTAGGATCTTATGTTATTTTGGGGCCTGCAAAAAAGAAAAAGCTTTGACTTGAGCTTACTTCTAAAGACCTCATTTGTGACCCTAACACTCACCATGCCAACCCCACTCCACTATATTTAACTAATCAAAGTTAGCTTACTAAGAGTTTGTAATATGATAAACATTAAACAAATATTTTATTGTTTGCATACTGGTTTGACAAGGAAAGACCAAGGGTTATAGGCTGAACAATATTTGAATTTGATTAATAAAAGTTCGGAGTACTAGAATAACCATTCAAAATTTTAAAAAGATATACAAAAAGAATATTTACTGCACAATATGAAATATTCACCTCTCTAAAAAGGCCTCTACTGAGATCCCAAAACAACATAGTTTAAAATATGAAGTCTGAAGGCCAGTGAAGGTCCTTACCAAGTTAAGAAAAACTGACATTCATGTGACATCAGTAGCACATGAGTAGCTGACACTTAATAAAGGGAGTAGATTCCAGAGTGTCCACAGCTCACATGCTTAGACCAGGAGGGGGAAAACACACATACACATTAAAAAGTGAACAATTCCTTCTTAAGACCTCTAAACAAGAAGAGGAGAGTGCCGTTCTCAATCTACTTCCAATGATTAATACTGTGTTTTTCATTAAATGGGAATAAAGTTCTAAGGACCTCATTAGATCACTAAAAAGAAGCAGGTTTTAACCAAAACTACATATTGCCTCACTGTAATATGACATTATACCTAGAAATCTCTGACATCCTGGAATTTTTAATGAATACTCCTAATCTCTTAACAATTTTTAAATGTCATAATATTCACCAAGATTGAATTATACATTTAAAGGAGGCAGAAGAGCACAGTGGCTAAAATCAGGCCTCCTTACTCACCTATACTTTCATTTTCTCACCACAGCCAGAAACAAAATATATCAATTACTATGATCGTACAGTACAGGTATTTGCAAAAGTGTTTTTTAATATTGAACAAAAAGCAAAGTGTTTCCTCTCCTTAAACATGACCTTTCCAGAACAGCCTAAGCCACTTAACTTGGGAGTAGGAAAACGTATCAGCCTAAATTAATCCTTTCCAGCTTCCACTGCACTGTTTAATCCAAAACCACCTTTTAAAAGCATATAGGTCACCACTTAAAGTGACAAAATATGAAATTAAACATTTCTCATCAATAGTGATCCTCTATTGTATTGTCAGAGATGGAATTCCAAATCACAACTCAAGCTTTTAGTCAAATTGACAATTACAATGCAAATATTCAGGCTCTGGTTTCTCAAGAATAGGGGTGGGAAGCAATCTTCCTCTCCTTCTTTCTTTGTAATTTTGTGCATTCTGCAAAGAAAGAGGAAAATAAGTACAGAAAATTTCTCTAATTTTCTCTTGTAAAAAAGAACAATTGTCTCTTCAGTACTATTCTTAAGCTCACCAGATGCAATTTGCTTTGAGAACAAATGTATAAAAATCAAGGTTTTAAAAAAAAGGCTACCCACATGCTGTATCTAATTATTCAACAAAGTATCCTCTTCAAAGTAATTACCAACTAACAAGGGTATGCCTCCTTTTGTGAAACGGAGAAAAACGGAACTTTAGAAAACAAAAGTAGATTTTTCTGTCAGCTTACATTATAATTTAAGGTTGCACTTTTTGCTCCTAATTTTCAATTGGCAGTGTCTCCTAATACTTAGGAAAAAATTTTAATCCATCAATTTATAAGGGTTAGTGATGTTCATGCACACGTAAGTGCATTTGTAGAACACCATTTTTAGAGAAAACCATTTTGTAAAGAAGAAAGAAATCATTTTTTTAATTTTTAAGTTTTCTTGTTTTAATTTTTTATACTTTATGTATAGATCTAAGACACATTTAAAGGGAATTTCAACAAATTAATTTTCTACAATGATAGTAATAAAACATCACTAATGTAATATAGTGAGAATTCACAAATCTACACCAACATTAAGAGAAAAAGCAAAGCCCTTCCACACAGTAGGAATCCAATTCACACATGTAGAAAAAATGATGCAATGTGCAAGAAAAAAAAAAATCACCATTTAGCATCACTTAGGAGTTTTAACTGTTTCAAGAGAGAATATTAATAAATGTTAACATCTGTGGGTAAAAATATGATAAGATATAAGCTATTTCCAAGTTTCTAAGAATCTCCCCATAAAATAAATAATTAAAAAGGCCTAACAGTAAAATTTACAGTGAAGAAACCTGGCAGATAACACCTCAACCAAATGTTCCATTTTTACTGGTAAAGGGACAAATGGACATTACATGCCTCCTAGTAAGATATCCTGGGAAAAGTGAAATACCAATTCTCTGGATTTCCTGCCAATAGTACATAACCTGAATTTAGTCATAAGGCAACATCAAAAAACCAAAAAGAAAGGCATTCTACAAAATAACTGGCCAGTACTCTGCAAAGTTGTCATGGTCATGACAAAAAAGAAAAATTGAAAACACTGTTCCAGATCAAAGGAGACTAAAGAGACATGATGGTCACATGCCATATGTGACCCTGTATTGTACCCTGGACCAGAAAAGGATGTTAGTAGCAAAATTTGAATAAAAACTATAGGTTATTTAAAAAAAAAAACAACTATAGATTATATCATAGTATTGATACAAAATTAATTTCCTGTGATTATGGAAGAGAATGTACACACCTTATTATTTAGCTATGTAAGTATTTACATTGTGTCTGCAACCAGCTCAAAAAAATCGTATCTAATAAAAATAATTATTTTACATCATTATGATTATTATAACATACATACATATATAATGATAAAACAAGTAAAATGTGAATTTATTCAGGTAAAACGTGAATATTGGGAGAATCTAGGTAACGAGTATACAGAAGTCCTTTGTTGTAATTTTTTCAATGCCCTCATAAGTCTGAAATTTCAAAAGATACCTGAAAGGTAAGTGATCTCAATTTTGAAATGGTTTGACCATAGTCCAGTCTAGGGGTTGGCAAACTTTTATAAATGGACCAGACAGTCAATACTTCAGGCTTTGTGGGTCAGATAGTTTCTTTTACAACTCTTCAATGCTGCCACGGTGTTTTAAAATAAAAACAAAGAACAAAATAAACACCACCTTCCACAAATAGTAAGAATGGAACAGCTTGTTCCAATAAAACTTTATTTACAAAAATACGCAGTGGGCCACATTTGACCCATTGGCCATAGTTTGCTGACCCCTGGTCTAGTTCATGCCAAGGAAAATTTACCAGAATAATAATACGTTCAGTTAACATTTTGAATACATGCCAGACACTACATTAGGTAAAAACCTGATTAGGTAAAAATTATTATTATTTCCACTTTCCACAAAGAAAATGAGCCCAGACAAACTAAGGAACTTGCTCAAGGTCACAAAGCTAGCAAGCAGCAGACTTTGGGTTTGAACCAGGTAGGGCTGTCTTCTTCACACTGAACTATGCAAACTATATGCTATATTTCTCATATGGAATGAAATATACTGCCACATGCAACAACCAAGGAACTCTAATCATTTTAACAGCAGATAAGTAATTATCAAACCTAAGATTTACTCTCTGAGAAGGTATTTTTTTTTACAAACCTCCTGTAGCTGCAAAGAAATAAGTCCCAGTTGATCCTGCCGTCTTTCCACCAGCTCCCTTTCTGTGCGCATCTCTCTCTCTATTTCCTGAAGCCGTCGTTCCACCCGATCTGAAACCTTAACATCAACAGACAGAAACAGTGACATGATAGAGCTAGTAGGCAATAAAAGACAACGTTGGAGAGATATTTCATGCCGCATACACTACTGCCTATATAGCATTTAAGAATAGCTTGTTTATAGTGCTTTTTAACGATGCTTATTATAAAGCAGATCACAAAAAAACTGACTGAAAGTTACAGAAGAAAACAATCATTAGTCTCCAAATAATCCAGACCTGGAACCCAATGAAGGACTTAAATCTTTCAAAGTATAATATAATAATCAGAAGATCACAGTTAAAATAGACTAGAAAAGAGTGCCCTCTGGTGAATTAGAAGGAAAATGCCAAATTTGCCAACAACTGCCTTTTTTACTCTATTAATGATAAACTGATCTATTTAGTTCTTTTTCATTTTAATTATCTATAAACATAACCTGTCTAAAAAGGTTTTGATGTCTATGAGCAGCAAATAATTAAAAGCGTTTTTCATGAGCTTGTCAATCTTTTCTACTGTGATCTACTGAAAATAAACCAGCTGTAAAAGATCAAAAACTAAAGTCAAACAGAAAAATGTTTAATTGGGACCCTCTAAAATAAACATGAAAAAATTTCTTTCTCTGATGCAAGATTTTCCTTGCTAAAAGTTGTACAAATTCAAACACATTTCATGTGTATCATTATACAGACCCCTAAATAAAATTTACCTATTTGACAATGTATATTTGGTGACGCAGGATACAAGGGATAGAAAACATCTGGATTCATTTAAGAGAAGCAATAAATACAGCCTCATTATAAGAAATCTTTTGCAAACAATTCTATATAGCCAGGAGGGTCTTGGTCACAAGGAATCTTACTGGGACAATGGAAATGTTGTAAACTGGATTATGGTGATGGTTGCACAACTCAGTACATTTACTAAAAATCACTGAACTGTACACATAAAGCAGATTAATTTTATGATAAATTATAGCTCAAATCAAGTTGGTTTTTAAAAAGACATTGGTCAATATAAGTTTAATCTGTCAATAAACACTGAACAAAAATATCCTACCAAAAAATTTAGCAGTTACTATTTACTAAGAATGATCATTCTTGGGTTTCCAATTTCTACTGCTTAAAAACAACTAAGATATTTACCATGATATTCACAGTGCTTTACTAAAAACTCAAAACATCCTTTAGCATTAAGTTTTTCATTTATCCTAGTAATCAACCTTGTCCCATTTAACAATTTACTACTGTATCTGAAATAAATGCAGTACCTACTGTAGCAGAAAACAATATTGGATAAATACTAAAAAAACAAAAGGTTAATTCATGCAATTTTTACAAAATTGAAATACCTTTATATTCACTATGAATGTAAAAAGTAACAAATAGCAACATTCATCAGAAAATAAATAATACAGAACCATCTCACACTTATTAGGATGGCTATCCAAAAAAACAGAACAACAAAATTAAAACAAACAAACAAACAAACAAAAAAAACAGAAAATAACAGGTGTTGGAGAGAAACTGGAACCCTGGTACACTGTTAGTGGGAGTATAAAATTGTACAGATCCTATGGAAAACAGTAAGTTGCTTCCTTAAAAAATAAAAATAGAGTTACCAGCAGTTCTATTTCTAGACATACACTCAAAAGAATTGAAAGCAGGGTCTTAAAGAGTTATTTGTAGACCCATGTTCATAAGCAGCATTATTCACAATAGCCAAAAGATGGAAGCAACCCAAGTGTCCCCTGACAGATAAATAGATCGACCAAATGTGATTTACACAATACAATGGAATATTATTAAGTCTTAAAAAGCAATAAAATTCTTACACATGCTACAACGTGGATAAACCTTGGAGACATTATGATAAGTGAAATAAGCCAGTCACAAATAGATAAATACTGTATCACTCCACTTATATGAGGTACCTGGAGTAGTGAAATTCATACAGACAGAAAGTAGAAAGGTGATGTCCAGGGACTAGAAAACAGGAATTTGGGGGGTTGTCACTTAATGGGTATAGTTTGTTTTACAAGATAAAAAGAGTTCTAAAACAATGAATGTAGAGGGAGCCAAGATGGACGAACAGCATGGAAGTTATTGTGTCTCGCATCCATGAAATACACTCAGACCAACACTAAACCATCCTGCACACCTAGAAAAGTGATCTGAGGATTAACACAACAATATGCACAACCTGAACCACAGAAGTCAGAAGGTACGCAGTGAGGAGAAGTGAACTTGAGGACAGAGAAGCCGCAGAGGGCAGAGAGGTGCTTTTGAGTGTGGAGAGAGAACAGAGACGGTGGGGAGAATACAGGAAAAACACCCCCCACAAAAGCAGCTGGAGAGAAAGTGGAAAATTGGAAACAGCCACAGGGACTGAACTAAAAAGGGAGAAAAGAGAAAGGAGAGGGTTTAAATTCCATTAAGACTATAAACAGGGGGACCACAGATCGTCTGCAACTCCACAGCTCAATACATGGCAGTGCTCTGGTTAACAGCAAATCCCCAGGAGAAGAGTGGGGTCCAGGAGGTTCTTGAGCCACACGGGGAGAAGCAGTTCCACTGCTGGAAGGACATTTGCTAGAGGCTGGGAGGCAACCTGGGCCGAGCAGACCCCAGAGAACGGCAACATCGCTGATCCTGTAACAAGGTCATTAAGGGTGAACACTAGTGCCAAATATGTGTTGTGATTTTCCATAATCCCTGAAATGCTGCTGCTACACTATCTAACGAACTTTTTCCGGGGCGGGCGGGCACCTGGCCACAGTCTATGGGCTTCGTCAGCAGCACAGTAATGCAAATTTTCCTGGGTGCAGCCAGCATTCAGCCATTGCTTGGTGAGACCCTCCACAGAGGGGCAGAATGGGTCAAAGCTGCAGTCCCTCAGAAGTAAGGGGCCAGGGAAAATGGCCATATCTGAGACAAAACTCGGGAAAGAGGTATAACCTGGGGCTCAGTCATGGACAGTGTAAAAGCAGGGAGTGGATGAAAGCTGAAAACAAAGGACGGGTGAGAGATTGCTGATCAAGGAGAAGACAGTTCCAATACTAGAGACTGGGTAGCTGGGTGATGCCATTTTCACCACTCCCACACATGCACATATGCACCTACAAGTGCCACAACAATCCACCCCAGTAGGCTAGCAGCACCATCTACTGGAGGACTGAGCTGTTAAACTCAGCCCCGCCCAAATGGGCCAACCTCGCTCTTCAAGAACAGAAATCTCACCGCCTGCTTAGTTTATGGACTATAAAGCGCTTCATAGTCTGACATCCAGGGTAAAACAAAGTAATTTCAGTCATATTTCAGTATGTTAGCAGGTCCATCTATTCACTTTTTTTTTCATTTCTTTTCTCTTTCTTGAATACAGAAAGAGAAAGAATTCACTTTGATTTTCCATTTTTACTAAAAATATTTTTCTTTAATTTTGTTACTATATTTTTTACTTTTGTGTAAACTTGTCCAAATTCTAGTTTACATCCATCATTTCATTTTAGTCTACTTCAGCGTATTCATTTTTTCAAATTTTCAAATGATTTCTTTTTTTCTTCTTTCCCCTTTTTTCTCTAATCTATCAAGCCACTTTCAACACCCAGACCAAAACACACCTAGGATCTAGCATCATTTATTCAATTCTTTTTGTGTGTTTTTAATTTTTTAATTTTAATATTGTTTTAATTTTAATTTTTTTACTTTAATTTTTTCTACCTCATTAATTCCTTTTCTCCCTTCAAAATGACGAAACGAAGGAATTCACGCCAAAAGAAACAGCAGGACAAAATGACAGCCAGGGACTTAACCAATGCAGATACAAGCAAGATGTCTGAACCAGAGTTTAGAATCACGATAATAAGAATAGTAGCTGGAGTCGAAAACAGATTAGAATCCCTTTCTGCAGAGATAAAAGAAGTAAAAACTGGTCACGATGAAGTAAAAAATGCTATAACTGAGCTGCAATCACGGATGGATGCAGCAGCAGCAAGGATGGATGAGGCAGAACAGAGAATCAGTGATATAGAGGACAAACTTATGGAGAATAATGAAGCAGAAAAAAAGGGAGATAAAGGCAAAAGAGCACAATTTAAAAATTAGAGAAATCAGTGACTCATTAAAAAGGAACAACATCAGAATCATAGGGGGGAAGAGAGAGAAATAGGGGTAGAAGGGTTATGTAAGCAAATCATGGCAGAAAACTTTCCTAACCTGCAGAAAAACACAGACATCAAAATCCAGGAAGCACAGAGGACCCCCATTAGATTCAACAAAAACCAACCTTCAACAAGTCATATCATAATCAAATTCACAAAATACTCAGGCAAGGAGAGAATCATGAAAGCAGCAAGGGAAAAAAAGTCCTTAACCTACAAGGGAAGACAGATCATGTTTGTAGCAGACCTATCCACAAAAACATGGCAGGCCAGAAAGGAGTGGCAGGATATATTCAATGTACTGAATGAGAAAAATATGCAGCCAAGAATTCTCTATCCAGCAAGGCTGTCAACCAAAATAGAAGGAAAGATAAAAAGTTTCCCAGACAAACAAAAATTAAAGGAGTTTGTGACCACTAAACCAGCCCTGCAAGAAATTCTAAGGGGGACTTTCTGAGGGGAGAAAAGATGAAAAAATAAATAAATAAATATTAATAAATAAATACATACATACATACCAAAATCAACAAAGACTAGAAAGGACCAGAGAACACCACCAGAAACTCCAACTCTACAAGCATCATAATGGCAATAAATTCATATCTTTCCGTACTCACTCTAAACATCAATGGACTCAATGCTCCAATCGAAAGACACAGGGTAACAGAATATTTAAGAAAACAAGAGCCATCTATATGCTGTTTACAAGAGACCCACTTTAGACATACAGACACCTTCAGATTGAAAGTAAGGGGATGGAGAACCATCTATCATACTAATGGTCAACAAAAGAAAGCCGGAGTAGCCATACTTATATCAGACAATCTAGACTTTAAAATAAAGACTGTAACAAGAGATGCAGAAGGGCATTATATCATAATCAAGGGGTCTATCCACCAAGGAGACCTAACAATTGTAAGCATTTATGCACCAGATGTGCAAGCACCCAAATATATAACTCAATTAATCACAAACATAAAGAAACTCATTGAAAGCAATAGCATAATAGAAGCAGACTTCAACACCCCGCTCACAGCAATGAACATATCATCTAGTCAAAAAATCAACATGGAAACAATGGCTTTGAATGACACACTGGACCAGATGGACTTAACAGATATATTCAGAACATTTCATCCTAAAGCAGCAGAATATGCATTCTTCTCCAGTGCACATGGAACGTTCTCCAGAATAGACCACATACTGAGACACAAATCAGCCCTCAAGAAGTACAGAAAGATCGAGATCATGCCATCCATATTTTCAGACCACAATGCTATGAAACTCAAAATCAACCACAAGAAAAAATTGGAAAGGTAACATATCAGAGTTGATATGAATCAATTAAATTTATTACTAAGATCTGAAAAAGCCCTAAATCTGTTGTTATAAAAACAGCAAAATAATAAAATACAAATTAGAATGTCTTTTAATGTTAGCATTTAATGAAAGAAGGTAAAAGAAGCAAAAGCATTCTGTTTATGGGATTGTATTCTGGCTTTTCAGTATGTTGATTCCTCATATCCTGAACAATATCTGCTGGTTTAAAATCCATTTCAGTAAATACTTGTTATATATTCTGCTGCTGTAATCTATGCAATAACCATGTCATCCTAAATGCGGTGTCGACAGATTTCTCAAAGTTCAATTAATGACCAACTCTTGCAGAAACAGCTGGATCCACGTGTACATTTTTAATTTAAACAGTTACTGCCCTATAGAAAACTAAAATAAAATAGACTTTTACTCCATGAATAATCAAACTTAATAAATACACATATCACACTCAAATGGGTAGAATGGAGACAACTAATAAGCTGAAATTTCCCTGTGGTATGAGGCCTGTGCAATATTGATTATTACCAAAATTAAGTCTTAACAGAAAATATTTTTCATAATATTATGTTATAATCAATAACTATTCCCCTCCAATGGGAAGTATGAAAGAAAGAAACTAAACCAACGAAATTCTATGAGTCACAAAGGATTAACAAATCAGATCTTGGCATGTGTGTGATAGGAACCAATACTTTTTGCTTCTCAAAGAAAATTGTGTCCTGTAAACTTTTAAGATATATTTTAGTTACTGAGAAAATGCACGATAAGCAACTGTAACCTTAGAACAATGCACAATAAATGTGATTAACAATGGTTACCAACAGAACTGAAATTGGTGGGAGATAAGGGCAGGCATTCATTTTTCTTTCTATATTTGTACAGTATTTTAAAGTTTTCCACAGTGAACATGTCTCACTTTGGTAATTGTATTTTGAACTTAAATCTGGATGGGAAACAGCTGCAGATGTTGTGAAGTTTAACATTCAAATAACAAAACTGCATCTTCTCTGACAGCATGCTATCATGAATTCACAAATACAACACAATATGTCAAACAGTTATGAAGTGTAAATGTTGACTTCAATTGGAATAAGTGAGTCACAAAAATCTATATTAAGCCTTGTACAAATTAGAAGCAAACATCATGTGGCCTTCAGAAGACCTTCTAAAATTCAACATTATTGTTAAGTTTTGCATTAGGAAATTGTTTCTCAATCAGGACTACATACACCCACATGATGTATGAGATGCCCTCACTTAGGTGACACCCTTACTTTGAAAGGAAATTACAGAAAACACAAAACAAGCTGTAGCAACACAACTTGATGGGACGAACTGGCAGATGAACAATTCAACCAGCGCACAATTAAGTGTGTATAATTTTCCAGGTTTAGACAATATAACAGGATATGCCCTGATGAGCTGGGCACACTGGACAGCTGGGTAAAGTGGCGAATTATACACACCAATTACACCAATGAGCTGAGCGTTAGTG
The DNA here is from genome assembly GCF_018350175.1 of Felis catus. NCBI lineage: Eukaryota > Metazoa > Chordata > Mammalia > Carnivora > Felidae > Felis > Felis catus. The sequence goes on from NC_058373.1 coordinate 125,138,109, forward strand.
AAGTGTGACATCCAATTGTGCAATCATAGGTCTATCTGATGTGTAGTAAATCTTGATACATGGTAATAATGGTATGAAAGAAGTTGGACTTTTTTTAAATTCAACTGTTAACTTTTAGCTCAGTAATTACACGTCAGATCCCCATTAATGCCCTTGACCATGTAGAGACTTCTTACTAGTTTTATTTACTATATGAAAGAAATAGAAATAAAGTGATAACTCTTCATTATGGATTCTTTGTCAGTAGTGAAAGGTGAACCATTAACAAATGTGATGTGCACTATGCAAATCAGTACTTTCAAACTCCAAACTCAAACTATCCCAAATAAAACAATGTCCACAGCTTATTCAGAACTAAAAAATCTCAGCAGAACACTGAGGATTTCTGAGTTTGGAGCAAAGTCTTTGTTATAAGCATGCTCACAAGTTGTGCACCTATGTACCAAGAAAAAGGAGCTTCATACTACAGCTGCAAAATAACAAGTCCTGGCAAAAATAGCATTAGAAATATCAAGTATAGTAAAAGAATCTGATACATATGAAAACATTCAGAGAGTTTCATTTCCAAAAATGACAGATCAGATAATTTACACCAAACATTCCACTAAAAGAAACTGAAAAACTAGAAATATTTTAAACAAAAATCAGTTTTAAGGCACTAGAAAGCTAAAAAAGAAGACATAGGAGACCAACATGAAAGAGAAGAAAGAAAGTAAGAGAGATTAGTCCATCTTTTTTCCCTGAAATATCAGCCTGCTTCAGAAAAAGCAGTTGTGACACTGAGAAGCTAAATAGAGTTTTTAACCAATGTGTGGAGTTATGGGGGAAAAACTGGAGTTGGGTACCTTTCTAAGGAAGGAGATCCCTAGTTAAACTTCCCCCACTCCACATCCAGCCTTTAGGCTACAATGCTGAAGAGCTATCCACTAGCAATAAGGTGAACCAGAAACAGCTGAACCCCAGCACTGAAGTTTAACATTGAAACAGCTCAGCAAAAATAACAAGGAAATCCATGATTGCTATAGCTCTTAAGCTATAACAAAAAGTAATTATGTCCTCTCATACACAATAATTATCAAATTATTCATTCTTAAAGAAGAATGAAATGTATTTTCTGTCAAACAAAAGTAACTGATTAAAAATAAACAGTACACAAAAACAATTGTGATCGAAATCAAAGAAAAATGAGAAAGAATAGAAAAAAACAGACCATTAGAAGATCTAGACAATGGATGGGGCACCTGGGTGGCTCAGTCAGTTGAGCCTCTGACTTCAGCTCAGGTCATGATCTCATAGCTTGTGAGTTCAAGCCCCACATTGGGCTCTGTGCTGACAGCTTGGAGACTGGAGACAGCTTCAAATTCTGTGTCTCCCTCTCTCTTTCTGCCCTTCCCTGCTTGTGCTGTCTCTGCCTCTCCCTCTCTCTCAAAAATAAATAAACATTAACAAAATTAAAAAAAAAAAAAAAGATCTTAACAATGGAGTTATGAAAGACAGATACATAGATTAAGGATTTTGGCAAAGAACTACAAAATTAAAAATGATGAAATGAAAATTCTAAGTGAAACATGATAAGCAGTGGGTGGATTAATAGAGTTGGTTAAGCTGAAGAGAAAGTAATTACATGAAAGTTCAGAAGAAAATATTCAAAATAAAGAATGAAAAAAATGAATAAAAATTTATAAAAATGAACCTAAGAAACAAAGGGAATAGGTACAAATCAAAAGAACACAACTAAGCTCACTATAGTAAAATTGCAGAAAACCAAAGAGTAAGAGGAAAAACTCAAAATCAAATTGGAGAAAAATGTATATGACTATCAAAAAAGCACCAACAAGGGGCGCCTGGGTAGCTCAATGGGTTAAGTGTCCGACTTCGGCTCAGGTCATGATCTCACGGTTTGTGAGTTCAAGCCCCGTATCGGGCTCTGTGCTGACAGCTCAGAGCCTAGAGCCTGCTTTGGGTTCTGTGTCTCCTCTCTCTGCCCCTCCCCAACTTGTGCTCTATGTCTCTGAAAAAATAAATAAATGTAAAAAAAAAAAAAAAAAATTAAAATTAAAAAAAAAAAGCACCAAGACTCACAGCTGACTTGTCAACAGCAACAATGGAACTGAGAAATGATAAAATATCTTCAAAATACAGACAAGGGAAAAAAGAAAAAGGACTATTTCAAATTTTATATCCAGTGAAAATCTCTTTCAACAAAGAAAGTAAAGACATTTCAGACAAATACAGAGAGGGTCTGTCACCAAAGAACCCATTCCAAATGAAATTCTAAATTGGATTTTTTCAAGTATATATTCACTGTAAAGGAAATTTCAAATTATGTTCTTAGGGCAGAAAAGGAATCTCAAAATGCAAAAAGGAATGAGAAAGAAATGAAGACTGCTAAAGAGTAAATATTACTGTATAAAACATTAACAGTAATGTCTTATGTGGATCAATTATATAAAGAATGAAAATTACTGACAATAAGAACATGAAAGTGGAAACACAAGTTAAAGGAGTTAGGGTATTCTTAGATCCTTGTATTTTCTGGAAAAAGCTTGAAGTGCTAGTTTATATTAAGATTTGATAAATTAAGAGTGCATGTTTTAATACCTATATTAACCATGAAAATATAACAAAAGAAGGTACAATAGCCAAGATAATAAATATGGAAAAAATTTTTAAATGAAAACTTGGGGTGCCTGGCACAGTTAAATGTTTGACTTCAGCTCAGGTTATGATCTCACAGTTCATGGGTCCAAGCTCTGCACTGGCAGTGTGAAGCCTGCTTGGGATTCTCTCTCTCTCCCTTTATCTCTGCTCTTCCCTAACTCATGCTTTCTCTCTCTCAAAATAAATAAACTTTAAAAAAAAATTTTTTTAAAGAAAACTAATAAATCCAAAGGACACAAGAAAAAAATGTAAAAAAAAGAAAAATACAGGTGAAACCAACTGAAAGGAAACATAATATGGTAGATTTATATAAATTAAATGAATATTTACATAAATGTAATAGGGTAAATCCTCCAAATAAAGACAAAGATTAATTTTTTTTGATATTAAGTGACACTCTATAGTGTCATAAAAATGTCAAAGTCAAAAAGCAAATCTTAAAAATTATGTATAAGACATAAGACCTCTAGATGAAACACTATAAAATAGCAATGGAAGGATTTGCTATGTTCATGAACTGGAAAACTCACATTGTAAACGTTTCAATGCTAAGTTGACCTATAGACACAATGAAATCTAATCAAGATCCCAGGTTTTTAAAATTTCACATGCTGATTCTAAAATGTATGCAGAAATGCAGAGTAAAAATTACACAAGATAAACTTGAAGAAGAAAGTAAAAAGGTTAGCTCTAAGAGAGAGGAGTCAACATGGCAGAGAAGTAGGGGGACCCAAATTTCCCTCATCCATCAGCACAGCAGTATTGAGGCCAGAAGACTTGGAATTCCAGGAATCCTGGTTACAGAGTGACAGAAACATCTCCAGGGGCCCACGTGACAACTTGTCAGGTCAAAGGTGTGTGACTTCGAATTGGGAAAGATAAAATAGGTGGGGAGACAAGGAGGGGAGGGATCCATTTCTGTGGAGACAAAAGGAAGAGAAAGAGAGGCTGTGGAAGTGTAGGATTGTATTTGGACAAGAGAAAAACCATGGACCGGGGAACAGAAAAAAACAGAGAAAGAACCAATTTCTAACATGATCCAGGGTTGTGAGTCTTCCTCAACTGGCAGATTGGAGCCTGCCACCCTTTATGTGTGTCTAGGGGGAAGGCGGAGCCAGCCCCTGGCTGGGTAGTGAGCTCAGAGGCCAAGTATGAGAGAGCAGTTCCTTCCCTTGAATGCTGTAGGAAGAAGGTATATAGCCATTCCAAGGACAAAAGACCCGGCAGGCACCTGCCAGCCAGAGGCCCTTTGTTGGCTGGCTGGGGAGAATGACACTACCCTGGAACCAGGGCAGAGCAGGATCCTTTAAGACATGGGGGTTTGAATCCCAGCAGAGCGCTGGGAGGTGCGGGAGACAGTGGAGCAGGACAAACCGGGTTCACGCCCATGCAACACTGTGAGGACACCCTGAACAGAGTGGTTTGAGACACCTGGTCTGGGGAGGAGAAACTAGGTTGTCATCATTTTTCTCCCCATCACCAACAAGGTGAGGCTTCAGGGAACAGGACAGCGGCCTCCCAGTGGAGGCCAGACCCACCTACACCAAACCCCACCCCTCCCTGCCTGATAACTGTGTATTTACCAGAGCAGGATGGGCTGTGAGGAACCAGACAGCCTCTCCTCCAGACCAGCGCAGCCCCCGGTTCCAAGGCACCATCAGGTATCAGTTCTCCAGTTTTGCATTTTCTAATCTGATTCTTGGTCAATTCTTATTTTATATATACATTTTTTCTTCCTTTTCTTCCTCTCATTTCTTCCCTTCTCTGATTGTTGGTTTCTTTAAGCAGACATTTTTAATCTATTCTTTTTACATCTCTTTCATATCTCCTTCTTCTCTATTTTCCTGTCTCTCTCGGGATTAAGCCATATAATTTCTCTGATTTTCTGCCTGGTCACTTTTTTTTTTTCTTTTCTTTTTCCCCACCCCTGTCATTTCTCTCTCTTTGTATGGGATAAGGCTTCTTCCACCACCCTCTCCTTTTTAAATTTTTTCCAGGGTTTCTTCAACGCACAAATCAAAGCACACCTGGTGGAAGGTCCAAACCACCACTACGAATAGGGAGATAAAGCAACCAGACTCACAACAGAGAGCATGCAACACACTCCAAAAACACCTCCTGAAGGGCCAGTCCCAGGACAGTATATGACCTTTTTTGAATATAGTAGTGCTCACAGGTACAGGACACATAACAAGTTATTAAAACATATAAAGGACAGGAAACTAGGTAACATAACAAAAGAATTCTCCTCAAAAGAAATTCCAGGAAGAAATGACAGCTAGAGGATTGTACAAAACAAATATAAACAATATATCTGATCAAGAATTTAGAAAAACAGTCATAAGAGTAATAGCTGGGCTTGCAAACAGCATAGAAGACAGCAGAGAATCTACTGCCTCAGAGATCAAGGAGATAAGATACAGTCACAATGAATTAAGAAATGTTGTAAATGAGGTGCAAATGAGGTGCAAAATAAACTAGATGCAGTGACAGCAAGGATGGAGGAAGCAGAGGGGACAATAAATGAAACAGAAGATAAAATACAGAAAATGATGAAGCTGACAAAAAGATAAGAAAATACTAGACCACAAGGGGAGAATTAGAAAATTAAGTGATTCAATGAAACGTAGTAATATCTGTATCACAGGAGTTCCAGAAGAAGAAGAGAAAGAGGCAGAAGGTTTACTTGAACAAATTATAGCTGAGAATTTCCCTAATCTGGGGAAGGAAGCAGACATCCAAATCCAGGAGGTACAGAGAACTGCCATCAGATTCAACAAGAAAAGGTCTTTACCACAGCATATCACAGTGAAACTGGCAAAATACAAAGATAAAGAGAGAATTCTTGGGTGACTGGATGGCTCAGTCAGATAAGCATCCAACTTCAGCTCAGGTTATGATCTCGCAGTTCGTGAGTTTTAGCCCCGCATAGGACTCTGTGCTGACAACTCAGAGCCTGGAGTCTGCTACGATTCTGTGTCTCCCTTCTCTCTGTCCCTCACCCGCTCACACTCTCTCTCTCTTTCAAAAATATATAAACATTAAAAAAATAATAAAACAAAAGATAAAGAGAGAATTCTGAAAGCAGCGAGGGACAAACGGGCTTAACCTACAAAGGGGGTAGATACATAAGGATAGTAGCAGACCTGTCTACTGAAACTTGGCAGGCCAGAAAGCAGTGGCAGGAAACATTCCACGTGCTGAATAGGAAAAATATGCAGCTAAGAATCCTTTATCCAGCAAGACTGTCATTCAGAATAGGAGAGATAAAGGCTTTCCCAGACAAAAACTGAAAGAGTTCATGACCACTAAACCAGCCCTACAAGGTATCCTAAGGGGGCCTCTGTGAGTGGAATGTTGCAAAGACTACAAAGGACCAGAGACATCACCACAAGCATGAAACCTATAGATAACACAGTGACACTAAATCCATATCTTTCAAAATCAGTCTGAATGTAAATGGACTAAATGCCCGAATCAAGACATAGGATATCAGAATGGATAAAAAAAAAAAAAAAAAAAAAAAAAAAAAAAAAAAACAAGATCCATCTATATGCTGTCTACAAGAGATTCATTTTAGACCTGAGGACACCTTCAGATTACAAGTGAGGGGATATAGAACCATCTATCATGCTACTGGAAGTCAAAAGAAAGCTGGAGTAGCCATACTTCTATCAGACAAACTAGATTTTAAACTAAAGGCTATAACGAGATGAAGATGGGCATTATATCATACTTACGGGGTCTATCCATCAAGAACTAACAACTGTAAATGTTTATGTCCCCCATATGAAAGCACCCAAATACATAAATCAAATAATCACAAAGCAATCTTATTGATAAGAATACAGTAATTGCAGGCGACTTTAATACTCTACTATAGCAATGGACAGATCATCTAGGAAGAAAATCAATAATGAAACAATGGCCTTGGACCACTGTCCAGATGGATTTGACAGATATATTCAGAACTTTTCATCCAAAAGCAGAATACACATTCTTCTCACTGGAAAAGAATGCACTGCACATGGAATATTCTCCAAGATAAATCACATATTGGATTACAAAACAGCCCCCAATAAATATAAAAGAATTGAGATCATATGATACACATTTTCAGAAACTTGAAATCAACCACAAGAAAAATTTGGAAAGCCTCCAAATGCATGAAGGTTAAAGAACATCCTACTAAAGAATGAATGGGCCAACCAGCCAATTAAAGAAGAAATTTAAAAATATATGGAAGCAAATGAAAATGAAAACACAACAGTCCAAACCCTTTGGGATGCAGCAAAGGCAGTCCTAAGAGGCAATTCAGGCCTATCTTCAAGTAACAAGAAAAATCCCAAATACAAAACTTAATCATACACCTAAAGGAACTAGAAAAAGAACAGCAAAAAAGACCCAAAAAACAAAAAAAAAAAAGACAAAAAAAAAAGCCAGAAGAAGAAAAATAATAAAGATTAGAGCAGAAATAAACAATATAGAATTCAAAAACAAAAACAAAAAACAAAAAAACAGAAGAGATCAATAAATCTAAGAGCTGGTTTTTTGAAAGAATCAACAAAATTGATAAACCCCTAGCCAGATGTCTCAAAAAGAAAAGAGAGAACGCCAATAGATAAAATCACAAATGAAAGAGAAGAGATCACAACCAACACCACAGAAATACAAACAATTATTAGAGAATACTACAAAAAATTATATGCCAACAAACTGGACAACTTGGACGAAATAGACAAATTCCTAGGCACCCATATACTACCAAAACTCAAATGAGAAGAAATAAAAAATTTGAACAGACACATCACCAGCAAAGAAATTGAATCAGTTATCAAAAATCTCCCAACAAATAAGAGTTCTGGGCCAGATGGCTTCCCAGGGGAATTCTACCAGACATTTAAAACAGAGTTAAGACTTATCCTTCTCAAGCTGTTCCAAAAATAAACAAATAAATAAATGGAAGGAAAGCTTCCAGACTCATTCTATGAAGCCAGCATTACCTTGATTCCCAAACTAGACAGAGACTCCACTAAAAAGGAGAATTATAGGCTAATATCCCTGATGAACATGGATGCAAAAATCCTCAACACGATAGTAGCAAATCAAATTCAACAGTATAAGAATTATTCACCAAGGTTGAGTGGGATTCATTCCTGGATTGCAGGGCTGGTTCCATATTCACAAATCAATCAATGTGATACATCATATTAACAAAAGAAAGGATAAGAACCATATGATCCTGTCATAGATCCTGGCAATAGATGCAGAAAAAGCATTTGACAAAATACAGCATCCTTTCTTAATAAAAACTCAAGAAACTGGGGATAGAAGGAACATACCTTAACATCATAAAAGCCATATGTGAAAAGCCGACAGCTAATATCATCCTCAATGGGGAAAAACTGAGAGCTTTTCCCAAGATCAGGAACATGACAGGGATGTCTACTCTCCCCACTGTTGTTTAACATAGTGTTGGAAGTCCTAGCCTCAGCAATCAGACAACAAAATGAAATAAAAGGCATCCAAACTGGCAAAGAAGAAGTCAAACTTTCACTCTTCACAGATGACATGATACTCTACATGGAAAACCTGAAAGATTCCATCAAAAAGCTGCTAGAACTGATCCATGAATTTGGCAAAGTTGTAGGATACAAAATCAATGTACAGAAATCAATTGCATTTCTATACACCAATAATGAAGCAACAAAAAGAGGTATCAGGGAATCAATCCCATCTACAATTGCACCCAAAACCATAAAATACCTAGGAATAAACTTAACCAAAGATGTGAAAGATCTGTATGCTGAAAACTATAGAAAATTTATGAAAGAATTTGAAGACACAAAGAAATGGAAAAACATTCCATGCTCATGGATTGGAAGAATAAATATTGTTAAAATGTCAACACTATCCAAAGCAATCTACACATTCAATGCAATCCCAATCAAAATTGCACCAGCATTCTTCTCAGAGCAGAACAAACAATCCTAAAATTTGTATGGAACCACAAAAGACTACGAATAGCCAAAGTAATGTTGAAAAAGAAAACCAAAGTGGGAGGCATCACAATCCCAGACTTTAGCCTCTACTACGAAGCTGTAATCATCAAGACAGTATGGTACTGGCACAAAAACAGACACATAGACCAATGGAATAGAACCCAGAATTGGACCCACAAATGTGTGGCCAACTGATCTTTGAAAAAACAGGAAAGAGTATCTAATGGAAAAAAAGACAGTCTCTTTAGCAAACAGTACTGAGAGAACTGGACAGCAACATGCAGAAGAATGAACATGGATCACTTTCTTACACCATACATTAAAATAAACTCAAAATGTATGAAGGACCTAAACACGAGACAGGAAACCATCAAAACCTTAGAGGAGAAAACAGGCAACAACCTTTTTGACCTCAGCTGCAACAACTTCTTACTCAACACATCTCCGAAGGCAAGGGATATAAAAGCAAAAATGAACTACTGGAACCTCATCAAGATAAAAACCTTCTACAATGCAAAGGAAACAATCAACAAAACTAAGAGACAACCGACAGAATGGGAGAAGATATTTGCAAATGACATATCGGATAAAGGGTTAGTATCCAAAATCTACAAAGAACTTACAAACTCAACACCTGAAAAACAATCCAGTGAAGAAATGGGCAGAAGACATGAATAGACACTTTTCCAAAGAAGACATCCAAATGGCTGACACATGAAAAGATGCTCAACATTATTCATCATCAGGAAATACAAATCAAAACTACATTGGGATAACACATAATACTGATCAGAGTGGCTAAAATTAACAACTCAGGATACAACGGATGTTGGCAAGGATGTGGAAAAATGGGAATCCAATTGCACTGTTGAAGGGAATGCAAACTGGTGCAGCCACGCTGGAAAACAGTGTAGAGGTTCCTCAATTAAAAATAGAATTATCCTACAAGCCAGCAATGGCACTACTAGGAATTTATTCAAAGGGTGCACAAGTGCTGATTCATAGGGGTACATGAACCCCTATGTTTATAGCAATGGTTTCCACAATAGCCAAATAATGGAAAGAGTCCAAATGTCCATCAACTTACAGATAAAGAAGATATGGTTTATACATACAATGGTATACTTACTACTTGACAATGAGAAAGAATGAAATCTTGACATTTGCAACATGAATAGAACTGGAGGGTATTATGCTAAGTGAAATAAGTCAGACAAGGACAGATATCATGTTTTCACTCACATATGGAACGTGAGAAAGTTAGGAGACCATAGGGGAAGGGAAGGGAAAAAAATAGTTTCAAAGAGAGAGGGAGGCAAACCATAAGAGACTCTTAAATACAGAGAACAAACTGAGAGTTTATGGGAGGGGCAGGGAAGAGGGGGAAATGGGTGATGGGCATTGAGGAGGGCACTTGTTGGGATGGGCAGTGGGTATTGCATGTACGATGAATCATGGGAATATACTCCCAAAGCCAAGAGCACACTGCATACGTTGTATGTTAGCTAACTTGACAATAAATTATATTTAATAAAAACAAACAAACAAAACAGACTAACTCTACTATAGCACAACTTATCATTAAGCAACAGTAATCAAGACCATGTGATATGGGCACTGGAATAGACAAATGAACCACAGGATCAAATACAAGTCCAGAAACAGAAGCCTGCAAATGTGAACATTTGGTGTATGACCAAGACAGGACTGTAAAGTAGTAACAAAGGGCTGATTCTTTCAATAAATGAAACTGCATCAATAGATATTCATATAAAATGTATGATCCCTACTTCACACCTTGAACAACTTACCAATTCCAAGTACGTACTAAGTCTTTATGTAAAAGTTGAAACAATAAGCTTCTAGAACATTACATAAGAAAATATTTTCATGTTGTGAAGATAGGGAACAATTTCTTAAACAGATTTAAAAAAAAAAAAAAAAAAACAAAAACTAACCACAAAAGAAAAGATAGAAAACTGAACTAAATTATTTTCACAGAAGACCCCATGAAGGGAGAGTTAAGAGAATGAGAGGCTGAAGACTATTGGAGATAACACTGAAATACATATAACTGACATTGTGCTCATATACAAAATATATAAAGACCTCCCACAAGTCAATGACAAAAATACAAGGAAGCCAATAAAAAAAGGGGAACAAAAGAAGTGAACCAGTATTTCAAAAAAGAAATTGCCAATGACTACCAGAATGGAGTAGATTATTACTAGGCAATTCAGTAAGAAATTGGAAACTCTGGAAAAAACAAAATGTAAAAAATGCTCATCATCTAGTAATCATAAAAATGCAAATTAAAACCATGATGAGACACTACGCACACCTATCATAATGGCTATTATTTAAAGACTAATAATACCAAATATTGGAAAGGATAAAAAGCAACATGAATTCTCCTACATTGCTAGTGGGAGTGTAAATTAACGTAATCACTTTGGAAACCTGTTTATCAGTATCTACTAAATTTGAAGGCACCTAGAAATTGCACTCCACATTACATACTAACAGAACTGCACATACATGTGCACTAAAATAATAAATAAGATTACTCATGGCAGCCTTCTTTGTAATAGCCCAAAATTTGAATTAATTCAAATATCCATCATAAAATGTTAAAATACATTGCGGTAAATCCATACAATGGAATGCCAAAGAGCAACAAAAATGAACAAACTACAAGTATATGATTAGCAAGATTAGCAAAAAACAGACATAAAAAACACACCCTGTATAATTCCATTTATATAAAATATTTAAAACAGGCAAAATTTACCAATGGTATTAAAAAGTCACAAGAGTGGTCATCTTTGAAAAAGAAGGAGAATTTAGTGACTGGGATGGAGAATGAGGAGGCTTCTTACACAGTGGTAATGTTCTATTTCTAGATCTGGGTGGTGGTTAAAATGGGCCTGTTCACCTTGTAATAATTCATTGAGTTTTACAATAATATATGTACTTTTCTGTAAGTAAATTATACCTCCAAATTTAGAAAATTAAAAAAAGAAAAAAAAGATGAAGCTTCAGCAGGTGCCACTGTCAGGTGACGGGTTCCATTCTAGAATTATAGGAGAAGAGCCAGAAGATCATTTATTAAGCTACAGAGGATCTTGAAGCTACATTCTTAAAAGTGTGTGCATTCCACTCCTGTTTAGACAGTATGAAAATCAGACAATGGCATAGATTTCTTGCTGTGTAAACCACTGCAATTAACTAAGAAAAGCACCAATCTGTTAATGTAAGAAAATACTTTTTTTTTTTTTTTTTTAAGTGCAATAGTTAAGGTATTTCAGACTGGCACAATTTAAATCTTGGTAATGCCTGGAAAAATCTAAGATTTTATGTAAAAAAAGAAATATCCCATATTCTGATCACACACCAAATGCCCTATCATCACGCATTAACTGTGAAGATCTTGTCTGTTTCAACAGAAGATACACATATCTTCACCTCTCTGGGGTGCTTCACAAAGAAATCAGCACCAAGAGCACAAGAAGAATGTACTTTTCGTATGGCCAGATGTTTACTCAAATTTTTGAAATGGGCAAATTTCACTGCAAAAAGAGTAACTAAGTTGATCTCTTTGAAAACAGAGTATATCCGTCTCTTAGCATATGCAGGCAATAAATTCAAATGCTAAAATAAACTCAACATATCTGTGTAAGGATCTATAAACATAGTAAAAACTGCAGAAAAAAAATATCTGCTAACATGTTTCCGTTTGAATAAAACATGTTACGGAAAAAAATTCTGCTACCATTCCTGGTCTTGAAGAAACAAAAGGTGCTATGGGATATGAATAAATACACATTGCTCCTTAAGTTGATAAGTTTCCAAGTTTAAGGACAATTTCTATGATGTTTTTTTCTCCTAAAACAAACAACTGATGATGCAAAGAAACAGACACTGTATGTACTTCATTTTTCACTTCAATTCCACCAACAACAGTGGGTTGATTAAAAGAAACCTCTGAATGACGACTCTCAACAATCTGAGTTTGAGAAAATAAAACTCGAGAATTAGGGCAACCGATTACACACCTAAGTGAAATGAAAATACTTAATGAGGAGTGCTACAGAGTCCCTATCAAAAAATTCCGTATTTCTAAAACATCATTTAAGAAAAGCCATATAGGGGCGCCTGGGTGGCGCAGTCGGTTAAGCGTCCGACTTCAGCCAGGTCACGATCTCGCGGTCCGGGAGTTCGAGCCCCGCGTCAGGCTCTGGGCTGATGGCTCAGAGCCTGGAGCCTGTTTCCGATTCTGTGTCTCCCTCTCTCTCTGCCCCTCCCCCGTTCATGCTCTGTCTCTCTCTGTCCCCCAAAAAATAAATAAACGTTGAAAAAAAAAAATTAAAAAAAAAAAAAAAGAAGAAAAAGAAAAGCCATATAATCACTGGGTCAGTGAAATTTAAAATATCTTTTGAATATTCATAAGGAAACTAAAAATTAGACAAATAATAATTCAATCTCTAATATATTACCATTGTAAATATTTTAATCTTAAACACCCCAAATTCATGAACATTTTATAAGAAGTACAAGAACATAATTTAGATAAAATGGCACGTATCATCCAAAAAGTTAAGATCTACTAAACTTCAGCACGATTACAACCAGGCCCACCACTCTAACATCTGTGTATGAAATTTGTTTTATAAACAAACAGTTCTCACCACTTCTTGCTTTTGGGTTTCATTAAGTTTTTCAGCTAATTCTTCCAAAGCCCTTTTTGTTTCAGCATCCGACCTAGGCAAAAAAAAAAATATTTTAAGTTGGCTGTTTGAAAAAATATACACAAACAGTGAAATATACAACATGTTATTACATAATATTCTACTGCAGTGGTTCCTAAATCTTAGCAAACATATGAAATACCTGGAGGACTTATTAAGACAGACCTCTGAATCAGTAGATCTGCAATGGGATCCAAGAATGTGCATTTCTACAAATTCCAAGTTGATGCTGATGGTGCTGATTTGGGAATTACACTTTGAGAACAAGCGCTACACTGGACCATTACCTTCAATAAACAAGTAGGTTGCAATATGTCTCATTTTAAATTAAGAAGAAAGGAAATCGGGGGAGGACTAAATGTGATCTCAAATCCTCTCTAGCAATCTGTAACCAAATTACATCAGTGTGTGCTGTACAAAGTCCGTCCTCATCAGCTTACCTCCCTATTACCTTTTTTCCTAACAGATTAATAACATACCTGATAAATAATGAAACAGCACTGAAATAATTACAAATAAAACCAAAGCCCGTCCTCTCTCACACCTCCTTAACTCTGGTTCCACTCACCACTGGCACCCATGCTCAACACTTCCATGCTTCATTCTTTTGCTGGTTAACTCCGCCATTTTTATCTCTAGACACTTTCAATTAACTCTCTGTTTTGAAATATTTAGTTCACTTATATCCCTCTCCAATTTCAGATACATTCATTACTATTTTTGGTTTTTCTACTGGTTACCTATGTAAATTACATAATATATTTATACCTCTTATGAACTATTCCATCATAAAGAATTGATGCTTTTGGTTATGTCCTATCATGTTTCCATTTTCATCAGCTTCATACCTACATTGTTAACAGTCTTGTGCTTTTGGTTTTTTCTAGAGTTTCTTATTATCTTTTGGCCTTATATGGCCCTTATGTATCACATTAATATATTTCTCTGACTTCTTACAGAATCACCTATTAAGAATCAACTCCATTCTTGTGGATTACATTCTTCTCAAAGGACACCTACTTCCTACTCTAATTTAGAGTGAATATTTCCTGGATTTGCTACATGGTTACCATTCTGGGGACTGCTTTCACCAAATCTCTGGATTAGTTTTATTATTTCTCATCCACCTGTATCTTACTTTTCCTTGGTTACCATTTTACTTATGTGTTCTTAGGTAATTTACTCAGAAAGAAGTTATCCTAAAGGTAAATATTCTAAGTCTTTAAATCTCTGAAAACTTACTTGCACCTCTTTCTTGGCTTTGTGGTTCTTTGTACCACTGGACTTCCCACATCTCACTAGCTGTTCCTTCTCAAGCCACCTCTTTTGTGTATATGAGACTTCTAATACTGGAACTTTTTGGCACTAAGCCCTGTCCTTGATACTCTCCATAAAGCTGCTAGATATTACCCATTTTCAAATACCACTCCTGTATGCTCACCACTCTTAAATTTGTATCTCTAACAGACACTTTTCCTTTAAGCTCCAGAGTAAACATCTAGCTGCATATATTACATCTGGATGTCTCACAAATATCTCACACCTAACATATCCAAGGCCAAACTCTTAACCTCTAGACCTGGCATATCCCTACCAGTCTTCTGTATCTCAGGAAGTGGAATTACCATCTACCCAGCTACTCAAATCAGACATCTGGGAGTCACCCTTGGTTTATTCTCTTTACCCCCCATATCCAATCTACTGCCATATCCTGTTTCTTCAGTCTCCAAAAATCTGTCTTAAACATATCTGTGTCCATCTCCTCCTTGCCAGAATCATGGTCAAGCAATCATCTCTCACATGCTAATGCAACAGTTTCCTAACTTGCCCTTCTCAAATCAATTTTCCACATGGCATCCAAAGTGAGTTCTGAGTTAAACTTTATAAATGCTTTCTAAAAGCTTGCTTTCCAGTACATTCATTATTCATATACCTTTTGCAGTAAATATCAAAAAAAAAATGAAAAATTAGTCATTAAATATCAATCTTTCTGAATCACAGAAAAACCTACATTTAACCTAGCAACCTCTTACCCAGTATTTTTATAAACGTAAATTAAGGATTTGTGGTACAAGTAAAGCAGAATTGGATCCGGATATCTTCCTCGTCTATTCACAAGAAAGTTAAGTCACCAATTTCACAAGAAACTTGACTTCTAGTTTGGCTTAAATAAAGTTTCTCTGCCTCACACATGCCTCTGGATCACACAAACTATTACCAGATGGTACCAGCTCATGGATCAGAAGATCCCCAGTCTACCACTGCACATCCAAATGACCACTGAAACCAATTAATGAAATCAAACCTGCAATTTCTCCTGGGTCTTCCAACAGGACAGATTCCTGAAATTCATGTTCCTAGTGCTTAATTTGTACCCTTCCTTCAAATGTGTAAAAGCTACACAATAAAGCAATCCAAGAACAGACTATACTAGAATGTTGACACCACTTTGCTTATTTTATCAACTTGTCAAAAATAAATACCTAGTTTTAAGTTAACTAACAAATACTGGTTTAAAAGAATGACAATACAACTCCATAATACAGCTCAAAATTCAGGAACTTAATTTCCTTATTCATACCCGCTATATATGAAAATGATTTGAACCACAGGGTGCTGTAAGTGGTAAAGAGCAAACACTCTGGGGCCATAACGCCTATACCTGAATCCTGACTCTACCACATACCCCATTTGAACGCCAACAAGCTGAGTTACTTCATCTCTCTACCCTTTTCCACATCCAAAAAATGGAAAAAATAATGATGATTACCTCATTAGGGTTGTTATAAGAATTAAATCTAAATCTGGCAAGAAGTAAGTGTTCCATAATATTAACTACTAATAGTAGTAATAGTAAGGTCTTTAATTCTTATTACGAAATTTCCTATGTTCCTCATTTAAAAGCAGGTAAGTTACACAGAGTACAGTTGATAATCACATATTTAACATTTATAGCTTTGACTCTTTTTGAGACAGCAACAAAAAACTGGTGTATGGAATGATTTTGTTAGATGGAATGGGAATTAGCAAGTGAACTTGGTAAACAAACTTCAATTCAGCTTTGTTGTTCCCCCATCGCTGCTCTAAAGAAGAACTCTGGAGAGTCACTCTAGAGACTGACTCTAGAGAAGGATAAAGACTTTGGTTTCCTGTAAAAATATGGCCTCCAAATGAAAGCCAACTGTCACTGCTAATGATGAAAATGAAAAGACAGTAAGGAAATTTTAAATAAAGTGATACTTGCTAGGCACTACATAAAACTGACAAAACTGTAGAGCTGGCAAATATAAACTACTCACTTTTGAAGATTTCAACTGAAAGCTAAAATACTGGATTCTACAATGGCTCATGTTGACAAATTCCAAACTATGCTTTTTTTTTTTTTTTTTTTTTTTTTTTTAAGCTTCACTGTTGGTGATCTGGTCTCCATCTCTGTTTCTCTCTCTGTCTCTCTCCAACTATTTGCAAATCAACCTCTTTGCTAAGGTCTCACAATGTATCTCTCCATAATGGCAGTACTCCAGTGAAGTAAGTTAACATGTTTTTAAAAATATGAATTTAATTTGTCTAACACTGAGTCACAATACATTCTAAATTCAAAGGATTTTAAACTGTCCTATTAATAAATTTTAAAATACTGGTATAAAAACAGCACTGATTTTGAATTCATGTAAACATATCAATTACAGAACTTATTATGTTCTTCTAATAACTTATGCCTCCAACAAAAACCATATTCTGCTTTTACCGGCTTCTTCTGGCAAATTCCCGATTGAAATCATCTCCAAGCCGAACTTGTTCACTGCTGAGGTCTCGGAGGGACTGATGAAAAGCATGAAACTAGTAAAAGCAAAACATAGTTATCCATTTAGGATTCTGTTTAATTCTTCCATGAAGAAGAAGAGCTTACTTTTTGCTGTAATGCCCAAATTTCATGTTAATAAAACATAACAAAATAAATGTCTATTCTGAAACATTTTTCCAAAGAAAAGCAACTTTTAAAAAGTTATAACATTAACCATCACATCCTCTATAGTACACTAATTCCAGTCCTTTTAGATACCCCCTGCCCCCTCAAAAAAGAGGTCGGTAAACTTTTCCTGTAAAGGGTACAATAGTAAATATTTCAGGCTTTCAGGATATATTAACTCTGTCAAAATTAGTCAACACTGTCATTTTAGCACAGAAGTAGCCATAAACAAAGGAGCATGGGTGGCGGTATCACAAAAGAACCCTCTTCAACTGGACCACATGCCATCGTGTGCCAACCCATGCTGCAGAGAAACTCTTGCCCACATGCACCAGGAACCATGTACAAGAATGTTTGGAGCAGCACTTTTCATAATGAAAACGCTGAAAACAAACACAAAGTCCATTAAGAACGGAACATATATAAATTGTGATATGTTCTCCCAGTGGAGTATAACACAACAATAAAAATGAAATGATCAAACCTAAGTACACATTAGTAAGGCTATAATGTCAAAAACATAACATCAATTGAAAAAAAGCAGAAGAAGATATACAGTATTATTCTATTTATATAAATTTTACACACAGGGAATACTAAACAAGATGTATGTATTATAATTTTTTTTTTTTTTTTTTTTTTAAAGCAAGAGAATGGTTACTATAAAAGTCAGGATAGTTGATAGCCCTGGGGAAAGGGGAAGTGTAAAAGAGGCTTTAGGGGTATAATAATGCTCGGATTCTTGGCCTGGATGGTGGTTACATAGATTTTCATTTACATTATTGTACTTTTAATTGTAAATATGTATACCATATATGTATCTGTATACTATAATTTACAATAAAAAAATATTTAAGTTATAGAGATTTGCAGAAACAACAAATCAATCCATTTCAACAAATGTACATTGAGCAACTAATCAGCGCCAGCAACCGTGGTAGGAAATAAGGGGTTCAGAATTTAACATGGGATATAGACATGCAAACAAATGACAAATGATGTGCAGAGCATTACGGAAAACACACTGTCTGGGTGCCTGAGTGGCTCAGTTGGTTAAGCATCCAACTCTTGATTTCAACTCAGGTCAAGATCTCACAGTATGTGAGTTTGAGCCTTGCATCACGCTCTGTACCATCGGTGCTTGGGATTCTCTCTCTCCCTGTCTCTCTCTCTGCCCCTACCCCACTTGCTCTCTCAAAATAAACAAACTTAATTTTTTTAATAAATCAGAAAGTACACTATCACATGAAGCTAAAGGTCATCTTAAGAGACTTAAAATAAGGAAGAACAATTAAAAAGGAGTGGAGGTAATACAGTGGATGAAGAGCAGACCATTCACTTAGGTTTTGCAATGATTTTCCAGCTTTGCAAACCAGAATCCTAGGACTCATCCTTGACCCTCCTTTACAATCATTCTCCCCCTCCCCAAATGGTCATCTGATCTTCAAGACCTTTCATTTTACCCACCAAATAGCTTTTAAGTCTACCCTACCTTCTCTCCAACTCCATTTATACTAATCCAAGTAACCACCATCTCACACCCACAACACAGCAATATCCTCTTAACTGGATTGCCCACACTGATTTCATTTTCTACACTAGAGGTGGAATGATCTTTTCAAAATAATTGTTATCCCCTTACAAAGACCATGCATAGTCTTGGTCCTTCATACTTCTTCAGCCACATGGCCTTTAAGTTGCCCTAGGTGTTAGCTTCCTTCCTATCAAGGTATCTGTTCTACCCAAAATGACTCACTCAACTTTTAGATTTCAGCTCAGCGTTTCTTCAAGAAGCCTTCCCTGTCTGGAGCAAGTCCCTCTACCACACACTCCCATGACCCTATGCTTACTGTTCAGCATGCATCTCAGCTCACAATTATGGATCCATCTGTGTACTTATTTAATATCTAGCCCCTCCCCTTAGATTACAAACTCCACAAAAACACAAGGTCTTTGCTTATCTCTATTCCCAAGCACAAGCACTGTCCCAGAACAATAGCACTAAATAAACAGAATGGAAAAGTAAATGAACAACGTTAGGATATTGTTCTCTGCTCTAGGCTTAATCATACAATACACGCTAGTAAGTTGCACCTACCAAAAAAAACCAAAACCCACACAGTAAAGGAAAAGTTTCTACAAGGGGACATCTCGTGCACTTGGTTTTGTTATCTCTACCTTAATCTGTAACAAGCAAAAGCTACAGGTGAGTATCCTGACAAGCTCTGAGGCTGCAATCCTGAAACCACCAAAACAAAAACCTCAAAGTCAGCAACATCCTCTAGCTTTTGTCTAATTAATTTAGCTACACAAAGCAACAAGAAACATTTTTTCGGCTTTTGTATGGAAGCTTAAAGAAGCAGAAAAAGATATATGCCCTTAGAATGAATACTTCCAAAATCTTTACTGAATACATGAAATACATGGAAAGAGTATGAAATTTCTTGCTTCTAATTAAGTAACTCTACCAATGATTCAACAATCAGAAAAATACCAATGAAAAAAATCAATAGGTTAACCACATAAGGACTAACTTGTTTACACTAAACCAAAATTAGCAAAAGAGAAATTAGCTGACTTAGCAGGGCTTACCGAAGAATGAGCCACCTGAACAAGGAAATAAAACATTGTTCAAAACTAAACTCATTTTTAAATATTCTACAAAACATAATCCTCCAGAACAAAGTACAAAATAAATGATAATTAGTACACTGAAAATAAAATAGTTTACTTGGTTTAAAAAGAAAAAAAAAAAGATAAAAGCATATTACAGACTAGTACAAAGTACCTGGCCCATGTCGTCAGTCTCCCGAACAAATCGGACACCAGTTCTGGACTTAATTCGTTTACTCCCCTGATGATCCCCATAGTCCTTGAGAGGTGAGGTAGGTGGAAAACGGTAGCTCTCTTTAGAGATGAAACAAAACGGAGAGAATAAAAACATGCAGGAGAAGAAACGTGTAAAATTTTGCTCAGAAAATATACATCAGTCATGGATATATACACACGCCCTAACCCAGACTATTTCCCAAGTATCTTGCTAAGGCCACAAAGTGGCACTCATCTTGTTCTTAAAGCAGATAAAATGAGCAACAGAAATAACACAGAAATAGAAAATATCAAAAGTTCTAATTTGCTATACTTTTCAAAGAAGCAATATATTCTTTTAAAAATAATAAATTGGAAAATAAAAACAACTTCTCTCTAAAATATAACTTAATACCAATAAAACAGAATTTTTCCAACAAAGTAATCTAAAATCTGAACATAGTTTAAAAATCAATAAAAACTACATGAAAAAGATTAGCTGGTTGTGTCCAATTTTTAATCCTTATCATGATCAATAGCATTATTAACAATGCAAGTTGCTAATATTCACTTCTATCTAAATCACCTCTCTTCACTGCATACTTTTCTATTCATATGTGATCTCAGTGCTGTAGGAAAGTATTAAGTAGGATTAACTACAGGCAAACCAAGTGTTATCAGCTTTAATCTAGCCATTGAAATCTAGCTGCACACCAAAGATAAAATTCACCTGTTTTTAATAAGTGTCATAGGATATTTCTTAATCAGACTTTGAAAAACTGTGACGCTGGGACAAGACTTCTAATCAAGAAAGTATAACACACAGTAAATCCTATTTGTGTGTTGCTTTTGATTAGAAGCAGACAATTAAACCCAAGTTTTGTCAGGTAAAACCCTCTGTGGTCTACGGAGTCTGAGAACAAAAGTAATAGAGTAACAAAGTCTCACTGAACACATTTCAAATTAGGCACCATAAAATAACTGACAACTGCATCTTCTAAACATCATTTGTATGATTTTATGTATGGGTTCTATTTCTCCAAAGATTAAATGCATTCAATATGAACTTCAGGAATATCTGTAAAACAAAACAAAACAAAACAAAGGGGGGGGGGGTTCAAAACATCTCTGAAGAGTTTACCTGTCACAGTGCCACCATCGAGGTCACTTGCACTCAGACTTGTAACAGAAATACTTCTCCCTCCTGAGTTTCTCAATAAACGCTGACTCTGCAATTGGCCTATTGATTGTTCCAAGCTTTCTTTTAACTAAATTAAAGAATATAGTGAAGGAAAATTTATTCTCTTTAAACAACTCCAAATACAAACAGACGGGATTTTTAAAGCTATTTCAGAAAAATCTGACTTTCCAAAGAGACTTTATATCCGAAAAAAATTTGAAGTTATGTTAGGAAATAGAAACATAGTAAACATAAATATTCTAGAGCCAATTCTAACATCTGGTTTTAAATAACATCTGTTGCTACCTATTCCATCTTTCTATTAGCAGAATGTGAAAGAGATGTCTCCAGATACAATGTTTAATGTATGTGCCACCCATGCATAGAAACATAAGAAGGCCAATGTGTCTGAAAGGAGAGTCTTCCTCGCTTATAAACATTCCTTTAGAAGCCCCAGATCTGTAACAAACAGGAAACTGACCAGCTCTTAGAGTGACTGCTTCTATTAAAATCATGTGCACTGTCCAATTGTGTATCAGAACATTTTTTAAATTCTTGATTCAAAGACTTCAAATCCCAGAAAACTATGTGGTCAGATGTCAAATTGTTAATACATACTAGGGATTACAGTTGTCCAAATGCTCTCTTCAGATTATTAGGGAGTCAGCCAACAGGGGTTATAAGAAAACATCTTTTTGACCTAAAAGGCTGTATTAAATAAAAAGACACCAAATACAAAGAATAATGTCCAGAGCTGTACCCAGCTACAGACCTGAAAAGAGGTTTCAAATGAAACCCAAGGGAACAGAGATTAAAGCTGAAGAAAATCCACATACCCTGAATTGCTAGGAATTCAGAACCTGAAAGTCTAGGCATCCTATCTAAGGATAAATAAAACATAATATTAATAATGAACTGATCCATAGAACAAGTCACCCATAACTCTTTAAAGAGAATGTCAAAAAAACTGATTGAGAGGAGAGGGTTTCCTAAATTCAGCCAGAATTAAAGAGTAGAACATCACTTATGAAGAAAACGAGTTGTCTCCTTGGGGAACTGTGCAGAAAAAAAAGGTAGCCTCCAATGAAGGGAAAGCACAAGATGAAACACAAGAATATGAATCACAAATGAGCAAACCCTTTCATTTTTGGTTATCTGGCTTTAGCTCTGCTAGAAAACCAAGGTTAAAATTCTGGATTAAAAGAAATAAAATTTCAAGAATGTACCTCTAATGTTCTCATTTCGGGGGGGGGGGGGGAGGCTAATTTTCCACACCTCTGTCCCCTACTTCTCTAAATTGAGATCTACATACCCAAACCATCCTGCCTGTGCATTCACTAGCTATAGAACCCAGCCTATTAATCCAGAGAAATAAACAGATGAGGCCCAGGAAAACAAGGTCGACCTTGAGAGTAATTTATACATAAGTAACATTAAATCTAACATGTAAGTAGACCAAACTATTTACACAGTGAACACAAAACAGTGTATCAATAACCTAGGGTAAGCTCCAAATAAAATAAAACCATGTTAAGAAGCTCAAATCTAAACTATAACATGAAAAATGGACTGGAAATGTAAAATGATTTTAGATCACACAAGTTAGTGACAGAACCAGCTCTATTAACCTTTTCTTGTTTATCTTTATTATTCACATCTTTCAAGTGAAGTCTGATGTCATTATCCTTTTAGAAGCAAAGTCAGCTGCTGTTTCTTATTACTGCTCTTTTTGTGAGTTGTCTGCCCTTTTAAGCTCTAGTTATTAAGATTTTCTGTTTGACTATGATTGTTAATGTCTTTACTGTGATATGACAATGTGAAGCTTTACTTGTAGTTATCCCATCTTTGACCCATAGAGATCATGGAACCTGTACCTCGGTATCTTCCCTGTTATAAATTCTCAGCCATCATCTCTTCAAATACTGTTTCTGCCCCTTTCTCTCCTCCCTCTCCTTCTGAAAATTGAGATATATTCAAGCTATCTTTTTACCAAATCCCATGTCATCGTTTTCTGAATTATTTGGTTGTTTCATTCATCCATTTTTCTTTTTGGATACCTTATGCTGGCCTATCTTCCAATTCAATTGTAAATGGGATCTATTCCTTGATTTCTCTTTCTGTTGTTTCATTATTGGTGTATGGGAATGCAGCTGACTTCTGTGCATTGATTTTATATACTGCGACTTTGCTGAATTCATGGATCAGTTCCAGCCATTTTTTGGTAAAAAAACAGCTATTTAACCTATACTCAACAGGATTGGTTTTTATTTATTTGCTTATTTTAGTTATATTTTTCAGTTTCTGTAATTTTCATTTGGTTCTTTTTTGGGGGTTTCCAATTCTTTGCCAAAATCCTCAATCTTGTCTTTTAATTTCTTGAACAGGTTAATCAGATTTTTTTTTTAATATTAGCATGTATGTTTCTATTGTCTGTTTTTTCCCTTGATTTTCAGTCACCTCTTGTATTTTCTTATGCCTGATTATCATGTCATAGACACTGTATATGAAAAATTGTGGAGATTATTTGAAACTCTAGATGATGACATCTTCCTTCAGAAGAGATTTGGTTTTTCTTCTAGGACAAATTCAGGCTAGAATCACCAGGGAACCAAAACCACCTTAATCTAGTTAGGAACCAAGATGACTGAAAACTGGGCTTCTGCTCCCACCAGGGCTGGTCTATTTTTCAGTTCATCTCTTCTCTCATTTTCACCTCATCATTTTTCCTACACTATCACTGTTTGGGGTCTCAAATGAAAGCTGGAAGATTCCTAAATGCTAGTTTTGGTCTCCCCGGCCTCTTCAGTCTATTGATAGCTTTCATCCTACTTTCCTCTCTGCTTCTAAGCAATCTCTTTTGAAATCAGCTACTAACTTAAGAGAAGAGTCCCAGATGCAGGACTCCTTCTAGACTTCCATTTTTGCCAGAGCTTTACCAGACCTAGACTATAAAGTTCCCCGCAGCCTTGGTTGTTCTCTGCTAGATTCACAGTCACAGTATTATTTTTTACTTCATTTTTGGTATTATAGAAGAGACAGAGCAAGCACATGAGCAAGGCAGATGGGCAGAGGGGGAGGGAGGGAGAGAAGGAGAGAATCTTAAGCAGACTCCATGCTCAGCGCAGAGCCTGACATGGGGCTCAATCCCATGACCCTGGAATCATGACCTGAGCCGAGATCAAGAGTCGGATGCTCAATTAACTGAGCCACCCAGGCGCCCACCTCTTTTTTTTTTTTTTTTGCTTTTCTAACTGTTCCAAATAGGAGAGTTGATCCCAAATAATCTTATCTACTGATGCCAGAAGGAGAACTTGCCAGCATCCTTTTTATGTGGGCTTATTTGCTAACAAATCCTAAGCTGTAACTAAAAGCTGATGAATAAAATGAATTTATACACACATTCTCTCACACACACACACACACACACACACACACACACACACACTTCCTAGTAACAAACACAAAAACAAAATAAAACCCCACCATGGAACCATATGGAAAATAGTACAGAATAAGACAAATGATACATTACCCTAAAATCTAGAAGTAATAACAAATGTTGGAAATTTATAAAAGGTTAGACCAATTATTTGGCAACCTCATTTTAAAACTCTAAAAAGATATCATAAGCCACTGAACAGATAAACAGGCTGATATATAAAAACCAAGAACTATAATGTAAATGGTAAAAGGTAAACATTTTTTAATTACTCCTACAAATACGGCAAAAACAGATCCTAAGATACAAAACTAAAAATGTAATAGAATTAAAATCTACATTTCAAGTAGGAGTAATACAAGAGATACTGCACAAAATCTAATCATGATGTATGAAGCCAATAACTCTTAAAACACAAAAACTAAGATGGGGCGCCTGGGTGGCGCAGTCGGTTAAGCGTCCGACTTCAGCCAGGTCACGATCTCGCGGTCCGTGAGTTCAAGCCCCGCGTCAGGCTCTGGGCTGATGGCTCAGAGCCTGGAGCCTGTTTCCGATTCTGTGTCTCCCTCCCTCTGTCTCTGCCCCTCCCCCGTTCATGCTCTGTCTCTGTCCCAAAAATAAATAAACGTTGAAAAAAAAAATTAAAAAAAAAAAACACAAAAACTAAGAGATAAAAAGATAATGATATTATGAAACTTGTTCCATATTCTTTAGGATTTTAACCCTTAACTAGATGCAAAAAGCAGGCCCAACTTGAAATTAAAGGAAAAAGCAAAACAAAGCAACAAAAAACAAAAAAAAAACACTAAACAAAGAAAAAAATACTAATAAAACTCATTTAAGATTTACTATGATGGATGATGTCTTTTTGCTGAAACTAAGTAACGCTCCCCACAAGACTATGGTACAGACACCAATGGTACAGGTTCTAAGAGTTTAGCATCACTGTCTCTATACGTACCAAGTGATGCCTCCATTTTCACCCAATTTCCCCTATCTGAAATACTGGAAGCCCCGCATCCCAGAACATGTTATGGTGCATTTTTTTCACCTCAACTTGACATAAATGTATTACTTACATTTTAGGTCTATTCGCTTATCTCCTTTCATTTGATGTTAGAATAAAATAATTGAAGCATTACTACTACGTACTGGGATAAATACAAATGAAACTTGGTCACTGAAACTGAAGGGCAATTATAATGTAGTTTATCCAAATTGTCAAGACATGCCTTCAAACTCAGAAGTCAAGAGATCTCCCTCTAGGAAATGATGAAATAATTTGAGCATCAATAGAAATATGAACTACAATGGATTCAAACCTTCAAATATTCATAAATATGTGAGTTGATAATCCTCAAAGAGAAAAAAAGTCCTTGGTCACTACTTTAGGAAACCAACTCATTATTTTGGCAACTAGTAAATAAATGAAATTTTGTAAAACATAAGCTTTTAGATTACCATTAAAATAAAAATATCAAATTTTAAAATTCTCATAGAGCTCTGTAAGCTCTGTGAAGACTCTATTTGGAAAAACTCTAATCAGAGGGGCTCCTGGGTCGCTCACTCAGTTAAGCGTCCAACTCTAGATTTCAGCTCGGGTCATGATCTCATGGTCCTTGAGTTTGAGCCCCACATCGGGCTCCACGCTATCGATGAGGAGTCTGCTCAGGATTCTCTCTCTCTCCCCTTCTCTCTGTGCCTTTAAACTTTAAAAAGAAGAAGGAGGAGGAGGAGAACTCTAATTAGAGACAAAAAGAGAAGGCAAGTTTAATGAACTGGAAAAGAGTGTATAACTCAAAAGGACTAACTATATTGCAAACCAAGTCTATGAAAGGAGATCATCCAGGCAGCAATGGGTTCTCCAAATAAGAGGTGTGATTGGTTAAAAACAAAAACAAACAAACAAACAAAAAACACATGATTCAGAAAGTCCAGAGGGAAGCCTAGCAGTGATTTCCTCAGCTATGCTGATTCTGCTCCTATCCATATATTTCACACCATATCAGATAATAACTCTCACATACTTTCGTTAGAGGATACAGTAAGACAATGTACGTAAAATAATTAGAATAATGCCTAGGGAAGATTAGTTTGCTCAGTATAAGGTAGTTTTTGTTATGGCAGTTGTAGGCAATCTAGGAACCCTTGAGTAGCAGCAGCGTCAATATTCCCACTCTCAGTCATGTCTTTATAATTCCACATATAACTCCTCCATAATATGATTCAACTTTCACTCCCAGCATGATCACTTTCCATCTCATTGTTGCACTGTTAGCCAATCCCTTTATTATTTGTTGTTCTTGTAAAATGGCAAACTGGTTTATCATTAGAAGACAAGGAAGTAACACAACCATGTGTTTTATTACCTACGACCAATCAGCAACAGACTTCAAAAGCAGTGATCTGCTATTTACATAGTAATATGTGAAATGAAGAACTAGAAGCAAAGTTTGAACTTTTTGCAGTTACTCACAGTTAACAAACTTTGTTAACTGAAATTCAAACTGTGCTGTTTAGGGACTGGTGTTATTTGAACAAACTGGGGTAATGGAACTCATGCACAGCCAAACCATGCAATCAGAACTGCCCGTATTTGCTTTTCAGGGTCCTCAAACGGCTGCTCCATGCATCCAGTAGCGGTTTTAAAGCAGTATTCAGCAAAGAATATGTTAACTCTATCTACCGGGAACCAGCAACTCTGGTCCACTTTTTTAGGTTAAAAATA
Organism: Felis catus; assembly: GCF_018350175.1. Taxonomy (NCBI): domain Eukaryota; kingdom Metazoa; phylum Chordata; class Mammalia; order Carnivora; family Felidae; genus Felis; species Felis catus. Next base: position 125,165,645 of record NC_058373.1, read on the forward strand.
CTGACTTTCCAAAATTTGTAAGAGCAAATTTCTTGACCAGTCCCTAGGAAGGCAAAGTTTCCAAGCAATAGTAAACAGCTAGGAAGCTAGGCATCAAGTCCACCAACACTATCAGAAATACCTAAGAAATAAGCCATTCAATAAAATTAGGCTTCAATATGGGAAGATGAGATGTATCAACTTTTTTGGTAAATATATAGCAACAGTAACTGCTTCACTAATAGTGTATCTTACAAATTCACATTCTCTAAAAAACTAATTCTATCCTTGACTATGTTCACTGTGAGAGGGGGGAAAATAATCACACAAAAAATAGTCATTAGGAAATTCTCAAAAGATATTTACCATTATTCTAGAGACCATAATAGAAATACACAAGGGATAGTGATTATTCACACACAAATATACTAGCTACCAGTCATCAACTAATTACCTTCCACACTAATAAAAACACAACTGAAGGGGGAAAAAAAAAAGCCAGGAATAACCTTGGTAAAAGTTATAAATGCTGCACTTTAAAGTAGGCCTTGAATTCTGGAAACTATGTAAAGATTCCATTCAGTTTCTTCAGGTACTTTTTTTACTCTAAGTTGTCTCTTATTTTCATACTAAGAAAATATGTCCCTAACATAACACAGATTATACAGAAATGCATGCAAATTTGGCCAGGTATGGATAACTGCATTGACTTAGCTACATAGTTCAGCAGAAATTAGAAATATCTAAATATTCTGCTTAATGATTTAGTTTTATTTTCACCTAACACGAAAGAGTCAGTATTCAGCAAACATTCACAACATATATAGCACTGGTGACCATAGAGACAGTGTTGTAAGTTCAGATATGTCTATAATAATGACATAAAAAAATTAAAGTACTTCGATTCACACATGTTAGAGATCAGCTTGGCAAAAATGCAGGCTAAAAGTAGAGGCAGAAAAGATGCCGTTTTAAAACTTCTGTCCAGGATAATGATGTCATCCATGGGCACTTTAAGTGCTTTTATGCCTGGCTTTCCTTCACTATTTTTCTACACAATGCCAAAGTTTACCTGACAAGAGACTACAAAATACATTGGTTGTAGAATTAATCGTATCAGCTCTATTTTGGTTCCTCACAGTCTATTTGTCTTCTACCAGTAAAACAAGAAGGAAGAGGAGGAGGGGGAGAAGAGTTTTAAAAAATTAAACAAGAGTGAAAATTTATGGTTTGCATATTTTTCCAGTCCCACCATCTGTTGCTCAAATTTATTTTTAAAATGGTTGCTGCTATCTTATTTTTTATTTACCAAAAGATCATTAGCTCCAGCTGCTTTGCCTAACCTCTCTCTGCTGATTTATGGAAATATAACCCCATAATAGTATTCCTGAAATTGAAAAACTCCCTTACAAAAATACATCATTTTTATTTATGTAACTATTTTATTTTTAAATGAAATCCCATATATTCAAAGCCCGTATACCACTACATTCTAATAATTTTGAAAGTATTCAAAAAATATTTGTATATAATATTTTGACGTTAATAAATGAGCACTCATGGAAGATGGAGTGTGCTCTTATTAGCATCTTTATTATGAGTGGACAGACATACTCATGAACACAAGATGGACAAAAAGTAATCTTATGTATGTTGTATAATTTAGCATATACTTTGAAGTCAAAATAATCAGACATACATATCCCTGTGAATGTTGCAGCACATTATGTTGTTTATACACAAATGAAACTGAGTCTGGGCCCAATGAATTCAAAGAAAGGAAAATACTGAGTGACTAGAATGTACCACGTACTACATTAAGAACACAGCAAACAAGGAGCGCCTGGGTGGCTCAGTCGGTTAAGCATCTGACTTCAGCTCAGGTCATGATCTCACAGCTCGTGAGTTACAGCCCCACATTGGGCTCTATGTGACAGCTCAGAGCCTGGAACCTGCTTCAGAGTCTGTGTCTTCCTTGCTCTCTGCCCCTCCCTGACTTGCACACGCACACACTCGCTCTCTCTCTCTCAAAAATAAACATTAAAAAAAATGTTTAAAAAAAGAACACAGCAAATGCTTCAAGGTAGGGATTATCAGATGAATTAAAGAAACAACAGAAACATGAATGTTTAGCAAGTTTCTAAACAGTGTGACTGTGTGACCACTTCAATAAATGTTAGTTATAATGAGGGATATATAACTATGTTCATTTTTCAGTTGATGAAACTCAAGTTTAGAAAAGTTTAATAACTTGTCCAAAGTCAATGAAATGGTTTCTAGTGGAAAAATCAGGATTAAATTTCAAGTCTGACTCCAGAGTCTACATTTCTCCATTACCCTCAAAGCAAAATTCTGTAAAAATTATTCTCCTGTCCAGCAGTTTCATGAAGGACTTAGTAATATAATTTTAAATATACTCCAAGAACCTAATTCTTAAGATCCAAAATATATTTATAAAAAAGTCATAACAGAATTTGTTTGATTATAATTTCTTACCCATAGACTCTTACTACTTAACTTTAACGTTATTAAAAGACTGAACAAGTCTCACCTTCAGGACAATTACGAAAACTCAGCCAGAAAAAAAGGGCAGATACCATTAGCTTTGGGATATTACAAGTGGTTTGTGCCTGGCCCTCAACCATTACCATTATCATTCTGGGATGTCACTAAGTATATTGAGAAGTGAAACCCACTGAATAGAACAAAAAAACCTCCACTTTTTATTTAACATTCAAATTTCCAAAGTCTATATGCCAGATGGTAGCATCCTATTACTCTCAAAAGGAAATTTTAATCAGAGTACTTAATTAGAAGAGAAATTACATATGAATGCAAGTCTCCTAAGTTCTAATTTCATATTACTATATCTTCACCAATCTGATATTATGATATTTTCAACAATCTTTACTTTAAAATATGAACTTAAAAAGTCTGCTGATTTGAATCAAGACAATTGTATTTTTCTTTTATAACCAATATTAACTACTGGAGTCTCAGCTACAGTCCAAATTTCAACTGCAAAAGGTATTAACTTTTTATGTTGAATATTCTTTCTTGAGGGCATTCCATTTTTACAGTATTAACACAAAAACAGACCCCATTCTCTCATGAATAGGAATGCACAGTTTTAGAAATATTTTAAATACTAAGCTTATCAATTGCACTATTTAATACAGGAGTATAATATATTCCAAATCTTCACAGTAAGCTTTCAAATAAAACCTTCCCCACAGGTCCCCTTTTGCCCAAATGTTCCCAGACCTCCCAAGAAATTTACAGCATGAGAAATAATGCAAATTGACACTCCATAAAGTCAAGAAGTTCATTGGGCCCAAAGACCCTGAGACATACTATCAACTAAATACGGCTCATTTGGAATGGCTGCAAAAAAGGCTAGTAAAAAAAAAAAAAAAAAAATCAGTGGTTGTTATTTAGGAGGAAGGGAAAAATTGATGCTGATGTAGGCAAGTTGCAGAACCCACATATTGCCTAAGTGGCAGCTAGACCTGCCAACTTTGACAATCTGTCAATGCCGATTCTAGCTCAGTGCCAGATTTCTTCCCAATTCTATTTCTCTATTTGTCTCACCTAACTCTCATTCTGGACATTGTATCAGCTGTAACATTAATGACTTGTGTGACAGTGGGTTTCTGCTGTTCAGTCAGTTAAAATAATCTCTAAAATGTAGTTTAGCAACATAAAGTATTTAGCCCTTCAAACTTTGAATCCAAAATCCCAATCTTCAGAAATATGAACTCACAGCATCACAAAAATGTGAGCAACCATGACTCCGTGAGGTAAGTGAATCCTGATGCTGAGCTTTGGGATAACAGCCTATCCATGGGTCTGTTGCTAACTAGCTGTGAGACCATGGGCAAGTTAGCCAGCATTCTGTGCCCGGTGTTTTTATCTTGCAAATGAGGATAATCAAAGTACCTACCTAACGGGATTATTGAGAGAACTAAAAGAGTTAATATACAAAAAGTGTCTGGGATATACTAAGCATATGGAGAAATTCCCAAAGAGACCAAGAAAAGGAAGGTGCTGCTTCTCTAGAAGGTCCTACAGACCCATCGCTGATGCTTTAACAATGCTCAACTCCTCATAGAGAGACCTTCACATTTAAGGAGCAAAAAATAAAATATAGGATTGGAGGTTATAAAGATTCAAGGGAAAAAAGTGAAATGATGTATATATTTCAAGTAAACGTCATCAAAAAAGTGACCGGACTCTTGACCCTTAGGCTTTACAAACCAACAGGAGTAATTCTCACAGTTCTCTTGTTGGGGAAGATCATCTCAGGAGGGAAACACTACATCAAATGTTTGGATTTCCTCTCAACTTCTGTAAATTATGTTCACAAAGTTAAAACCCAATAAAACAAATATTAAATATGCATAGATATACACAAACACATCACTTATCCATTTCATAAGGTGGAGCAACAGAATCATTTATAAAATCTAAGTTAATAAAAATTCTTGTCTTCCCTATAGCAAGCAAATTGGTCTCACTTTACAGAAAGTCTCTCGTATTTCAAAAAAGAAATGCTAATTTCAACAAGGCAATGTATATTTAGCATAGAGAGATTTTTAACAGTTAAATAGTGATTAACTAAAAAAAAAAAAAAATGTTTAAAAAAAGGGGGGTGGCGCCAGGGTGGCTCAGTTGGTTAAGCTCCAACTCTCGATTTCAGCTCAGGTTATGATCTGAGATCAAGCCCTACAGGGGTCTCTGAGCTGAGCACAGAGCCTCCTTGAGATTCTTTGTTTCCCTTTCCCTCTGCCCCTCCCTCACTCTCATGTGTTCTCTCTCCCTCTTGCTCTAGAGAGAGAGAGAGAGAGAGAGAGAGAGAGAGAAAGAGAGAGAGAGAGAGAGAGAAAGAGAGAGAGAGAGAGAGAGAGAAAGAAAGAAAGAAAGAAAGAAAGAAAGAAAGAAAGAAAGAAAGAAAGAAAGAAAGAAAGAAAGAAAGAAAGAAATCAGTAGGTTTTATAGCAAGAAGACTTACAGGAGTTGCAGCATAGCCTCCAAAAGAAAAACAAAATTACTCTCCAGGGTCCCTCCCTAAACAAAACACACATTGATTTACAATTGTACTACTAGGTATTTATCCAAAGGATACAGAAGTGCTGTTTCAAAGGGGCACATACACCCCAATGTTTATAGCAGCACTATCAACAATAGCCAAAGTATGGAAAGAGCCCAAATGTCCATCAACAGATGAATGGATAAAGACAACATGGTGTGTATATATGTATACACATAACGGAATATTACTTGGTGATCAAAAAGAATGAAATCTTGCCATTTGCAACAACATGGATGGAACTAAAGGGTATTATGCTAAATGAAATTAGAGAAAGACAAATATCATATGACTTCACTCATATGTGGAATTTAAGATACAAAACAGATGAACATAAGGGAAGGGAAGCAAAAATAAAAAAAATAGGGATGGGGACAAACCATAAGATACTCTTAATTACAGAAAACAAACAGGGTTGCTGGAGGGGTTGTGGGTGGGGAAATGGGCTAACTGGGCAAAGGGCTTTAAGGAGGACACTTGTTGGGATAGGCACTGGGTATTATACGTAGGTGACGAATCACTGGAGTTACTCCTGAAATCATCATTGCACTGTATGTTAACTAACTTGGATGTAAATTAAAAAATAAATTAGAACTAAAGGGATCTTAATCAAAAACAAAAAGACAAAACAAAACAAAACAAAACAAAAACCCACCTCACTTTTAAGGTATGATCTATTCCATACCAGTAAATAAAACGATTTCATGCTAAGAAAGCAATTTTCATTGAGGAGCCCATCAGAATCACTTGTCATGGGAAATACTCTTTCCAAATTATACATATTCCCACAGATTATGGCAGATATTGCCCCAGGTAACTTACAGGTGGCAGGGTAAAAATCATCGCTCTCATGAGTAAGTAGTAATAGGAGGCAATGAATGACAGACTCCTCTGTATGCTGCAGGGAAAAAACACTGAGAGCCAACTGTTTTAACAGACCAAGAATTTGGGGGAACTAAGGAAGAGAATGTAGACCGGACTAAGGAATGACCTAAAGCAAAATCAAAGACTCTTGCTCTCCTGTGTCTTAATTTTTATGAGTAGCTTTGCATTCTATGTACTTAATAACTCAGATGGAAATGGAATACTTGTTGAGTTTATTTACCTCCTGTGTATAAAACCACACCCCCAAAGTTCAGCATCATTCAGCTCTAGGCCTCCTATATAGGCTTAATGCCATAGAGTACATTTTGTGTTTTAAATGTTTATCTATACAGAAGTTTACCTAACACATAATTTCATTTCTCAATTCCTCAATTCAAAGGGAATTTGCTACCATAATTATGCATCTAACATTCAACATGACAAAGTAGGTTTGTTCCTGCTACTACTTAATATTTTTTAAGTTTTCACTAATAAACTAAAAAGCAAAGAATTAACTCCTATTATTAATAAGGTAGTTATGTGTATACATGCATAGAACATGCTTGGAAGGATATACAAGGAACTGTCAGATCGCTACCTCTTTGGAGTAGAACTGAGAGGAGCTAAGAGATAGTTTTATAATTTATTTAAACAATGAGCATGTATTACTTTAAAAGAAACCCTCCATAAAATTCTTAACTCCCATGAGGAGTATCCCCAGCCCAAATTTAGTGAGTCTCAATTTAATTAACATCCTGAATACTTCCTCCTTTGACTTAAAACTTTCAAATTCAATAGACTAATCTATATAAGCTGGTTGGCAATCCATCTGACAAGCTAACCTACTACAAAATAGTAAAGCAGTCTAAAAGCTAAAGGTTCACAGTGGTTCTCTCCTTTATCTCAGATCCCTACTTCTCAACAACTGCATTTCCAAAACGGTGGATAAGAAAAAACACAAACATATGTAAACATTCTCACATGTTCTATAGCACCCGCCTGTCCATTACTATATTCTCGATACTGTCCAAGCATCTGGTCTACTTGTCGCAGGTTCCGACTGGTGTCCTTAAAAAAGAAAATGGATTTTAATAATTGTTGCAAACAACGCTTTTCTCAATCTTAGTAATATGTCAAACAACTAAGTCAACCATTTGTGAAAGGTACAATTACATCATACCTAAGTTGGAGATTAATATACAGTACTTCTTAAATATCAGATAAATCATATAAAAACCACTGAGAGAGAAACTCAAATCCATCCACAATTTACTTGTGTGAAATCTGAAGTACATAATTTAAATCCTTATCCAATGTTCCACAATAAGTCAGGAACAAAACCCTAATTTGAAAAGACTCCTCATTATTAATTTGTGCACCTCAACTAATTCACACTTCCTTCATAGAAAAGGAATCCTGGGAGAACAAACCTTTTAGATTGTGTATAAGAGAAGCAAATCATTAGGAACGATGTTATTTTAATTATTACTTCACTGTGGAACTTGATTAGAAGAAAAAGTATCCTTTAACCTTTAGCTATAAACAACAAATTTAGTTCTAATCTCAACAAAAATGGTTTCCACCCAAATGTGCTAGGTGTTACCTCAGAGATTAATGGAGGCATTTCTTTCAAAAAAAGATACACTTACTAATGTGTCTCCTCATTGGTTGGAAAGTACAAGGATTTATTTGTACTCCAAAAATCCAATGTTATGCTAGTTTATGTAAGTTTAAAAAGAGCTTTGTGAGTTTTAAATCAAATTATGGTCCCTCCACCAGAAATTAGCCTCTTGTCATTAAGAATACTAACCCAGGGGTGCCTGGGTGGCTTAGTCAATTAAGTGTCCAACTTCAGCTCAGGTCATGATCTTGCGGTTCACAAGTCTGAGCCCCGCATCGGGCTCTGGGTTGACAGCTCAGAGCCTGGAGCCTGCTTTGGATTCTGTGTCTCCCTCTCTCTCTCTCTGCCCCTCCCCTGCTCATGTTCTCTCTTTCTCTCAAAAATGAATGTTAAAAAAAATTTTTTTTTTTAAAGAATACTAACCCAAAGCAATTAAAAACCAAAATCCATGCTTATCCAGGCAAAACAAAAATAAGAGATTAAGGGGCTGGGGGAAAAAAAAAAAAACTCTATTTCTGAGTTTTCTTCCCCCACCCCCCTCACCCTCGGTATGGCTGTGTTGTTACCCTTCATCCACCTCTTTTGCCAAGCCCTTTCTACATAAAGGATATATACTGCCTCCACTCAAACTTCTAAAAGGTTGCCTTTCAAATTGCCAAAAGTTAGCCCCCAAATAAAAATGGCATCTCAATATTGTTCATCCATGAATAATCTGCCTAGTCAAAATATGAGCAGTTACTCTCAAAGGCACATGACCACAAGAAGCTAAACTGTGGTACTTCCTACTCGTTTCACTCCCACACATTTTATTTGGGCATACTGCCTCATCCCAAAATGCTTCCACAACCTATCACATATTTCAATATCTTTACTGACTGTGTTAGACACAATAAGACGTTCAAGTCCTAATCCTTGTGACTTGTGTATTTGTAACCTCCCATGGCAACAGAGATTTTGTAGATATGATATACAGCTCAAGTGAAGGACCTAGAGATGGGAATATTATCCTGGATTATTGGGCGAACCCAATGTAATCACAAGCATCCTTAGGAGTAGAAGAGGGAAGCAAAAGAGTAGTCAGAGAGATGTGAAGTGAGGACTCAACCCACCCTTGCTGGCTTCGAAGATGAAGGAAGAGGATCCCAAAAAAATGTAGGCAGCCCCTGAAAGCTGGAAGAGGCAAAGGAACAGAGTCCCATGGGTTTCCAGGAAGGAAAGCAGCCCTACCGAACCCTGATTTGGGTCCAATGAGACCAGTGTTGTATTTTGATGTGCAGAACTATAAGAAAATAACTTTGGTATTTTAATTATTAATTACAAACAATTATAAATTATATATCATTATTTAATTATATAATTAGTTTGTGGTAATTTGCTATGGCAGCAAAAAACTAATACACTGACCAAAACTATTTCTCAGTTTAAACTACTGAAAATGTATTAAATGCAACCACTGTTAAACTAACCTGTAAAGTACTCGTTATAGTGTTGACCTTCTCGGTGACGCCTACTGTAGGACGACTTAGACTTTCCCTGTATGTTGACCTGGCAGTCCATCGACTCAATCGGTCACGAGAGCGAAAGTGTTCTGAATCGCTGGAGGATTCTGCCATTGATGTACACAATTCTGAAAACAAACCCAGGTCAAGGTCAATCAAATAGTAAAGAGCATGGACATATGAGATTAAATTAACTACCTGCATTGTGATCTTAAGTATTTATTACATTAGTCCTTTGGCATATCACAATTTCCAAACACATAGCCTGAAAATACAGGTCACTTCCCCACGCAATTCTCTCTCCTTCATTTTTTCCACTTCACGTGAACAATTCCTCAGATATGATTTTAGTCATGTTTACAACTGCAAATAATAATATTCTCTTAGTTTTGTGCAATGTCTCTAAATTTTAAAAGCACTCTTACAGTATCTCATGTAATCTTACAACATTGCAAGGTAGAAGGTGCTCGTAGATTGGCATCTCTACAATTGAAAAACCAAAAAGTTACTCTCTAAGCTAAGACTTAGTAGGTCTTGGGGCGCCTGGGTGGCGCAGTCGGTTAAGTGTCCGACTTCAGCCAGGTCACGATCTCGCGGTCCGGGAGTTCGAGCCCCGCGTCGGGCTCTGGGCTGATGGCTCAGAGCCTGGAGCCTGTTTCTGATTCTGTGTCTCCCTCTCTCTCTGCCCCTCCCCCATTCATGCTCTGTCTCTCTCTGTCCCAAAAATAAATAAACGTTGAAAAAAAAAATTAAAAAAAAAAAAAAAAAGACTTAGTAGATCTTGATAGGTCTCAATATTAGTCTGAAGTCCGTTCTACAAAGTTGTAACAACATGAGTTATCTGTAAACAAAAATACAACAGTCACAAAATGACCTAAAATAAGGAAACCCCATTCAGTGTACAGTGAACACTCTCATGCACCTTCTTTTGTTACGATTTTATTTTTAAGAGATTTTATTATCTCTAAGAGATTTTAGAGATTTAAGAGATTTTATCATCTCTACACCCAGTGTTGGGCTCACACTCACAACCGTGAAATCAGGAGTCGCATGCTCTACTGACTGAGCCAGCCAGGCACCCCTCATGAACCTTAATTTAAAATACAGAATTAAATGCTATTAACAGAGGTAAAAATTCCATAATAACATGTGAGAAGAAGGCATCCCCAACATCTCCACCAAAAGAGAAAGCCAAACATCCTGAGTATAGTTTCATCAGCAGAAAATTCCCTAAATATGCTTTCTTCCCATCCTTACCCCAATTTTTGATTTAATGCAAAAGAAAATCATTTCATGCATGACAATCTCAAAAGTTTCAGAAAATCTTTTATGGAATTTAAAGAAAAAAAATATTGGGATAGAGAAGGATGAGAGAAAACTCACTGATCAAAAGTGGAAGTTTGTTGAATATCCCAATAATTTCATTTTTTGCTTAATGGAGCATTAACAATCTTCAACATTGTTATAATCTTCCTAAAATCTATATGGCCATTTTTTCTGGTTTATTAAATGCAGTGTAATGAAACCTTTTGTTAATGATCTAGAATATTCTAGACTTTCTGGATCTTTATTCTGAATGCACCTGGAAAGTATGTGTATAACAAGTGAAAACACTGGGGTATCCGAATTTAAAATAAAACATGAACTAAATTAAGTGTAGCTCTCACTTAATACAAAAGAAAAAGAAAGACCTCTCACTTACCCCTACTAGGGATTACATATTTTTTAATAAGAGAACATCACACTTTCCAGCATGAATTTCACTGGTAAACACACACACACACAGTCTTCAGCTATTAATTTCAATTACTTTGAGCAATAAAAGATGTTCAAACTCCTGCATCTGATGGAACTCCTGTAGAGATATCAAGATGTAAGATGAGATTGATCTGAGAATTCCGCGGGACTTCTGTTTATATAAAATATGAAACATTCAGCAACTAAGCACATTAATTATACATAAGTGTCATAAATGCTGAACGAAGAAGCATTAAAGAATCCATAATAAAAACAGAAATCAGATTACTTTCATTGTTGATAAAAACTGAGCACTCTCTTTAACTACTGACAACTCACAAGGTCAAACATGACCCTCAAAAGTAAGTGAGTGAGCCCCTACCCTAAGTGTCACAACACAAAAGGCAGCCGTGGTGGCAGAGATTCAACCTTATCAAAAGATGCCCATGTCTCATCAGCCAACACCATGACTCCCCAGACACAGAGTTGACGGAGGGAGGGAGAAACAAAAGAGAAAGGAGTGGCCACTAGTATTGGCAAGAGGGTCATGCCAGCCACGTAATCAGAACCTACAGGGAATATATGGAGAGCCATTAAAATAATTCCCAAGATCCCTTAATATAGCTGACTAAAGAAGAAAACCACAAAGCAGTGTCAATTACACACTTTATTCACCATTGAGACTGTATTATTTTATAATTAAAAACTTAATTTTAAAAAAAATATTGTATATCTTATTATCACTGGTGTTAATGAAAATTGACCAGGCCTCTGAAAATCTTCCCCCCAAACTGTACCCAGAGCATTAGATTTCTTCCACACTGATAAAAGCATATTGAGAATGGTCACATAACTAAAGTATATGCATGGCCATTAATTTAAACACATACACACACACACACACACACACACACACACACACACACACACACACACAAACTGTTCTACCTAATCTAAAATGTAAATTAAACAATGAGATGATTTGCTAGCCCATTAAAATTTTTTCTGTTAAATAATAATATCTATGGTTAGCCAGGTTGGTAGGGAAAAGAGCAGTCCTGTACTGTCCTAAGGGGGATGTGTAAATTGACATAACTTGTCTGAAAATAACCAAGCAGTATGTATCAAGAGCAGTTTGTACCTATAACCCACTAACTACATTTCCAAAAATTTCCCTTAACAAAATCATCTGGAATATGTACAGAATTTATATATGTGGATATTTACTGGGAAGTTATAATAGAGGAAAAATAAAAACTTAAATTTCAAACTATAAAACAATGATTAAAACACAGTACCTTTCATGCAATGAAACAGTATACAGATTCTAAAAAGTCTGTTTCTGGAGACATTTAATAGCAATGCAAGGATAAAAGCATGAGTCCCCATTTTGTAATATACATTATATGTTGTCTGTGTGTGAATATAAACTGTGAGTAAACAAATTTAAAGGAGCGGGAAAAGACAACTTTAAAAGGGGAAGAAAATATACCAAAAGTATATTTACTATCCAGCAATTACAGTCATTTTCTATTTTTTTTTTAAACATTCCTATCTTCCCTGAATTTTCCACAATAACTGTGGAAAGAAAAATATAATGTATACTTAAAAGAAAGATAAATACAACAGATTAGTAACAAGTGGACAACCTGGAAAAGGTGTTTAAATAAAAGCTGTATTCAGAACTCCCTTGTTCTTGGTAGTTGTTTCCTTCTCCCAGGCAACTTACTTGACCATCTGCCTACGTAGGGTCATGTCACTAGTCTTCACCAATGAAGGAGTTCAAGAGATGGGATCACAATACCAGTCTCTACTGTTTCACACTGTACAATACTGGCTGACCAAAGACCCATTTATCATGAGTTTAGGAGCTAAAAGACCCATTTATCATGAGTTTAGGAGCTAAAAGAATAATTTTTTTTCAATTATATGATTCCACCTTTGCAATTTTGCTGACAGTCATTAGACTCAAAAACGGACTCTCATAAAGAAACATACTAAATACTAGAATAAACTTGAAAGTTGAAGGACTACATGAAGGCATACTAATATGCACTGATAGCTTATGCAATCAAATTTTGCTTTGGGAACAAATTAAAACTGGTTCATGAATGATTTTTTTCATCGCAGTTACAATTTGTAGCCCAAAGAAAAATTATTAAGACTAGTAGAAAAACGTAAATGTATGCTCAAGAAAAATCTTTATCATTATGGTTAATGATTTAAAAGAAGAAAATTCAATTGGGTTACAACTCCATTCCCATCATCATAAGAAATTTGAGCATAACATCTGTTGACAAAAAAAGAGTGGCTAAAATTGAAGAATGACTGAAGAGCTCTTTCAAGAACCAGTTATTTATTTACTTATTTTTAAAGAACAATTTAAAGAAGCTGAATCACCTAAATCCCGGTTAAAGGTGAGAAAGGCATTTCTTTCAACTGAAGAAAAAGCAGTAAATGTTCTCTGCAGCTTACTACCACCTACTGGTACAACAAAATTTCTCATTGATGAGAAAGTGATAATATGCACGCTGTCTGCTTTTTAGATGGTGAGCTTTTTCCAAGACTCCAGAAAGGACTAAGAGGGGTGACCTTGGGTGAAAGTCTCCAGAGTCTTAGAGAACACTCTCAGTCTGAAACCAGATGGTACAATTCTTAGAATAGTTTATTTAGCTGTTCCCAACACATCAGTATTTAAAGGCATAAATATTGTTGCTTCTGTCTTAATGAACCTTATAAAGAAGACATACAGCCACCAGAGCAAGTAATGAACTCTCATCAATTCACTCCCACTAAGGCTCTATCAAAAACAAATGTCCATATACAGACCTGAACACCAACCAGAGAGAGTAAAACTACATTCAACCCTATAAGAGGACTTGTGGTGAATCTTTACAAGCTCACGTCCACCTCTTTTGTTATTTGACCTAAAGAGCCATCAGACTGTCTTCATTATAATGATGCACATTTGTATGTAGGAGAGTTATAATTTATTGGTCCTCAAGTCTCTTTTCCTCAGAGCCAGTTTAAAACAATTAGGATTTGCAAGCTGTTCCATAAAAGATAAGCACCCAGCCTCAGGGGGTGATATTTCACACAGGCTGACTAGTGCATGTTAAGTAGGTGATGGCTCCTCAGCTGGCCCTGTCCAAGGCAAGTGTCCTCAATGTTCAAGGTAACGATGTGTTGGGGGGAGTATTGGGGAAGGTGGGAAGTGTCTTTTAAGCTTAATCACTAAGTTCAAATTTTAGAAAGCATTTCTCACTGTTTCAATAGCTATAGGACTTGAGAGCTTTATTTTCTCCCTCAAGAGAAAAAGTAAACAAGCCAGCAGAAAGTACCACGTACAATTATTAATTGTACATGTCTTCTTTATGCCAGTGCTCCTTTGGAACTTCAAATCCTCAAAAGCTTTTGGCAAATTAATAGAAGATCAAAATCAACTGTCCAGTCCATCAGCCAGTTAGTAGATAATGTAAGACAAAGGAAACAGAATCAAAGAGAGGCAACAGATTCGTGCATTTATCATTTACTGAATCACTACATTAGAAATGGAAGATAAAAGTAAACTAAAAAAATCACAGTCTTTGAGGGGAGAAAAAGACTCATAAAAGTAGTACACGTGGTGAGCTAAGTAATATGACAAAATGCCAGGGGGGTCAGGTAAGGATCCCTCCCCTCATCTCGAAGGATGAGTAGAAGTTTGACAGATGGATGAGAAAAAGAAATGGGAACCAGTTAAAACCCATCTGTCTCAAAGGAACTAAAGAAGGTACAAATAAGCAAAGCTCTCACATTCCTTCACCAGGGCGTAAATTTAAAACTGTCTCTAGATATTGCTCAATGTCCCCAGGGCATGGGCAAGGAGCGCAAGTGCTGGTTAAATCATCATCTCCAGTTAAGAACTTAGAGAATTAACATTTACATACACACACACACAATTTGATTTTTTTATTGTATGTCCCATTTATTCCTGTTGCTGCCATGCATTTCCTCTCTCTCCCACTCACGCTCCCACACTCTATTCCATGGGTGAAGCCAGGCAGGCTCAGCTCCTAGGCTGCATTTTGCTCCCTTTACTCCAGTACCTCTGAGTTCAAGAACAGAGTTACAGGGACCAGTGCCCACCAAGCAGGGCTATTTCTGGAAAAGGCCATATACCATACAAAAGGACAGCTTACTCGGACACGGAGAAAAACACTAGGAGCTGCTCAGATAATTATACATGTGCCAGTTGCTAAAAATCAGTATCAGTTTTAAAAGAAAACAAAGTTACTTAATAATCCCCTCCCTGTTTCACCATCAAAATGATACAGATATTTTAGATATACACCCACACACACTTCTAAAATCAACAAGGGAGTTTACAAAATTAAATAAAAAGTAAAACATGTCAAGATAAAAAAACAGCAAATGAAAACTCAAGAAAAACTTACAAGAGAAATGGATGCTGACGAACCCAAGATGGATTTATTATTTGTAATTAAATCCTAGTTTTAAACTCTTGCATTTGCCACCCAAAAAATATTTCTTACACTATTCCCAAAATAGCAGGCAAGAATGAAGTCCTCTGTGCAGAGAGACAACTTCCAGTAACTGTCCAAACTGCTTCAGACTGGGCAAGATATCAGCATGGACCAAGGGAGACTAGCATCCCCAAGTTTCTGACACCATTTTGCTTAAATGGGTGGATGAACACTGGAGGACTACAGACAACCAACATGTACTTTAATGTTCACTGTGTGATTTTTAAAGCTTTAATTGGAAAACAAAGAGACTTCATATAAAAATTCCAATTTCTAGCTTCTCTTGAAAAATCCAAAGATTTTTGGACCTGCTTCACATGGTGAGTTACCTCACTGGCCCCACTGAGCTTGCAACTTTATTTTAGATGAAGAACCAAGACAAAGGAAGTCTACCAGTCTCATTCCCTAATTAAAAACAAGCAATTCAATCATGAAGAATGAATCAAGGTTAAATGTTCAAAAGATAATGCTTTCCTCTACAGACAAGAAGGAAAATTGGGTAATACGACTTTGCTATAAGCCATCCCTATAGACTATAAAACCAGAAGGATATACTACTCCTGAGCAGAAGGACCGAAACTACTTAGAATGTTTCCCTGATGTAAGTACTTTCAGAACAAGAGTGCAGTACATTGCATCATTTAGCTCTAATCTTCATCCCTCCCTATACACACTATCCTTACTTCTAGGTGGAGTTACCAGCCCGGGCCCCAGCAACCGGGCTTAGCTATATGACTCACTTTGGCCAGTAGGATTTTAGCTGACATGGCACAAGCAGGGGCTTGAAATGAGATTACACACTGGAATTTGCTCTCTTGCAAGGCTTCCATCACCAGGATGTGCCCAGGCTACGGTGTAGGAAGGTGTGGGATCCATGGCTGCCCAGTGATTTCCAGCTTAGATCAGCCAGATGAACACAGACAAATCAGTGAGTCTACAGATGATAAGCAGACAGCTTAGCTAACCCATTGCATAGGCAATAAACATGTATTGTCATATGCCTCCAGTTTTGCTTTGCTATGCAGCAAGAGCTAATCTAGCTGAAAAATATAGTTTACTAATAAATCATTTGATTTAGTTCAGAGGATGGTGAATTTCCTGAAGTTTCTTCTCAAGCCTACTCTCCTTCAGAAAACAGGTGGGTTTCAGACTGTCTTCTAATGGTGGAAGAAAAAAAAAACAGATTCAAATTAGGATGCACAAAGTAAGCCCAAGCAGTTGATGAAACAAGTGACAGGCTAGCAATTTTTGAGGAAAAAAATCTAAACAATCATAAATAGCAGCTGGGGATATTTGTTCTCTGTATAACATTAAGTTTTTTGAAAGAAACCAGCAATTTCCTAAGTATATTATAAAGCACATTTGTTCTCTTCCTCCTAGTTTTTAAAGTATAAACAGAAGCTCCTCTTGACTTTCCCAGGGAACCAAACAATTTTAAGAAAGGAAAATTGTTCTTATTCCTATTGTACCTTAAATTTGCATATTGCTATATGGCTTACAAAGCATTTGTTAGTCTTTTCTCTTTTGATCTCCCATTTCAATCCTGTGAAGTTGGTATAATTACAACTCTCTACCTTTGCTGAAGAGAAACGGCTAAAATACTTGTCCATGATGGCTTTGCTAAAAAGTTACAATAACAGAACTGGAAGTCACATCTTGTGACTCTGCTTTCTCCACTGCATTCTATACATAAAGAATTATGTAAACTCCAAATACACTGCCCAATCACTCAAACGTTTTCTTTGTCCTCTCCTACTCTGTTTCTTATGATCCATCCTCCCCCTCCAAGAAATGCACTTAAGGCTGGAATATTCCATATGTGCTTGCTTAAAGATTTATATAATGAGCATAATAAAGTATTAAATACTTACTTACATCTGCCATTAATCCAATTTATTACAGCTATTTTAAGATGTCTTTTAAATAATCCTGTTTCTTGTTAAGAATATTTACAACTAGAGCACCTAGGTGGCTCAATCAGTTAAAAGTCCAAAGGCCCCGGGATCAAGATCGAGCCCTGCATCAGGCTCCACACTGACAGTGTGGAGTCTGATTAGGATTCATTCTTCCCCTCTCTCTTTCTGCCCCTCCCCCACTTGCACTCTCTCGCTCTCTCAAACTTTAAAAAATTGTAAAAAGGATATTTACAACCCATTTCAGACAGCAAAGCATATCTATTTTTTCAGAAACCATACCCTAAGACCTTAAATTTTTTTAAAAAAAGCATTCTCTTCATGATGTAAATGTATTTCCTATTTCTCTTTTTCTGCCACTCTTTCTCAATCCCCATATTTCTTTCTTGCCCCATTCTTTTTTTTTTACTTTGCATCTTTAGATCTTTCCTGTAACTCTTCTATAATAAAAACATAGAATATATCTTTATCGTACTTACTGATACACTCATTCGAGTTTGGTATTTATTCTTAATTTTAAAAGTGGATAAATAGGGGGCGCCTGGGTGGCGCAGTCGGTTAAGCGTCCGACTTCAGCCAGGTCACGATCTCGTGGTCTGTGAGTTCGAGCCCCGCGTCGGGCTCTGGGCTGATGGCTCAGAGCCTGGAGCCTGTTTCCGATTCTGTGCCTCCCTCTCTCTCTGCCCCTCCGCCGTTCATGCTCTGTCTCTCTCTGTCCCAAAAATAAATAAACGTTGAAAAAAAAAAAAAAAATTAAAAAAAAAAAAAGTGGATAAATAGAATGATTTATATACTCTTTCCAAAGTATAAGAAAATAATTTAGGTCACCTGGGTGGCTCAGTCAGTTGAGCATCTGACTTCAACTCAGGTCATGATCTCACAGCTCATGGGTTCGAGCCCCGCATCGGGCTCTGTGCTGACAGCTCAGAGCCTGGAGCCTGCTTCGGATTCTGTGTCTCCCTCTCTCTCTGTGCCTCCCCCACTTGCATTGTCTCTCTCTCTCTCAAAAATAAATAAACATTAAAAAAATTATATATAGGGGCGCCTGGGTGGCGCAGTCGGTTAAGCATCCGACTTCAGCCAGGTCACGATCTCGCGGTCCGGGAGTTCGAGCCCCGCGTCGGGCTCTGGGCTGATGGCTCAGAGCCTGGAGCCTGTTTCCGATTCTGTGTCTCCCTCTCTCTCTGCCCCTCCCCCGTTCATGCTCTGTCTCTCTCTGTCCCAAAAATAAATAAACGTTGAAAAAAAAAATTAAAAAAAAAAAATTATACACACACACACACACACACACACACACACAGAGACAGAGGGAGGGAGGGAGGGAGGGAGGGAGGGAGAATATAACTTACAAATTAAAAAAAAAAAAGGTATTAGGAGTTCTTAACTTTGACTTGTACCATGAACTGTTTCTGGGAATGTTTTTAAAAGCATGAATAAAAATTTTAAACCTACAGGATTAGGGGCGCCTGGGTGGCTCAGTCAGTTAAGCGTCTGACTCTTGATTTCAGCTCAGGTAATGATCTCAAGGTTCATGGGTTCAAGCCCCACATTGGGCTCTACGCTGACAGTATGGAGCCTGCTTGGGATTCTATCAACATAAACATTTTTAAAAAATTTTAAAAACATCTACAGGATTAGAAAGGAATCCAATTATAATGACATGCACTATAATATCATTTAAATACTACTTAAATAAACATAATATCATTTAAAACCAATTACACTTAAAAATTAAATCATTGGGAGTCCATGGAAGTAGACCCCACTTTAAAAAGCTCAATTTCAAAATCCTTCAAAAAAACAACAGTTGAGACAATATTAATGCTGAATAACTAGTGCTTTCACATAACAGATTGCCATATGACAATAACCCTACAAAGTATTATTGTCCTGATATATATATAAAAGGCGTAAAGAAACTGAGTATTAAGTGTCCAAGGTTATAAAGCTACCAGGTGGCAGAGCTGAGTCTTGAACCTTTCTCCAAAGCCCAAGATTCCTAGTTATCCCTTCTCTTCACCAATGGCACCACTCAGAATCCAGGACTCTTCTCGACTCATTCCTAGCCACCAACATAGTTTCTCTAACTAGGAGTCTTTTCCTGTCCATTCCAACTTTCACTGACACTTCATTGCCCATGGAAGATTGAGTCTAGGTTCCTGAATTCAAGAATTCAGGAATTCAAGACCTTCAGCTAGCCACCCCCCCCCCCTTCTCCAACAAAAGAACTGTAACAAGCATAAGGCCCACATTCAGCTGCTGTTACACCAGATTCTCCCACCACTTCATTCTTCACTAATGTCACTAGTTCTGTCTAGAACACCTGCTGTCTACTATTGCCACTTATTTCAAGTCCACTCATCATTCCAGGCATAGCACAGATAATATAACTTCACGGATGCCTTTCATCTCCAGCCAGAAGTGATCTGTCCTTCCTCTGCATTCTTATGGCTCTATAATCATAGTAAGACATTAAACATGCCCATAAAATGTAAATATTTGTGACACATATTTTTTTTTTTAATTCCTCGAATAGGTCAGACTCATTTCACTGCCAGATTCACAGCCTAGAACATTTTCACTCTTTTTCCCGTGGTTAACTCTTACCTTTTCCTTCAAATCTGAGTTCACAGAAAATGCCCCTTAAAAAACTTTCCTTCACTGCTTCCACCCAACTCCGGGCCAAGTGCCCATAGTGGATATGACCTCGTTACAGCCGATAGACAAACTGGTTGTTTACTTGTCTGTTCCCTCAGTAGACTCTAAATTTCAACAGAGACTCTATTTACTTTGTTCATGGTTGTATTTCAATACCTAGCATAGTGCTGGGCATGTAGTTGGAACATTTTTAAATGAATTTACAGGTAAATTTTCCTTATTCTCCTGTCTGATTAATCCAGAGACAAATTTCAAAGTACAGGCCATTGCAAACAGCATGTACTAATTAAATAATTGTTGCATGAAATAATTCTAGTGATAAATGGCTTAATTATCTTAAGCCTTCAAACAATATGGATGTAACTGAAAAGCAGTATCAATAGGAATATTTGATACTTGATAATATGTCTATTTAGAGTAAATAAGGATAAACATTTCAAATTGACTTGAATACGTGTGTGAAACTTATAACTGAATCAAAACTAGAGGGTTTCCAGGGCTCCAGGGTGGCTCAGTTGGTTCACTGTCGGACTTCAGCTCAGGTCATGATCTTCAGTTCGTGAGTTTGAGCCCTGCATCTGGCTCTGTGCTGACAGCTCAGAGCTTGCATCCTGCTTCAGATTCTGTCTCCCTCTCTCTCTGCTCCTCCTCCGCTTGTACTCTGTCTCTCTCTCAAAAATAAACATTAAAAAAAATTTTTTTTAATTAAAAAACTAGAGGATTTCCTTGACTTACTACAAATCACCTTATCATTGTCATTTGCACCGGCATTCCTCAATTCCTCAGTTATTGCTTATCTGTACTACAGAGCTCGAAACTCCAAATTACCTAGGCTCTTTATCATCTGGGTCCATTCTCAGTACTGTTTCAATGTACCAACTGCCACTCACCCATTTTTGCCATTTTAAAGCCTTCACTCTCGCATGACAAGCTTTTCTCTTCTTTCTAGGATCTATAAAATTTGCCTATCTCTTCTTCCTTGAAAATACTAATCATAGGTCACTTTTTCAATGACATCTCTCTTCAGAAAAGCTTAGTTTAGGTTTACCTTTAATTCACTCATCCATTCACCCATGAGCACTCATTCATTCACTCATGAGCACTTATATGGCAACTCCTATGCACAGGGTAGACTCTAAATGTTCATCAGCTAACTGGATTCATGTAACCACAAATACTCCCATCTCCCAAACACTGTAAGCACCAGCATTGTACAGATCTACATTAAGAGTTATAAAAATTTCAGGGGCACCTGGGTGGCTCAGTCGTAGAAGCATTCGACTCTTGATTTTGGCTCAGGTCATGATCTCAGTGTGTGAGTTTGAGCCCTGTGTCAGGCTCTACATTGACAGCATGGAGCCTGCTTGGGATACTCTTTCTCCCTCTCACTATCTCTTAAAATAAATAAATAAAAAAGAAAAAGAGTTATAAGAATTTCAGAGAGGGGTTATATCTGAGAAAAGCCTGATTAGCCTCTTAGGACCACTCATAATCATTAATAACAAGACACCAGAAACAAGGTTAAAAATCTAAAGCAGGGGGTGCCGAGTGGCTTAGTCAATTAAGCATTCAACTTTTGATCTCAGTTCAGGTCATGATCGTGACATTAAGCCCCACGTCTGGCTCTGCCTGAGCATAGAGCCTGCTTAAGATCGTCTTGCTCCCTTTCCTTCTGCCCCTTTCCCCTTCTCTCAAAAAATAAAAATTAACTTAAAAAAGAATAGTGCAGTTGTAAAGGATGCAAAGGATACATAAACAGGCGATTCACAGAACACATATAGCCGTAACAAACATACAACATACTTTATTTCACTAATAAATGCCAACTAAAATGATAGAATCAGATTCTCCTTTCTCTGTTTTGTATAAATGAAAAAAAGCTTTGGCATGGGCACCCCCTTACTGTAAGAGTATTAACAGAATAGCTTTTCTAGAAAACTGACAAGTAAAAATAAGTAATATTCATCTAGATTCTATCTAGTAGGTATATAGATTCTACATCTATAGGGGCGCCCAGGTGGCTCAGTCAGTTAAGCATCCAACTTCGGCTCAGGTCATGATCTCACCATTCATGAGTTTGAGCCCCACTTCAGGCTCTGTGCTGACAGCTCAGAGCCTGGAGCCTGCTTCAGATTCTGTGTCTCCCAATCTCTCTCTACCCCTCCCCCACTCATGCTCTGTCTCTTTCTCTCAAAAATGAATAAATGTTTAAAAAAAATTTTTTTAGATTCTACATCTGTAAATATTATTCCAGGAAAACAGAAGTCAAATGTATACATCTTACCTGTAGGTGTACATATAATTTCATTGCAGAGTTATTTATGTTAGTAAATAAATAAATAAGAAAAAACACAAATAATACAGTAAATGTATCTAGTCATTGGGATACTGGTAGCAATTAAAACCCACAAGGAGAATTTTATGTGCTGACTTGTAATATTAACAAGAAATAAAAACACACTATGGGATATTTATGAACATACTGAAAACACTTTCTACTAGAATCAACCTAGTGACAATACTCTATGAATAACAATAAACTCTAGATTATTTGCATATCACTCCCAGATGTGTCAAGACTGCAGCTGAGAATTTCTGGGCTAGATTATCCTAGCAGGTCCTTCCAGCTCTAAAATTCTTTAAATCTAAGGACTTTGTACAACACAGATCTTGGACACAGTGTTACTGCAAGGTCTCAATGGGTCTCCCCTATATGTTTAAGTGCCTTTATCAAAATGCAACATGAAAATGTTAAAAAGTGTCCAGAATTTTAAATCTATGTTGCAAAACTTGAGTTTTGTTTGTTTGTTTTTGCAACACTTGAGTTTTTAACACTACACCCTTGATTTTCAATTCATGTTGAATGTTGAATATGCATACTCTACAGAAATCACAAATTATAACTACCTCTTACCTCAATAATGTAAAGAACATTATACCTTAAAAAAACTGAAAAAGCTAACAGAACCCTCTGAATATATAAAGAGACAAAAAACAGTAAACATTGCTTATATGGTATACCTAATGTAAAAACGCTAACTCTAAATCAAATCTGACTTAAGAGCAGTCATAAACAGCAATGGGTCCTCTTTGTAGTGGACAGGACTGGGATTTGGAATCAACAGATCTGGAGACAAAGACCACTCTTTTGGCTCCAGATACCAAGAAAGTCAAAAAACTCTATCTTAACCTCAACTGTTTCATTTATAAAATGAAAATAAGCATAATAAAAGTGTCACAGAGATAAAATGCAAAAGGTGCCTAATACAGTGCCTGGGACAAAATAGGTTCTCAAATACTGGTCAAACAGCAACAGATGCATCACTGTTGCTTTTGTTGAGGTATCTAGTTTGTTCCCCCTGAATTTCTGTAACATCAAATCTATTTTGTTCATCTGCATTTTTGTAACACCCTTTCACAACCATCCTATTTTGTCTCTGTACTACATATTAGAAAGGAGTTTCTTGCCCTCCCCCCCAAGTCTATCTGTTGAAATATATTTATCCACCATATGCAAAAATTTGTTAGCTCAGAAACTCAGGGAGAAAGCATACTTACAAAACACACCCCCAAAACTCCGTGTTGTTCTCCTCTGAGCTCAGTGCTCTTCTTTGGCACATATGTCTGCCTCCTATCATTTCTTCATGAGGTTCAGGGCAAAAGGCCTAGTCAAGTAGACGATCTTTGGTTGCCCTACACCTTCCCCAAATCACCTACAGACAAATGAAACAAGGGGGTAAAACACACTTACAACCTTAATTTTTTTTATATAATGAAAGATCAAAATAAGCTCACTCTCACTACACACAATTTAGTGCATATCAGAGAACAGAGAAAATTATCCTTAGATCATGTAAAAGCCCCAGTGAACTCACAGGAATTCTTTACATCCAAGTGCCCAGCCAGCATAGTCTTCACTGGTCACTTCCACTCATGCCTGGTCACCCCTTGGGCTGGCTAGGGTGAACTGTAGCCAAAGTCTGGCCAAAAGTAGTGTCCCTGAGCAGATCTATTAGTGGGTAAACTAACTAAGGCAGATAACGAAATTAACATGTTACTTCTGAATTTGATGGCTAAATTGTATTTCTAAGCCAGTAAGGAACTATCTGATAGCACTCCTAAAGGCAACATTTTATAAGCTGCCCAATTCTTCCCACATTTAGTATTGCAAATCAGTAAGTAAAATGCCTTTGGCTGTAGGAAAGAGCTACGGACAGAAATGTTTTCAATTCTTTGTGACTGCTTTCAAAGCAATCTGCAAAAACCCAGCTAGTTATTCTGATAATTGGTCATTGTCTCAAAAAAAAAAAAAAAAAAAAAAAGTATTGTGGAAAAGTTAAAGTAAACTGTTAGAAGGTTCAAAATGGCCCAGATCATGCAATGACAGAGAGGACAGGCTGGGATGACACAGGTATAGTGCACAATTC
The DNA here is from genome assembly GCF_018350175.1 of Felis catus. Lineage (NCBI taxonomy): Eukaryota > Metazoa > Chordata > Mammalia > Carnivora > Felidae > Felis > Felis catus. The sequence continues at coordinate 125,189,958 of NC_058373.1, forward strand.
ACTCTTCTTTAAAAAAAAAAAGGGGGGGGGGGCAAACTTCCCCAGGTGAGTTATACCAATAACCAAACTGTTCTGTGCCAATGTGAAATGGCTGAAGTTTTAATCTTCTATCTGTGCTGCCAATACAGTAGTGACTGGACACATGTGGCCTAGTGAGCTCTTAAAACCTGGCCAGTTTGAAATGACACGTGCTGTAAGTGTAAAATACATAAAAGAATGTGAAGACTTAATGCCATTAAAAAAATTGTTTTGGGGCGCCTGGGTGGCGCAGTCGGTTAAGCGTCCGACTTCAGCCAGGTCACGATCTCGCGGTCCGTGAGTTCGAGCCCCGCATCGGGCTCTGGGCTGATGGCTCGGAGCCTGGAGCCTGTTTCCGATTCTGTGTCTCCCTCTCTCTCTGCCCCTCCCCCGTTCATGCTCTGTCTCTCTCTGTCCCAAAAATAAATAAACGTTGAAAAAAAAATTTTTTTTTAATAAAAAAATAAAAAAAGAATATAAAATATCTCAATAAATTTCACATTTGACTACATGCTAAAATGAAAACGTTTTGGACATACTATGCTAAATAAATTCTTAAAATTAATTTCACCAGTTTCTTTTTACTTGTCTAGCGTGGGCACCAGAAAATGTAAACGGGTGTGTGGCTCACATTTTATTTCTATTACACAGCAAAGATCTGCATAATTGATAAAATAAATAACAAATACTGAGCATTTCTGTGTCAGGTCCTGTGCTAGATACTCCACACAAAACTGAGAACAGCTGCAACGTGGTTTTAAAGACGTCTGTGCAAGTGACTGAGCTTCATCAAACCAATAAAGGATGAGGCTGGAATTCAATGTCAGGTGTTCCTGCTAAATAACTCAAATAAGGGACTGTTAACAGCTAATGTTGGGGCAACCTCCTTCATGGCCTGGGAAAGCCAGGTCGCTGATACAGTGTTCCCAAGGGTAGCAAACTTTTGTAACCATAGAACAGGTACAAAAACGTCAAGTTATATCCCCGTCAAGCTAACACCAGAATGAGCCCAAATCCTTGACAGCTCAGGCTTCGCAGCTGCTAGCAACAAAACTAACCGCTCAAAAAAAAAAAAAAAAAAAAAAATCCTACGTAATTCAAATTCCCTGGATGACTTGGCCAGAATCTGTGAACACTCACGCCGAGAGAAGGGGCGACGGGATACCAGGCACGCTGTCTCCCCCTACCCTGGCAACACTCCACCCACCCAAGGCCCCACTCCAGATTTCCTTGTAGCTTTTGTGTCCCCACCTCTGGGACCAGGGGAAGTGAGACCTAAAACAACTATGATAGGATAAGGAAGCAGTAAAGAAAGGGCGAGTAGGCATTTGAGGGCAGGTACCTGAGATAGAAAAGGACCCTAAGTCCTTAAAGCCGGATCATCGCCGAGGCCCCTCCCGGCTCCCACGGCCGCCAGCGACCCAGAAGGTGCAACTGACCTGACGCTGCGGCGCAACCGACTCTGCACTCTCCAGACTCGCAGCTATGGCAACTTGAACTAGCCGCCCAGCCACAGCGAGCGAACAAGACCCCGCTGCTGTTGCCGCTTGGCACTCTGGGAGTTGTAGTCCATCTTGTCCTCAAAAGCAAGGAGTCGTCCAGGGAGAGAGGCCCTAGGAGAAACTTCAAATCCCAGCATGTCATACGACTGGCCTAAGGGCCACTTTCCCGGAAGAAGCCGGATTAGCTGGCACCTGAGTCCCTGGGCCTCGCCCTCTTGCCCTGTTCTTTTTTTTTTTTTTAAAGGGCCAGTAACTTCTACAGGAAGCAAACACCTGAGAGTGAATTAACGGTAATTTAATCAGAAAAGTCCAAAATATTCACTTAAGAAAAAAAAGAAAAAAAAAAATTCAAAGTAGTTGCAATAATGATAGACTCCGTTTCTTTTACTGCTTTCAGACAGGGAAGAGTCATTTCCATGAGTGAAATGTACAAATCCTCTTACTACCAGAGCACAATGTCTTTTTCCTAAGATCCACAAATTCTTAGAACTGGAAGGGAACAGAGAAGATTATCTAATAAAACCCTTTAGGCCTAGAAAGAGTGAGTGACTTACCCAAGATCACAGTAACTCATTAATGGCAAACCAAAGTCTTTAAGGCTGTCACTTCATGATTGCTACTACATTGAGTCTAGAGTGTCATCTCCACAGTCATTCTAGAACATGAGACAGACGTATGCCACTCAGAGAAGTCGGTTTCAGCTGAGAAAAGGCAATAAAAACGTCAACAAAGAACTCAACTTTGGAAAAGCTAAGAAGTGAAAAATCAATTAGTCATGTGGAGCCTCATTTCTTTGTGCTCTGCCAAAAAGACCATTGATCACTTCCTCAAGTCTTAAATCAAAATTTACCTTATCTGTGAAAGCTTTCTTGGCTACTTCAAGAAGAGCTAGATCGCATTAAATGCATAGTTTCCCTATTCTAATAATTTTGTACTGTAATTATCCATTTCCCTGTTGGTCTCTTCCATCAGACTCAGCCCTTCAAAGGCAGGGGCCAAATCTTTTAAAATCAGTAGCTCTCTTCTCAGCCCTTCCTCACTTCCCACTCTCCCTTCACATCTCTTTCTCTCTCTCTCTCCCTGTCATACACAAAAACATGAATAATTAGCATATAAATTTGATGTGTTACAATAACTCCAACATTTTCTCTGGCCAACACTGAGGGGTAAAGTTTATTTCATAACCAGTTTGAACATAATTCTTCTAAAAATTACCTATGTATTTTCATCTATCTTCAAGCTGCTTGCTCACAGTTGTATTCAAGAATACACTCCACCTGACACAGAGATTAAGATAATTCAGAACAGGGGCGCCTGGGTGGCGCAGTCGGTTAAGCGTCCGACTTCAGCCAGGTCACGATCTCGCGGTCCATGAGTTCGAGCCCCACGTCAGGCTCTGGGCTGATGGCTCGGAGCCTGGAGCCTGTTTCCGATTCTGTGTCTCCCTCTCTCTCTCTGCCCCTCCCCCGTTCATGCTCTGTCTCTCTCTATCCCAAAAATAAATAAAAACGCTGAAAAAAAAAATAATTCAGAACAGCCATAAAATTTCCCCATATGCATGCAGAAGCATAATAACTCTATTATTTACCGGTTAATGTTTTAATTTTTCAAAACAATTACATTCATTCATTTAATTCAGCAAATGTATGCCGTATCTTTCTAGTATCCAAACATTGTATTAGACACTCAAAATGCAGTAAACATGAGGAGACGAACATGTTGCTCTAAGTGAAGAAACATACCATTAAGCAAATTTCTACAAATCTGGGTGATAGAGTACTGGGTAGGTTTCAATGCAGACACATAAAATAGAAACTTTTTAAGGAAGTGATATCTGATCAAATGGGGGAAGAATGACCACCAAAACAGCTAATGTCAGCAGTAATAAAAACTGTCCACAACCTCTCTTCACTGGTCCAACCATATTTAGAGAATAAATTCAATTCAGGAGACCCCATTTTTAAAGTGACATTACCAAAATAAAGCAAAATCAAAAAACATAACTGGGGCTAATGGGTGGAGAATCATATTTGAGTTCATTATGACCAAGATATTTTAAAATACACTATTAAATTACAGCAACTTTTGTCATATAGTGTGCTCTCAACCCACAGATATGACACCTAGAAAAAATATAGTGAAGTCAGATCATAGAATCTTTCTTCCTCTTTACAAGACAGACAAAAATAAGAAAGCCAATAAAAAAAAATATTTTACACAAAATGTGTCTTATAACTCCCCAATGACACTTACTGCTTTTAATCAGTATGACAGGCACATGTTATCCAACCCCAAAATCACACTCAAGTTGAATCACCTGATGTTAAAGCTGGAAAAACCCACAAAGATTATCACCAGCAGTAGCCATCTTCTGCAAACAATATAAATAGAAGTATAGAGAGATTACATGATGTATTGGTTTGCTATTGCCATTATAGTAAGACACCACAGAGTGGGGGGCTTAAAAAACAGAGATTTATTTCTCACAGTTTTGGAAGCTGCAAGTCCAAAAGCAAGGTATCAATAGCGTTAGGTTCTCCTCAGGCCTCTTTCCTAGGCTTACAGGTAGCTGTCTTTTCTCTTTGTCCCCACATGGCCTTTCCCCGAAGTAGGCAAGTACCTGATGTCTCTCCCTTTTCTTATAAAGACACCAGTTATTTTGGATTAGGGCCCCACCCTTAAAATGTCATTAAACCTTAATTACCTGCTTAAAGGCACTATCTTCAAATATGGTAATATTGATGGTTAGGGCTTCAATCTATGGGGTTGGGGAGGAACGGGGACATGATTCAGCCTATAACACATGATCTCCTCAAAATTTTACCTATTTAAAATTAGTGTCATCAATGATCTTCCCACAACACCATACCTTGATAATAGTAGATGTGGCAGATATTTTTGACATACCTCACCCATATCACCCCTTAATGATTCTACCCACAGCGTTGGGCCCCAAAGCCTTGTTTATATGATACAAAGCCCCTTTTCTGACCATGTCTATTTGGTCAGTGGCTGAAACAATTTGGGCCAGTCAGAATCTTTATCCTCTGAGGGTTTAAAATTGGGACTCAAGCATTCAATTGGTTGCCTGAATAGTCTTGATGTGAGGGTACAAACTGAGGCTTTCTCAGTGAGATGACCGTCTTTATCTATGTTCAAGGAGAAACTGAAAAATCTAATCTTCAGAGAAAGAGAGAAATGAGAAAATCAGCAAAAGTAAACCGCGCAGCCCCAGAGGAAAAGAGCCTAAGAGGAGAGAATCTTGGTTCCTGACAATTTCCAAGTTCCTGGCCTTAATCCCTTGCTATTTCCACTTACATTTTATGTATTTGTGTTCTGAGATACATTAGAGAAAGATGGAGGTGGGTAAATGTCCAGATTCAAGACTCAGACCACTTGGGTTCAAATTTTAGCTGTAATACCTACCAGCTATGTCACCTCAAGCAAGTATATTTTCATGGAGATGATAAGAATAGTACCTAACATGTAAAGTTGTTTTGAGGATAAAAGAAATTAATGTATATGAAGCATTCGCCCAGGGTCTAGCCCATAGTAAGCACTCGATATATGTTGGCTGATATATAACATGATCTCCCAGAATGTTAGTTCCATGTACATCGAGACTTTATCGTTGTTTTCTAGGTACTTAGATCAAAGAATATACCTTGTTGCCTGCTGATGATTTCCCTCTTGAAGCTTAAGTTCTGTTGATTGAAATCCAAAGACCCTAGACTAAGATGACATTGGTGAATCCTAATTGTCCAGCCTGTGAGATCTGAGGTCCTAACATTACGTGTAATTTTTTAGGCAGGTTTATCAGAAGTGATTCTGAACCATACCAAACATTAAACATCTAAGCGGCCTAGTCAACAGAAGGTTCTGGAATGGAGCTAGTCTGAAAGCACTGACATGATCATCATACCCTAACTCATCTAGAATAAGTAAGCATAGGAAAGGGAATACAACTACTACATAAGAAGCTGGTGAGCAGCAGACAGAGGCTGTGCTATTTCAAGTAAAAGGGGCAGAAGTTTTGTTTCACCAATACCTTGAAAACTCATACCACTATGAAACAACAGCAAATTGATTATTTCCATGTGATGGGAAAATATAATTGAAATACTAACCAAAAATTTCCTCAAGTATTTTCTTTTCCCATTTGGTTCTCCTCCAACCTCCATTTCAGCCAGCTAAGCTATTCTATGCTTATGGCCTCAGAGAAGGTATGTGACCACAGGAAGCAGAAAGGGAAAGGAGGAGGAGGAGAAAAAAAAGAAAAAGTATTCTTTTCTTGGCTTTTGAGCATTAGGCATCTAGATCCTCAGATAAGACTGGTCACATAGTCACATAACTTGTGGGTCCAAGTGCAAAATGAAAATGTCAGGCCCTGTTTAAAATGGATTCAGATTGTCAAAAATGGTGTCAGCAGAGCCTTAAACCAAGAACACGGCCCTGTGGAATTGCCAGATCACCAATGGAACAGAATAGAGAGTTCAGAAATAAACCCACGATTATGGTCAATATATCTGTGACAAAGGAGGCAAGAATATACAACGGAGAGAAGACAGTTTCTTCAATAAATGCTGCTGGGAAAACCATACAGCTACATGCAAAAGAGTAAAACTGAACCACTTTCCACTACCACACCAAAAATAAACTCAACATGGGTTAAAGACCTAAATGTGAGACCTGAAACTATAAATACCCTGGAAGAGAACACAGGCATTTCTCTGGCGTTGGCCATTGTAACATGTTTCTAGATATGTCTTGTAAGACAAGGGAAACAAACGCAAAAATAAATTGTTGGGACTACATCAAAATAAAAAGCTTTTGCACAGTGAAGGAAACCATCAACAAAACAAAAAGGCAATCTACTGAATGGGAGAAGTTATTTGCAAATGACATATCTGATAAGGGGTTAATAAACAAAATATACAAAAAACTCACAACTCACCACCAAAAAAAACCCCAAACAATCCAATTAAAAAATGAGCAGAGGACCTGAATGGACATTTTCCCAAGGAAGATCTACAGATGTTCAACAGACACATAAAAAGTCATCAGGGAAATGCAAATCAAAACCGCAATGAGATATCACCTTACACCTGTTAGAAGGGCTAAAATCAAAGAGACAAGAAATAGCAAGTGTTGTTGAGGATGTGGAGAAAAAGGAACCTTCATGCACTATTGGTAGGAATGTAAACTGGGTACAGCCACTATGGAAACAGTACAGCAGTTCCTCCAAAAATTAAAAATATAAATACCAAGTGGTCCAGGGCACCTGAGTGGCTCAGTCGGTTGAACATCTGACTTTGGCTCAGGTCATGATCTCCCGGTTTATGAGTTCAAGCCCCACATCAAGTTCACTGCTGTCAGCACAGAGCCCACTTTGGATTCTCTGTCCCCTTCTCTCTGGCTCTCACCCACTTGTGCTCTCTCAAAAATAAAATAAAAACATTAAAAGAAAAAATGCTATATGGTCCAATAATTCTACTACTGGATATTTTACACAGAGAAAACAAAACTACTACTTCAAAAAGATATGTGCACTCCTATGCATTAAGTGTTTATCTCGAAAGAGAAAAAGAAAGTGCAAGTGGGGGAGGGGCAGAGAGAGGGAGAGAGAGAATTCCAAGCAGGCTTCATGCCCTCAGTGCAGTCTGACACAGGGCTTGATCCCACAAACTGCAAGATCATGACCTGAGCCAAAATCAAGAGTCAGACACTTAACCGACCAAGCCATCCAGGCATCCCCATTCCTATGTTTATTACAGCATTATTTACAATAGCCAAGATATAGAAGCAACCTAAGTGTCTACCAATAGATGAATGGATAAGGAAGACATGGCATGATAAGATCGTGCCATTTGTGACAGCATGGATGGACTTAGACGGTATTATGCTAAGTAAAAAAAGATCGAGGAAGACAAATAACATATGATTTCACCCATGGTTGCCAGAGGGGAGGGAGAAGGAGAATGAGAAAAATGGGAGATATAGGCTTCCAGTTATGGATGCATAAGTCACTAGAATAAAAGGGACAGCATAAAGAACATAGTTAATGACACTGTAATAGTACTGTGGATGCAGGGGAGGGGCAGAGAGAAAGAGAGAGAGAATTCCAAGCAGGTTCAGCTCTCTCAGTGCACAGCCCGATGCAGGGTTCAAACCCATGAACCTTGAGATCATGACCTAAGCCAAAAACAAGAATTGGACACCGAACCAACTGAGCCACCCAGGCGCCCCACAGCAATGCTTTTTAAGACAGTAAATATCAGACAAAAAAGGACAATAATCCCTGAGAGAAAGGAAACAAGTAAGGTTAGCCTTAGAATTGCACAACTTAACTGCCTTGAATTTCTAGGTCATAGTACAAGGAGAAGGAAGCCAGGCAGTGGCTGGATGCTCTGAATTAAGGAAACAAAGCTGAGAATCTGAAAAGCCCAATGTAACTGGAGTTTGCAGGACAGAAACTGGAGAGAAGAGAACTACACAGAGAGAAAACTCCAGAGAACCACAAAGGGTCTCCATGGAGTATTCAGCTGAGTATGCATTTTCATATGCATGTGAAGAAACTAGAGAAACGAGCATCTGACAAGATTGGAGGAGAAAGTGCCTGACTGCCACACAGGACCAGGAATGGGTGACTATTCCCAACAGGGAACTGAAATGCTTTATTACTCGTGGACTGTTAGGGTAGACACTCAGAAAAGTCTTGGCTCAGGAACGGGGAATATGTAGCAACAGATTAAAGCTACTCTGGCCCCATGTAACAAACCTGGAAAGCAAGATCCACAACTATCAAGCTGCTTCCAAGTAATTTAACCATACCTGACAACAAATATCAAAAACCACTATATGAAGGCAAATAATCCAGCACCAAAAGGAGTAAAATTTCCCACTTCTGCTATCCAAACAAAGATTATCAGGCATGCCAAGAAGAAGGAAAATGCAACCTTTCTAAAATGACCCAAAATTAACAAAAATGTTAGAACTACCAAACAAGGACATTTTTGTGGGTTGAATTGTGTCCTCCAGAAAGATATCTTGAAGTTTTAACACCTGGTACTTGTGGAGGTGACCTTATTTAGAAATAGGGTCTTTGCATATATTCGAGTTAAATTGAGGTTATACTGGATTGGGGCTCACCCTTGTCCAATGACTGGTGCCCTTATATGTAGGGGGAATTTGGATCATAGAGACACACACAGAAAACATCTTGAGATTGGAGTGATGGAAGCCAATGGACATCAGGGACTGTTGGTGACCATCAGAGGCTACAAAAGGGAAGGAAGTTACTCCCCTAGAGACGTCACATAGAACATGTACTTGACAACACCTTGATTTTGGACTTCTCCCCTCCAAAACTATGAGGGAATTATTTTTCTGTTGTTGTATGTTTTTTAAGTTTATTTATTTATTTTAAGAGAGAAGGAGAGAGAGATCATGAGTGGGGAAGAGGTAGAGAGAGAGGAGAGGAGATCCCAAGCAGGATCTGCACTATCAACACAGAGCCCTATGCAGGATTTGATCCCATGAACCATGTGTTCATGACCTGAGGCAAAATCAAGAGTTGACGCTCAACTGACTGAGCCACCCAGGAACCCATACTTTTCTGTTGTTTTAAGCCATCGAATTTGTGATACTTTGTTACAGCACTAAAAAAATACAGACATCAAAATAGTTACTGTGGTTTTTATGTCCAAGAAGTTACAGAGATAGGCAAAATATGGAAAAGGCTTAATTTGAAATTCTAGATATGAAAACTTCACCTGAGATGAAATATATACTGATAGGATTAGTGGCAGATCAACTATTTCAGGAAGAAAAAAGAATCCTGAATTTGAAGACATAGCAAAAGAAACTATCCAAAATGAAAAACAGAGAAAAAATATTTCTAATGAAATAAATATCAGTTGACCTCTTTGTGAGACAACTTTAATCAGCCTAATAGAAGTGTAATAATCAGAATCCTCTCAAAAGAGCAGAGAGACATAGGGGACAGAAAAATATGAAGAAATGATATCTAAATTTTTTTCAAATTTGACGAAAACCACAAACATGCAAATCCAAGAACCTCAAAATACTACAGAAGTAATATGAAGAAAAATACATCAAGGCACATGGTAATCCAATTACTCTCAACCAGTGATAATGAAAGTCTTAAAAGCAGCCTGAGGGAGGGGGAAAAAAAGTTTGTTACAAAAGAACAAAGAAAGTTATGACAGAATATTTTCCTTGGAAACAGTGCAAGCAACAAAACAATCTTGCAATAGTTTTTGAATACTGAAAGAGAAAAATACTACCAATCTATAATTCCATACATAGCAATGATATACTTGAAAAATAAAGGCAAAATTAATGCTTTTTCAGGCACACAAAAGCTGAAATCATTCATAGCTAACCGATGTGTACTACAAGAAATGCTAATGCAAGTCTTATGATTTAGGTTTCTTTAAAAGATAATTGACTGGGGCGCCTGGGTGGCGCAGTCGGTTAAGCGTCTGACTTCAGCCAGGTCACCATCTCGCGGTCCGTGAGTTCGAGCCCCGCATCGGGCTCTGGGCTGATGGCTCAGAGCCTGGAGCCTGTTTCCGATTCTGTGTCTCCCTCTCTCTCTGCCCCTCCCCCGTTCATGCTCTGTCTCTCTCTGTCCCAAAAATAAATAAACATTGAAAAAAAATAAATAAATAAAAGATAATTGACTATCTTACAAATAACAATGTATTGTAGTGCTTGTAACTTATGCATGAGTAAAATTCCTGGCAGCAGAAGCAAAAAAGGCCCTAGGAGAGAAAAAATGAAAGTCAAGTACTTAGATCATACATAAAGTAGTGTAATATCAACTGAAGGCAGACTATAATAGCTTAAAGATGTATACTATAAACCCTAATACAACCACAATAATAACTAGACAAAGAGTTATAGCTATGAGTCAACAAAGAAGATAAAATGGAATGATGAAATTTCCTGAATTGATCCCAAAAAAGGTTTTTACAAAAAAGGGGGAAAAAAAGCAAAACCAAAACCAGGTGAAACAAATATGAGACTAGTAGCAAGATTATGAACTTAAACTTATTATCGATAATGACATCAAATGTAAATGATCTATACAACCAAAATAAAAGATAGAGATTGCCAGATTGAGAGCAAACCTAACTGTGGTATGTGTAAGAAATGCACTTTAAATATAAAGACATAAAGAGGTTAAAATAACATATTGAAAAACAATAGTGTGGTAATGCTAATCAAAAGAAAGTTGGATTGGGCCTATCAATAAGTAGATTAAAAAACAAAGGATATTACCAAAATAAAGAAGCCCATTTAATAATGGTAAGGGCACCAATTTACCAAGAAAATAACAGTTCTAAACATCTATGTATAGGATGTCAATATACATGAAGCAAAAACTGACAGAAATGCAATAGAAAAAAAGAAAAATCCCCAATGTAGTAAAAAATACTCAGTACCCATAAATCATAGTTGATATAATAAATAGAAAAATCATAAAAAAATACATAAGACTTGAACATTATCAACCATATGACCTATCGATATTTACAGAATGCATGCCTCAGCAACAGCAGAATACACCTTTTTTCCCAAATGTACACAGAGCATTTATCAAAATAGACCACATTCTGAATCATAATACAAGGGTCACTGAACTTAAACATTTTCAAGTCATAAAAACTGTATTTTTTCTCTAAATGGAATATTTTTAGAAATCAGTAACAGAACAATATCTGGAAAATCACCAAATATTTGGAAACTAACACACTTCTAAATAACCCATGAATCAAAGAAGAAATTTTTGAAAATTAGAAAGTATTGTAAGCTGAATGAAAATAAATTTACAAGATATCAAAATTTATGAGATTAGTACTTACAGGGAAAATATAGCACAATATGTCTATAATATTATCAAAGAAAGAATTCTCAAATCAATGCCTTCAGCCTTAAGAAACTAAGAAGGAAAATCAAACCCAGTGGATGCAAAAAATAAAAAATAAAAAAAACAACAAACAATAAAGATCAGAGCATTTATCAATTAAATGGAACATAGAAAAACAATATAGAATTATGAAACAAATGTATGCTTCTTTGAGAACATTAATAAATTTAAAATTATTGGCAAAAAATGTGTTCATAGCATTCTCATCATCCTCTTCATAGCTTGTATAATATGTTCTAATATCAACTCTCTCATGCCTGATACTGGTAATTTGTGTCTTTTTTGCTTCTTTCCTGATTAGTTCACTGAAAGCTTATATTTTGATGGGGAGGGGAGAGCAGAAAGAGACAGGCAATAAATGAGTGAACTAATCAATAACAACACCCAATGATAAGTGACAGTGAAACAAGATAATATGATCAGGGGAGACAGTACTTTAGACAGGATTCTCAGAGGAAAACTTTCTGAGGCATTGGTGTTTAAAGCAAGATTTGAATACTCTGAAGATCTGGGGACATGTTCCAGCATAGAGGTCCAGTGACAGCAAATCCCAGAGGTGATAAGAAACTTGTTCCAGGTCCAGCAAAGTGATGGTAGGGGGTGGCCCTTGAAAGGAAGGGATCAGCAAACTTTGGCTTTCAGGTCAAAGCCTGCCCCAGGCCTACTTTGGTACAGCCTACAAGCTAAGAATGGCTCTTATATTTGTAGAGGGTTGTATGAAAAAAGAAGAGGAGGAGAAAATGTGATAAAATATTTACTGTATGGTTCTTTATAGGAAAAGCCTACCAGCCCCTATAGTAGGACCTTATTGGTTAGGCTAAAGAATTTACAAGTAATCTTTTTCTTTCTTTCTTTCTTTCTTTCTTTCTTTCTTTTTTCTTTCTTTCTTTCTTCTTTCTGTGGATGAGTATTCCATGGTACGGATGTGTCACTGTTCACCCATTACCTAGTCAAAGGAATTTTGGGGTGTTTCCATTTTGGGGTGATTATTAATAAAAGCCTATAAACTTTGAAATACACATATTTTAAATGTAGAGTGCAATGACTTTTAACAAATGTACACATCCTTTTAACCTCCAGTCTAATTAAGATATAGAACATTCCCATAACCCCTGTGAGTTCATTCCTATTTTTTTTTCCTAGTCAATCTCTAATCGTTATTTGGATTTCCATTACCTGTCCTTGTCCCAGAAGAACATATAAATAGAATCTCACAGTATGTGAGGAGCTGATATTCTCTTTACTCCAAGAAGAATACGTAAGCAACCGAAGGCTTTTAAGAGGGAAATTGGGACAATCTGATTTATATTTTAAACTATCGTTTTGGCTACTGTGCGAAGAATGATGAGTCGAAGATAACTTATGTATCCTTTTTCTTCCCATCTTGGGGGTGGTGGTGGTGCGGAATGTGGTTCAATAAAATTCCTGAGCAGACCAGGATTGACGGTCCAGCTTCAAATCTAATGGCAAAGCTGGATTCAGAGTTGGGATCAGAGCACGCACGACACTGTTCCTGCAGTTCCCCGTTGTGCACGGCAGATGGCCCCCGAGCGCAGTTCCTGGCCCGCTTCGCAGAGCGCGCTGCTGCCTGGAGAGCCCCGCGCGGCCAGGCGACTCCGCGCCCAGGTTTCGGTGCGTGTGGCGGGTCGCGCCCTGCGATCCAGGTTTGCGCGGAAGTCGGCGGGCAACGACGATCTGCCCGGGGTGTCGCGCCCGGCTGCAGCCGCACGCCGGGTGGCCACCGACGCGTGTCCGCCGCCGACTCTCCGCAGAGACATCTTAGGCGGGGAGAAGCTGAAGTTCTGCAGGACCCCCGTCCACCCCGGGACAGTCCAGCCGCGAGGACTTTCTCCGGCTAGAGTGCGTGCGGTGGACCCGGCAGGCGGTGCCCGTGGGAGGCTACCCACGGGGAAAGCGGCCCACTGGGTTTAGAGACAAGGCATCTTCTAAACTAGTCTTTGGAGAGAACTCGGCTGGAACGCAGAAGGGACAGCCCGGACTGGTGTTGAGTGTCGGGGAACCGACGGAGCGGGCTGCGTAGCCCCGGGACGGGAGTGAAGCAATTAGGCTTGTTTGGGTGGAGAGTTGCCTAGGGAAACCGAACACTTAAGAGCCTCTTCTTTCCCCTCTCCAGCCTCCTCTTGGGTGCTGAAGTCACAACCCCAGCGAGTCCTCTCTCCTCCCACGCCTCCGTCTGCCTTCCAGACCGCGGGAGCCCAAAGCGCAGAGGGCCGGGAACGAGACGTCAGTGGAGGATGAAGAACTAGCCTTGGGACCCTTGGAAAATGAGGCAGACGCCCCTGCTGCAGCTGGCGTTACTTCTCTCCCTGCCCAGGAGCCTGGGGGGGAAAGGGTGTCCGTCTCCGCCCTGCGAGTGTCACCAGGAAGATGACTTCAGAGTCACCTGCAAGGATATTCACCGTATCCCCAGCCTACCGCCCAGCACGCAGACTCTGTGAGTACCTGGGAGAGGAGAGGGGAGCATCGAGAGGCCAGGGACAGCTGCAAAGATGGCCAGAAGTGCACAAAAAGAGCGTGAGAGTAAGCCAAAGGGCTGTGTGTATGTGTGTGTGTGCAGTGAGTAAAAACGCAACTGCCCAAACCTGGGATTGCTGCCATCCTAGTTACTCAAAACACGGGAAAAGCTAAAACCCTGGTGCAAGATGCAAGCAGGAGCTGCCCTTTCTCAAGAGCTGCTCTTCACTTTGCCCAGGCCTGGCTGAATCTTTCACTTCAGATATTAATAACACTAATAGCAACTCAAGAATTGACCTCTAGCACGGAGACCCTGTCTTTCAACTCTGAATTCCCCACACCTGGCATATGGCCTGGAACTCTTCTGGTGCGCAAGCAAAAGCTTGTTGAGTGAGTAAGTGAACCAATGAATATGCAAGCCTCAGATGTTGTCCGTCCACCACTTCTTTAGAGACAGTTTTGAAGGGGGTAGAATTTCAAGTCATGGGAGAGAAACATGGCTCTGACAGTGGAGGGGAACTTGGAGCCATCGGTTTACAGTTCCACCAAATGTCGAGGAGAAAGGATAATGTTGGAGGAAGGCAAGGGACTAAGAGTCAGGAGACCATTCTCTTCATGCCCCACCAACTGGGAAAATAGGGGAGGTCATTTATTTGGGAAGACCCAAGTTTACCTCTGAGTAAAAGAGGGGCGTCAGTTAGGTGCATTCCACTGTCTGATGGATGATGCAAGTGAGGGGATCCGCTGGATCACAAAGAGTAAGAACTTGATAAAGACAGGAGCAGGGAGAATCTGACCTTGAAAACAATGGGAGTAGGGGTAGGGGAGGGATGGTGTGCTGAAGAACGAAGTTATTCTGAGAAGAGACAGTGATGAAGAGTGTGGGTGAAAAGGCATGCCAGTTTAGACAGTGGCCACAGCCATCTGCAACAGTAGCAAAGTGATTTTCAAATCTTGGCGGGGGGGGGGGGGGGGGGGGGGGAGCAGTAGAACTCTTGTCAAAGGAAAGCTTATGAGAGAAGTCAAATATGTAAAGCTAACCATTTTATTGTGCTTACTCCTGTCCTCAGCACTTTACACAAACTCACCAATTGACTCTTCACAAAATCCAACTGAGTAGGTAATTTTACTATTCTCGTTTTATAGATGGGGAAACTGAGGCACAAAAAGCAAGGCCACTTGTTCAATGTCATGCAGTTAATCAGTTGTGGTGCCAAGATTTGAAATAGCTCCGAGCTGCACTCTTAAGCCCCCTGCCCTTAGATGAAAGCAGGTCTAACCCTGCCAGCTTTTCTCCAATATGGTCTTGAAAAAAAATAGAAAGGAGAGAAAAATGTGTAAGAACTTAGAAAAGTAAGAGTTGGGCAGGGGAAGAAAAAGGAACAGAAAGAAGGAGGGAAAGCAAAAAGAAAGAATGGGAGGGAGGGAGGAAAAGAAAGACTGTATCTGTGTTATAGTAGGCATTTCCTGCTGAAACAAAACAGACCTTAAAGCCTGTTCTGGGTGGCAACCATTTTTCTGAATCTAGATGCTGTGTAACCATGGCTGGCTGTTTTACAAATTATTATGGTGCTGAGAGCATTTTTTCCTAAGCCTTAATCTCTATCCATGTATTATGGTGCTGAAAAGTAAACAAGACTGTCCCTTTCTGCATTACCCATACACTTGCCGTGTGGTTCAGTAGATGGATGGGAGACAGTTTCACTGTTTGTGACTTCCACTGAAACGGTGGTTCTGAATCTTCTCTACTTCCCCCATCTAAGACAGCATGATTCACTCTTATTATAACAGTGATTCTAACTAGGTAGGAAGTAAGGGAGAGCTGATATTCCCACTCCCCAGTGGAACATTCTAGAATCTTTGATATGCAGGTAGTTTGAAAAAAAATTGCTCCTCCTGATTGAGAATACTGATTTAAGGGAAATTAAATGAACCCAGCAGAATAAAATGAAAAATTTTAATGTTGGCATATAATTATAGATTATATCACCTCAGAACCAAGGATAGCAAGATGGACCCATTACTCTCATTCAGAGAATTGCCATTTGCTACCTGTGCGCAAGAGGACTACCCCTTCTCTGAATGAGGGTGGGGTTTGATTTTTGTTTTCAATTTGTGTGGTTTCTTCCGCAAGAAAGTGCCACCTTACCTTGCCTTGTCCTTTGACCTATCCACTTTCAGGTTCATGATGGTGACAATCACTATCTCACCCCCTCCAGTGGAGTGAAGGTTTGTCCATCACACACTTATGTGCCTTCAGAAATGTTTCTTTTTTTTAATTTTTTAAGCTTATTTATTTTGAAACAGAGAGAGAGAACGAGAGCAGCAAAGGGGCAGAGAGAGGAGAGAGAGAGAGAGAGAGGAGGAGCACTGTCAGTGCAGAGCCCTATGTGGGACTTGAACCCACAAACCATGAAATCATGACCTGAGCCAAAATCAAGAGCCAGATGCTTAACTGACTAAGCCACCCAGGCACCGCCCCCCTTCAGAAATGTTTCTGAAGGAGCTGTTATAGCTACTGTTTTCAGGTTCTGGATTTTGCTTCCATTATTGCTAATTTGCATTCTGCATCTGTATCTGTGGCTCTAATTGATGGACTAGCCCACTATTTTTGAAACTGAAGACACTCACTCAACATCTTCAGGATTTTTGCCAGATCTGTGTCCCACCTGTGCTATTATACATTCAGTATCTTTAAGTATTTCACTTCTTTAACTGAAAGAAATTTATTTAGAAAGCTTATATTATGACTATAAATGGGAAATTAGCATAACTTGCTGTAATTAGGAGGTAACCCAGAAAGCTAAAAACATTGAAAACACAAATATAATTACATTCTAGGCTCAAGATTATTGCCTGTGAATGCTCTATGCCTGAGGCTGACTTTCCCTTGTTAAAAGGGAAAAGGGTTAGGGGCACCTGGGTGGCTCAGTTGATTTAGCATCTGACTGTTGATTTTGGCTCAGGTCATGATCTTCTAGTTCATGAGGTTAGGCTCCATGCACTGACTGTGCAGAGCCTACTTGGGATTCTCTCTCTCTCTCTCTCTCTCTCTCTCTCTCTCTCTCTCTCTCTCTGCCTCTCCCCTCCTCTTGCTGCTTTCTCTCTCTCAAAATAAATAAATTAAAATTAAAAAAATAAATTTAAATTAAATTTTAAAGAAAGGGAAGAGTGTAAGTGTTAGAGAAATATTCAAGAGGTACCAATTCAACATGCTGTCCTTGGTGGTATCAGAAGAATTGAAAAACCATGGAAAAAGGAATCACTTTTTCACTGGTATTCAATATTATTTAATGCCATGTGGGCATTCCACCTAAAATAATCTCACATCATACTTGGTTTCCACACTTAGGGAATTGTGCATTTATTCCATATTTCACAACTGTTTTAGTCACAATCAGTGGTCATAACCTGAATAGCATTTGATTTCCCACCTAAAAAGAAGCCCCCTGCTTTAGCACCCACATGCTTGCCAAATACAGAAATACTCTATGTCTTACAGAGATGGTGTCACTTCATGCTTCTGGGCTCCATGATTTATTATTCTTTTTTCTCCTCTGTGTGTGTGACTCAAGGTCTTTGATGGTAAGTAACAGAAAACCCGGTCTGTCTAGCTTAAGGAGGGAAGAAATGTTCTGAAACAATAACATGTAATTTACAGAATCATTGTAGAACCTGGCTTTTAAAACAAGCCAGAGCCCGGGGCAGCCAGGGAGTTGGAGCCACAGCCAACCATCTGGTTGGAACAACTCCACAGACAACACCATAACCACAGCCACTGGACGTCTGTGGTGCTGGGCACCTAGTTCTGTAGCTGCTGGGCTGTCTGTGTACTGCTATCAGTAACGTCTCAACCATTCCTGCCACTTTGAATCACCAGTCAGAAAGTAATATTCTAGATGGGAGCATCTGATTGTCTGCCGTAGGTTACCTGCTGTGTCCCAGCTGCTGGGGGGAGTAGGAGGAGGGAGGTCCCTTTTCCCCCACTTTTGGTGTCTGTAGTAGGAGGTGAAGAACTGAGTCCTTCTAATAGTACACATATTAATGGGGCATTTTCCACCAAAGAGGGGCTATCTGCCCTCACCATTGCTCATCACTTCCTTCATCCTGCAAACGTTTATTAAGGACTGGCTACATTCCAGACATGTGCTAACGCTCTGGACTTGGCAGAGAACAACATCAACATGTCCCTGTCCTCAGGGGTCTTTACAATCTAGGATGGAGCTGAATATCCATCAAATAATCTCATAAATATGCAATTATAATTGTGTAAGTGTGCTGAGAGTGTACTTGGTGGGAATGGGGGGTGGAGACTGACTTCAACTTGGGTTCAGGGAATGTTATGAGCTACATCCTAAACTAGTAGGATCCTAAACTAGTAGTCATAAGGAGTTGCATGTGTGGAGGTAGAGGGTGAGGAAGTGGTGTTCCAGGGGATTGAATTACTCATTTGAAGAGCTTTGAAGAATTCTAACCTGAACAGTGAAAGAGTTGATGGGCAACAATATACGTTGCTACTTTCTTTGTGACACAGTACAGGTCAAGGTGAATTCTGATGTCAGTTTTTCCTCCAATTCTCCAATTCTGGAGGCAGCTTTTGTGCCAACAACAACAAAAAAAATGACTTGTTAGGGGTAACTGTTTAAAAACAAATATTTGATTCATTAAAGTAATAAATGTAAAGACTAGTTCTTTTCTGAGTTTTCCATATATTTATTATTTTATTTGTAAATTTAATTATAATAATTACCTTAAGGAAGACATATTTTTTGATGGAAGACTTTATAATTTAATCATATTTTAATAAATAATTTAATAAAATAATAGTTTGAGTACAAACATAATACGTTTTCTTTTAAAGCACTTGAATGTGCTTTCCAAATACTTAGAAAAGTCTAGAAAGTCTATTAAATTAAGCTTTATTAGTACCAGGAATCCTAAGTTTTATAGACATCCCAGTGCTGTTTATAGCAGCAGGAGAGTAGAATGGTTAAGGGCACTCTCTCTGGAGTGAGATCATCATGGTTGAATGCCTTGGTCTACCATTTCTTCAGCATACTTTTGGAAATGTAGAGAAGGGAAAAACATTTTTCCTTCTATTCTTCTAAATCCTTGACTAGGACCCCTAGTAGCAACAATAAAGAAAATAGATTAACAGGAGAAAAGCACATATATTTACTTAAAATAAGTTTATGTGACATGGAGTGAGGACACTGGCATCCTAGGTTCCTTATGGTTAGGGTTGCCCTATCTAGAAGGATTCTCCACTTATGCCTGTTATCCAGGTGTAATTAATAGCATTCCTTAACTCTCAATAAGGAAATGAAGACCCAAAGAAGCGATTAACCTTGATTGTTTTTACATCGGGTTTGATAAAGAGTGGGAAGTCATGGAACAATGTGATAGGACAAAAACGGGGTGAGCTAAGTGTAGAAAACTGGGGGAAACAGCGAGTTTATTCCTTCAGATTCCTCTTGCCTTCCTTTCGTCTTTGCAGAAAAGGATACTCCTTTCCTCTGGGTATAGGGAAGGCACTTCCACACAGCGGGGGGCTTATGACCTGCTGTAGGAGAGGGTCAGATAGCCCTGTCTGCACTATCAGTTTCTTAGATTTCTCCAGTTTAAAATATCCAAAGTGCCAAGATGCCACGTTTGGGGAGGGCAGGCTCTGGGCACTATCAGGATTTGCTCTGTACCTCAGTTTCTTCATCTATAAAATGAGGATAATAATAGTACCTGCCTCGTTGGATTGCTGGGAGGTATGAATGAGTTAATGGTATTAAAGGATAATTTTCAAAGAAAGGTAAAATCATGAGTCTCCTACAGCAATAAATTGAACACCTTAAAGATTTTATTTAACTCTGTGTTAGTTTCCTAAGGCTGCCATAACAGAGTACCCACAACTGGATGGCTTAAAACACCAGAAATTTATTCTCTCATATTTTTGGAAGCTAAAAGTCTGACATCAAGGTACTGACAAGGCTATGCTACCCTGGCAGGCTCAAGGAAAGAATCCTTCCTTGCTTCCTAACTTCTGATGCCTGCCTGCCATCCTTGGTTTTCCTTGGCTTGTAGCAGCCTGACGCCAGTCTTTGTCTCTTCAGTCATGACCTTCTTCTCTGTGTAAGTCTCTGTGTGTCCTCCACCCCTTCTTATAAGGAACCAGTCATGGGATTTAGGGTGCACGCTAATCCAAGATGATGTATACTTAACTAATTACACCTACAGAGACCCTATCTCCAAATAAGCTCACATTCTAAAGCTCAGGCGGTTGTGAATTTTGGGGGGACACTATTCAACCCACTACAGTGAGGAAACTGGTAAAATGTTGCAATTACGTTAAAAATCCACAAAATAGATTTATAGATGAGGAATATTGAAATGGACATGCTAATGGAGGCAAAAGACTTCTTTCATAGTCAGGGGATGGGGGAAGTCAACTGAAGCTCTACCAGAAAGGACAGAATTTGCCATGTCTATAGACAGAATTATTTTGCATTGCTATCAATTATTTACAATCTACACAATTATGAAAGAGCTCCCATTGAATCAGACTCAGAATCCTGGAAGAATATGCTCTAGTCAATGCAAAATTTTCCAGTGAAGCACAATATCCCCTATGATACACACAGAACACTTAGAACGGTTAATTTATTGACTCCCAGTAAACACTTTATGAGGAAATTCAGTAAAAAATAATTCCCATTTCAACTTAAATCACAGGTCAATATAAATTATTCAATTATACATTTTAAATTGAAATTGCAAGGCCAATCTATTAGATATTCCAATCAATAGACTGAGTTTAAATAACACAATACTCAAAATACCAAATATATATTGAGTATTCTTTTTTTATTTTTATTTTTTTAATGTCTATTTACTTTTGAGAGAGTCAGAGCACGAGCAGGAGAGGGGCAGCGAGAGAGAGGGAGACACAGAATTCGAAGCAGATTCCAGGCTCTGAGCTGTCAGCACAGAGCCCAACGCCAGGCCCAAACCCATGAATAACCAGATCATGACCTAAGCCGCAATCAGACACTTAACCAACTGGGCAACCCAGGCACCCTATATTGAGTATTCTTAAATTCAACACAAATTAATATTATGGGTCTGACTTAGATTTTTATTTCTATTTTTTTTAATGTTTATTTATTTTGAGAGAGAGAGCATGAGCGGGGTAGGGTCAGAGAGAGAATGAGAGAAGAGAATCCCAAGCTGGCTCCACACAGCACAGAGCCCGATGTGGGGCTCAGTCTCACGAACTGTGAGATCATGGCCTGAGCCAAAATCAATAGTCAGACACTTAACTGACTGAGCCACTCAGGGACCCCTCATTTCTATTTTTTCTAATGTTTATTTATTTATTCTTGAGAGAGAGAGAGAGAGACTGAGACCAAGCAGGGGAGGGGCAGAGAGAGAGGGAGACAGAATCCCGAGCAGGCTCCATGCTGTCAGTGCAGAGCCCAGTGTGGGGCTCGGACTCTGAAACTGTGAGATCACAACTTGAGCTGAAACCAAGAGTCGGACCCTTAACCAACTGAGCCACCCAGGCGCCCCCCCATTTCTATTTTTAATTCTAAATTTTCCCAAATTAAAAGATGTTTATTCATTAAGCAAGTTGGGCTCGCTCTTCCCCCACCAGTTAAGAACACCAGTTCCTTATGGAAACGTCCACTGGCTTCCTAGGTTCCTTATGGTTAGGGTTGCCCTATCCACAAGGAGCCTCCTCTTACATCTGTTATCCAGGTGTAATTAAGAGCATTCCCTTGACTCTCAAATTAGATTTTGGAGGATAAATTACTAATAGATCTTACTAATAGACCATTAAGTCCAGAGGCCCACGGGACATGCTGGGACATCCTGAGCCTTGTTTACTGTCCCGTAACTGTCACGTTATAAGTCAATAACTTAAACAGGGTTGGTCTCTTGGTATTGCCTAAATTCTGCAACCCCCACCTACATGGTAGTGAACTTCCTTCGTGGCTTCAACTGAATTTTGCATTTCCTTGGCTCTGTTAAGATACTTGTATCAGGGCGCCTGGGTGGCTCAGTCGGTTGAGCGTCCGACTTCAGCTCAGGTCACCATCTCACGGTTCGTGAGTTCGAGCCTGGAGTCTGCTTCCGATTCTGTGTCTCCCTCTCTCTCTGCCCCTCCCCCATTCATGCTCTGTCTCTCTCTGTCTCAAAAATAAATAAACATTAAAAAAAAATTAAAAAAATAAAAAAATAAAAAAATAAAAAAAGCACATTGCTTAAAAAAAAAAAAGATACTTGTATCTTCCCCTCTGGCTTATTGCGGGAGCCACCAAAGAGCTCTCCTGCATCCAGCCTTGCCCTCCACAGTCTATCCTTCACACAGCAGCCAGAGACATCTTTTAAAACGAATGTCAGGTCATGTCCGTCCTTTGCTTACAACCCTCCTCGGCTTCCTAGTTATCTCAAGATAAAAACCAGAGTCCTTACAGTGGCCCAAAAGGGCCTACATGATTCAGACCTTCTTTTTTTTTTCTTTTTCTATTTTATTACTCGTACTCATAATTCAACTTTTACTCCACTGGCCTCCTTGCTGTTCCTCATGTTTGTCAGGCTTTTCCACATTAGGTTCTTCCCTGTGTCTCAAACCTTATTTTCCCAGATGTTCCCATGGCTTATCCTCTCACCTCCTTCCAGTTTTTGTTCAAATGTTACCTTCTCAATAAGGCTTTCGTAATCACTCTACTTAATATTTAGCATTCCTGCTTTTAAAAAAAATTCCATAGAGCTTGGCACCTTCTAATATATGATATAATTTGTCTATGTTTCTTATTTATATCTTTCCCCACAGGGCTAGGTTTTTGTGTTGGTTTGTTTTTGTGGTTTACTTTGTTCAGTTGTGTATCCTAAGTGCCCAGAAAGAGCCTGGCATATGATTGGTAGTCATTGCATACTGGTTTAATAAATGAATGCATGGATGAAGGTCTCCAGAGGCACCTTAATATCATGCCATCGGGTTCTTCATACCCTTTAATTCTTTTTCAGTGTCCTTGGGTTTATTGCCCTGTTAAGGTAGATGAAATTCTACCTTTGTTTAATGTTTTTCCTGACCACCCGAGACACTAGTTTTTAGACATTAAAATGACATCTGCTGGGGTGCCGCATGCCTCACCACCCATCTGACCCTATTTCACGATACAAAAACCATGTGAAAGATGCTCCTTTGAACAGCCACCTCCAAGAAACTGACTCTACCAGTGCTTCCTCAACTTTCCAAATGTAGCACCCCTAAGCAAGAGGAAAGTAGAAGAGAGCCCCAGGATATCTGGGACAACCTGAAGCAATCCAGAGCAAGCAGGACACTTCTTTGAAGTCTCTGGGTTTGTTATTTTTTATTTAGCTTCTAAAAAATGAGTGACAATTTTGAATTCTTTTCCATCATGTAGCTGTTTTTTGTGGAGCTTCACATGTAACTTTTCAGAGGATTCGCTTCTACCTTTAGGATAATGCAACTCTATATTTGAATATCCCAGTAATTTGACTCAAGTGATGGTGTACAGAATGGCAGTCACTGAAAGAGGCCAGTAAAGTACTTTAGGAGGCAGTGCTGTGTGTGCTTAAGAAGCCAGCCTCAACAGCCAGACCTGCTCTGCAGAGGCCAAGCCCATTCAGTCCTATTCTCAGACGCCTGGATCCAGAATGTCTAACTGTTTCACCTGTGTGAACAAACCCTGGCTATCCTGGAGTGTGAGTCTGTTTTCTTCTATTGGCTCTGACGAAGCAGTGGACAGAGAAAACTAGTTCATAAAAACTTACCATATGTTGTTAAATGCGTGGATTGTATTTGGATTTATCAATTAATTGGAATAGTTTTTTCCCCCTTCCAGAACTGAGAAATCATTAATTTTAATTGATCCAACTATTTGATTACTTTAATGTTTTCTTATGGTACAAAGTATGTTAATTATTACCTTAGAGATGAAGGTTTATTAACCAGAGATTCATGGGCTTCCTAGGAGCCCATGTGTATCTTCCTGGAAATCTGTGATTAAATGAAAATTTGTACATCAGGGCACGACTGAGAGAAACTATAACTTACCTCAGATTATTAAAGGTGTCCTTGAACCCCCACCCAAAAAAGTTAAGAAATTATATTCTGGAATAACTTGGCTTTTTTGTGTGTGACAGTATACATTTGGTATTAACCATGACTTAATCTTTTTATTGCATTACAAAGAACGCTAAAACATATATTTAAAAAATAAGCAAAAACTTCTTGACCTTTGAGTGTGATTTTTTTTCTCCTGACTATATTGCTATGATTATTTTTTAATGCCTCACACTTAGCTCATCCTTTGAATAGGCTCTTCTCACAGAAGTTCACTCAGTGTGGCTATTCTTCAAGTCACTGTTTAAAAACAGATTTTATAAGTGTCTAATGCCTTATATCTGACATTAAATCCTTTCTACCTCTCCTGTTTCCATTCTCACTGAATCTGCTTGCTTAATTATTCTTTTGCCTTTTATTACTGCAATTAAGATATAGTTGAAGGAAATTTAAAGTATGAGTAAAAATGGTTCCATTTGTTCGGAGCTACAAATTAGATTTCACAGTGTTCCATTTTGATGTCAGACTCTCCTTACTTTCTTCATTTTTGTATGAATCCTTAAGAATATATAGGATGTCAGAAAATTTCAGAGCAAATCCTTTTCTTAGAATTACAAAGCAGACCTTTGTGATTTTTAAAGCATCTTTTAAGTGTTCTCTTACATGTATTGACATGTAAATCTGCCCTGGGTTTTTCTGGTACAGCCCTATTTAAAATATCTTGCCATCAGAACATTCCAGAAATTCAAATATTTTCTCATCATTTTAGCTAAACTTTCCACACCCCTTTTGCACCTGGAAAGAGCTCCCTGCGTCCCAGTTTTTCTTTCAAAAACATGATCTCTCTATTTATATGATACATGAAGCTCTTGGCTAACATTTTTGCAGGCATTAGCTTAATTTTACCCACACCCGAGTATTATCATAATTACTCAACTCCAGAGAGGGACTGAAATTGTCTTTTCTTATTGCCAGCTACTGTCACTTTATATTTTGTTATTTCAATCTTTTTATGAGCTGGGAAACTAGAAGGCTAACTTTAGGGAAAGGATCTGTACATGACGATAAATAAATGATCTCAAGAGAGGGCACAAATGAGGGGCTCTCCTGTGACAGTCTTTAGTGAGCTTTGTGGCTGCTCTGTTTCTCTCTCAACACCCTTTCCAGTTATTTTTGGGTACATAGCCATGGTCCAAAGTTTGAGATGATAGGAAATCTTACTCTAGATAGGTGGCATTTTATTGTGGTCAGTGTTTCTTCCTTCCTTTCTTCTTTTTTTCTTTTTAACAAATATTTATTGATTACTTAATATTTGCAAGTACTACTCTAGGTATGGAGAGATATAATAAATGACCTCCTTGATCATACATTCTAGCAGGGGGGAAATAGCCAAAAATATTAGTAAATAACACACATAGTATGTCAGATGGTGATGAGTATAATGGAGAAAAATAAAGGGAGGGACAGGGAGAAGGAAGGCTGGGGGTTGCATTTTAAGTGGTGAGAGAAGGCCTCACTGACAAAGTGACATTTGAGTAAAGACCTGAAGGAGCCCCCAAAACTAAGCCAGGCTGATATCTGGGGCTGGGGGGGAGAAAATTCTGAATAAATGGAAAGACCCAGAGTCAGGGGGGGACATGGGAGGAACTTGCATAGTATGTTTGTAAGTGACAAGCAGAAAAATGTGCCTGAAGCAGAGAGGATGGCAGGAAATGAGATCAGAGGAGTTATGGGGGACAGAGCACGTTGTGCCTTGTAGGTCATTATGAGACACTAAAAATATGTAAATATAAATATATACCTTAAATAAGTATAAAATAATATAAATGCATACAAATACATACATGTATATTTTTTTTCTGAATGAGATAAATAGCTATTAAGGATGTTGAGCCCCACCCCCAAAATTGCATAAACTGATTTACATTTTCCTAGGAGCACCCAGGCTACTATATTTGTTAATCAAGTGAGAAATGACCATGGCTCCAACTGGCTTAATACCAGGGAAGGTGGTGAGAAATGGTTGAGTCCTGGATTTATGATGAAGGTAAAGTCAACAGGATTTCCTCACAGAGTGTGTGGAGTCTGAGTGAAAGAAAGGAGTTGGTAATGTCTTAGCCTGGATTCTCCAGAAAGCAGAGCCTGTGGAATCACTGGGGAGTGTGATTCCAAGGAGCAGAAGGGTGAGTTGGTGACATGAAGAAAGGAGGCAAGGAGAGTTTGCTGCTACTAGAGGCAAGTTGTTGTTGATCCCATATGGCCACCTGAGAATGCTATGCATCTCGGACCCTTGCTCTAGGAGGGAGGAAAGGGAAACTTTTATCCATGAGTTCTTATCCCCCTGCCCCCACCTTGTAGATTGGGGTGTTATCTCCACCAGCCTTCCAGGTTTCTTATGCATGGATAATGATGGAGTCCTAGATGTTTACAGAAATGCCCCAGGGTGGAAAGTGAGGGGAACAGAGGCAGGGCTGAGGTACAGCTCTGTCAGGTTGCACCTGGATGAAGCTAGTCAGCACTCACATAGATCTGGCGGCTGTGGCGTGGCTAGAATAGGACAGGTAGGGCTGAGAGGATCTCAAGTGATGTATTAAGAGGTCTTTAATGCAATTCACCCTATGAACCACTCAGATCTTCCCAAGCTTGCTTCCTTTCTTTCTTTCTTTTTCTTTTTTTTTTGGCGTTTATTTATTATTGAGAGACAGAGAAAGAGTATTAGCAGGGGAGGGGCAGAGAGAGAGGGGGACACAGAATCTGAAGCAGGCTTCAGGCTCTAAGCTATTAGCACAGAGCCCAACACGGGGCTCAAACTCACAAACTGCGAGATCATGACCTGAGCCTAAGTCAGACACCCAACCGACTGGGCCACCCAGGAGGCCCTCTTTTTTTTTTTTTTTTTAAGTTTATTCATTTATTTTGAAAGACAGAGACAGTGTGAGTCGAGAAGGAGTAGAGAGAAAGGGAGAGAGGATCCTAAGCAGGCTCCACACTGTCAGCACAGAGCCATATGCATCGTTCAACATCATGAACCATGAAATCATGACCTGAGCCGAAACAAACCAACCAATCGACTGAGCCACCCAGGCTCCCCTTCCCAAGCTTTTAATTATGTCTGGCTCTCATACCAAAATATGGGACCTTCTGTTTTGTAAAAATAAAATGACCTTATGTCTTTTCTGAGATAGAGGGGGATACAAGTCCAATCTGCCACAGAGCTCCCTTCAAAATGCAATCTTTGCAAAGACATAATGCAGGAGGGCTTGTGAAATAAGCAAAAGTCTCCTCTATTGTGGCTGATCCCAAGGTTGTAATTAATAGTCATATCTCTCCTCAACTCTGATTTTAGATTTCTCTCAGCACTGCCCAGACTTTGGCCTGTGGTTGCCTAGGAGAAGGACCCAGACTTTCAACTCCAAGGGTTTTAAACTCTTAGCTATATTTGCCCTATTTCACCATTATCACTGGTCACAGAAGAACCAAGACATGTCCCAGATAAATCCCTGGGTTCTAGACATACTCCTCACTGCTGCTGATGTAAAGCAGCAACCATCGCTTCTCATGGTTCTTTTATTCCTATCAGGAGAGAAACTCCTACATTTGCCCATTCATCTACTGGTATCATGAGCCCAAATAACCAGGTGATCATTATAGCATCAGGCCCTTACTTGGAGGAAGTAGTCTTTACACCCAAAAACTAGGACCTCTGGCAAGAACAGAGACAGGCAGTTCAAATTCTGAATGTAGGTCACTGTGATGATGAGAAGGGTCAATCCTACCAACACCTCTAGGTCCTCATACCCATGTATTCTAGCTACATGGGTACTGGCATATATTGGCTATTGGTTCAACATGTACACTTCACTGAGGTGGATCCCCAACCGTCCAGGCTTTGTCCCAAGTTGGAACCGTAGCTGATCCTTTAATGGGTCATTTCACTATTCTGCTAGGCAATCCGCTTCTGCATGATTAAAGACATAGTCAGACTAGTGGATATGATGGTCATGTGCCCTTTACTGTACCTTCTCTCCCATGAAATGGGTCTCTTGGTTGAGTGTTGTGCTGTTGTAGTGTTGTGCAACAAGTTGGTTCTTGCAGAACTCTGTAGGACCTCATACTGGTAGATCAGGCAAGCTATAAGCCTTCGAATAGTGACCCTAGTGGAGGCAGTGAGGTCAGGGAAGGCAGACTCAAAGCCAAAGTCACAATTCTTTTTAAAATGAATTACTACTTTTGACAAGTAGAAAGGGTCCAGTGTAATCAAACTACCACCAATTGGCTAGCTGTTCTTTTGGAGGAAATTTGCCTTATCAAGGGTGCAGTGTAGGGTTCTACTACTGGTAGTTTGGGTTATTCAAAGAGGTAGTATCTTTACTAGATTTGATGAAAACGAACCTGTGCTTGGCTTCCATCCCTGCCACCATGACCATTTCATTCACGCCCACTCTACCAGCACTGCAGTTGACATCCATAGAATGAGTCATCCTATCCACCTGGTTGTTGAAAGTCACCTCTGAAGGGACACTGAAAAAATTTCCTTCGAGGGATCCAGCCTCCCTTTCAATCAGTGGATTTCTGGTTTCAGAGATATTAAGGTTTTTCTTTTAAAAATGTGCATCATAAATTGAAGAAATTGTTACTTTTGATGTAGTGCAAACACAGAACTAGAGTGAAGAATTTGCCATAACATTAATTTTTAGATTTAGGTTAATGCCTTGATGCCAGAAAAATAAACTCTGAGCTATAATTACAAAAGCATCTAGTTCTTTAGAGCATTTGGATTACTGAAAATTGCCATAATGGTTATCTCTTATGAATTATTAATCTGTTATTCTATTACATAATAACTGCTTGAGCTATAATATGAATTAAATGGGTTTTGTGCACTGCCTTAAAAATCTGTTGCCATTGTTATTTTTTTGTTTGTTTAATTACATACTGTGTCAACTCTGTGTCCAGCCCCATGCTATGTGTTTTCACATATGGTATCTCACTTGGGACTCACAACAGCTCTGTTTGACTCCACTTTAGATGAGGGCCAGTAAATGAAAGAGCATTCAAACTCAGGTCCTCTAGCTTCAAATCGAAGGCCCTCTCTCTATAGTAGCTATCTTCCTAAATCTGGTCTCTTCCCTTCCCTTGTGTTTCTTCCCTTCCCTCCCCTTCCCCAATTGACATGAAATTCATATAATGTGCCATTCACTGGTATTTAGTACATGCACAGTGTTGTATAACCATCACCTCTAGTTCCAAACTAATTTCATCATCTCTAAAGGATATCCCTACTGATTAACCAGTCACTCCCCATTCTCCTTCTCCTCATAACCCCTGGCAACCACTAATCTGATTTCTGTCTCCATGGATTTACCTATTCCGGACATTTTATATAAATGCAATCATACAACATGTGACCTTTGTGCCTGGCTTCTTTAACTTGGCATAATGTTTTTACATTTCAACCACACTGCAGGGAAAGAGTGTGGGCCATCAGACAAGTGGCCTGATAGGAAGACAGGTGTAAACAGGCCAAGCTTTATGTAATTTCAGGACTTTTCAGCCAGGTTCATTTCTAACACCCTAGTGTAGAGAGCAGTCCCACTCCATGTCTCAATGCCTTACACCTTGGAGATGATCATTAGAATGCCAAAAATGTTCATAGTTATTCTCAAAGGCTTAGAGCTACAAAACTACTTTCCCACATCAAAAGGTTTTGAGAGTACCTGTTTGGTGAAGGAGAGTGTTTCTAACCAGCGGGCTGAGCAACACCATGCGCTTATGCCTTCTGGATCCCATGGAATTTTAGTCAACACTTCTAGAAAGAGGTGACTTAATAGCAATGCATGAGCCATTATCTGTAACTTATACCCTTTTAAGAGCCAATACTTATGCAGAGGGTTTTTCTGTGTTACAGGCAAGGTGCAGAACTTAAACAATGTCCCATTTGTAATGGTATTTATTATAATAATATTGGGGGTGCCTGGGTGGCTCAGTGGGTTAAGTATCTGACTCTTGATTTTGACTCAGGTCCTGATCTCACAATTTGTGAGATTGAGCCCTGTCAGTGCAGAGCCTGCTTGGGATTCTCTCTCTCCCACTCCCCCCCACCCCCGCCACCTCAAAATAAATAAACACCAAAAAAAAAAATAATATTGGCTTCTCTATCTTATATCTCCATTTAAAAATTTAACCAATAGGGGTGCCTGGGTGGCTCAGTTGGTTGAGCGTACAACTTTGGCTGTGGTGGTGATCTTGCAGTTTGTGGGTTACAGCCCTGCTTCAGCTCTCTGCTATCAGTGTGGAGCCTGCTTCAGATCCCTGTCCCTCTCTCTCTGCCCCTCCCCCCTCACTCTCTTTCTCTCAAAAATAAATAAACATTAAAAAAAATGTAACCAATATGCCAATAAAGGAAATTTGCTAAGAATAAAAAAAGGTTAAATGAAAGAAGTAGATTATTATTTCCCTTAGGTTTACTGGAGCTTACTTCTCAGCTGTTTCTTCCCTCCCCACTCTGGAACTTGGAGACAGAAGACGTGTAGTCAAATCCTAGCTCTCCACCAACTCACTGTGTGGAAGAATCTATTTGCTCAACTCACAGGATGAACAAACTAGTAAGATCTGTTATGCCCACATCATGGAGTAGTCATGAGGATCATGTGAGGTAATGCTATGAGTGTGTATGTGAAATACCTAGTAAACCAGAATAAAGCCTGATCGAAGTTAACTGTTATCACTAATGCAGTAGTGGGCTTGAGAGCCTGTGAGAGCTGGTCTGATTTAATCCTCAGTGTGGGTATTATATTGATTTGGAGAGGGCATGCTTCCACACAGGGACCATTCAGCAGCTGTTGGGCTTGAGGATCATGTGGCTTTATTAAGACCAAACACTTGTCCACTGTGCAAAAAGCACATTTTAAATATTTATAAGATTGCTTATCTTCTTCCAGAGATATTTGTCCCTGGGGAGTTACTGTTAGGATAAAGGGTAAAGTGACTGAAATTCTAACCATGGATGGGAGTTCTCTGTCCTATTAGGGCCCATAAATCCGTAAGGATCTAACTGTTCTATGGCAGAATTTGGCTGACAAGCCTATTAGGGTTTCCAGACTCTCCAGATGCCCCTATTTAATGCTTGGCTGGCCTTCTTATGTAGCATAACCAAGTTCTCATTTCACAACCATCCCGAATCCCTGGAATCTAAAACAACAAAGCCAGAAGCTCTGAAATGTGTGCTATGAAGCATGAAACACTCTATTAAGGTTCTGTCTGCTTCAGTTCTGTGTGACAATAGAAGTTTTAATGTACTTATGAAGAACTCCTTTTACTCATAAGAAACTTACTTTATAGAAAGTATATATCTCAGGATCAAAAAACTCAGTGGTTTGAAGGGGCTACTCTTTCTTTTCACATTATATCCAGTATCTTCATTTTCTTTTTTTTTTTTTTTTTTTTTTAATTTTTTTTTTCAACGTTTATTTATTTTTGGGACAGAGAGAGACAGAGCATGAACGGGGGGAGGGGCAGAGAGAGAGGGAGACACAGAATCGGAAACAGGCTCCAGGCTCTGAGCCATCAGCCCAGAGCCCGACGCGGGTCTCGAACTCACGGACCGCGAGATCGTGACCTGGCTGAAGTCGGACGCTTAACCGACTGCGCCACCCAGGCGCCCCAGTATCTTCATTTTCAATAGCAAGAGGGAGGGAAAATCTCTTGAATGAGAGAAGTCATCGTGAAGAGTACAGGATGGAAGTTTCCCACTGAATAAGGAAATTACTGGTGAACATTTTAGCAAGGTACTTTTCATCCTTCTGTGTTCTTATCTTTATATCTGTTAAATGAAACCATAGGATGGTTCTGTCCTACTTCGGAGAACCGTTGTGAAGACCAGGGAAGTAATTGTTCAAGTGTACAAGGTGATCTTTTTTATTCAGGGAGCTTTCTCATTCAGCAGAAAAAGAATATGCAAGAGGGGGTGATGCTTTATCAGATATTTTGAGAAACACAGATTTATCATGCAGGGATTTTTAAAAGAATGAGACTGTAAAAACAAACAAAACAACAAAATAAAGCAATTTAAAAGCATCTACACCCATCCTTTCCCCTCTACTCTTCTAACAATGCAAGCAGACTATCCTCCACCTGCATCCATGCTCCCTGCTCTCCTCACCCTAATTTGACTTTTCCCATCTCCTCTCCCATCTTCTTCCCACCGTTATCTAAACACACTCCAGTCTCTTTCTACTAAAACAAAATCCCGCCATAGTTCTCACATCTCAGTCCATCCGCCACTGCTGCTTCCCTAGCTGCCTCCTTCCCTTTGCAGCTGAGCATTCATTAAGACTTTTCTCAAGTTGTTCTTTTGACGTTTTTACTTCCATTCATTCTTTAACTTACTGCAATTTGGCTTCTGCTCCCATTACTCAATTGAAAAGGCTCTTGCCAAAGTCACTAACAACCTTTGCTGCAAAATCCAGTGGACATTTTTAGATCCTTTTCTGGATTGAACCAATGGTAGCTTTTGTAGTGATGATCACTTCCCTCTGTTTCCCCACATCACACTCTTTGACTGCCTGGTGCCACAAAGTGCATCTCTGATCAGCACGTAAGGGAGCGCTACTGTTGCACAAGGGGGTAAGATACTGAGATATGAGCCAATTAGGAGTGCTAGCTGCACTCCTTCCCTCTTAACAGCAAGTGAGTTCTTTTTTAATATATATATATATATATTTTTTTTTTTTAATTTGAGTATAGTTTTTGAATTAAGTAAAGTTGTAGGCTACAAAGTTAATATCCAGAAATTGGTAACATTTCTATGTACTAACAATGAGGTAGCAGAAAGAGAAATTAAGAAAACAATTCCATTTACAATTATGCTAAAAAGAATAAAATACCTAGAAGTAAACTTAACCAAGGAGGTAAAGGACCTGAACTCTGAAAATTGTAAAACATTGATGAAAGAAATTGAAAATGAAACAAATAAAAGGATAGATATTCCATATCCATGGATCGAAAGAATCAACATTGTTAAAATGTCCATACTACCCAAAGCAACCTACAGATTCAATGGAAGTGCGTCTTGAATAGAGTGCTCACCTCCATGCTTTTTGCAACTCTTGTGATGTGATCAACTTCCTCATACACATTTGGAAAACAGAGCATCCAGGATTTCAGTGGATCTGTCTTCCTGCGGGAAATTTAGACGACAGGTTATGGGGATGAACTACAGCCCTGTTGCTGCAGTTGATGTCAGGACCACAATTGGTGCTTCCGTTTCTCTCCACTGCCCATTCTAAATTCCCCTCATACTCAGCTTTAACCTCTGCTGGCCTTGATGACTTATCTGCTGGTATAATCCAAGCTCTTATTCCTGAGGGGTCTGAACCCATGGTAACTATACTCCTTTCAGGCAGGAGTTGCTGGAATTGTTCATATAATTGTCCATTATAATTGAGCAAGTGCTAAGGCATGTTCAAGTGGATTAAATGAATTCCACATATATACATATATTCCTCCCTACCGTCATTGGGTCACAGCAGACTTACCTCTTCGCACTGATCAGGATCAGTTACTCCTACCAAAATATTAACTCCTCCTTTAGTCTACTGATCCCTGCACATAAAAAGTCCAAAACTCCCAGGTGAAAATCATAGCTTATAGTTTCCTGCAGAGCCTAGAATTATGGGGATTGGAAACACAAAATTCCTAAGTGGGTCATTGGGTATAAAGGCAACTGAGGCCACTCCTGCTTTTGCCCCTTGATTTCAAGACCCACACATTCTTCCTAATGGGACACAACATCCAAATAGATATTTGTGATTTGCTATGATGATACCACACCATGGCAGAGTATTGCCAACAAGTTATGCCTTTGGCAGGCTATTCCATTGCTTTGTAAAACCAATTACTCCTGGGTTATGTGGTACTTGATATGACCAGTGGATCCCATGACCATGAGCTTACCTCCCTATCTCTTTTTCTGTGAAATAGGTCTCATGGTCAGATGCTGTGTTGTACAAGATTGTATACCTGGATCAGATACTTTAAAATCTTCCAGATAGTGGTGCTTGGCTGAGGCTGTAGAGGCAGGAAAGGTGAACAGTTACCAAGAATACGTGTTAACTACTATGACATACCACTGGTCCTTCCAGGAAGAAAGGCCTCATTGTGATCAATTTGCAACAGTGTTGTACCCTCAAGAAATAGTGCCACATTGAGCTTGCTTGCTAACTGGTTGGACTTTCAATGGTGGAAAGAAATCAGCCTTACTTATTGGGGGCCCATGCTATTAACATGTGGTCTCCACTCTGTTAATGTGCCAGTGGTGCTAGTTCTGGGGTGGCCAATGACAAAGACTAGGTATTCTTAACTGATCAAGTCATTTTGCCTTAGTTACTCAATTGTTGTTCTCTGGTGACTGCTTACTGGTGGTCATTAATATCTGATACAAAGATCTTCACATTTTATGCCCACACCCATATATTCATACTCATGCATCTGGCCCAGACATTTTTTCTTACAATCTTCTAGCTTTTCTCTTCCCAGGTTCTTACCGGCTGGCCAATCCTTTTGCTCTTGAGTCCATATATACTCTTATTTTTCCATGAAATCTACCCATTGGGAAGATTTTCCCTTGCTGCTGTCTTTCAAGGCCCTCTCCATGTACAGCTCATGTCCATTTTGGGTGGATATACTTAACCAACATCTATATACCAAACCAAATGATCCACTAACCAAGCTCTGGCTTTTGTCTTCTAACTTTAGCTGCTCATATGGGACAATTCATACAGCCATAGCCATGAACCAAGGAAGGGACAGTGATGTAATTTTGTAGTTGACTTGGAGGGCTAGGATATCAGTTCATACAGTTTACTCATGCTTTGTAGTCCTTAGGTTCCCTCCAAGGCAGCTACTGTTAGTAGTTTCTTGAAGATCCATCAAGACACAAATTACATAGTTTTAATACATGTTTCAACTGATTTTAATGCAGCTGGTCCATCAAGTTTGGGGAGCCTTTGATCTTGTCCAACCCCCCCCCCCCCAATCTTTCTTGAAATTCTTTCTTCCCTTGACATCCTTTTTGCTGGTTGCCCACCATTTCTGATAGTCTTAACTCTTCTTGGTTCATGCCATTTACTTCTTCTAACTCCTAAACATGGGCATTCCCTAAGGTGTTCCCTTTGGTCTTTTTTTCTGTCTATATTTTCTTCTTTGACAATCCCTCTCAGACCTATGAGTTACTTAGAAAATATACACATATCTCAATCTCTTGTTCCAACATTTCAAGCTAGTCACAAACCAATATTCTTCTACTATTTACACATTTCTATGTGGCTGTCTGGAAGGACCTCAAATTCAACGTCAAAACAAATTCATTTTCTTATCAAAGAAACTGCTCATCCTTCTCTCTTTCCTATTGTCCTATCACCCTTGACTCCCTCTCTACCTGTCTATTGTTATTATACCTCTGAGATGTTCGACACTTTCATTCTCTGTACTTAAGTTTTATTTATGTTACAGGATTTTGCACACTAGTTTCACTCCTTTGCCCACTGCTCACAGGCCTGTTGAGGGCACTGCATCTTATTGATTTCTGTGTTCTCAGCACCTCATTCACTGCCTGGAGCATAGTAAGTGTTCTATACACATACTAAATCAAAGAATACATGGTAAAGCTCAAACTTAATGCAATAGCTTGGATCTTCCATTTTCTACTTTACCAGTCTCTTAAATGTAGATGCCCATCTACCCCTTCAACCAGACTGAACTATTCATTGCTCTTCCTGCATGAGACATATACTTTCCCTTTATATTCCTTTGAGTATGTTTTTCCTCATGCTTAAAATGCCCATCTGTCCCCTACCTGCCCATCAAAATCCTACAAATCCACCAAGCTCATATACCTCCTTCTTCATTAAAGCTTCCCAAGTCTCTAACGTTCTGGTTCCCACAGCACTTGGATTCAGAGAACACATCTATCATACAGAACTGACTGGAGTCATCCTTCTTCTAGACTAAATTTATAAAAGCAAAGGATTTTAGATGTGGAGAGGACTTTTGAGGTTATCTAACACAACCTTGTATTTTACAGCTAAGAGAACAGAGGCCCAAAGACAATAAATGTCTCACTCAGAAGTAAATGTCAGCCAGTGACTGGCAGAGCCAGACCTAGAAAGTCACTCTTCTGAATCCCCTGGAGCTATGCTGCCTATGCAATTTTTCTATCTTCTCTTCTAGAATATTAATGCCCAAAGTCAAAGACTGAGTTCTGTTCAGCTTTGCCTCACTTATAATTACTAAACTAGTGCTTTGCATACAGGAGGTTCACAAAATTATCCTGGATTAAAATGAATGCTTAATGTGCTAGTTAACAGATACTTTTAGCCAACAGCCATCCTATCCTGGGTTTCCCAGTAAACAGTCTGAGATGGAGGTTACTTGCTGATGTGAGAATGAGGAAAAGAGAAACAGGCAGAACCATGCTTTAGGGCAGTTCATAAGAAGGAGTTTGCATACTCCCTCCACTTCCTGTTTCCCACTGATCAGAATTGCCCTCCCCACCCCATTCCCACCCACACTTTCAGTTTTGACCTTTGGCCCTTCAGTGGCTCTTTGGAAAGCTGGATTCCATGCCCTATTGAAAGGCTGCTGATTTGAGTCAGACTAGAAGATGTACATGAGATGAGTCCAACAAAGTATCCTAAACCCCAGCCTATTACAACTGCTACTTTGGTAGTTTTTGAAGCACTTTGATACTAGCAACACAAAATTGATGGCAGTTTTCTTTAAACATGATGTGGTTTTGGAGTGGTAGTAGGGGTCCGGAGCTGACGGCCAAGAA
Organism: Felis catus; assembly: GCF_018350175.1. NCBI lineage: Eukaryota > Metazoa > Chordata > Mammalia > Carnivora > Felidae > Felis > Felis catus. The sequence continues at coordinate 125,226,824 of NC_058373.1, forward strand.
AGAATTCTTTCGACATCTTTGGTACGAAAAAGTGATTTTTTTTTTTTTTTTTAAAGCACAGGGACAGGACCTGTGGGCAGAAAGACCTGCCCCTGGATTATGAGGATGATATTATATACTTGGGAGCTGGGGGAGGTAAAGAAAAGGCGAAGTTTCCAAAAGGACTTTCATATGCTAAAGAAGACTCACAGGATGTGGGAAGTCTAGCTATTGTCAAGCTAAGGCTGTTTTTTCCCCCTCTAGTAAGGCATTAACATTAAGACAGTAGGGAGTTCCTGGAGAGACATTATATTCAGCCTGCCTCAAGTATTTGTCAATGGGCTGCAGGTTACAAAGAAATTTAATTTTATTTGCTATTTTCTTCTTGCTTTTGCTCCCCACATCACTATGAAGGGGAGGGTAATGTTGGGGCTCCAGGAAACAGAGTCTGTAGGTTTCTGGAGATTAGGTTATTGATAAGATGTTTTTTTTTTTGTTTTTTTTTTTTTTTGTAATTTACTAAGACATTGGTAAAGTGATGGAGACTCCTATCCTGCAGAACCGTGATCTCTATCAGTTATTTGTTTTTCCCTTTCCTTTATTCTTGGGCAGCCAGGAGTGCCTAAGGAATATCACACATATCCCACCTGGGGATGATGGTGGGGGAGGTTTGCAAGGTGTCAGCTTGCCTTATGCTCCCTCATCAGACAGAGGCCTGAAACAGGAATAACTTTTAAATGTTTTATACAAGTAAACAGTGATGTTCATGAATAAGAAGACTTGCAGATTGAACAAGTCCTGATTTTTCTCTTAATCGTAATTAAGAATTGGCAAATGCATACATAGCTCATAAAAACTAGCTTGCTGTGAGCAAGCTCTATGCTTCCAATGCTCACGTGAACTCCGTGCTCATAGGGATGAAGAACCAGCTGGTGGTTTTGCGAGTGGCTGGTTCCCTGCAAAAGAGCAAAGAAGTGATGAAGGCCATGCAGAGCCTTGTGAAGATCCCAGAAATCCAGGCCACCATGAGGGAGCTATCCAAAGAGATGATGAAGGCTGGCATCATAGAAGAAATGTTAGAAGATACTTTTTGAAAGCATGGATGATCAGGAAGAAATGGAAGAAGCAGCAGAAATGGAAGTTGACAAAATTCTGTTTGAAATCACAACAGGTGCCTTGGGCAAAGCACCTAGTAAAGTGACCGATGCCTTCCCGGAGCCCAGACCTTCAGGAGCAATGGCTGCATCAGAAGATGAGGAGGAAGAAGAGGCCCTGGAGGCCATGCAGTCCCATCTTGCCACACTCTGCAGCTAGTGGCTGCTCAGCTAGGCCCTCGGGTTCTTTCGTGGCCCACCTACTGGGAGTGGGCACACTCCTCTGAGGCAGTCACCATGTTATGTATCTCTTGCACTACACCTCTGAATCAGGCACTTTTATTCTGAGAAGGTTCTCTGCTAATATCGCTTCACTTGGCAGAGGTTTTGGGATCTCAACAGGATTGTTCTTGAGAGGTGGGGTTATAAAAGCATCACTTTCAGAATAAATCACTTTCAGTATAAAGCATCACTTTCAGTATAAATAGAAGTATCTTTTGGGGGCGAGGGCAAAGAATCTGTCTTCTCCTGAAGCACTTCTGAAGATAGAGTTGATGGCCTGAATGTTGAGGACTCTCCATGTTTTTTATCTCTAAAACACTATATAAAATGGATTTTAATAAATTTCTGCTTTAACAAAAAAAATTATTGACATAATACTGGTGAATCAAGTTGATGTATCTAGTTGTGGCATATCATTAAGGGGAGATTTAAATTCCCAATCTTTAACTTTAAAGGTTAATGCTTATTTTGCTTCTTAATGACTTTATAGTATACATGCTGATCATTTTTTGAAATATGTTAATGGAACCAATTCAAGTACCATGGGTATAAAGCTGTGGTTTGAGCCCCAAATGTCTGAGCATTGGCCATAATATAGTCTGGGTCGTGTGCTCATTAGGGTTCTTTGATTTAGTCAGTCTGGGATGGTGTCAGTTTTTAGACCTAGGGATGGGATGGCCCATGAGTGCAGACATCTTCTAATAAGATTAGTATATGAATGGTTATTTCTATTGGTAGTACTGCTTGATTGTCAACTTTTAGCAGTCTCAATTCTCCGGGTTTTAATTATTGAGTGGGGATTATGTAGGAGTCAAAATTTAGATCTTCATAATCTTTGTGCTCATAACTTCAGTATCATTGATGCCCTATAGTTTTTAAGGTTAGAGAGGGATTATTGACTCTCATAGATGTTATGATTCAAAATTAAAAGACCTATAAACTTCTCTTCCTATTAAATTACTCAATATAGTGCAAAAGAGTTCATCTTTTTAACCTGTCACTCTGTTCTCATATGTAACTCATAATTTCAATGAAAATTGCTCACCAGTGCACATGACAAAAAAGACTTAAGAGGAGAGAATTTTGTTTTTCAAACAAGTGGTTTTACCTACTTACAAAAAAGACTTGAGAACTTGGACACCCTCCAAGAGCCTCTGAATATTTTTCTTCAACAGAAATTCCAGCCCAGACGTTCAATAACCTAGGTTTGTTTTCAAAGAGGGAATAAAGAAACAAATTTCATAAAGATGGGCCAAAATTTGAAAGCAATTAATGGTGACAGTTCCAAGTGATGAGGGAGCATGAGGCAAAGCACAAGCTAGCACACAGCACCTCCCCCCGCCACCCCCACGTGGGATATGTGTGCTATTCTTTGGACACTCCTGGCTGCCCAAGAACAGGGGAAAGGAAAGAAAGCAAAATGGTTGACTGATAGAGATCATAGTCATGCAGGACAGGAGTCGCCTTCAGTTCATGGATAACTTAGTAAACTTCAAGAAAAAGGCAATCTTATCCATACTCTGATTCCCAGAAGCCTATAGACTCCAGGGCATTCCCTGGAGCCCTAATATTACCCTCATCAAGATGTAAGAGGGTTTAAGTGCTTGCCATGGTGATGTAGGAAACAAAGGCAAACGAAAAATTAAATTCCTTTACTGCCTACAGCCCATTGACAAGTCCTTGAAACAGGCAGAGTGATCTCCCTCTAGAAGCTCAGCTGCCTGGATAAGACAAAAGGGAATCTTGGCTTAACATTATCCTTCCCTCCCTGGGATCCTGTGAGTCTCCTTAAACACATAAAAATTCCTTTGTAAACCTCCTTTATCTTTAACCCCCAAGTATATGTTGGCAATTATGCTCCAACCATATGGCCCCTGTCATACATCTGAAGGGTCTCATGACTGAGGTTTTACTAAATAGTAATAAATGTTTTCCCTAACAACAGCTAGCCCCTCAAGGTCCTGGAAATCTTGTTTCCAAAATTCCTTAGAGACTTACACTGTCCCTAAGTCCCTCCCAACCTGAAGGTATATAATCAGTCACCTGTCACAGCCCCAGTGAAGCTCTTTCTGCCCACAGGTCCTGTCCCTGTGCTTTAATAAAATCACCTTTCTGCACCAAAGACTCCTTCAAGAATTCCTCCTTGGCCATCAGCTCCAAACCGTACCATTACCCCAAAACCCCATCACAAGGACTTTACTTCATTTTATCAGTAACACTACTGCTCTTTCCATATTTTATTGTCAAACATTGGAGAAGAGGAGGAAAAAGGGACCTGGCAATTGAAGAGAAAATTCAATCGAAAGGAGTATTCAAAAGCCGTGTTCAGAGTAGAGGAAAAATAAGGAAAGAATCAGCCACAGCCAGGGGACACTGGAAAATTAGCAAATAACAGCAGATGACAAACAGGAGCATAAAAAAGTTCTATTCATGGACTTCAAACTTTGAAAGGTGTATTATAGACCAAGATCAGCTGAGAAGCTGATCTCAACAACAGGTAGAGAAGTTGTTTTAAATGAATTTATACCAACAAACCTGAAAAGATTACATCCCTAGGTGCCAAAGTGAATTGGTCATAAATCTCTGAGGGCACTATGTAGAATTTCTGGGGAATCTTGGAAAATAAGCATTGAGCCAGAAAAGTAAAATCACTTTGTCCTGGTTTCCTTTAAAAAAGGGGGAAAAGATAGTTCTTATTTGCTGGGTCCTTTAACTGTTCTGAGCCTCTGGTGCTTCTGTAAATTGATGACTATTTTCTAACACTATCATCCATCAGAATTGTTTTGAGAGTTAAATAAGATATGCAAGTTAATCACAAATTCTAAATCAATATAAAAATATTACCAATTATTTAAATGCTTTTCTTCTTTGCATGTTCATTACACATGCCTCTGTTATAGAGTTTAACATGTTGCATGATGGAGAAGTTTATGTCCAGTGTCCTGATTACAATGTGAGATACTCAAGAAAAGGGACTATGACTTATTTTTTCAGATGACCCCACAACCCAAAACACTGATTAGCATTTTTAGTGGGGGTTTAGTTAATTTTTGTTGAATGAGGCAAGATAAAAAAAATAATCCCAGGAAGCCATGCTACAAATCAAAATGCACACAGGATGATATTTAACTGAGATAAATATAAACCCTACATTTAGGTCTGCACAGTTATAGGGGTAATTATATAAATAAACTAGTAAATTATATAAATAAACTAGTAAATTATTAAATAGTAAAATTATATATTATATAATATATAATAAATTATATAATAATTATTAAATAGTAAAATTATATAAATAAACTAGTAAAGTCCTAGCCCAGAGTTCACAGTAAAAACTTCCGGGAACCCTAGTCAACCATAAAGAGACAGATGAAATTTTCAATAATATTAATTATTAATTTTGTCAATAGTACTTGGCATCCAAATCAAGAGAAATGATAATCTCATGCATTCAGCACAGGTTGAATCACATCTTATTTTTATTTTCTTTCAATCACATTTTAAAACAGAATTGACAAACTAGACTAACTTCACATGCCTGCCATTTAAGAGAGTATATTACAGAGTTGAAAGAGCCCAAGTAGGGCCCAAGGGAAGAGAGAAATAAAAGATAGACTTGAGCTGTCTTCGGATATTTAAAAGCTATCCAAGGGTGCCTGGGTGGCTCAGTTGGCTAAGCATCTGACTTCAGCTCAGGTCATGATCTCACTGTTCATGGGTTTGAGCCCTGTGTCGGGTTCTGTGCTGACAGCTCAGAGCCTGGAGTCTACTTCAGATTCTGCGTCTCCCTCTCTCTCTCTGTTCTCCTCTCTCTCTCAAAAATAAATTAAGATTAAAAATAAAAATAATAATAATAAAAGCTATCCAGTGTTGCCCTTGTAGGTAAAACTTAGACCAAAAAAAATTGTACTTCCAAATTGGGTTGTCACATGTCAAATTCAGATGCAGTATAAACAGGAATATACTAATGATAACAGCTCTCCAACAGTGGAACAGACTCTTCTACAAGATGGAGAGACTGTCAAAGAAACATTCAGGCACAGGCTGAATGCCTATAGTTTAGACATTTCTTGTACTCCTGTCTATGTCTAGCATGGTGCTCATCACACAATCCATATTCCCCAAATATTTTTCACAGATTGATGCCAAAGTAAATAATCATATGTAACTATGAGTATATGTCTACTTTGCCCAGTAGAATTTAGAACTGAGCCAATCATTCAGTCATGATCTCCATATCTAATTCACTGTGTACTCCCATCAATAAAATTTTTGAACATGTATTCCTAATATGCACATTTATTTCTAAATTCCATGCTATACAACTATACTAATCAGCACATTTTGTACATATATATAAGACACATATATAGGTGAAGGTGTGGGATAAAGAAAAAGAAATATTAATGTATTTTCTTTCTGTACACAATAACTCAGTGTGGCCAACCCACTTTGCAAAGCAGTGGTGGACAATTAAGGAGCTCAGTTTACCTCTATCTCAAATACTTGCATATTTTGGACCCTTCCTGATGTTAATTACCTACATATTAATCTTAAAGTTTTCCATTTCCCTTTTCTCATGTAGAAAAAACTAGTTACATCAGGTTTTTGTTTTGTTTTGTTTGCTTCTGTTTTTTGAAGAAAGTTAAGTAATTTTTTTTAGAATATCTGTATATGTTTCTTGTAAGCCTTAAAAAATAATTTTAAAAATGAGTTTCCTGGTTTTGATCCATGTTTTTGATCCAATTTTTCTGAATGGTTTTGATCCAGGTTTTCTATCTTGTGTCTTAAAAGCAGGTGTTGTTCCCTTATAAATATAATACATTTTTCAAAATTGCAACTGTCTGGTGATGAGAAATTCACATGAATAGCATCAACCAGAATGGAATCACTAATTCATCCTCCTTTCTGTCAAACTTTCAACCGAATCCCAAAGTCCCAACATAAACCTAGCAGCCTTGTTTGAATTTTTAGATGCTCTCTGATTTACCAATATTTTCTCCCTTTCCTGGAAGATTTGAACTATTTTAAAATGAATTGTTATGCAATATGATGCCACACAGTCCCATGATTCCTCTTTATTCTTAGAAACTTTCTTCTATGACTTAGTAAGTGACTACAATTTATTTATTGCAAAATTTGTGAATCATGTTGCTCTGTCATGAACCAGCAGAGGCAGCAGCAAGAGACAAGCAAGTTTCATCTGAAAAGTTTACTTCCAGTTACTTACGGGGCTCACAAAACTCCCACATTCAGACCTTGTCCTCATTGGGAAGAAGTGTTGTCCTAATAATCAGGAAAACCTGGGTGTTAAGCAATGGCCCCACTTAGATCCAATCTCTTGCCTAAGGTTTCTTGGGATTCCTGTAGCAACAGAGGAGGAAAACTCTCTTTGGTACTAGTCCCACCTTGGGCCTCCAGGGACTCCTGTTTTCTCAAACCCTAAAGAAATAGAGCCTACAGACTGAGGTGGGTGGGGTGGTAGCAAGGAGGGAAAAAGAAAAAAAGTTGCTTCTTGTCCAGCTTCCACTCACCAAATCTGTTTCTCTCAGAGCCAATACAAGACAAAACACTGGTTTACTGAGTCTCTTACTGCTCTGCTCTTTGGGTGTCCTGACACCATATCAATCAGCTACTGAACGTCCATTTCTTCCATTGTAAAGAAGACACATTATGAGGATGGTGCTCCTATTACCTTTTGGTGATTCTGTTTTCTGCACTTAATCTCACTTAATCTTCATGTTAGCCTTATGAGGCAGTTTTTATTGTTCCCATTTTACAGATGAGGAAACTGAGGCTTAGTGAGATTCAGGAACACAGTCAAGGTCATATAGGTACAAAGGAGGGGGCCCTGGGCCTTGAATGAAACCTGTGCTACTCCATAGTACCATGCTCTACACCTCTCTTGGGAATATGAGTAATACCACCTCTTTGGGTAAACTTCCAGTAGTGGCAATCCTGGATAGTAGGGTAGCTCTATTTTTAACATTTTGAGGAACCTCCATACTGTTTGCCACAGTGGCTACACCAGTTTGCATTCCCACTAACAGTGAATGAGTAATCCTGTTCTCCACATCATCGCCATCAACTCTTGTTTCTTGTGTTGTTGATTTTAGCCATTCTGACAGGTGTGAGGTGATAGCTCATTGTAGTTTTGATTTGCATTTCCCAGATGGTAAGTGATGATGAACATCTTTTTGTGTATCTTTTGGCCAGCTGTGTGTCTTCTTTGGAGAAATGTCTGTTTATGTCTTCTGCCCATTTTTGAATTGGATTATTTACTAAATTGTACACCTGGAACCAATATAACACTGTATGTTATCTAACTGGAATTAAAATAAAAACTTCTTTAGGAAAGTAATACAGTCTCACAGTTATACCTTACAAAGCACTTTGATCTTTAATATCCCCACGAGAAAAAATCCATGAGGTAAACAGGACAAAATTAACACCTGCTTCCTATCCCTCTATACCTCTTTAGCCCCCATTTGAAAACAGTAAGGAAAATAAAGTTCAGAAAATGCAAAGGATTTTTCTAAGATCATGTAGATAGTAAACAGAGTTGGGATTGAATGGGCTTTCATCCTGTGATTGCTTCACCATGCTTCTTTGTCACCTAGAGATAGAGATCCAGCTTTGCCTCTAACTAGCACTTTAACCCTAAAATGGTCATCTAAACTCTACGGTTTTTGCATATGCAAGATAGATGGGAATAACAATGATAATAATCAATACCTACAATAATTACCTCACAGTGTTTGAATGAAATATATACATAGGTATTTATGGAACAAGTACATAATACACAAACCAAGATAATTTTATTATTAAGACTATTCTGTCGGAGAGCCTGAGTGGCTCAGTTGGTTAAGTGCCCAACTTTGGCTCACGTCATGATCTCATGGTTCGTGAGTTGGAGCCCCATGTCAGGTTCTGTGCTGATAGCTCGGAGGCTGGAGCCTGTTTCAGATTCTGTGTCTCCCTCTCTCTCTGCCCCTCCCCTGCTCATACTCTGTCTCTCCGTCTCTCAAAAATAAATAAACATTAAAAAAAAAAGACTATCCTGGGTTAGAAACTGGATTGTCCAGCTTCTGGCAAAATTGCTAGACAGGGAAAGTTGGTATTTAGAAGTATCCATCTCCCCACCTCCCAATTCCCAGGTAGCACACACTCTCTAGCTGCCTTTGGTCTGCCTCTCAGAAAAGAATTTTGCCTGAAAAGACATTCAAAGTTATATAAGCATCAGGAGATCTTCTATATTAACCTAAATTTTTGATGAGGCCGCTGGTCTCCACTGTCCCGTGAGGTGGTATTTACCTACTCGGGAAGCCATCCACAGCTTGTTCCCCTCTGTATGGGACTTAGAAGCAGTTTTGTTGTACTTTATTATTTTTTTCTTTTCTTTTTTTTAAATTTTTTTTTAACGTTTATTTATTTTTGAGACAGAGAGAGACAGAGCATGAACAGGGGAGGGGCAGAGAGAGAGGGAGACACAGAATCTGAAACAGGCTCCAGGCTCTGAGCTGTCAGCACAGAGCCCGACATGGGGCTCAAACTCACGGACCATGAGATCATGACCTGAGCCGAAGTTGGACACTTAACTGACCAAGCCACCCAGGCGCCCCAGTTTTGTTGTACTTTAGAGGGAAATCTTGAAAGCTGGATGAGTTGTCCTTACACCACTATGAACTGTCCCAGTACCCATTTGATATAGTTGATAACAAAGATCAATGAAGTAGTTTGAAAGGAAGAAAGAGAATCTTTGCACTGATCCAGGACATGGGAACAAGAAAGTAGTGCTTTCTTTCTGCAATTTGTGAAACAAAAAGGTAAACTGTTTCTATTCTATTAAGAAATTGTTCCAAAGGAGTGTGTGTGTGTGTGTGTGTGTGTGTGTGTGTGTGTGTGTGTGTTGTGATATGGAAGATAACAAGCAGCATTTGAGAGAACAGGTAATCATTTCATTGCTAGATTTATTCATTCAACATTTTTTGGGTGTTAATACTGCTCTAGGTAATGGACATGGAATGCTGAATAAGACAGATAGCTTGTCCACACTCTCATGGAGTTTGCATTCCAGATGGACAGCCAACATTGATCAAGCAATTACAAGTTCATTTGGTGTTACAAAGGAGAAAAACAGACTTCCATTATGACTTTATTTGTGAGCACATTGCAATGTCTTGAAGTTCTTACTTACAAAGATCAAGTAGAAGCTACGGCTACATGCTAGAGAATTCCAAATGATTTCCAACAATGAAAAACTTGAACTTCTTAAATAGTAACTATTCTAAAAAACAAAAAACAAAAAAACAAAATACTAGAATGGCTAATCTTGGCTCTCAGTTTCTGTAAGGCCAATATAAAGGAAAGAGGAGATACACAACATTATCTTGACCTCACTGACCACTAGATAGCCCAGGAAACAGTGCATACAATATGGTAGAAGGAAGGATCAAAGAATGTATTTTATAAGGATAATGAATTCTGCTGACTTTTCCCCTTCTGGGTTATAATAATTTCAGCCTTTTTTTGTAATCATACCCTGTTGGAAAGCCACATGGCTTGGACTGATTTTTGCCTACTACAGATTTTGGTTTCCAAAAGTACATCTCCATGACTAAGGAAATGAGCAGTCCCAGGTTGGCTGACTCCATTAGGAACACTTAAAATTTGATTGCACAATTGTATGGCCGACTGGGGGCTTAGCATCAACTAGAATTTTCCCATTGGCATCTGACTTTGAAGATATCATATTGCTTGGGGAAGAAAGCGGGAGTAGTTATAATTTTCACGGGACTTATGGAGTTTTAGTATTGGAAGAAGAACTTGGAGACCATCTACTTTGACCCTCTACCCAACGTAAGACTCTCCTGAGCTTGATGCATGATATTCATTCTTTGCATACACATGAGAAAGAGAACCTACTATCTAATTTTTGAGAAATTCTGTTATTCTTTCCTATACTAGAAAAAAATCTACCACCATGGTCTTAGGTGTGTCCACTAGAGCACCATAAAACAAATCAGAAAGAATCTCACTTCTATTGAATGATTTTCTTCCCTCCCATAAGTCTTTTCTATCCTAAACACAACACCCCCTTTTTTTCTCCATAGCAAATGCAACATGATCCTCCAAACTACTACCATATTGAATCATGGAGATGGAGGAGATGGGAGAGGAGCAAAATGTTTGTGTCTCTTCGGTAACATACCTGCTATATCTCTCAGTTTTGTAACATCAGCAGGTTTGATCAGAATACGACCTGTGCCCCCATTCACGCTGACAATTAAACTTGAAAGAGCTACTTTAGCTGTAAAGGTAAAGGCAGAATTTCTCCATTCATACTGCCAGATGTGGTGACTTGCCACTTGATTCTCTTTGGTTCTAGAAAATGCCCAAGAAAATAATATTGACTCTAAAATTACACTCTCAGTTTGAAGATGCTGCCACACTGTTGAGTCACAAGAATATATTATTTTTTAATCTCTATTTTGCTACAAATTTTAGTAGCTTTGGCAAAGGGAATATAAAAACAGGCAGTCCCCAACTTATAGGGTTGTTTTCCAAAAGTTGGTTGTTTGGAATGTATTTTACATGCATGTTAAATTTCCTGGCTAGCCTACCAAAGACTTTTTAACCCCCGAAATGCCTGACATTGTAATACCATATCAGAAATAACCTGCAAACCAGAATGCATTCTCCATTTTCTGGCTTAACATGTACCTTAAGCACTGGACCACCAGGAATACTTTAGTAGCCAACACTACGTTTAACAATATTTTTCTAAATTAATATGTCCAAGTGACTACTGGGAATACCGGGAATGTTTCATACTTCCCCTCTCCTATCCAATTGAGTTAAGGATTCCCTGCTCCAGCCAGCCAAACACATAACCCAGGGACTCTTGCAACCTGGGCCTGGCGGTGGCTGGAAAGGTGAGATTCAGCGATAGATGCTACAGACCTTCTGGAAAAAAATAATACCTTCTCAATCTTAATTAGTTCTATTTGGGCTCCTGTTCTTTTCATCCATGTCAGCCTGATTTGGTGTCTTTTTTTTAAGTTTACTTATTTATTTTGAGAGAGAGAGCAAGCAGGGGAGGGGCAGAGAGAGAAAGAGAGAGAGAATACCAAGCAGGCTCTGTCCTGTCAGCACAGAGCCTGACACGGGGCTCCATCTGATGAACTGTGAGATCATTCCCTGAGCCAGAATCAAGAGTCTGATACTTAACCGACTGAGCCACCCAGGCACTCCATGATTCAATGTCTTATTCATTCTCAATCTCTCTCTCTTTCTCTCTAAATTCCTGGGCATCACAATGAAGTCTCTTAAGTTTTGTTTCACTTGTCCCTAAAGTACTCTCCAAGGTTTTAGCTGTTTTCTAAGGATTTTGCCCCAGTGGTAGCAAAATGAGTGAGTGAATGAATAAATGAATGAATTAATAAATTACTTCTAGTCACAAAGAAGAAACAAGTACTATAAAAAATCTCTCTTGTGGTATTTTCTGCGCCTCAACCTCTCTCCCCTTTCTCTGTCTCACCGACACCTGGAAGGAAGAGGTAGAATCACCTTGACCCCATTGGTGGGTCAGGTAAAATACAGGAAAAGCAAGGACAAGCCATTCTAGACTTTAAAGGGAAAATGGTGACATCCATCAGCATCTGACTTATACTAAGACAGGAAAACAGGGATTTTGTGGGAGATGGGAACGAGGAGTTGGGACATAACCTTGCTGTTTTTCCTTTTTCCCTGCTTCTCTTTTCACAAAGGAGCAGGTGTTTCTAACCCTTTCCAAGATCCCACTACCAGATTCTTCTTTGCCTCCCCCTCGGGGATATGCTTGGCTACTGCAGGAGCACAGTTCCTTATCTGCAAGTCCAAAATTCAAACAGCTCTGAACGTTGACAGTTTTCTGTTAACCCCTGGAAGAACTTCATCCCAATTGATGTGAGGTTGGTCTTTATTTATTGATACATTTACTACAAAGATGTTGGTTACCAATGTGACTGTGTTTAAGGTACAGCCCCAGATCCTACGTAGCTATAAGAAAATATATGTATATTAAAAGCTGAAAATTTCTGAATTCTAAAATACATCTGGCCCCAAAAGTTTCTGGGTAAGGGATTGTGGCCCTTTATGCCCTATTTTCCTGCACCTTCGTCTTCCCCAGCAAAGTGTAGAAGTTATGAGCATAAACTCTGGTGCCCCAGGCTGGATTCAAATCCTGTGTCTGATAGTTGTGTGTGAACTTGCTCAATTTGCTTTACCTCTCTGCCTGTTTCCTCATTTAAATGGGGATAATAATAGTGCCTACCTCAGTGTTGTTGTGAAGATTAAAATGAGCTGATCTATGTAAAGTGTTTAGAATAATTCTTGGCACATAGTAAGCGCCTTATGTTCACTATTACCATCATCCTACCTACAAATATTATCTTTCACCACCACTTACAAATGTTATCTAATTTCTGCACATAAAAGTCCTATTCTACCCTGCCTCCCCATAGTTAACCCTCTGTCAGCTTCCTTCCATTCTCTGTCATAAAGCAAAACCATACTTTCTCTTTAGAGATCATACTTTGTACTTCCCGTTTACTCTTTAACTTGCTAAAACTGGTTAGTTGTCCCATTACTTAACTCTATGATAACTGCCTCCTAGAGATCCTTAATGACTCAACCACCTATATAAAGGTTGTGGTTCAGTTTTTATTCTGCTTGATATTTCTGTAACATATTTCTGTAATGAATAGACTCTTCTCCTATCTTGCCTCTATTCTAACTCTCCTGAGACCTGCTCATTAAAGGTTCACCTTCCCAAGGATTCTGTTCTTGGGAGTAGTCCTTACTGAACACTACCAGGCTCCTTAGGAAACCTCATCCAGTGTTGGTCTTTCTGTGTCTGGTATATTTTAGTTAGTGTAATGTCCTCAAGATCCTGCATGACTCCACTTATATGAGGTAACTAAAACTGTCAAGTACATAGAATCAAAGAGTGGAATGGTAGTTGCTAAGGGCTAAAGGGGAGGGAAATGGGGAATTGTAATCAATGGGCATAAAGTTTCAATTAAACAAGGTGAATAAGCTCTAGAGATCTGCTGTACATTGTTTACCAACGGGCAACAATAGTTTGTTGCACACTTAATGTATCGTACACTTAAAACTTTAAGTGCGTAGATCTCTAATGTTATTACCACAACAGCTTAAAATTCAAAAAATAAAAATAACACATAATACTTAAGAGAAAGAATAGAAACTGGCATTTGTGTAATGGACAACTAGATATGGTAAGTTTTTCTTAGAATTTTCTACAAGGAAAAGCAGTTATTGGGGAAAAATGCCTAATATTCATATTTAAAATGAAAAAGAATAGCATATTATGGTTTTTGTGCAAGATACTTATTTTTCTCTTGAACAATATTAGAACAAATTATTGTGCAGTTCAGTAACATAATGAGCACATAATGGACTTAATCTTTTAAAGGTCAATTCTGGCACAATCTTAATAAAGGAATATAGGCCATTAGGTTTTTATCTTACTGCTTTCTCAAACTGCCTCAAATTTCACATTGTCCTTTTAATGTTCTTCAGTGAATTATATAAATTTTATTAAAATTTAAGTCTCATAAAATGTACCTATATTGATTCATTTAGTTAGGTTCTATTACTATTAATCGTATCATCAATGAATCATATTTAAAAGGAATTTTAAAAAGGTATTCTTTATTTCTGGGCTAAACTAATATTTCCTAACAGAGTCACAAGGAAGTGTTTCAAGTACTGAAATATAAATGAAATTGAATTTTGTGATACAAATTCTTTTTGGTGGAGAAACCAATTAGAAAAATTAAAAAGAAAGAAAATCTCATCCAATTTAACATGTCGGCTGTCATCTGGGTAATAATGACTACAGACTTGGTCATTAACCCTGAACTCTTCCTTATGCTTCAGACTATGTTTCCTATTGCTTCACAGACATGTCCACTTGGAGCCTCAAACTCAACTCATCTCATCCGAACTCATTATCTTCTCGCTGACATCCTGCCCCCAGTCTCCACTCAACCCCCAAAGAATCCCACAACATTTGACTCCCTCATTCTTTTTTTTTTTAATTTTTTTTAACGTTTATTTATTTTTGAGACAGAGAGAGACAGAGCATGAACGGGGGAAGGTCAGAGAGAGGGAGACACAGAATCTGAAACAGGCTCCAGGCTCTGAGCGGTCAGCACAGAGCCTGACGCGGGGCTCAAACTCACGGACCATGAGATCTTGACCTGAGCCGAAGTCGGATGCCCAACCGACTGAGCCACCCAGGTGCCCCGACTCCCTCATTCTTAATCTCAGTTTTAAAGACATGGCACTTCACCAACTACCTTAAGCTAGTTCTGAAACTCCGAGTCTGCACTTTGCTTTACCTCAGTAAGTCACTCAGTAAGTCACTAAATCCCATCAATTTTTTTCACAGTCATCACTAGAATCTAACTACTGCTTTAGTCAAGGCTTCCACCAACTACAATGCAAACCAGTGGCTTCACATGTTAGATCATGACCCACAGTAAAAAATATACTTTACAATGTACCCTAGGATACAGACATATTTATGTATGTATGTGTTCTATTTTAACTCACTTTTCAAAAAGGATAGTTGTGATATAATACATTGATTTCATGATCTACCAATGGCTTACAACCTACAGTTTGTGTGTGTGTGTGTGTGTGTGTGTGTGTGTGTGTGTGTATGTATGTATATGTATATATATTTTTAAGTTTATTTATTTATTTTGAAAGAGACAGCGACAGTGCAAGTGGGAAAGGGTCAGAGAGAGGGAGACAGAGAATCCCAAGCAAGCTCTATGCAGCCAGTGCAGAACCCAATGCAGGGCTTGAACCCCAAAACCATGAGATCATGAGCTGAGTTGAAATTAAGAGTCAGACACTTAACCAGTTGAGCCACCCAGGCACCCCTAAAACCTGCAGTTTGAAAAGCACTAACCTAGAATAATGGCCTTTACCCACTCACTCCCATGTCTGTAACAGTGGCTCTATACATTAACACTTCCTGTGTGTGTATTAGAATCTCCAAGGGCAGAGGTTGTAATGTGAAGAAGAAAATGGCCTCCTACAGGTGGTTCTGATACCTCCCGTATGTTCTACTTAGCTATGGAAACAATAATGAATATTTATTAAGCATCTACTTATTAGGCTGTATACATAAGGCATACAGCAGTGGACCCAATAAGCATGCTTCATTTATTTGGCTTTTATATTTACGTTTACTTGGAGTCCTCACAGGTCTAAACACTTCCAGCATTTTCACACCTCCATGACTTTGCATCTCCTCTCCTCCCTGCTTAGAATGCCTTTCATACTCCCTTTCAGCAGGTGAATGTCTACCATTAGTAATGTATGTAAAAATCTATTTCTTTACCAAAGTCAATTCAGTAATAGGGGTACCTAAGGCTAGTCTATGTGCCTCTTCAGTTACTCTGTTTCCTGGTGAAAGTGGTTCTAGCAATGGCTCCTGCCATTTCTTCTAGCTCACCCCATATAACTTGGGTGCGATGGCCTTATGTCGTTCTGATTTGTTCTGATTCAGAGGTAGTGGAAGTCAGGCTCAAGATTGGTTAATGAACAAGGAGAAAGATAAATCTGAGCAGTGAGGCCTGCAGGCTTTGCAACCACATGGCTTTCTTTCTTTCTTCCAATGTTTTTATTTACTTTTGAGAGAGTGAAAGTGGGGGAGGGGCAGAGAGAGGGAGACAGAGGGTCTGAAGCAAGCTCTGCACTGACAGCAGTGAGCCTGATGTGGGGCTTGAACTCATGAACTGCGAAATCATGACCTGAGCCAAAGTTGGGATGCTCAGCACACTAAGCCACCCAGGTGCCCCACCATATGACTTTCTAATCAAAAGTTTCCATCCTAATAAATTCAGAGTTTTCTGCTCATCCCTCTCCAACACAACAGAGGTACTGGGATGAGCCCCACTTTAAGGAAAGAAGAGCTGGGGCACAGAAAGACAGAGTAATTTGCGCAAGGCACATAACCAATGAGTAGTAGAGTCCATAGTTTGAAAATAGCCCTACAGATGAAAATGTGTAACTTGCCTCTGCTTTTGTATTAAGAGAAATAAAGACCAAGGCTCCAGTTCATACTTGTCCACCCAATGGTCTGATTTTTCCTGTCCTCTAATGAAGTGGTCTCCAAACCTTTTTTTGTGCACATTCCCAATCAGCACTCTAAAATATATGTGTGTGTATGTTTTACAGATACGTACTATTGTATTAATATACCACGTAAATTATAAAACACACAGAAACAGAAATCCAGAGTATGAAGTTCTAAAATCACAAGTCACAAGTTCTAATATTTTTTCTGCACCACAAACTATTGCCTTGGACACTGTACTTTGGAGACCACCTATGAAGTATCACACTTAATAGAAAAACATGTTTTCCTTCATATGCAGAAACAATATAAATCCGCAAGCAGGATTTGTTCACGGAGTTGCTCATCAGGGTGCAGTGTTGGTCTCCATGTCACATTCCCCAGGGCACCTTGAACATGAAAGGCAAGCATTTGCAGTTTGAGATGGCCAACGTGGATTATAACATGCCACAGATTATGACTTAGCGTGCCCTAGAAACTGCTGGGCTACAGAAGTTCTTGAGTATGGGGTCAGTTAGGAGTGGTAGCAGGAGGACCAGATTAATAGCTAATAAGAGCTCGAAGTAATTTGACCTCTGCCTAAAATAGCCATGGGACTTGGGTGAAACATTTAATGACAAGTCTTTTAATTACATTGCATTTGCAGGTATTAGATTCACTGATGTCCATAATAACCCTGTGAAATAAGTAGGGCAGACACTACCACCTTCATTTGACAAATGCACACAGGCTTAAAGAGGGTAAGTAACCCTTCCGAATTGTATGAGGTATAACAACAGGCTTCCCCGTGGCATTTTTGACTCATATACTGCCTTGCTGTCTCTCTCTCTCTCTCTCTCAAAATAAATAAACATTAAAAAAAACATTTTAAATATCTTTAAACTTTTTATAGTGTTTATTTTATTTCTGAAGGAGAGAGACAGAGAGAGACAGAGAGAGAGAGAGACAGAATGTGAACGGGGGAGGGGCAGAGAGAGAGGGAGACACAGAATGTGAAATAGGCTCCAGGCTCTGAGCTGTTAGCACAGAGCCTGACGTGGGGCTCAAACTCACGAACTGCGAGATCATGACTGAGCCGAAGTCAGACACTTAACCGACTGAGCCACCCAGGCACCCCAACCATTTTAAATACCTTAATTTTGTTTTAGGAAGTGAAGCCCAAAGAGAGAGCACTAGGGAGGGGGCAGAGAGAGAGGGAGACAGAAGATCCAAAGTGAGCTGTATGTGTTGACAGCAGAGATCCTGATGTGGAGCTTGAACTCACGAAACGAGATCATGACCTGAGCTGAAGTCAGATGCTTAACCGACTCAGCCACCCAGGCAGCGCTAAAATGGTTTTCTATTTGACAGAAAAACCGTGAAGATAGTCCAGGTAGTTCCTATACACCCCACCCCCAGTTTCCCCAATGTTTTACTTTTCTAGAGCAGTCATGACAAGCACCACAGACTGGGTGGCTTAAATAATACATTTATTTTCGCACAGTTCTGGAAGCTAGAGTCCTAGATCAAAGTACAGTCTAAGTTGGATTCTTCTGTGGCCTTTTTCCTTGACTTGCAGCTGGCCCCCTCCTCTCACTGTGTCCTCTGCTGCTTGTCCTTTGGTCTGTGTGTTGTCTTAAACTCCTTTTTTTTTCAAGTTTATTTATTTATTCTGAGAGAGACAGAGATAGCACAAGTAGGGGAAGGACAAAGAGAGAGGGAGACAGAGAAGCCCAAGCAAGCTCTGCATTGCCAGCACAGAGCCCGATGCAGGACTTGAACTTACAAAACCGTGAGATCATGATGTGAGCTGAAACCAAGAGTCAGACATTTAACCGACTGAGCCACTCAGGTGCCCCATAGTCTCCTCTTCTTACAAGGACACCAGTTATACTGGATTAAAGTCCACCCTAATGACCTTATTTTTTTAACTAAGTTACCTCCTTAAAGGCTTTATCTTCTAATAGTCATATTCTGAGGTACTGAGAGTGAGAGCTTCAACATATGAATTTGGGAGGCACACAGCTCAGTCCACAATGCACTATTATTATATTAATATGGTTCATTTGTCATAATCAGTAAACCAATATTGAAACATTATTAACTAAAGTGTATACTTTATCCCTATTTCCTTAGTTTTTACCTAATGACCTTTTACCCAATGACCATCCAGGAGACCGTAGTACATTTTATTATTGGTATGGACTGAATTGTACTCACCCCACCACAAATTCTTATATCAAAACCCTGCCCCCTAACATGATGGCATTTGGGGGAGAGGCCCTCGTAAGGTAACTAGGCTAAGATGAGGTCATAAAGGTGGGGCCCTCATAGCAGGATTAGTGCCCTTCTAAGAAGAGATAGAGAGCTCAGAGTGTTCCTCTCTTTTCCTACCCTGTGGGGATCCAGTGAGAAGACTGCCATCTGCAATCCAGAAGGAGAATCCACACCAGGAACCAAATCTGCCAGCACCCTGACAGTGGACTTCCCAGCCTCCAGAACTGGGAGAAATAAACGTCTGCATAAGCCACTCCACTTAATGGTATTTCATTATGGCATCCTGAGCAGACAACAACACTCATCATGTCTCCTTAGGCTCCTCTTGACTCTGACATTCTCAAAGTTTCTTTGTTTTTGACAACTTTGACAGTTTTTTTTTTTTAATTTTTTTTTTCAACGTTTATTTATTTTTGGGACAGAGAGAGACAGAGCATGAACGGGGGAGGGGCAGAGAGAGAGGGAGACACAGAATTGGAAACAGGCTCCAGGCTCTGAGCCATCAGCCCAGAGCCCGACGCGGGGCTCGAACTCACGGACCGCAAGATCCTGACCTGGCTGAAGTCGGACGCTTAACCGACTGCGCCACCCAGGCGCCCCAACTTTGACAGTTTTAAGAGTACTGGTCAGGTATTTTGTATATTGTCCCTCAATTGGGACTTCTCTGATGTTTTTCTCATGATCAGACTAGGGTTTGGGGTGTTTGGGACGAAGAACACAGAGGTAAATGCCCTACTTATCAAATCATATCAAGGGTACATACTATCAACATGACTTATCATTATTGATATTAACCTTGATCACCGGGATAAGGTAAGGCTTTTCAGGTTTCTGTATTGTAAAGTTACTATTTTTCTCCCTTCAGTACTGTGCTTTTTGAAGGGAAGTCACTATGTGCAGCCCACACTTAAGGAGTGAGGCGTTATGGAGCTTCACATTTTTATCTGTAAACCAGCAGTGTTGTTGACTTCTAAATTGACAGTTTATTCCTCATAATCAGTGATTAAAAATGAAGTCTATAGTCACAGAACAGGGGGAGAGCATGATCACTTAGATTCAAACTTGTCATTTCAACTTCCTTAGCTCTCTAAACTGATAGACTACAAAAAAAACATTGTGAGTGTAGGGCAATGTAATGGTCTACCTCCTTGCAAGTTGTCCTTAAGAATATTGATCAGACTTGGACACATCACTTAGTCCTGGTGTTCAGACTCAACTCTGATAGCTTCTGGACATCTGTTTTTGACACTGATGACAGAGAATTGGATACAACTCGCTGGTTTTAGTAATTAGCATTCAATAATCATGTTGATTGCTAAGTAGTTGCATCTGACAAACACAAGACACTCTTAGTACCATTTTCTATAACCAAGAGTGAAATTTGCTAGAAACTTTATCTTGAATACAAACTCTATGTAGTTTATGTTTTTTATTCCGTGTATGACACATGCATTGAAATTACATGCATGTGTAAAATAAGGCAAAACGAATGTTGAATGGAAATTGAACTCTTTATCATAGATGAATTATTCTTAAAATGTGAAGAACTGCTATTTCACATCAACTTCCTATTTCCTGCATCAGCTTTAAAGGTATTTGCATTAAGAGATTCTTAGAAGCTCAAATTATCCTAGAATAGTGGGCATTTTTCTCTTTAAATAATCAGAACATAAATTAGTTCTTTAAGAGTATTTCCTTTTTCGGGGGCGCCTGGGTGGCTCAGTAGGGTTGAGCATCCGACTTTGGCTCAGGTCATGATCTCTCAGTCTGTGAGTTCGAGCCCCGTGTCAGGCTCTGTGCTGACAGCTCGAAGCCGGGAGCCTGCTTAGGATTCTGTGCCTCCCTCTCTCTCTGCCCCTCCCCTGCTCACGCTCTGTCTCTCTCTGTCTCTCAAGAATAAATAAATGTTAAAAGCAACATATTTTTTAAAAAATAAAAGAATTTCCTTTTTTAATGATTATAAAAGTACATCTATCCATGACTTACAGCAGTGTACCTATGCAGTATGAGATTGTATTTTCCTTAAACAGTCCTCAGAGGAAACATAATTTTGTTGCCTAAAAATGAATTTAAATCAAGGTTAATCCCCATTAAACATGATTATATGGGCAAAATACCCACATTTTTAAAGGAGAGATCTATGATGTTAATTTAGAAGAGTGATTATAATTAATAACTTCCATGTTCTCAGATCTTTAAAACAATGTCAACATAATCATATCTCCTTATAATTTATGGGAGAGGAAACAAGTGATATCGTCTTAGATATGGGAAGATTTTTTGAGTGATGAAGTTTCTGAGTTGCCAAATGTTTTTCAATAGCATCATTTGGCTTATAGGTCACATTTATTCATATACTGGCTACATTCTACATATTAATTATAGGTTCTTTATTATGGAATATTTCGAATGCATAAAGATACACAGTGTCCTGTAACAAATGCCCATCACGGAGAAACATCATTAACAATTGTGTTTGAAGGGCGCCTGGGTGGCTCAGTCAGTTAAGCATCCAACTTCAGCGCAGGTCATTATCTCACAGTTTGTGAGTTCGAGCCCTGCATCAGGCTCTGTGCTGACAGCTCAGAGCCTGAAGCCTGCTTCAGATTCTGTGTCTCAGTCTCTCTCTGCCCCTCCCCCACCTCAAGAATAAGTAAACATTAAAAAAATATTTTTAATTGTGTTTGAAAAATTACAATGTTACAGTTGAGTTTCTCGGTTCCATTTCCATGACTTTCCTTCTTTCTCTAGGTCTCACTTTGCTGCAGTTGATGTACATCATCTTTGTTTTGTAGTTTCATCATATATGTCATATCCATAGATACCTATTTTATAATTTAAGATTTTATCTACATGGTATTGTACTTTGTGCATCATTCTGCAGATTTTTTTGACTCTATACATGAGTTGAAGAGAAATTAATGTTGATGCATGTAATCTAATTTATTATAATGGCTGAATGGTATTTTATTGTGTAACTACATCAGAATTTATCCATTTCCCTATTGATGGGCTTAAAAGTTGCTCCTGACTCTAGTGAAGAACGCTTCAGTGAATATCCTTGTACAATCTTGTATATGTCATCTTGTACCTATTTCTTTGGGCTATATACCTAAAAAAAAGGATTTGTTGGGTTGTATGATATAGTTAACTTCAATTTTAGCAGACATTGCCAAATTACTTTTTAGAATGATTGTAGCAGAATTCACTCCTAAGAGTAGTATATAAAAATTCCTATTTCTATATATCCTAATAATATCTTCAGATATTAAATATTTACCAATCTGATAAATATTATACTTACTTTCATTTTCCTGATAACTACCGAGATTGAACATTTCCAATGATGATTGATCATTTTTTTTTTAAATCTTTTTTTTTTTCAACGTTTTTATTTATTTTTGGGACAGAGAGAGACAGAGCATGAACGGGGGAGGGGCAGAGAGAGAGGGAGACACAGAATCGGAAACAGGCTCCAGGCTCCGAGCCATCAGCCCAGAGCCTGACGCGGGGCTCGAACCCCCGGACCGCGAGATCGTGACCTGGCTGAAGTCGGACGCTTAACCGACTGCACCACCCAGGCGCCCCTGATAGATCATTTTTACTTCTGTGAATTATTTAGTTCTTTATATATCCTGTGTAATTATGCTTTGGTATACAATTATTAACTGTCTTCTCCTTGTCCCTAAGTTGCCTTTTAATTTAACTTTAAATATATGTATTGATGAGGGAGTTATATTCTGGTCATTTAACTTTATGCCATCTTTTATTATAGAGATAATTTAATTATGATCTAGCTGAATACATCTCTAATTTCCTTTCTATCAAATCTAATAATTTTCTCCATTGAGGTCTTTTTTACTATCTACCAGTTTTGCTTTCACTTTTTTATTAGACTTTTTAAAAATTAAATTTTAAGTGATTTTTGTGGGTATATAAGAATGTTAGTGGTGATTGTTTACTAATCTTGTCTGCACCAATTTTACTGGCCCTCGATTTTCCCCACAGAAAGATATATAAATACAATAATTTTGTTTCTTCTTTTCCAGTATTAATTACTACATTTTTCTTGTTTTAGTTCATTAAGAATTCCACTACAGTATCCAGTAGTAGCACCTTCTCTTCCCAACCTTAAAGGCAATGCTACTAAAGTTTCTTTATTAAGTATGAAATTTGCTGTATTTTTTGGTAGACTCCTGTTATAGGTGTATCAGTCCAGATTTAGGGTTGGAAGTCATAGAAACTACCCTTGACTAACTTCATCTGATGTTGTACAAACCCACTTCCAAGGATGCTGCCAAGGACACCATTACAGCCATTGTTGCTTCTTGGCACTGAGTGCTGGTTCTATCATGGTCACTGCCATGGCTACCCCGAACAAAACTTCCCAACTGTTCTTACATCTTGTGGTCACTCTCAAGATTCAAAGGCCCAGATAAGAGCACCCAATTAGCTAAAGGTAGGAATTGAGCATGACTAGGTTTGACTCTTTCTTCTTGTACTATTCAGATCTAGTTTTAGTGTCAACATTGTATGAGCTTTATAAAATGAGTCAGAACACCTTCCTTTCTTTCTCTCTCTCTCTCTTGTTTTCTTCTCTTCCTCCCTCATTCCTTCTCTCCCTTCTTTCCCTTTTCCCTTTTTTTCTGCAATGATTTATATAAGTAGGAGAGTATCAGTTTCTTGAAGGTTTCATAAATTGTAAATTCATTCAGGCTGATGCCTTGTTTGGGGATGAGGATAGATGGAGAGATAAAATTTAATCATTATTTGTCTATTCAATTTTTTCTATTTCCATTTTTGGTCATTTTTTCTAGAGACTTATCAATTTCATTAAATTTTTAAATTATACAAAGATAATGCTACCATTTTAAGTTATTTTTATAGATTGGTACAATATTTATAGTTACAGCCTCTTTTACATTCCTAATACAGTTATGTATTGTGCTTTACCCTTTTTCCTGCTTAATCTTGCTAATTGTTTTTCTGTGTCATTAGATTTTTTTCAAAGAGCCAGCTTTTACATTCTCAAGTGTTTCATTTATCAAGTTCATTGCATTTATCAAGTTTTAAAAATGTGGTACAATATTTATGGCCTAAAAGGAATAGTAATTGGAATTTTTAGTCATAAGTATTAACTTCTAACAAGAGGTTACTTTTTTGTTTCGATGACACTGAAAAGTTCCCTGGAAAATATGAATTAATATTTTTTTCTATGGAGTTCTTGTGAGGAAATATTAACAGATGTACATGATTGTACAGACATTTAGATAATTTTAAATGAATGTATGCTTATATAGGATTAAACGATCACCATAATGATAAACATTGTTGCTGTGAAGATAAACATGCACACTCAGTCCTCTAAGAGTTTTCAAACTAATGAAAATTTATAGCCATTCTTTATTGTCCACCATACTGTTATGAGTTAAGGCCTTTATTAACCAAGTTCTCATGACACTGGGCACTGGTTTTTTGGGAAGAGTAAGTGACTGGCCTGGACCTTAAAACTTACTCTTCATACCAGACCACACATATGGCCCAAGGAGTGATATTTACTCTGCCCTTTTAGAGTCCGAGAAAACATTGTTTAGTGGTCTGGCATCATCTATATTTATTTGGCTCGATTTGGGACAGAGTATAATCCTAGTTCTTGATGAAAGGATTTTCATGTATTAACCTTACGGGTCATGATATTTGTGGGATTATTTCTACTCATAGAGTGATTTGTGGAAAAAATATGTACTAATCCTTAATTTAGGATTAAAATGGATATGCCCATGAGAAATGGGTCTATAAAATTCATCTGAATTTGAGAAATGCAATAAACATTCTAAAATATCTTGTTGGCTCAGTTACTTCAGTCCAAAAGCCAATTGGAGATCTGTTCTATATCAAGGTTTTTCAGCTCCTTTGTGAGAAAGGGCTGTTTTTCATTTGCTTGCAGCCTTGAAGAAGAGTCAGACAATGTCAGGGATGGTCCTCTTCAGAACCTTTAGAAGGTCTGCCTTAATGCAAGTGTTTGTCTCCCCAGGAGGAAACCAGATGAGCTAAATTTAAGGGTTAGACCAGAGAAAGTGGCTGTGTATCAGCAGATAATCCATGACTTTAGAGGTCCTCTGGCTGATTCAGAAGATGTCAAATAATAAATATCTTTCTGTTGTGTGTCAGAGTCCAGGAAGTGGGGAGTGAGATAATGTATATGAAACGACAGGTAGAATGGCTGAAAAACAGTCTTCAATAGATTCCTTCTCTACTTTCCTCATTCTCCTCTTCATCTCATCCTTGGCACACCCCTGGACTTGTCTATGCAAGCTCTAAAGGTCTGACTGAACAATGGCACTCTACAGTTAATGTTACAAGACTCTTTAACATGTTCCGATTGCCACAATTTCATTGGATGGAAGCATTTTGGTTGGCAACCAAAATAAGGCTAACGGACTTTGTCATAGAATTCCCACACCAAGTAGGACACATAAAATGACTTGGAGACCTGGTCATAGTTCCTGCAGCTATTAGTCATGATGTGTTAGTGGAACACAATCTCAAAAAGTTATTTCCTAAATGCTTTCCAAAGACCTGGTTCTTCATACAGATAGTTTTGGCCAACTGTAATGACAGGGAGAAACTAGAGTGTCAGGAAGAACAGAATTTATGCTTTAAGTTTAACTTTGTTTGGGATCAAATGTTCCTTAAAAATAAACCTTCACCTTATCCTAATTTTCATTTCAATTTCCTAGACTGGTGATTTGAGTATTGGAGATAGAGTTCTTAAACCCTGTTTATGTGGTATGAATACAGAAATGGTCTGGTTCTGAGTATTAGGATCATGATCAGTGTTTTGATATAAACTCAAAACCTCTCTATGTCACATGTTATTTTTTGAAGCATAGAAATTGGACTTTGAAAACAACATAAATCCCTTTGTTTGAGAAACTTTAAATGAGCATTGAGTTTTCTTGCCATAAAGTTCTGCACTGCCTCTAAAATGTTTCTTTAAAAAATAGCTCTGAAAACCTGAGGCTGGCAAAGAAGTTGGATAGTTGAATGGGAAAATGATAGAAAAATCTGTTTTGTGGTAAAGGAGAACAAAAAGAGGGGGGAGAGTAATTATTTTCAATTTAAAATTTATATTAAATTTCTAGCATACAGTTTTCAAGACTGGTAAAAACTTCAATTTGTTTTATTCCAACACAGTTTTAGTGTTAGATGGGTGCTAGATATCCAGTGTATGAATGTCACCTCCTTGAATTTTAATAGCAAAAGAGAGAGGAACATGAAGGAAATAAGACTCAAGCGTAGGCCCTGAAAGTTGGTGGAATGTCAAGGGCACTTGGGAATTATAAAGGTAAACTAAGAAGGAAATTGAATTTGAGCAATGATTCGGTTTTACTAACAAGTGTCAGCCAATTCTAATGTCCTGCTAATATTTTGTGATTTTATAGGTGGTAAGTTTGGATGGTGGAGACACAGGACTAGGCATCAGGGTAATGGCTGGTTGGACCCCATTAAAGCTCTGACTAATCCAAGGGCAGCTTAAGGGCATCAGGAGTATATAAGAAAGGGAGGGAGCACACAAAGGGACACCTCTCCCACTTTATAGTTTAAGCCAAAATCAGCCCTGCCTGACTACACTGTTATTTCTCAACACAGCTTGGATCCACATTACCTGTGAGTCTGTTAAAAATCTGTTTCCAGACACACTTCAAATCAGTTCAATGAGAACACTGGCAATGGGGCCTAAGAATATGAGTTTCAAACAAAACGCCTAGGTAATTCACATTCATGTTTGACCTCTGCACCAAAGAATAAGTCAAGAGTAGAAAAGCGTTATGTTAGAGAGGAACTTAGCAAACACGATGCATAAAAATGGCTGTGCTCAGGCCTTCACAGCCCTTAGGTCCAAAATTTCCTCTGCAATTGCTTTCAGAATGATTGAGAAAATTTCAAATGTAGATTTTGGGAGAAACTCTGGTATAGAAGTAAGAGAAGGGAAGAATTGCAAAATGTCAAATAAGTAGATAAATGCCACTTATTGGAAAAGAATGGCCAGAGCCAGTTTCCTGTCGCTCCGTTTCCTTTTTTGAAACTTATAGTCTATCTATAACGAGCTGACTGCATTTCCCCAAATAGACCATATTTTCCTTTGCCTCCATGCCTCTGTGTTTGTTGTTCCTCTGTCTAGAATGTCCTACTCAGAGGACAGATTTCTATTTGTCACTTATATCATAGTTCAGCGTCACTTCCTCTGGGAAGCCTGAGCACCCCAAAGTTCATAGTTTACAATTTTCTCTAATAGTAATGAATACACTCTACTGAATTAATTGCCCTTCCCATTAGCTCATATATTCTTCAGGGCATCTCTTAAACTTAAATACAGCTCAGTTCATGAATTTATTTGACAACATACAGCTTAATTCATGAAAGCTGCTCAGGAAATGCCCTTTAAATTAGTAAATGACAAATTTCTTGATGTTCCAAAACATATTCCTTAACCAAGCCGAATGTTTTCCTTGCCTAAGATCCCTTTTGGGGTAACTGAGAATTTTGGCTTAATTAATGAAACCAGTCAGCTATCCAATAGGGTGAATTAATTCCACCTTTGGTTTTCCAGAGATGGGAGAGGAACTACAAATGAGGAAGAGGAGACACGGTAATTTTGACAAAGAATTTTTGGGGTTAAATTGGTTTTGGGTACAGCCATACAATGAATGAGTAAGGCCCATATGAGGACACTGAGGATGAGGGGGCAGGAGGGAAGGTCACAGAGAGGTGAGAAAGGATGTATGTTGGGGTGTTGGAAAGCAAGCTGCTTATTTCATAATTTTACCTAGAAACAACCCTGCACTCAGAATGGAAAGATAAAACTCTCCTCCTGCAATGGCCATGGCCTCCTCATAGTTCAACACAAAACTCAAGCTGGTCCTAGCTCCACTCTATTGAATACATGAAGTAGGCTTTGGGAGCCTGGCCTCAAAATTTGACCATCCTATGGAAAAATGCATTCAAACTCCCAGGAAACAGATTTACAAACAAACTTTTGGAATCTAACCAACTCAGAAATTGAACAAGGCCTAGGATTACATTTCTCTTGTAGATCAACTTAGTAATAAAAGCATGTTATATTTGTGAAGACAAAGGTCAGGACTCTAGAGGCACAACAAGAGACATTTTATAGGATGGAAACTAGAGGCAGTCTGAGGAGCAGGAGAAACTAAAAGAAAAAAGTACATTTCTTAAACAAATAGTAACAAAATGATCAAACTTTCTGAATCTGAAGCAGACACATGATTTTATAAGTGTTCATAACAAAACATATGTGTTGGTGAACTCCAGAGAGCCTGTGGTAAGATCAATATATAAAGAGGGTGACTCAAGTTGTGCCAAAATACAAGCAAGACTTACCAGGACAAAAAAAAAAAAAAAAGGTAAAGGGTTTTGTCTAAGCCAATCTCAGTTCTAAAACTCAGTAACAAATGTTTGTTAAGCCTGTGTGTGTATGTGTGTGTGTGTTACACTTAGGTACATAAGAGGTGTTTAATAAATATTATTGGATGAATGAGTGAATGAATGAGCATTCATTGTGTGTCAAGTATTGTACTGATGCTGATGAACTATCCTAAGCACAAATGGTATTTGTTCTCATGGACATTACAGTCTAGTGGAATGACAATTAGAAGTATCATGTGTAGAAAAGGAAGTACCTGTTTCTAGTTGAGCACATGGAAGAGGGTATAATTTAAGCCAGAGGTCAAACAAAAGATACGTATGGAAGTGTGGAAGGGAGAGAAGGCAGGGGACAGGGTTGCAGTGTAGAACTGTATAGGTAGTACACTGCACAACCCAAGGGGGTGCCATTCACATATGAGTTGGCCCTGGAGGGAAGACTAGAATGGAACAGTATATGCAATAGCCTGGAATGTAGAAATGTAGTAAATGTAATCAAGAAACTATAGAAAGGCAAGAGAAAAGTCAGGTAGGAAGTACACAGTGCCCTGTTCAAGGACGGTTAAGGATTTGGGACTTTATTCTAAGGGAAAGGGAAACCACATACAGGTTTGAGATTTGTTTTGAAAAGAAATGCAACATCCCTGGTTGAAGAGTGAAGAGTGTTTTTGAGAATGGAAACAGTGAATGCTGAGCAGAGGGCTATATAGTAGGTTAGGCCACAGTGATGGGAAAGACAGCCCAGCATATGGGTTATGGTCAAAAGATGGGGCAGTTGGTTGGGTTTGCGGATTAAGAAAAGGAGTCAAGTGTGTGTAGTGGGTATGAAATTAAAAGGTGTGCAAAAAAAAAAAAAATTAAGCAGCAGAAAAAGAAATCAAGGAATCTTAATATATCACCCAGTACTCATCACAAGAGTATTCCTTAATCCCTATCATTGATTTTACCCATCCCTCCACCCACCTCCCCTCTGATAACCATCAGTTTATTCTCTATAGTGATGTATGGAAGTGTTGAAATAACATATGTATACCTGAAACTAAAGTAACATTGTATGTTAACTGTACTAGAATTAAAATAAAAACAAAAAGAAAATTACAGTTTTCAGCAGGAAAAAAAACCTTTTAATTAAAGTCTGAGACTCTCCTGGTCCTCTGTGGCTTCCTTTCCATTAGTTGATAACCAGAGAATGAGAAGAGGGACCCAATACCTACCTAGAGCAGAGCACTCTGAGGGCTCTTCCAACCTCCAATCCATACCACTAAACACCTGTTGTTAAAGCCATGGCAAATGGGCCGCAGAGGTGCTTTACTGAAACTGGGAGCCCCAATACTTAGGATGGAGCCTCCTAGATACTCCTAGATACTCCAAGCAGCCCTTCCTTCCCACGTCTTGGCCCTTACCCAAGAAACTAACATGCAGAGATGAAGATTCAACTCTAGGAATCAAAACCTTTTTTTTTTTTTTTTTTTTGCAGTTTGCACAACACTTTTTTTATTTTTTTCAATATATGAAATTTATTGTCAAATTGGTTTCCATACAACACCCAGTGCTCATCCCAAAAGGTGCCCTCTCAATACCCATCACCCCCCCCCTCCCTCCCACGCCCCATCAACCCTCAGTTTGTTCTGTTTTTAAGAGTCTCTTATGCTTTGGCGCTCTCCCACTCTAACCTCTCTCTTTTTTTTTTTCCTTCCCCTCCCCCATGGGTTCCTGTTAAGTTTCTCAGGATCCACATAAGAGTGAACACATATGGTATCTGTCTTTCTCTGTATGGCTTATTTCACTTAGCATCACACTCTCCAGTTCCGTCCACGTTGCTACAAAGGGTCATATTTCATTCTTTCTCATTGCCCTGTAGTACTCCATTGTGTATATAAACCACAATTTCTTTATCCATTCATCAGTTGATGGACATCTAGGCTCTTTCCATCATTTGGCTATTGTTGAGAGTGCTGCTATAAACGTTGGGGTACAAGTGACCCTATGCATCAGTACTCCTGTATCCCTTGGGTAAATTCCTAGCAGTGCTATTGCTGGGTCATAGAGTAGGTCTATTTTTAATTTTCTGAGGAACCTCCACACTGCTTTCCAGAGCGGCTGCACCAATTTGCATTTCCACCAACAGTGCAAGAGGGTTCCCGTTTCTCCACATCCTCTCCAGCATCTATAGTCTCCTGATTTGTTCCTTTTGGCCACTCTGACTGGCGTGAGGTGATACCTGAGTGTGGTTTTGATTTGTATTTCCCTGATAAGGAGTGATGTTGAGCATCTTTTCATGTGCTGTTGGCCATCCGGATGTCTTCTTTAGAGAAGTGTCTATTCATGTTTTCTGCCCATTTCTTCACTGGGTTATTTGTTTTTCGGGTGTGGAGTTTGGTGAGCTCTTTATAGATTTTGGATACTAGCCCTTTGTCTGATATGTCATTTGCAAAGATCTTTTCCCATTCCGTTGGTTGCCTTTTAGTTTTGTTGGTTGTTCCCTTTGCTGTGCAGAAGCTTTTTATCTTCATAAGGTCCCAGTAATTCATTTTTGCTTTTAATTCCCTTGCGTTTGGGGATGTGTTGAGTAAGAGTTTGCTACGGCTGAGGTCAGAGAGGTCTTTTCCTGCTTTCTCCTCTAGGGTTTTGATGGTTTCCTGTCTCACATTCAGGTCCTTTATCCATTTTGAGTTTATTTTTGTGAATGGTGTGAGAAAGTAGTCTAGTTTCAACCGTCTGCATGTTGCTGTCCAGTTCTCCCAGCACCATTTGTTAAAGAGGCTGTCTTTTTTCCATTGGATGTTCTTTCCTGCTTTGTCAAAGATGAGTTGGCCATACGTTTGTGGGTCTAGTTCTGGGGTTTCTATTCTATTCCATTGGTCTATGTGTCTGTTTTTGTGCCAATACCATGCTGTCTTGATGATTCCAGCTTTGTAGTAAAGGCTACAGTCTGGGATTGTGATGCCTCCCGCTTTGGTCTTCTTCTTCAAAATTCCTTTGGCTATTCGGGGCCTTTTGTGGTTCCATATGAATTTTAGGATTGCTTGTTCTAGTTTCGAGAAGAATGCTGGTGCAATTTTGATTGGGATTGCATTGAATGTGTAGATAGCTTTGGGTAGTATTGACATTTTGACAATATTTGTTCTTCCAATCCATGAGCAGGGAATGTCTTTCCATTTCTTTATATCTTCTTCAACTACCTTCATAAGCTTTCTATAGTTTTCAGCATACAGGTGTTTTACATCTTTGGTTAGATTTATCCCTAGGTATTTTATGCTTCTTGGTGCAATTGTGAATGGGATCAGTTTCTTTATTTGTCTTTCTGTTGCTTCATTGTTAGTGTATAAGAATGCAAATGATTTCTGTACATTGATTTTGTATCCTGCAACTTTCCTGAATTCATGTATCAGTTCTAGCAGACTTTTGGTGGAGTCTATCGGATTTTCCATGTATAGTATCATGTCATCTGCAAAAAGTGAAAGCTTGACTTCATCTTTGCCAATTTTGATGCCTTTGATTTCCTTTTGTCTGATTGCTGATGCTAGAACTTCCAACACTATGTTAAACAACAGCGGTGAGAGTGGGCATCCCTGTCGTGTTCCTGATCTCAGGAAAAAAGCTCTCAGTTTTTCCCCATTGAGGATGATATTAGCTGTGGGCTTTTCATAAATGGCTTTTATGATGTGTAAGTATGTTCCTTCTATCCCGACTTTCTCAAGGGTTTTTATTAAGAAAGGGTGCTGGATTTTGTCAGAGGCCTTTTCTGCATCGATTGACAGGATCATATGGTTTTTATCTTTTCTTTTATTAATGTGATGTATCACACTGATTGATTTGTGAATGTTGAACCTGCCCTGCATCCCAGGAATGAATCCCACTTGATCATGGCGAATAATTCTTTTTATATGCTGTTGAATTCGATTTGCTAGTATCTTATTGAGAATTTTTGCATCCATTTTCATCAGGGATATTGGCCTGTAGTTCTCTTTTTTTACTGGGTCTCTGTCTGGTTTAGGAATCAAAGTAATACTGGCTTCATAGAATGAGTCTGGAAGTTTTCCTTCCCTTTCTATTTCTTGGAATAGCTTGAGAAGGATAGGTATTATCTCTGCTTTAAACGTCTGGTAGAACTCCCCTGGGAAGCCATCTGTTTCTGGACTCATATTTGTTAGGAGATTTTTGATAACCGATTCAATTTCTTCGCTGGTTATGGGTCTGTTCAAACTTTCTATTTCCTCCTGATTGAGTTTTGGAAGCGTGTGGGTGTTTAGGAATTTGTCCATTTCTTCCAGGTTGTCCAATTTGTTGGCATATAATTTTTCATAGTATTCCCTGATAATTGTTTGTATCTCTGAGGGATTGGTTGTAATAATTCCATTTTCATTCATGATTTTATCTATTTGGGTCATCTCCCTTTTCTTTTTGAGAAACCTGGCTAGAGGTTTGTCAATTTTGTTATTTTTTCAAAAAACCAACTCTTGGTTTCGTTGATCTGCTCTACAGTTTTTTTAGATTCTATATTGTTTATTTCTGCTCTGATCTTTATTATTTCTCTTCTTATGCTGGGTTTAGGCTGCCTTTGCTGTTCTGCTTCTATTTCTTTTAGGTGTGCTATTAGATTTTGTATTTGGGATTTTTCTTGTTTCTTGAGATAGGCCTGGATTGCAATGTATTTTCCTCTCAGGACTGCCTTTGCTGCATCCCAAAGCGTTTGGATTGTTGTATTTTCATTTTCATTTGTTTCCATATATTTTTAAATTTCTTCTCTAATTGCCTGGTTGACCCACTCATTGTTTAGTAGGGTGTTCTTTAACCTCCATGCTTTTGGAGGTTTTCCAGACTTTTTCCTGTGGTTGATTTCAAGCTTCATAGCATTGTGGTCTGAAAGTATGCATGGTATAATTTCAATTCTTGTATACTTATGAAGGGCTGTCTTGTGACCCAGTATATGATCTATCTTGGAGAATGTTCCATGTGCACTTGAGAAGAAAGTGTATTCTGTTGCTTTGGGATGCAGAGCTCTAAATATATCTGTTAAGTCCATCTGATCCAATGTATCATTCAGGGCCCTTGTTTCTTTATTGACCGTGTGTCTAGATGATCTATCCATTTCTGTAAGTGGAGTGTTAAAGTCCCCTGCAATTACCACATTCTTATCAATAAGGTTGCTTATGTTTATGAGTAATTGTTTTATATATTTGGGGGCTCCCGTATTCAGCACATAGACATTTATAACTGTTAGCTCTTCCTGATGGGTAGACCCTGTGATTATTATATAATGCCCTTCTTCATCTCTTGTTACAGCCTTTAATTGAAAGTCTAGTTTGTCTGATAGAAGTATGGCTACTCCAGCTTTCTTTTGGCTTCCAGTGGCATGATAAATAGTTCTCCAACCCCTCACTCTCAATCTGATGGTGTCCTCAGGTCTAAAATGAGTCTCTTGTAGACAGCAAATAGATGGGTCTTGTTTTTTTATCCATTGTGATACCCTATGTCTTTTGGTTGGTGCATTTAATCCATTTATATTCAGTGTTATTATAGAAAGATACGGGTTTAGAGTCATTGTGATGTCTGTATGTTTTATGCTTGTAGCAATGTCTCTGGTACTTTGTCTCACAGGATCCCCCTTAGGATCTCTTGTAGGGCTGGTTTAGTGGTGACGAATTCCTTCAGTTTTTGTTTGTTTGGGAAGACCTTTATCTCTCCTTCTATTCTAAATGACAGACTTGCTGGATAAAGGATTCTCGGCTGCATATTTTTTCTGTTCAACACATTGAAGATCTCCTGCCAATCCTTTCTGGCCTTTCAAGTTTCAAAAGAGAGATCAGTTACGAGTCTTATAGGTCTCCCTTTATATGTTAGGGAACGTTTATCCCTTGCTGCTTTCAGAATTTTCTCTTTTTCCTTGTATTTTCCCCGTTTCACTGTGATATGTCGTGCAGAAGATCGATTCAAGTTACGTCTGAAGGGAGTTCTCTGTGCCTCTTGGATTTCAATGCCTTTTTCCTTCCCCAGTTCAGGGAAGTTCTCAGCTATTATTCGAGTACACCTTCAGCACCTTTCCCTCTCTCTTCTCTTCTGGGATACCAATTATGCATATATTATTTCTTTTTAGCGTATCACTTAGTTCTCTAATTTTCCCCTCATACTCCTGGATTTTTTTATCTCTCTTTTTCTCAGCTTCCTCTTTTTCCATAATTTTATCTTCTAGTTCACCTATTCTCTCCTCTGCCTCTTCAATCCGAGCCGTGGACGTTTCCATTTTATTTTGCATCTCGTTTAAAGTGTTTTTCAGCTCCTTCTGACTATTCCTTAGTCCCTTGATTTCTGTAGCAATAGATTCTCTGCTGTCCTCTATAGTGTTTTCAAGCCCAGCGATTAATTTTATGACTATTATTCTAAATTCACTTTCTGTTATATTATTTAAATCTTTTTTGATCAGTTCATTAGCTGTTGTTATTTCCTGGAGATCTTTTGAGGGGAATTCTTCCATTTGGTCATCTTGGATAGTCCCTGGAGTGGTGGGGACTGCAGGGTACTTCCCCTGTGCTGTGGTGTATAACTGGAGTTGGTGGGCGGGGCTCAGTCAGACCTGATGTCTGCCCCCAGCCCACCGTTGGGGCCACAGTCAGACTGGTGTGTGCCTTCTCTTTCCCTCTCCTAGGGGCAGGATTCACTGTGGGGTGGCGTGGCCCATCTGGGCTACTTGCACACTGCCAGGCTTGTGGTGCTGGGGATCTGGCATATTAGTTGGGGTGGGTAGGCAAGATGCACGGGGGCAGGAGGGGCAGGCTTAGCTCGCTTCTCCTTAGGTGATCCACTTCAGGAGGGGCCCTGTGGCAGCGGGAGGGAGTCAGACCCGCTGCCAGAGGGGTGGCTCCGCAGAAGCACAGTGTTGGATGTTTTCACAGAGCAAGCAAGTTCCCTGGCAGGAACTGGTTCCCTTTGGAATTTTGGCTGGGGGATGGGCGAGGGAGATGGCGCTGGCAAGCGCCTTTGTTCCCCACCGAGCTGAGCTCTGTGTTCCGGGGCTCAACAACTCTCCCTCCCGTTGTCCTCCAGCCCTCCCGCTTCCTGAGCAGAGCTCTTAACTTATGACCTCCCCGATGCTAAGTCCCACTTGCTGTCGGAACACACTCCATCCGGCCCCCCTGCTTTTGCCAGCCAGACTCGAGGGCTCTGCTTGGCCGGCTGGCCACCCCTCCACCCCGGCTCCCTCCCACCAGTCCGTGTAACTCACACCACCCCTCCTCCCTTCCTACCCTCTTCTGTGGGCCTCTCGTCTGTGCTTGGCTCCGGAGACTCCATTCTGCTGGTCTTTTGCCGGGTTTTTGGGTTATTTAGGCAGGTGTAGGTGGAATCTAAGTGATCAGCAGGACGCGCGGTGAGCCCAGCGTCCTCCTATGCCGCCATCTTCTCAGCAGTCCCCAACACTTTCTGTTGAATGAGCTCCTGGAGGTGAGTCCCCGGCATCTGCATTTCAACCCGCTCCCCCAGAGATTCTGGCACAGGGGAGCTCAGGTCCCGTCTGTCGGAACCAAAACCTTTTAATCTGTCTCTTGCATGAGGGATTCATTCCTCTTCTCCTTCCCTGTACCCAAAGGCACCTGCTGTATACGTTTCTCCTTTGGGACACTGGATCCCTACAAGTAGGTTTTTAGGGTTTCATAGCTGGGGTCCATGAACTTGAATGGGAAACAATTGTATCTTTATTTTCACAGATATTTAACCAATTCAGCATTTTCTTCAGTTATGAATGTAGACAGCAAATGGCAGCAAGTCACTTCTTGATGACAAAGTTGTAAATACTCCTACATTTTGCCAAGTTTCTAGCTTGAACAACTCACAGGGATTTTTATTGAGATGAGGGAAACTAGAGAAAAGGCAAGTTTGGAACTGGGGTGGATTGACAGAGATGATATAATGATTTTAGAAAATACAGAGACATAATTAAGCTCAGTTCACCTGTGAACTCAATAAGTTATATCGAAACAAAGAAAACTGATGTCATCTGTAGTCTAAAACTTTAAGCCAAAGCTAGAATTCTGCTAAAAATATGCAGCATTAACCATGAAAGTCTTAATATTCATGGCAATGTTTACTTTTTAAAAGCCATTTATGAAGTAAAAGTAAATCTGTTCTGAGGTGCCTGGTTGGCTTAGTAGGTTAAGCATCTGACTTTTGATCTCAGCTCAGGTCTCAATCTCAGGGTCATAAGTTCAGGCACCCCATTGGGCTCCACACTGAATTGGAGCCTACTTTAAAAAAAAAAAAATCCGTTCTTTGTAATGAAATTAATTGCCTAACAGAGCTGTTTTCTTCCTGTCAACTTTATGCTAACTAAAAGGACTCAAGAGTGTGGCTATTACTTAAATTAAGTAGTCATTATGTTTCAGAGGAAGCTTGCATAATAATTCAGCTGAATAGACTTAACTGATCACTTTAAAGTGTGTAAATTCTTTTGAAAATCTACTTATAATCAAAACAACTTTTTTATTCTACAGATGTACACGCACATACATACCTTTCTAATCTTTTTATTAGGTTGAAATATGTGGAATTGCCACTTTTTGGGGTGAAAAATAGTTTAATATCAGCTGTTTCATATGGGTTTCATATGGTTTGACCTAAAATTCTGGAAAAGCACCATGACCTAAAATTCTGGAAAAGCACTCTGATATAAATAAAAAGAATCTCAGGGGCTCTTGGCTGGCTGTCAGTAGAGCATACAACTCTTGATCTCAGGGTCATGAGTTTAAGCCCCACACTGGGTATAGAAATTACTTTTTAAAAAAGTTACCATAAAAGGAATCTCTGATACTCATGTCAGGGAACAACTTCAGATCAATTCTGACTAGATAGACAGATGGATGGACAAATGGATCGGTGGGTGGGTATTTTCCTGCTGACTCTGAAGGAAGTATATGTTTATTTCTATTTTTAGCCATTTCAAATTTCTTAGAAACATAGATTGTTAGACCTAGAAACAAATTCAGGTACTCACTCAGTGAGTTTAGGTAGTTGGTCAAGTCAATAAATGTTTCAATTTATTGATGATGATTATGGACATGGACTTTAAGGTCAAAGAGATCTTGATTTATCTATTTGACAAGTTGTTTTTCAGATTTTACCATTAAGCCAGATATTAACAGAAGCCGACTTAAAATGGTGAGCAAAACTTATTAATCCACATGGGATTGCTCTTATGGGACTCAGTTTTCTCAATGATGGGGATCAAAGAAGGATAGAAATTTATGCATCATAGATTTTCCCTGTGTATTAAAGGAAATTAATGCATAGAAAATATTTAGCAAAATGACTAACATATAGTAAGATTTCAACATATGCTACATATTGGCAATACTGTGGACCAAACCAAACTCATTTTAAAGCTGAAAAAAATAGTCTCACCCAGATCCTTTCATTCTCCTCACAGTCCCACCCAGCTGTAAAACTAACACTCTGCATAGGTTTATTCCCAGATAACCTTGCCTTTATGGTGGCAAAGATGGGCACCAATAGCTCTAGGCTTACATTGTCCTCATTGCTAATGATCCCAATGAGAAGACCACTTCCTCACATAGAAAATGGTGGGTGGGGAGCAGATTGTAGGGATCCACTTGAACCACATGCAATGGTTGTATGAAAAATTGGGTTTCTGTAACTAGAAAACAGTAATGAATGAAGGGCAGACAAGAACCATAGCTACCACATTCATTTTAGGGAAGCAATGGTAAAAGAAGAGACATATATGTGTGGTTATGGTGGTGGTGGTGGTGGTGGTATGTGAGTGCATGCGCGTATGTGTTTGTGAACTGTGACTGAGACTCAGATGAAGTCTGAAGCAATGGACTAGAAACCACAGAAGTGATCAGTTCCTAAAGAAGGAAAGAGATGAAGATAGGCACTCAATACATTATCATATTTACATTCAAATTCCTTTCCTTTACACTATTTTGCACAATTCCTTGTTGTTTAATATGGTAAAGTCAACTACAACATTATGGATGAGAGCAATCAAATTCAGACTCTTTGGTTTCAATGACCAGAAAGCTATCTCAGATTACTATCTTCTGAAGACAAAGATTGGAAGTGAAGGTACACATGGGCCTACCTGAAGATCTCAAGGCCAAATCAGATCCCCATACCAGCAGATGCAGATGATTAATCTGTTTATATTTGTAAAGACAAGATTAGACAGGTACACACATGAGGTTTAGTTCCTATAATATAAAAGACCAGGAAAGGTAGAACTTCTTGAAGAAGATTCCATAATAATCTGAAGCTGATATCACCAAAATAACATGGGCAACAACAGGAACTTTCTTTTTTTTTTAATTTTTTAAATGTTTATTTATTTTTGAGAGAGAGAGCGCGTGCAAATGGGGGAGGGACAGAGTGGGGGCGGGGGAACACAGAATCCAAAGCAGGCTCCAGGCTCTGAGCTGTCAGCACAGAGCCCAACACGGGGTTCAAACTCATGAACCGTGAGATCATGACCTGAGCCGAAGTTGGATGCTTAACTGACTGAGCCACCCAGGTGCTCCAACAATAGGAACTTTCCAAATGAGTGTGAGTAACCACTGAATGAGTTTGTGTAATAAGCAGAGTCATCAAGAATTTATACTGTTTTGCTATGTTGATCATAATTTGCATCAGCCCAACATCCTTGATCTCAGAGTCATGCTCAGAAATATTAAACATATCCCAAAGTCATGCAACTTATAAGTTAGAAGGCTAAGTTGGGAACCCAGGTTTCTTGATTTCTATGTACAGCTCTTTATCCTAGTCAAACTTGAGCATGAATCAGAATCACCTGTGACAGGGCTTGTTAAGATACACATTGGACTCTCAACCCCAGAGTAAAGGCCCAAGAATCTGCATTCTTTTCAAGTTCCCAGGTGATGCTGATGCTTTTAATTCAGAGACCACACTTTAAAAATGACAGGTGTATACAAAACCTTTAATGTTATCTCAATAATAAATATGGAATACAATTAACTGCCAACCCTCATTGAGAACTTACTATGTGCCAAGCACTGTTCTGGGCACTTTATGTGTATTAATTCCCATGAGACGGGTATGAGGCAAGTAACTTATCTAAGGTCATATGGCTAATATGTGGCAAAGCTGAGTTGCAAAATCAGGCAATCTGGCTCCAAAGGCCAGTACCTAATTTGCACATTATATTCCACCTGCAGTGCTTCAGTAGTACTTGTGGTATATAAGTCTACCCTTTTCACGTACCTGATATAATGTCAGTGGCCAATAGAGACATGTTGGCATACAGAAACAGAGGTAATGAATGAGAAAGAATTTTCCTAGTAATATCCACAATCTCTCCATTGCCAGTAATTCTACAAATTGTAATCAGTCATAGTTTTAAAATTATCCAATTGCTAATAACTCCCCCAAAATATAAAATATTAAACATAAGTAAGTACTAATTAGTAAGTACTAATCTGAATATTGACAAATGTTCAATTGAGTTGCTACTTTTTGGCTAACAAGAATATGCAAGCAGAGGGCCAAGTAAATATAAAGGGAGGTGAGGACAAGAAGAGTGAGAAGAAATATCCAAACAAGTTGTCCAAATAATAAGGGTTAGAAAGATACAGGAAGCTGGAGTCAGAATCCATGGAATCAAAGAGCTGGATGGGGAGGACAGGAAATGGTGGAGGTCATAACTTGAGTAATTTGGTTGCAAGTCACATGAAGTAAGCTTAGATGCCTTAAGAAAAAAAAGGTACTAAAAGACTATGAGATTACTTGTATCATTTAATTAATAATGTCCTCTGGAATGTGTCTCTTTGCTGATGAATTCCTGAGGCCCCACTGAAGTGTCCCCTCCCCCGTAAGGTCTACTAACAGCACAATGAATCACTATTGCACTGGAGACCTCATGCCATTCACCTAGGTTAGTTGTTCTGCCTGCTTGTCTTTCTCACTAGGATAAGAGCAAAAAGATTCTGTGTTTTTTTCCCCCGTCTTTGTTTTCCCTAAATCTACTGACCATAGTAGGGGAAAGGGGAAAGGGAAAGAGAAAGGGGAAAGTAAGGAAGAGAGGACAGTACAGGGGAGGAAGGTGGGGGGGAGTGAAATAAACCATGTTCCCTGCATCTAAGGAATCTGGTGGATGAGAGATCCGGTAGCCTGGTTGTTAGAAAATCAAAACCTCAATTCTACCTTCTAACAGTAAGCATTATTGAATGACATGAATTGCTCTACCACTCTGGGAATAAATCTGTAATTTTACAATGCTTTGGATCAAGTCTTTATATATATATATATATATATATATATATATATATATACACACACACACACATGCACATATATATATGTGTATATATATATATTTTTTTGCAGCTTACTGAAACCACTTAGCCACTTTTAAGTATGTGAAATATATAATCTGACTTATGATAAAGAAGACATTTTCTAGATAACAATATCAGTAAATATATGGCTGCACTTTCAGTTATGATCTACTTTTATATTTTTCTAAGTTGACAACCTCATTTTCTCAATGACTGATGCTACTCAACAGCTAGTATATTGCATTCACTGATCCAAAACTGGACTTTAATAGTATGGGTGTGCGGTTAATTTTATGTGTCAACTTGAGTGGGCCACAGACTGCCAAGATATTTGATCAAACATTATTCTATTTTGGGATGAGATTAACATTTGAACAAGTAGGCTGAATAAAGCAGATTGCTCTCCCTGGTGTGGGTGGGCCTCATCCAAATTCTCTGAAGGCCTGAAAGGAAAAAAGAGCTGTCCTGATCCTCTTTCAGTAAAAGGAAATTCCTACTGCCTGACTGCTGACCTGGAATATTAGTCTTTTTCCTATCTTTGGACTCAAACTAAAACATTGGCTCTTCTTCGGTCTTGAGCCCCAACTTGGACTAGAACCTATAGCATCAACTTTCCTGGTTCTCAGGTCTTTGGCCTTATACTAGAACTACCATCATCAACTCTCCTGGGGCTCTAGCTTGCCCACTGCAGATCTTGGGACTTCTCAGCCTCTACAACTGCACAAGGCAATTCCTTATGCATACACACACACACACACACACACACACACACACACACGCGCGCGCGCGTGTGTGTGTGTGTATCCTGTTGGTTCTGCTTATATGGAAAATTCTGAATACATCAGTAGGAATATGTACTTGTGTTTTTAATGTGAGAAGAGGTAGGAAGTTAGGTTTGGACAAATCTGAAGCTGTTTTTATGGATATTAATTTGTTTACTTAATATTTATTAAATAAATGTAAAATAAAATATAATGGTGGAAAGGACAGTGAACTGGGAGCCCAGATGCTTGAGTTCTAGGATTGGATTCTTACTTCAAATTATATATGAGACCTTGACCAAATCACTGAACCATTCTAGGCTCAAGACCCCTCACTTTAAAAGCAAAAAAGATGAGATATTTAGTTTCAGTATAGTAAAGACACCCAGATCCTATACTGCTCTCTGGAAACCAACCAAAATCAACAAGAAAAATTAGGAGCAGACACTCCCATTTGTGATTATTAGAAAATCTTCATTAACTTGTACTGTAATATACATGAAGAACATTTGTCAGATCAGTGAAAATCAGAGGAGAGGAAGGGAGTAGACCGAAATGAGGGGGATACTGGAGATCATAGGCTGAGAAGGCAGAGTTCTCTAAAGCAGGTGGCACATATCATATCAAGGGGCAAAGCATGTACAGAACAAAGCGGGTGAGCTCAAGGAGCTCCCGAAATCCCACAAGATACCCTGCAGAGGCAGAGGATGTGATCATTGATGAGGGCATTTGTAGACAAGCTAACTCTTCAAGAAGTTATCTTTCTTTCAGCAGATTAGATAAGAAACTGTAAATAATAAGCAGCCTGAGACTATCAATCTTTATCATCTACAGAATACAAACTCCATGGAGGCAGGCCTTTTTTCCCTGTTTTATTTATTGCTGTATTCCTGAAACCTAAAGCTGCACCTGACGTGGAGCAAGTGCATAATAAATATTTGTAAGATAGATGGATGGGTGAAGAGAGGTTATGGTTAGGTCACCCCATTGACATACTTATATATACATACATACACACAACACCCACAGCGAGAGAGAGGGAGAGAGGGAGAGACTGAAACCCTTGTCTTACTTTGGACCTTGTTGTAAACTGAAAATTCTTTCTACTATCTCAGGGCACCTGTCTGAATAAGAGAGAGAAGATGGGAGGTAGTTTAAGTATACTGTTTTCTCATCTTCAACATGTATTGTTTAAGACTGATCTAAAATCAAGTACATAACCAAACGAAAGTATAGCAGAAAAGTATAACAAGGAGGTAAAAGAAGCAAATCATTCTAAAAAACATTATCATTCAGTGTGGGGAATTAATAGATTGGTTAAAGAAAGAGAGAACTTACTATATTATATAAAATTGTATTTTAAGCAACAAGAAAATTACCTGAAGAACTAAAATTGGACCATAAATCTTACACATTATGAAAAAGAAATACGTACACATGTAAAATGGACATAAGAAATCACAGATCAATGGTAAAAATTAAAAACAAAGTATAAAGGATTTCTGCTTCAAGAATATCAAAATAATACGCACAAAGCACACACATAACATAAACCACTCCTAATGAGAAAATTGACAAAGCATGATAAAATGTATTTTTTTTTTAATGTCACCAAATCAAGGTAGGAAAAAATTGTGAAGCAAAGAGGAGGATAAAGAAACCCAGAGCAGTGACTCGTAGGAGTGGCTGATAATTCTAGAAGAGGTTAAGGGAAAAACTGAACAGAGGTTTTGGCAGCCCCATAAGGTTAAATGGTTTAAAAAAATCTAATCTAAGTCTGTCAAGAAGGGATCTTTGCTAAATCCCTACACACTGAGTTGAGATCTCAAAGGGCTCCACCTAAGAGTAAGGAGTACTGGGAAAACCTGGGACTGATGTAGTTTCAAATTATCTCAGTCCCTATAATTGGATTAAAATGATTTAAGATTGCTGGTGCCCCTGACCAGCTGCAAAAGGCAAATGTAAATCCTCTTTGAAGGAAAATAATTCTAGGACTCAGATTATGTCAACGCTTTTTTTCATGTACTGTACAATGTCTTGCACACAATAAAAATAAGCAGACGAGGGTGCCTAAATGGCTCAGTTGGTTAAGCAACCGAGTGTTGATTTCTCAGTTTGTGAGTTCCAGCTCCACCTCAGGTTCTGTGCTGACAGTGTGGATCCTGCTCAGAAGTCTCTCTCCCTCTCTCTTTGCCCCTACCCCACTTGTGCTCTTTCTATCTCTCTCTCAAAATAAATAAATGTAAAAAAAAAAAAAAAAGACAAATAAGAAGAGAAGAGAATGCAATTTAAAAAATCAAAAGAAAAAACAGCAATAGAAATGGATGCACAGAAGTTCAGATTAGTGAATTATAGGCACAACTTTAAAATTTTTGAGAGAGAAATTTTTTAAAAAACCTAAAATTTATTCTTGAAAGAGACTAATAAAATTGATAAACCTCTGATGAGGCTCATAAAGAAAAAAGAACCAGAAATGAAAAGGTATATGTCATTACAGAGCATATAGATATTTAAAAAATTATCATTATGTCATTTACAGATATTAAAAACACTATGGTCCTAACTTGAAAATTTAGATAAAATGGACATGCTTCTAGAAAAAAAAAATACAACTTTCCAAAACTGACACAGGAAGAAATAAAAAATTTGAATCATCTAATAAACTTAAATTAAAAACCATAACAAAGACAAATTGTGATATCTTCAGAGGTATCACACTCATTTGTTTCTACTTAAAATTTTATTTTCATCTTTGAGAAAGCA
The DNA here is from genome assembly GCF_018350175.1 of Felis catus. Lineage (NCBI taxonomy): Eukaryota > Metazoa > Chordata > Mammalia > Carnivora > Felidae > Felis > Felis catus. The sequence continues at coordinate 125,270,874 of NC_058373.1, forward strand.
TTCCTTAGTTTTTCTATAGGAATGTTTGAAGGATTTTAAAAATTATGAGTACCTATTTCCATCTTATTTTACTCAATGTTATCAAAACCCTTTTATGATTTGCTTCTGAGGATTATATGTATTAGCTTCTCAATTATATTGCAAATCGTAGGACAAGAGAACATGGGGCATAGGAGTGAGGGAAAAAAGGGAGAAAGACATGGAAGGAGGGGGGAGACAAAACTGCTCTGAGTTGAATTATTGTTCTCCATCCACATCCTCTTCAGTCTGTTTATAGCCTTTGGACAGATAATAGTCATAAATAGTCACTGATATTATTAAATATAAAATATATTCAGAGAAGCAATAGGAAAAGGTGATTAAGGTGTGTGTGTGTGTGTGTGTGTGTGTGTGTGTGTGTGTGTGTGTGTGTGTGTTTGCATGTGGGTGTGTTGCCTTGCAATGCTTGAGCAAGGTCCTTGGACAAATTATTTAACCATTCTCATTTCCAGTTTCCTAATCTATAATATAGAGATCATGATGGTAAATCTCACACATCATTGTAAAGGTCAAGTGAGAAAATACATGGAACAGTATTAGCACAGAGCCCAGAAGAATTCTATAAATAGTAGCTATTATTTATCATTACAATGGATAAAATAAAAATGTGTGACTTGATTTTAGGTTTTAAAATGTGTTGATGAGGAAAATCCCAAGTCAAATCAATCTGTTCATGCTTGCTTACTTCATGGAAATAAAAATTTTCTGTACTAAATGGTATAAATGAGTAAGGCAATTCTGGGAAACACTTCTTTTTTTTTTTAATTTTTTTTAACATTTATTTATTTTTGAGACAGAGACAGAGCATGAACAGGGGAGGGGCAGAGAGAGAGGGAGACACACAGAATCGGAAGCAGGCTCCAGGCTCCGAGCCATCAGCCCAGAGCCCGACGCGGGGCTCGAACTCAAGGACTGCAAGATCGTGACCTGAGCTGAAGTCAGACACCTAACCGACTGAGCCACCCAGGCGCCCCTCTGGGAAACACTTCTAAGTTGGGCTCCCTGGTAGCCTTTAAGTTGATCAAAACATTTACCATTTGTCTAAAGACAAGAGAGTGAAATAATAACTTAGTCTTTCTTTAAAAAAAAAATATACCAGGGACACTGCATCCTTGCCAGTTGTCTGTCACATGGTTTGTTGAAACTGTCCAATATTGTCTGGAATTTCCAAACCTTAGCACTATAAAAATAATTCCCTAGAACTGCCTCCAAATAATTTTATATTGTGTAGTTACTTAACATTACACTTCGAACTATAATATAAGGTGGATGTGTGGTGGGAATTATGTTGAATTTAGTGAGAGTCTTGCAGAAAGTCTGTTTTGTCATAAAGAACAGCCCCTTGATGTTTAGGGAATAGTGTTGATAGGTTCTAGAAACTTAGTACCTACAATTACTGGAGTGTATTTATTAGAGCAAAGAGGGCATTTGAGAAGGGCTGGTACAAACTCTGAAAAAACAAGGTCACTGGCATTCCAGTGTGAACCCTCAAGAGCCCTTGAGGAAAAATGAAATCACTGCCACAGGGAGCTTTCAATTGCCTGCTCTCTTGTCGAAACAAAATAGACCAGATTCTTTTTTTTTCCTTCTATCTTGGCTAAAAGGCTACAGAAAATGGTCTTTCACTTAATTTCCAGAAAAAAAAAAAACATGTTGCTTTTGGTTAAATTCATTTTTTCTCTCAAAGATTAAGTTCCAGGTTATCACATCGAAATACATTTTTTTAAAAATCTAAAATTTTTGTGCTGAATTTTATTGAAAATGAATTCTACTTTAATTATGATAGGGGATAAAATACTGTTATTAATTCTTTTCTTAATTCTAAAATATTCTGTTATTAATTCTATTCTGTTATTACTTTGTTATTAATTCTAATTATTAATTCTGCTAGTAATTCTGTTATTAATTTTCTGAATTAATAACAGAATATTTCATCCCCTATCATAATTAAAGTAGAATCAATTAAAGTAGAATCAATTAATTAAGATACAGAAGAAGCACTATTTAAAAACCATGTTGAGATAAATGTTAAATTCTTTTTACCAAAGATTTTTCATTTTGTGAAGCCAGCTTTGCTATATACAATGACATCACTCAAGAAAGGACTTTACTGAAAAGTGTTTCTAATCATTCTGAATGGAATTATCTGAATATGACCTCCCAGATACAGATGCATGTGGATCTCCCATCCACTTAGGCTGTTTCATTCAAAATGGAAAATCACGTGGGTGTTTTTGTTTTGGTTTTGGTTTTGGTTTTGGTTTTGGTTGAGAGGATTGCCGGGAGGGGGCGGGGTAGGGGGGATATGTATGTGGAGTTACTATCTTTTTTGTTTTACTCCAGTGGGTTGTCAATAGGAAATGATTTCTGTATACAATGTGCATGGAGCAAATGTGCCTTTTCGGTCATAATATTTTTCCATCATGACACTGGAAGTTTTTCAGGGGTGCACACCATGGTTTGCTTTCCTTTTCATATAAAATTATAGCATCCTAAAACTTCAGACCTGTCTGCAAAAGCTGAGGGAGAACCATTGCCTTGATAAATAAATCCACCAGGGAATCCCTAGGTTTTTCCTTCCATAGATTTGAGTATTCAGGTACACCCCGTATAAGCCCTGGATCTCACAAACCTGTCCATACCCTTGCAACTGAGGACGGGGAGATGGAAAGCTGAGCTGTCATACACAGCTTTATACTTGGAAGAGCATGGGTTTCCACCCACCTTGCCGCTCTGCTCTTGATCTCAAATCACCATCCAGTTTGTTCCTACAGTCATACCTCTGAAGGAACTCCACACATGGGAGACAAAGTGGGCATGGGCTCCTAAGTATCTTCATTAATATTTTGATGAATTTGTTTATTAAAAAACTTTTAACTGAATAGTAATAGCACTAATTAATTTTTAATTAATAGTAATTTGCATTATAGTAATTATATCAAGTGTGTGGTTTTAGGAAAAACATCAAGCTTCAGTTGAGAAATATATTTTAAGAGCAATTCTATCTACATTGTTTCTTATTTATTTATACTTTGCCACTATAGAATACCAACAGGGTATCTTGTCTCAGATTTTAAAAGGTTTTTTTTTTTTTTAATCTGTAATTGCTTCTTTTCTTTCAATTGTTTTAGTATCTTGTATATTTAGAACAACTTCCTAAGAATCCTTTGTGGTCCAAAAAAAAGACATAGAATGTTAAGGCTGAACTCTACCCTCCAGTGCTATCCAAGAGAAGTATAATGCAAGTCACATATGTAAGTTACAATTTTCTACTGGCCACATTAAACAAAACAAAATAAACAGTGAAATTAATGTTAATAATGTACTCCATATATCCAAAAATTATTATTTTAACATGTAATCAAAATAAAATATTATTAATGTGATACTGTACTTCTTTTTCTTAAGTTTTCAAAATCTTTTATGTATCTTATACTTCCAGCACGTCTCAGTTCAGACTAGCTGCACGTCAGGGGCTCAGTAGCCACATGTGGCTGTGATTACTATATGGGACAGTGCAGCTCTACTCTATGAAGGGAGCTTACAGCTACTGTATTGGGATGAAGGAACCAAAACTCCTCTCTTTCCACTACCCCCAACCCCAGATCCTCAACCCCCATGCTTTTTTTTTTTAATGTTTATTTATTTTTGACAGAGAGAGTGAGACAGAGCATGAGCGGGGGAGGGCGAGAGAGAGGGAGACGCAGAATCTGAAGCAGGCTCCAGGCTCTGAGCTGTCAGCACAGAGCCCGATGTGGGGCTCGAACTCACAGACCGCGAGATCATGACCTGAGCCGAAGTCGGACGCTCAACCGACTGAGCCACCTAGGCGCCCATACTTTTGACCTTTTAATGAAAGAATAACTCTTCTAGAACTTTATGCATGCTTATACTTATGAATAATTTTGATGCAACCCTGCTCCACCTGTTCACACTTTTTAAAATGGTTAATAACTTTCAAAATAAGAAATAGATGTTTTTGGTAGGCAAATTAAAAAGCACAGATTACAAAACGAAAATTTTAAATATCTTTAATCCTGCTCCCTGAAAACTTCAACTAACATTTTGTGGTACATTTATTGCACATCTTATACAATTTACATAAAACTGTTTTGTAATCCATGTGCTCTTTTGTAACTGGTTCATTTTTTACCTAACAGTAAATTTTAAATATCTTCTCATGCTCTTCCCATATAACTTTTCAATAAATTTTAATGGCAGAATAATATTTCATTTAGTAGATGTAGCATAACTTATTTAACCAATCCCTTGTCTTTGGACACTACAATTAACCTATCTATCTATCCATTCATCCATATTTTTTGCTGTCACAGATGAGCCTATTCTTTTTTTTTCTTAATTTTTTTTAATGTTTATTCATGAGAGAGAGAGAGGGAGGGGCAGAGAGAGAGGGAGACAGAATCTGAAGCAGGCTCCAGGCTCTGAGCTGTCAGCATAGAACTCGATGCAGGGCTTGAACCCATGAACTGTGAGATCATGACCTGAGCTGAAATCAGACGCTTAACCGACTGAGCCACCCAGGCGCCCCACAAACAAGCCTATTCTTTAGGTTTATTTTGCTCATCTTCGGAGAGAGGCAGCAAGAAACAATTTTACGAGTAATCCAAAGAATCGTGAGTCAGTTGCAAATTGCACCTACCTAAATAATAGTTTGTTGATTTGTCCAGATACTTTGAAATGCTCACTATAGTATGCATAAAGGATCCACATGAAACTATCAGAAATACCATGTTTTAGATCTTTAAAGATTGAGTACATTTTAAATGCTTTTAGGCTATTGAAAGAAAACAATAACAATTAGTCTCTTTTCTCCAAGTAGATAGTCTGAAAAAAATAAAAACAGGTAAACACCATCTCTTTCATGTTATAATTTGTTTTTTGAGTCATCACCACTATTCTCTCAATGAAAACATACATCCAAACTCATTTCATTTTCTGAATAGTTAGGGGAGCTAGAAATCTAAAGGATAATTTCATGAATGCAAAACATCTACATCAAGTGTCTCATTTCTATGGTGTTAGAAAGAGGGCAGTTTTGTTTAATCCTCTATCTTGTTGCTGTATTATTAAAAATCCACAGAAACAGACCTTTTTCACAAAGTCAGTTTTGCTCCCTAAGAGCAGGTAGAAATAGTCCACTGCTGCAACAAAGCCACTACTCTTCCAGATCCCTGTCTGGGATGAAGTGGTTCTTCAAAGAAAAGAAAATCTTACACTCAGCCAAGCAAAGTCCATGTTTGGATGCCTCAAAGTATAATGCCCTAGCTTATCTTCTCATGACAAGTTAATTATTTCCATTATGGTCAGATTAAAAGGGATGACCCAGCGACAGACCCACCCTGCACAGAACTCCTATTAGCACCCTAACTGTTTGTTTGTTTACTTATTTATTTATTTATTTATTTATTTATTTATTTATTTTTAACAGTTATTTATTTTTGAGACAGAGAGAGACAGAGCATGAACGGGAGAGGGTCAGAGAGAGGGAGACACAGAATCTGAAACAGGCTCCAGGCTCTGAGCTGTCAGCACAGAGCCCGATGCGGGGCTCGAACTCACGGACCGCGAGATAGTGACCTGAGCGGAAGTCGGCCGCTTAACCGACTGAGCCACCCAGGCGCCCCAGCACCCTAACTGTTTAAACTCATGCAGGGTCTAGTTCAGAAGTCTATACTGCCCGTCATTCAGTGGAGTTCCATCATGGGGGCCCCTAGGTGTCTTTCCTTTTAGTAGATCTCACTGAGAACCATCTCCATCCTTTGGACAGGTTCTAGTACATCTCAGCTCAGAAGGGAAGGGGTAAAAGCTTTCTTTCTCAGGAGCCCTTGATCTTGCATAAACTGTTTCACATCGTCTTTAGTAATCAGCCCTTCAAGCAGAAGGTAATGGAATAGAGAGCTCCATTAATTCACAAAAGGGCTTCTCTTCCCTTTTTCCCAGGACAGCTTCAGCAGGCCTGGGTTCATATCTATGTCAATTAATTTGCTCTGTGACCTTGAGAAGGTCAATCTTACTGAACCTTAGCTTCCCCAGCTGACAAATAGGAATACTCTTATATCATAGGGATGTTGTGAGGTTTACATAAAATAATGAATGTGAAGCACTTAGCCAGCCCAGCAGCAGGCACCTGGTAAGCTGCCAGTGTCTGTTCCTATGTTATTTATCTGCACATAACTAAGAGGGCACCCCAGACATGTGGTACTCCATATCAGTTTAGGTCTCTCTTACTATTTCTACATGCCCCTTCCCAACTTCAGGATGCTTTTGCTTCTGGCAGATCATGCCTCCTCCTTAGAGAAATGCCTGAAGCTGATTTGAAGAGTTTACAGAGGACTGAAGTAGGACTATGAAAGCCCACACTCTGAGTTAAGAAAAACCCTAAGACATTCCAGAGCTCCTCCCCGCTGAGGCTGGGCCTTGGCCTTCTCTTTCCTGTCCTGCTTCCCTCTGCCCCTCTGTGATTTTTCCTGGGAACACTTCCTTAGTAAATCACTTGCACACAAATCCTTGCCTCAGGACCTGCTTATGGCATCATGGAAAAGATGGGGAAATCCAGTGACTCTTTTCAATAAGGAAAATCTCATCCAAGGTGTGTTGATGTCTTGACAATGTTAATAGCACTTTCTCTTGTGCACACACAAATTCAAGTCTGCTTAATTGGATACTGGATACAGTAAAGCTTAATTGGATAATGGATACAGTGATAATACTAATGAAGGTTGTCCCTAAGGTTGAAGTAACAGTAAAACCTTTTAAGTCATCTCATGGGGGAAAAATGAGGTTTTGGCCGTTTTTAGGTGACTCATTTTAAATGTCCTCCAGCTGAAATGATTTCAGAAAATGACTATTAAAAAGCATATCCCGTTTAGAGGGTCTCATGCAACTTTCAACAGTTTGCAGCCTTATAAAAAGTAGCTGGTTTTCAGGCTGTTATAAGAAAGCATCTTAATCACCTTAATGTCATTTTTTTTTTAATAATGTTGTTGTAATTAGCTTGTGCCTCCCTCCTTACCCCAAAGGAAGGCTCTCTCTAAACCATTTCCTTGTATGAGTTGTGTACAAAATCAGGAAAATGGGTAGAGTAAGATATCTAAAAAGGAGGCAGAAATAACTAGTAAGTTTAGACCAGTTTGCATATCACAACATTTTTAAGAAAGACCGAGGTAGAAAGAGAAGGGGAGGAAGAAATTTGACAGAATTTTGGAAGTTTATCAGGTTATAGCTTTGAAAGAGGGAGAAGTGGAGGAAGGAACCTTTAAAAATGTGTTGTGAGGATTATGAGTGGTTTCCCTTCAATGTTCTTTAAGTTTTACAAGATAGGAATTCCTTTTATTGACTTAACAGTATTTCTTTGAAAATGACATTGCAATGAGCCTAGACCACATGGAACCTTTAGTTCAACCTCTACCTTCCAGTATTTCCTAAATCAGAACCAAGTTCAATTTCTGAACTTGGTCTGTTCTTTCCAAACCACTTCTTTATCTATGATGGTGGGGTGAGGGTACATATTTTGAGATAAGTACTTAAATTCTTGTTAATTATAATAATTATTAACAGTTTTATAATCACAATCATAAAATTTTCTATCTAATTTCAATTAGCTTATTTTACCTGATTCTCATTACAACCCTGTGGATTAGTGAAAAAACAAAACAAAACAAAAATGTTCTTCTCTACACATGCACAAAACATTGAGGCTCAGAAAGTTTATAACTTACCTAAAGTCACAGTGATAGTTACTAGCAGAGTTGAGAGAGGCCAGTCCAGTCAAAAGGCAGCTGAAGTCTCTTCTCCATCGTACTGAGGGAAAACAGGTAGTAAAATAAATACTGACAATGCTACATGGAGAAGACTCCTTCCTAGATTGCCTCTTACAAGTTATTAAATCCTATTATTATCCAAGTTTTCAAGTAACTTTATAGCCAGAATAGAAATAATAGAGGAAAAGAGAACAGTGGACCTGAAGCTTACCTGCTATCATTCTGTAGGAGTTTATTCTTTTTTTTTTTTTTTAATTTTTTTTTTTTACGTTTATTTTTGAGACAGAGAGAGACAGAGCATGAACATGGGAGGGGCAGACAGAGAGGGAGACACAGAATCGGAAGCAGGCTCCAGGCTCTGAGCCATCAGCCCAGAGCCCGACGCAGGGCTCGAACTCACGGTCTGTGAGATCATGACCTGAGCTGAAGTCGGATGCTTAACTGACCGAGCCACCCAGGCACCCCTGTAGGAGTTTATTCTATCAATTCTACTGATTTTATCTCAGGGTGGGGAGGTTTACTACGTTAAGACATAGCTACTCTGCTACTCTTAGCAATATGTGACATGTATAAAATTCTTAGCACAATAGCTAACATATAGGAGGTATTGTGGTTATCTATTGTTGCATTAAAATTTAGAGGTTAAAAAAAATCATTTTATGGCAAAATGAGTGAAAGGTAATAGGAGGTACAAGCTTCTGGTTATGGAATTAACAAATTGGGGGGATAAAATGTACAGCATAGGGAATATAACCAATAGTATTGTAATAATGCTGTATGGTGACAGGAGGTAGCTACATTTGTGTTGAGCATAGCATAGAGTTGTTGAATCACTATGTTCAATCTGTGAAACTAATGTAACATTGTATGTCAATTATACATCAATTAGAAAACCCATTTTATGATATCTAATGATATATGTCAGGAATTAGAGTAAGATACAGCTGAATCATTCTTATGGCATCATAAGCGTTCACTCAGTGGTATTCAGATGACAAATGGGTATGGCTGGAGAGTCTAAACTGGCTCCATTCACATGTCTGCTGCCTTGGTGGGGATGGCTGAATGCTGGTCTTGAGTGGGAGTTTGACTCCAGTTTCTACATGTGGCTTCTCTAAGTGATATTTTCAAGATAGTCATACTTCTTTCATGAAAATTCAGGGCTCTCCTGGAGAGTATTCCAGGAGACCCAGGCAGAAGCTATAAGACTTTCAATATAATCTCAAAATCCAACAGCATTACTTCTACCACATTCTTTGGTTAAGCACCCAAGGCCAGCCCAGATTCAAAGAGAGGGAAATTTGTAGCCATCGTTTACTACCACAGTGAACCTCAGTAGATCTTTTTTTTTTCCTTCCAGTAGCAAATTCCACATTATCTTATCTCTCCAGGCAACAGGAACGAAAATTTAAAAAAAAAAAAAAAGGAAGTATGATCCACAATAAAGAGTAAAAACAGTTAGTAGGAGTAGACCTAGAATGACAGAGATAATGGAATTATAGGAAATGACTTTAAAATATTTTTTATACGGCTTCTAAATAAACTTAAGAAAATAAAAAAAACCATGACATAAAGAAGATATAAGGAAGAACCAAGTGACACTTTTATGGGTAAAAATATATACAATGAAAAATTAACTGAAGGAGTTTGATAACAGTAAACATTACAGAAGGAAAAAAACCCTAAAAACTCGAAAAGTCAACAATAGAAACTATCCAAAATTGAGTACAGAGAGAAAAAAAGATATAAAAAAAATTAAGAGTGTATCACTGACCTTGTGAAAATATTAACTCATTTAACATACATGTGATTGGAGCTCCAAAAGGAGATGAGAGAGAAAGGGAACAGAATAAAAGATATTTGAAGTGGTAATGACCCAGAATTTTCCAAATTTGAGAAAAACTCTAAACCTACAATTCCAAAAAGCTCTAATGAGCCCCAAGAAGAACAAACAGAGAAAATTACATCAGGGCACATTATAATCAAACTGCTGAAAATCAGTGGTAGAGAATATTTTAAAAGAGAAACTACACAGTTTGTAATGCAACAGAATGACACCTTCAACTACTGAAAGAAAACTGCCAACCTATATTTTTATGCCCAGTGAAAATATCTTTCTATATTGAAGACAAAACAAAGACTTTTTTAGATAAACAAACATTAAGCAAAGTCATTGCCAGTAGACTTGCACTAAAAGCAGCAATAACACACTAAAGGAAGTTCTTTAGGTAGAAAGATAACAATACCAAATGGAAATTTTGATCTATACAAACGAATGAAGAACAACAGAGATGGTGGGTAGGAAGAATGTGGTTTCAAATCAACGTAGAACAGTTGAAACAAACACAAAAAGGAGAATTAACTCATACAAAAATGTCAACACCTGGGGCGCCTGGATGGCTCAGTCAGTTAAGTGTCTCTCTCTTGATTTCAGTTCAGGTCATGATGTTATGGTTTGTGAGATTGCACCCTGTGTTGGGATCTGCACTGACAGCATGGGGCCTGCTTGGGATTCTCTCTCTTTCTCTGCCTGCCCCCCCTCAAATTACATAAACTTAAAAAACAATGTTAACACCTGAAATGCAAATTAGGAATGGAAAGTACTTGCATTTTTCAGATAAAATTATTTTTCTTTTCCATAATAGTAATAACAAAAACATACATATAACACATGTATACATACATACACACAAACCACCCTCCTCCAAATACATTTGACCTTTGTATTCAACATTTCTGAATAGAATATAGAGAGACAAATATACGCATACTATCTCTTGAATATCTAGCTCATTTTCCTAATTTGAAACTGGGAACTGATTTGAAAGTGTCCTAAGCCAATAAATTCTTTTCTCCCTCGATAAAATTCACAGACAATACTTTGAAATTTTAATGAGACCGTGAATTTATTTCCAATTCGCATATCAGAGCCAGAAAAAAGTTTCACCCTCTGCCAAAGCCTACATTGCCATTTGTAAAAAAACAAAAACAAAAACAAAAACTACTTTTAGAACACTGGACAGATGACAAGTGTTCACCAAGCTGCTTTATCTAGAAGTACATACTGAATGCCAGCTGTGTTTATGGCATCATTTTAAGACCTCAAACATTATAATTTCTGACATTCAGTATTTTGCAATATATAATTCACTTTGATATCTACCTCACCTTGCTATTGCCCTTTTTTGGTGGAATTTCATGAAGTCCTGACTCCCAATCCACCACCCTGCTTCCTTCACTGACACTTCATTTCAGAATCTGTTGTCAACTGCAGCCTTCAGCTTAAATCAGTTCCTTAGAGAGGACTTCTCTACACTCACATAGATCTATACTCTTCCTTCATAGCACTAACACCATGATAATAATATAGTTACTTAAGTGGGTCTTAAAAAATGTCTTGTTGGGGCACCTGGGTGGCACAGTCGGTTAAGCCTCCGACTTTGGCTTAGGTCATGATCTCATGGTTTGTGAGTTCGAGCCCCACGTTGGACTCTGTGCTGACAGCTCAGAGCCTGGAGCCTGCTTCAGATTCTGTACCTCCTTCTCTCTCTGCCCCTCCCCCACTCGTGCTCTGTCTCTCTCTGTCTCTCAAAAATAAATAAATGTAAAAAAAAATTTTTTTTTAAATGTCAAATTCCCCCACTGGTTTTAGCTTCATGAAGGCAGGACCTTCATCTGACCTTGCTTACCACTGCATTCCCCACACCGTGCGTGATGCCTGGAATGTGGTAGGCTCTCAACTTATATGTAGTATTTTTAAATACATGTTGATTCCTGAAGTGCCTCAGAGTCAGCTTCATAGCAAAGGAAGGAATCTTCAGGTTATCTATATATGCTTTACAATGAAAAGTTTGCAGGAAACTGGACTGCTCTCACTTTATCATATGAACTTCAGTCACTTAATCTTTCTTCAGATTATAAATGAACTCCAGATTATTTATGGACCTTACTTCGTCCATAAAATGACAAGATTTGGACAAATACATAGGTTCTAAACTGTGCTCCTCAAAACCTAAAGGTTTCCTCACCTGTTTAAGAAGAGTATTAAAGGAAACCATTTCCATTTTTTTCTTTTAAGTTTATTAATTTATTTTGAGAGAGAGAGAGAGAGAGAGAGAGAGATTGAGCATGTCCACACGCACAAGCAGAGGAGGGGCAAAGAGAGAGGAAGAGAGAGAATGCCAAGCAGGCTTGGTAATGTGAGGCTCAGTGTCACAAACCATGAGATCATGACCTGAGTGGAAATCAAGTGTCAGATGCTCAACCGACTGAGCCACCCAGGTGCCCTTACATTTTTTTTTCATTTAAAAGGAACACAACACAAACAAGAGTCTAAGGATAGGTCTATAATAAAATATTGCCAATAATATTGAAGCTGCACTGTAATGCTTACTAGAAAATTAGAAACAAATGAAATAAAGTAAATTTCTTAAGTAACACGAAGGGATCATAATAGAGACATATGAAATCCTATAAAGGAAATAGTATGACCCTCTGTAATCTGGTTGAAGAAAACATCCATCAGGCAGAGGATTGATCAGTTGAAGGCAGAAAAAAAGTGGAGTCACAGATAAGAATTGTGGAAATTTCCATCTAGTCAATGTTCTGGACAAAGGAAACTTAAATCTGTGGATGTTTAAACTAGTGGATATCATACCCTACAGGCAAAACCATTCCTTGTAAAATGGTATTGATAGGCTCTCTTAGCCTGAGAACATTTAAAATCCATTTCATCTCCTTGTTTTTTCATGCCCTTCAAGCAATCTTCTGCATCTGTCTTAGTTCCCTACAGTAGTCTGCGCACAAGAAAAAATACGCATGTCATCATGAATATTCTGGCCCATTGGACATTGTATTTCTCATCATTGATTAATAAATTGGCCAACAGATTTATATGTTTTTGTTTCTTTAACAAAAACACGTTAGTGTTCATAATATGCCAATGTTGTTCTAAGTGTTTCCAATAATAATTTATTAAATCTCCATGGCAAGCCTATGTGGTAGGTATTGCTATCCACATTCTATACTTTGCAGAATGGCAGTAGAATATGCTAAAGAATCTGATGTCTTTTTTTCCCTGTGAGTGAAAGCTGGCTCTCATACTTGCAGCTGCGTAGCTTTTACCAAATTATTTAACCTTTCTGTACCTCAGATCATCACCTATAAAATGGGGATAATAATATACCTTAACTCACAGGGCTGTTAGGAAGATGTGATGATATATGTAATGCGCTTTTATAGTGTTTGGCATAGTGAGTGCTGTGTGTTTATTACAATCACAATATAGTGATTCAACACTTCCATACATCACCCAGGACTCATCACAAGTGCCCTCCTTAATCCCCATCACCTATTTCACCCATCCCTCCACCCACCTCCCCTCTGGTAACAGTTTGTTCTCTATAGTTAAGAATGTGTTTCTTGGTTTGCCTCTTTTTTCCTTTTTCCCATTTGTTTCTTAAATTCCACATATAAGTGAAATCATATGGTATTTGTCTTTTTCTGAGTGACTTATTTCACTCAGCATAGCATAATACTCTCCATGTCATTGCAAATGGTAAGATTTCATTTTTGATGACTAAAATTCCATTTAATATATACAACACATCTTCTTTATCCATTCTTCAGTTAATGGACACTTCGGTTGTTTCCATAATTTGGCTATGGTAGAAAAAGTTGCTATAAACATCAGGAGGCATGTATCCTTTTGAATTAGTATTTTTACAGTCTTTGAGTAAATACCCAGTAGTACAATTGCTAGATTGTAGGGTAGTTCTATTTTTAAGTTTTTGAGGAACTTCCAGAGTATTTTCCATAGTTGGCCGCTCCAGTTTGCATTCCCACCAACAGTGCGAGAGGGTTCCTTTTTCTCCACATCCTTGCCAACACCTATTTTTTCTCGTGTTGTTGACTTTAGCCATTCTGACAGGTATGAGGTGATATCTCATTGTAGTTTTGATTTGTATTTCCCTAATGATAAGTGATGTTGAGTACCTTTTCATATATCTGTTGGCCATCTGTATGTCTTCTTTGGAAAAATGACTACTCATGTTTTCTGCCCATTTTTAGGTGGATTATTCATTTTTTGGGTGTTGGTTTACAAATTCTTTGTATATTTTGGATACTAACCCATTATCAGATATGTCATTTGCAAATATCTTCTCCCATTCTGCAGGTTGCCTTTTGGTTTTGTTGTTCCCTTCACTGTGCAGAAGCTTTTATTTTGATGTTGTCCCAATAGTTTATTTTTTATTTTGTTTCACCTGTCTCACCTTCAGGAGACATATCTAGAAAGAAGTTGCTATGGCTGGTTGCTAAGAAGTTACTGCCTGTGTTCTCTTCTAGGATTTGTTGGTTTCAGGTATCACATTTAGATCTTTAATCTATTTTGTATTTATTTTTGTATATGGTATAAGAAAGTAGTCTGGTTTCATTCTTTTGCATGTTTCTGTCCAGTTTTCCCAACACCATTTGTTGAAGAAACATTGGTTTTCACATTGGGTATTCTTTCCTGCTTTGTTGAAGATTAATTGACCATACAGTTGTGGTCCATTTCTGGGTTTTCTAATCTATTCCATAGATCTGTGTGTCTATTTATGTGTCAGTGGCATACTGTTTTGATTATTACAGCTTTGTACTATAACTTCAAGTCCAGAATTATGATGTCTCCAGCTTTGCTTTTTTTTTTTCAAGATTGCTTTGGCTATCTGGGGTCTTTTGTAGTTCCATACAAATTTTAGGATTATTTGTTCTAGCTCTGTGAAAAATGCTCTTGGTATTTTAATAGGGATTGCATCAAATGTGTATGTTGCTTTGGGGTGTATAGACATTTTAACAATATTGGCTCTTCTAGTCCATAAGCATGGAATGTCTTTCCATTTCTTTGTGTCGTCTTCAATTTCTTTCATCACTGTTTTATAGTTTTCAGAGGATAGATAAGTCTTTCACATCTTTGGTTAGGTTTATTCCTAGATATCTTATTATTTTTGGTGCAGTTGTAAATGGAATTGCATTTCTTAATTTTTCTGTTGCTTCATTATTGGTGTATAGAAACGCAACAGATTCTGTACATTGATTTTGTACCCTACAACTTTACTGAATTCATTTATCAGTTGTAGCAGTTTTTGGTGGAGTCTTTCCAGTTTTCTATACAGAGTATCATGTTGTCTGTGAAGAGTGAAAGTTTGATTTCTACCTTGCTTATTTGGATGCTTTTTATTGCTTTTTATTGTCTGATTATTGTGGCTGGGACTTGCAGTACTAGGCTGAATAAAAGTGGTGAAAGTGGACATCTTTGTCTTGTTCCTGACTATAAAGGAAAAGCTATCAGTTTTTCCCCATTGAGGATCATATTACTTGTGCATTTTTCATATATGGCCTTTATTATATTGAGGTATGTTCTCTCTAAACCTACTTCATTGAGGGTTTTCATCATGAATTGATATTGTACTTTGTCAAATGCTTTTTCTACATCTACTGATAGGATCAAATGGTTGTTATTCTTTCTTATATTAATGTGATGTATCATGTTGATTTGTGAATATTAAACCATCCTTGCATCTCAGAAATAAATCTCACTTAATCGTGGTGAATTTTTAAACGTATTGTTTAAATTCGTTTGGATTTGGTTTGCTAACATTTTGTTGAGAATTTTTGCATCTGTGTTCATCAGGGATATTGGCCTTGTAGTTCTATTTTTTAGTGGTGTCTTTACCTAGTTTTGGTATCAGGGTAGTGCTGGCCTCATAGAATTATTTTGGAAGTTTTTTTTTCCTTTTCTATTTTTTGGAATAGTTTGAAAATAATAGGTATTAACTCTTTAAATGTTTGGTGGAACTCATCTGTGGTAATGGACTTGTGTTTGTTGGGAGTTTTTTGATTACTGATTCAATTTCTTTTCTGGTTATCAGTCTGTTTAGGTTTTCTATTTCTTTGTGTTTCAGTTTTGGCAATTTATGTTTCTAGGAGTTTTCAATTTCTTCTATGTTGTCCATTTTGTTGGCATATAGATTTTCATAATATTCTCTTATAATTGTATATCTGTGGTATTGGTTGTTATTTCTCCTCCCTCATTTGTGATTTTGAGAACTTCCTCTTTTCTTTTCAATAAGTCTAGCTAGAGGTTTATCAATTTTATTAATTTTTTTAAAGAACCAGCTCCTGGTTTCATTGATCTGTTCTATTATGGTTTTTTGGTGTTTTTATTTATTTATTTTTTAGTTCCTATATCACTTATTTCTGCTCTAATCTTTATGATTTCCTTTCTTCTAATGGCTTTGGGCTTCATTAGTTGTTCTTTTTCTAGCTCCTTTAGATGATAAGATTAGGTTGTTTATTTGAGATTTTTCATGCTCTTGAGGTAGACCTATCTTGCCATATACTTTCCTCCGAGGACCACTTTTGTCCATCCCAAAAGTTTTGACTCTTGTATTTTCATGTTTCCATGTATTTTTAAATTTCTTCTTTGATTTCCTCATTGACCCATTCATTGTTTAGTAGCATGTTGTTTAACCTCCATGTATTTATGGTCTTTCCAGATTTTTTCTTATGGTTGACACCTAGTTTCAAAGTGTTTTGGTCAGAAAAGGTGCATGGCAGGGGAATAGTCTATATTTTGATCCAAGTCCTGGTCATGAGAATAGATGTGTACATATGGAAAGTATAAGTACACATACATACTTGTATACACTTAAGTATATAATTATACATTTAAGATTTATGCATCTTACTGGCTGTAAATTATACGTTAAATTTGTATTAAAAACTTTTAATACAGGGGTGCCTGGGTGGCTCAGTTAAGCATCCAACACTTGATTTCAGCTCAGGTCATGATCTCATGGTTCGTGAGTTTGAGCCCCATGTTGGGCTCCATGCTAGAGCATGTTTGGGATTTTTGCTCTCTCCCTCTCTGCCTCTCTCCCACTTGTACAGTCTCTTACTCTCTCTCTCAAAAAGTAATAAATAAATAAACTTAAAAAATATTTTAAGTTTTAATACACAAAGTGTCCCAAATAATGAAATAAAACCAAATTATGTATATATATTTTTTAATCTGGAGAACTAAACCAAATTATTTGTTGTGTATAGAAAACTATCCCAGATGGCCTAAGCTAGACAATTTCCATAGAGCCAAACTTGTCAAGACATTGCTTGTATTTCTAAGTCCAAGATCACAAAAGTTAAAGCTCAAACAGAAATTAACTGTCCCAAAATGATGATTCACATCTCCATTTGGAATCTGGTGGTGGGTTGCAATATAGTACCTTGAATTGTAGGTATCACCTGGTATTTTTATGTTACTTATAAATAATTCAGTAGGAACATTGACTAAAATGCCATTCTACCACTGAAACAGAAAACACACATAGTACAGATTAAAATGTTTTTCATATTTAGGGACACCTGGGTGGTTCAGTCAGTTGAGTGTCTGACTTTGGCTTAGGTCATGATCTCAGGGCTCTTGGGTTGGAGCCCCACTTCTGGCTCTGTGCCGATAGCTCAGAGTCTGGAGCCTGCTTCTGATTCTGTCTCTGTCTCTCTCTGCCCCTCCCCCATTTGCCCGTGCTCATGCTCTCTCCCTCTCTCAAATATAAATATTTAAAAAATTTTTAAATAATAATTTTTTCATATTTAAAAATACAGTCTGTATGTTATATAAAGAGTCCCAAATATTTGGCTGCATGATCCTTCTGGATCTACATCCCTGACTTTAATTCCTGTACTTGCTACATTCCTCATAACTTACCACAGTGTGTGTGTGTGTGTGTATGTATGTATGTATGTGTGTGTATATATATATATATATATATATATATATATATATATATAACACAATAGTAAAATAAATTCACTAATGAGAATCTTCTCAGCAAAGTAAAAACAGCAGGCAAGTGATAAATGTCATATTAATTTGCCCATTTTATAATCCACAGTTTCATAATATTTAAGTATCTGCATTATTTGTAACAATTTCTTCTTTTTCTACTACTAGTACTTTCTATGGTCACAATGACTATTTCAATGTTATGCACTTGACATATCTCAGTGAGATATTGGTTGATTGATTGATACAGGTATTTAATACAAAAGGAGGCCTTTGAAATCCAAGTGGTGATATTTAACAAGCTTGATGCAAAATCACAAAATATTCTCAGCCTGATTGCCAAGAGATTAAATGGGAAGTTGGTGTTTCTGGCACACACAAGCTTAGCCATGGCAAGGAAGATCAACTATGCTTCTCAACCCAGTAAAATTCAGTCATGCTCATCCATTCATAATTTATATTTTTTGATAAATAGGATGTTTCCCACGCAGCATCAATTAACTAAACCTCACACCAACGTGTACACACATACATAAAAACTATGTATTTATGATTACAGGGAACTCACACAAAACAAAATGTTAGAATGTTGATTGGATTTGCATGTTGTTAAAATTTCAGTGAAATGACCCTACCATCATGTGAAAAATTTAATAGCACAAATTGTTGTTGTTGGAACACAGAGAACTGTCTGTTCTCTTTACTAGCATTAACCAGGTTCCCCTCCCGCATTGCTACTGCAAGAACAAAAAAGACAGTCCTTAAAAATGGATCCTATTCTGCAAATTCTTCAAGTCAATCACTGGCACTTCACATGCATTTCTGTTTCACCATTATATCTTCTAAATGCAGACATTTGGCAAGGCTGAAAGGAAACATTTGATTCTAAGGCATACCTTTGTGGATCATTCTTGGTTACATAACTCATATAAAAATAAATTAAATTACATCATGAACTTAAATATTTATTCTCTCTTATTTATTCTAAAATAAATTTATTAATATAAATGTTCATTATTAAATATTTATTCTTTCCATATCCTAAAGCCAACTTGTTTAACTACTAAGTGTACATACCTCACTTAGGTATAAAACTATAAGCTTTTTTCCCCCAATGAATTGTATGTGATGCCCCTAGTCATTAATAGTAAATACTGCTACTATTTGTATGAGGCACATTTTCTGAGTTTTTTTCATTATAGCAAGAATAATCACTGCCTTCTCATTTTGAACCATCAAAAACATAAAAAACTAAGTCTCTTCAGTACCTAGTATATTTTCATCCAAAATAAATACTATTTTGATGCTAATTCTTTGGACAGTAGTATAACACCTTGAAGCTTTGCTAATGTTTTTGTCAACAGAATATATACTTAAATGTGTCTTTTTCCTTTTGCACAAATATTCAAAATTTATTCTGAAAGTAAAATAAAATATTCTAGCCAAATAATCACAATCATTTGCTTTTTTTCCTCTACCATCTGCTTTTAAAGCAGTAATCACAATGTTACACAATTCTTTAAATAAATGTTTTGCTTTTGAAAACATAGACAATGGAAAACACATGCAGCTGCTTGCCCGTGTGAAGGCACAGAGAAATAGGTCATATAACCATGTATCAGTTAGCTCTAGCTACAAAATACCGCCTAACAAAACAACCATGAAACCTCTATGAGTTTTAAAGCTCATGCACCTGGGATTAGCTAGGGAGCTACAAGGCATCCACGTATCACAATAATTTATTCTCCATAATCCTCAACTTACAGTAAGACTATTGGGGGAAAATGGAACACAGGCTCTGTAAACAAACATGCTGTCTTTATTATTTCATCAGCTAGACGCCATGTTCCAGCCAATTATTTTTTGCTCTTTATTTGAAGAGAAAAAGGTACTTTGGAAGAAAACTCTTCCTACATGTTTTCATAATGTTCAGGCTAATAACATTTTAAAAGTTAGAGAGAAGGGGCGCCTGGGTGGCTCAGTTGGTTGAATGTCTGACTCCTGATTTCAGCTCAGGTCATGATCTCACAGGTTAATGAGTTCCAGCCAAATTGGGCTCTGTGCTGTCAGTGCTGGAAATTCTCCCCCTCTTTTTGACCCTCCCCCTGCTCACACTCTGTCTCTCTCAAAATAAAGTAATAAACTCAAAAAAGAGAAGAAAGTGAAGGAAAGCTTAAGCTAATAGGTGATAAATTTTAGAGTTGTAACTAAGGTAATTAATACCAAGAGTTTAAAAGTATGTTTTAACTCAATAATGAGTTTATTTTTCCAGATTATGTGTATATTACTATGAATATATCCAGGTAAAATGTACAAACTGCTAAACTGAATTTGGCAATTTATGTGATCAATTTCTATTGTGATAATTCATTTGTTTAACATTATTAAAATCAGTCTTCTGTGTCAGGCTATGTTATAATCATCATGATATAAACTAAGTTCATCCACTAATAATTGATAATTAATGTTCATCTAGGGCTAGAATTGCTGTCATTCCCCCATTCATTTTTGTTTAAGATTTATTGTGCATATTGTATCTCAGAATCATTGTATCATGGTTCTGAAATCCATAATCCTTATTAGTCCATTTGTATTGGTGGGCTTTCTTTGGTGAGAAACGTGGCTGAGAAGAATGAGTAAAATGTCAGCATTTCAAATATTTTGTCTTTTAAAACATGTTATGCTGTGTAGAGGAAGAGAAACATCTTTTCCTACCCTTCTAACTTCTCAGCTAGGGCTCTATCACCAAAGACACATTAACAAGAGAAAAGAATACTTATTTAAGTTGTACATGACTTGGGAGCCTTTAGGAAGAAATGAAGACTTGAAGAAATGACATTTTTATACTAGGTTAGATAAAAAATGGAAGGTGGTGATAAATGTCACTGGACAAAGGGGTATGAGCTAAGGGTAGTAAACTGGGGAAATCTAGCAAAGCCTATGTGTTCAGATTACCCTTGGCATCCCTCTGTCTTCAGAAATAAGATTGCTCTTTTATCTGGGTATAGGGAGGGCACCTCTCATATGAGAGTCTTTTATGACCTGCTTCAGAGGAGAAGGGGCTCAGAGAGTTCTTCCTGAACCTACTGTTTCTCAATCCCTTCAGCTTAAAATATGCAATATGCCAAGGTATTATATTTTGGGGTAGCATGTTTTAAACCCCATTATTCTCTCATCTGAAATTTTCCCCAAGAAGTTTGACAGTCCAGAAACTTAGTGGGTAGATCGATCATCCCCTGTCCTAGCAAACCAGGCTCTCAGTCCTAGGAATAGGTCAATCCTAAAGAGTTGTTTCATTTCAAAAGGTGATGATATGAGTGGCAGCAAGGGCACCCATCTGTTAGGCTTCTAACGGTGTTAGTAATCAGGCATTTAATGAGATACATTTCTATGGAAATAAAAGAAAAACAAAGGTTAATGGTTCCAACAAACTATAAATTCAATTTTTGAACCCAGAGGGTGGTCAGTCACGATTTCTAGATGTTGGGCTCAAAGCACCTGTAGGTAGGGTAGTAAGGGCAGGGAGTAACAACCAATAAATTTTTTTGGTTTGCAGTGTGAATGTCTCTGGTGATGGAATTAGATGTTCCAGTGAAATTTCTGAGTGACCCACACAGTTATAGGTACAAAGAGTACCCATACATGATCTGTTGTGGTGATTCCCTAAAAGTTTATATCATCATCCAGCTTCGGCTTATAGGACTTTGAAAAATGGGTAGTTTTCGTTTTTAGTGATGACAAGTCAGGAAGGTGAGAGAAAACTGGATATGGTAACAACTGACAAGATGTACAAAATGGAATCTAATTTACAAGGAAATGAAAAATAGTTCAAAGACGGCAAACATTCACAAGGGTGGGTAATACTTTCTAACTGAAACAAAATTTTTCTCTACAGCCACCTCCATTTCTACCATAGATAATCAAAGACTATTTTTATTTGCAAAAATAAATCTAGTCTTATTAAACTTGGCCCAATTATTTATACAAGTACAACAAGAAAATTGATTGATAATACAGGCCCTTTTTAAGTCTGCTTTGCAGGAATCCTCCGGAAAAGCTCAAAGTTAGTTCAAAGTCAGAAAGACTTTATTTAGAATTTGATTTGGGGAAACTTGTCAAGAATATCAAAAGATCTGAACACTTGATTAAATAAGGTCTTGGTCAACTATTTAACCAAATGACAATAGAAGATTTTTAAGGCAAATATAGAACATTACATAGTTGTGAACAAAACCCTCTTTTAATATTAGAGACCTTAATAAGTAAGTAATCAAAAGACCTTATAAAGACAACATGAAGCACAGGAAATTAGTTTGATAAAACACAGAATCTTTGTTTCCTAGGCAAATTTCTTAAAAGGCAACTGAAGATCTGCATAGCCTGGCAGGTAAAAAGCCAAGCAAGATTCTCAAAACACAAAAACAAAACAAAACAAAAACCTAAACAGGAAGACAATAGCTGACTCTGGGAGGGAAAGGATCAATAAACAATGGGTACTTAACACTAAACTCAAAAGGGTCACTATCCAAAGATTTGACAAATACAAATATTTTTTCCTGCTAACCTGAATTTGGAAAGGAAACAGCAAGGAGAAGTGTTTACCTTCCTCTCTCAAGGAAGATAAAGATCCTGAAAACTGATACGTTAAGAATTCTTACATTCTGCTGGCTTTCTGCCAGTTGTCCCAGACCTTAGCTGCAGTCTCCAAGGTGATGGAGTATCCCAGCCTTCTACTATCCAATCCTCATCACCAGAAACTGTAGAGGAGGAAAATAGTATGTTTTTCCTTCTACCCTTCTAGTTCCTCAGCTGGGGCTTTATAACAGAAGATGGATTAACAAGAGAAGAACGTACAAATTTATTTAATGGAAAATGTTTATGTGTCATGGAAGCCTTCATAAAGAAATGAAGACCCAAAGAGGTGATTAAACCTGAGTGTTTTTATGCTGTTTTGATGAGGAATGTAAAGTCATGGGAAAATGTGATAGAACAAAAGGGTAGAAAACTGAAGGGAGCTTATTCAGTGTTCATTCAGATTCCCTTGGTGTTTTCTGAGATAAGGATATAGGCAGGGCACCCCCCACACGAGAGTCTTATGACTTGCTTCAGAGGAGAAGGAGATCAGAGTCCTTAATGCACCTGTTGTTTCTCAGATTCCTCCAGCTTAAAATGTTCAACATGCTAAATTGCCATGCTTTGGGATAGCGTGTCCCGAACTCCATCAACTACAACTAAATCAGTAGTAGGAAAAAGATCTTTGTTCTCACTTCAAGTGTGTATGTGTTTATGTGTGTGACAGAGAAAGAGAGAATTCAAGAAACATGAATTATATATTTCAGAAATTCATGCATTGTGAAAGAATATAAACATTATTTGAATCTTTTACCCCAAATCTATTAAATTACATTTAGATGGTATTTCTGTTCCAAGTCAACTTTCTTACATACCATTGTAAACTTACTCTAATTTTCGTAATAGGTCATTTACTTTTGAACTCCCAAATTTTTAGACAGTGAAGTTACAAATTAAGTCCACATTATCTATAAGCAGTGTGTGCAATTTTACAATAAGCATGTCCTCAAGATCCATGCCCTTAGAGCAGGTTCTATATGCAGGACTATCTTTGAGCTTGAGAAACTCAATCTCCTTGGGTGATACCCAACAGGTGTGTACCTGATCCTTTGTTTTCCTTTGGCATGGCCCACTTTTACTGGGAGATTTTAATTGAATAAGTTGCTATGCTTTTATTTTTAAATTCAGAATCTTGGATCTGGACCAATAGGTTTTAATCAATCCAATTAAGGGAATGTAAGTGAGAGACCTATGAGAAAGGATGGATAATTTATGAGGCCTAAATTTGTGAAACCATATTAAGGCAACATTCGGCTTTATGCTGAAACATAAATATGGGATATTGCCATCCAGTTAATAATTTGAATATGATGTCACACAAGGTATACGAGTTTACCACAAATTCAAAGATGACGTTTGAAGTTTTATTTTCTGCATTTGACTCTCACTCTCAGTTCTTGGTTTGTTGGGGGAAAACTGTATGTTTGTTTTTCCTTGAGTATTATTTTTGTTGATTATGTATGATAAAATGGATGTCATAAGGACCAGGATACCTCTCATAATGTATTGCTCATAATTAAGGTGACTTATTAGAAAAATCCAATGATTAAAACTCTAATTGTGTAACTGTTATCTTTATAGGAAATTTATAGAGACTCATCTGAAAACCATTCCCAGTCGTGCATTTTCAAATCTGCCCAATATTTCCAGGATGTAAGTCACTTTTTTAATATAAAGAGAAGTTTGCAACTGTGCCAGCCATGTTATTTTCTAAATGTGTTCTATCAAGAAAAATACTTGTTATACATTGTATCTGCATAAAACAATGATATTTGCATTTCCAATGTACTTGAAAAGTATATGTAAAAGATGTTTATTTGATTTTGCTACATCTCCAATCCTGAATTCCTAATTTCTTAAACGTACTGCAAAATTAAATTCATTTGATCTTGACAATTTAATAATTCTCAACGTATTTTAATGTATCTTGGGATGCAACAGAGTGTTAGCTGGGAATCTCTCCCATACACACACTGGCTAGTCCATCTCTCCCAGTTACGGATTCTTGATTCACTTTTTACCAGGACAAATGTTTACATTTTGTCAGAAATGTAGCTAATGATTTCAGACTTCTCTCATTAAAAAAACAAACAAAAAAACCCCACAAAAATAATTCTAAACCTTGGAAAACTGAATTGTTATGCACTCAAGAGTAAGGATAAAAAGGACTTCCATGTTGAGTTGACAAAGAGTATAACTGTATATGAAATAAACCAGGGCCTTATTTCGTTTAATGGATTCTGACAAGCCACAAAGATAATTCAGGTACACCAAATGACAATACAACCAGGAGCAACCTGTGTGGGTTTTGGCTCAATTGATTCATTTCATGACCATTTATCGAGTGTCTGTTGTGTCATTTCAGGGGCATTTGACATTTTTAGTTGATACAACTAGAAAGGAGGGTGCTACTGGCATTGAATGGATAGAGGCGAAGGATCTGCTGAACACCCGACAAGGCACAGGATATCCTCCCACAACAATTTTCTAGTCCAAAATGTCAACAGGGCTGAGGCTGAGAAACCATTCCAACTATGTATCTCTGCAGTCTTTGATTTCCTGAACAGCCCTTCTATTTTCAAATTCTTGTCTCCTTTGATTTCCTTGATATTGTTCTCTCATCCTTCTTTTTAACATCTTACCTGAACTACTCTTCCTCATCCTCACTCTCCTCTCCTAACTTCCTATTTCATTTCATTCAGTTCCTTAAATATCAGTTCATTCTTCTTTTGTCCCAGTTCCTTCATACCCTCTTCTCCTTGAATGGACACTCCCATTCCTTTGGCTTCACTGTTACCCAATACAGTTAGTTCCTAAATGAGTATCTCTAGCCCTGACTTGTTGCTACAATTCAGGCCTGAATTAAAGCTTCTTCCCAAGTATGATCATCTTGATGTCCCATAGTCACTTCAAACAGCATAGCCAAAATAAACTCATCTTCCTGCTAAACTGTTCCTTCTTCTCCGTTTAACAGCACCAGCGTTTAGTGGCCTAAAAGTTAAACAACTTGAAATACCCTTCTCATCTTCTTATATAATTGCTTATTTGGTGTCTCTGCTTGGATGTCCCAATAGCTTGACCATTACTTTATTCATTCATTCAACAAATATTTATCGGGCCCTACTCTGTGCCTGGCACTTCGCTAAATGCTTCACATATGACATCTGACAAAACTCATGGAGTTTCCACTTTCCTTCCTAAGAGATATACTATGGTGTAGTCAGTTAGAGAGTGCTGTGTAACTCATATAAGAAGCATCTTACCTAGATGGAGAGTGTGGTCATAGAGGGCTTCCTAGAGGAAATGACACCTAACTTGTGATCTGGGGGGGAAATAAGTAGAAAGATAGTTCCAAGAAGAAGGGGAAAGCTGCACTGTTGGTTAAATTAAAATAAACTTGTTGAGGCTGAAGCTTAAGTGGGAAGAAGGGCAGTAGAGAGAAATGAAACTGGGGAATAAGCAAGTCCAAGGCCTTGTGAACCACGTAAAGGAATTTGAAATCTTCCCTAAGGTCCAAGCCACTAAATGGTTATCAGGATGGAAGTGGCAGATCAGGTGTGTTAGAAACATTCGCTTGTTCTGTGGAAAGGGAGTCAAATGGAGTAAGACTAGAGACAGGAAACTTGTGAGGATGTTGTTGCAGTGTCCCTGGGGCAGAGGGGATGGTGAACTGAATGCTAATGGTTGAGGGGAAATAAAGAAAAAGTGGCCAGGTTTGAGAAATAAATAAGAGAACTAACAAACTCAAAAGTTGATTGATTTGGAGGTGGGAAGAGATGGAGAATTTCATCCAAGTGTCTGACCAGGACACCTGTGTGGTTGATGAGCATATTTGCTGAGATAGAGAAGTTTTGTGCGAATTTGCTGTGGAGAATCGAGGAGACAGTTAGGAGTTCGTTTGGGGCATATGGCATTTGAGTTACCTTTGAGGCATCAAGCAAGCTATGGGTCCAGCAGGTAATCAGGACATAGACATGATTTTTTCCTTCATTCCAGGCAGATGTAATCGGGACCAGTGAAGGGCATCATTGGAGAGGGATAGGCTAAAGAGAATGAAGAACAAACAATTCGGGGGTCCCTGAGAAGGCAAGAAGCGATGGGATCCAAATAAAGGGATTGACTTGGTACAAGAAAATTGTCATCTTTTACATTGTAACAAGAAAGTAGTAGTAAGAGATGAAGCCATGCAGGTGATTAATAGGTTTATTGGTGGAGAATTCAAGGAATTTTCATCTCAAGCTTTCAATCTTTTCTACAAATTATTAAAAGATTATCTGCTAATTATTGAGGGTGAAGTTAGGAGAGTTAGAAATTTGAGAAGGTTTGAAATAAAAGTGATGGACAATAAAAGAGGGAGGGTTGGCTGAGATATACAGGACATCCAGGCAGATCTGAAGGTCCTGTTAAGACTTCCTCCGTGGAGAATATGCTGAATTCTCTAGTCTGGGTTAAATGTTTCCTGAAGCACATCAGAGCACTTATCACTGTATATGCTAATCTCATTTATGTACCTATATCACCCATTACTATGAGTTCCTTGAAGCTGGGGAACAGGTCTGTTTTGTCAATGCCCACTTACTGACACAGAGTAAATATTCAATAGATATTTGTTGAATGAAAACATGCAGACATACATAAGTAATAGTTAAAGGTCTTGTCTGCCTAGGGGGCAAGAGAGAAAACATTTGGGCAATCCTGGATAGGTTTGTACTGGTTCAGTACAAATTTCCACCTATTATTCATGCATAATTATTAATAGCACCCTGTGTAACTCACAAAAATATCCTAGTTTGGATGATAAATGATATGGTCACCCTAGTGATTACATAAGACTTACATGCTAAGAAGAAATTTGAGGAAGAGATGGGATCTGATTTTTCCTGTTTATAAAAAAGGGATAAGCAAGCAGAGAATCACATCTTTCACCCCAGTGAATAAATGGTTCCTACATCTTGTCTTCCCAATTGAGCCATAAGAGCCCTTTAAGGATGTATCATTCAGTTGGAGAAACTGGAACTTCTTATGACGTGGACAGAATGACCATTCTAGTAACCCTTTGAGAAAGCTTCACACTTCTAAACTAAGAAATTCAGGAGAAAATTCAGAGCAATAGGTATGTTATAAAGTTAGGAAAACAAGTTTGTAGCTTTCAAAATTCATCTTTTCCTACAAATGGCACAGCTTCATCCATTATAAATCTCTGCAGATCTCTACACACACATACACACACAAAAAATAATCTTTTCAATGTCTTCCATTGCTCCTTCCATACTAAAAATATATTTGGATTAAAATAATTTATGTAATGTTATCTACAAGTGGCAATGGCTTGGGTGACCTGATAAATCAAAGGATAATTATTTAGAGAAGAGATAAAACAGGAAGTACAGGACCATTAGAACATTCCCAATGACGTGATAAAAACTCAAATAGAACAGAGTTCCTTTTATAAACATTGTATTAATGAAAACATTTTACTGGCAGATTTAATTCAAAATTTAAAGATAGATTTTTTTTTCAACGTTTATTTATTTTGGGGACAGAGAGAGACAGAGCATGAACGGGTGAGGGGCAGAGAGAGAGGGAGACACAGAATCGGAAACAGGCTCCAGGCTCCGAGCCATCAGCCCAGAGCCCGACGCGGGGCTCGAACTCACGGACCGCGAGATCGTGACCTGGCTGAAGTCGGACGCTTAACCGACTGCGCCACCCAGGCGCCCCAAAAGATAGATTTTTTTAAATAAAAGTATTTGCACATCATCCCTCATAAATTCTGATTTAGTTATCCTGGACCGAGTCTTAGACATATGTATCTTTTAAGAGCCTCCCAGGTAGTTTAGCTGAATGGCCAGGGTTGAGAATCTCTGTTATTACAACAGGTGGACACCATCTATTAATATTTAATTTTCCCAAATATAGAGATACCTCTCAATAAAAAGCAGTCACTGAGTTTGGCTGCGTTAGTCATTCTTATAACAAGATGGAATTTGTGGAGGCTATTTGAAACAGTATTCCTTAGGTATTCTTGACAAGTTGTACTTAGAAGTTTCTCTTTTCTCTTTTATAATAATTAAAGCCTTTATTTGAGTTATCCTTTGCTTACAAAGTTCCAGAAAAGTCTTGAATTTTCAGATTAATCAAAATAAAGAAGTCTTGAGTAGACATGTAGTCACTACCCTACGGAATGTTCCGCTAGAGAATTATAAATTTCTCATCTTCTTTGAGACTCTATTTCTAATCCCATGCAGTTACACTGTTAAAAATGCCTCTTTTTTATTATTGTGTTCTTTTCTAATTTCTTTCATTTTCTGCTATTTTGAGTAATTCACTGTTTATTCATTACCTTAACACATATTCACTGAGGCTCTACTACATGCCAGGCACTATGACAGACACTCAAAATTCAAAGGCCACACAAAGCAGACACTGTTCTCCATTTCAGAGAATGTACAGCCTAATCAGACAATATCCAAACAATTAGAAAGTTGTACTGTGATAATTAATGAAAGGAGTTCTTGGTGCAATAAGGGATACTTAAGGGAAATTTTACCTAATCGGGAAATTCAGGAAAAGCTTCTGAAGGAAGTGTCATTTAAATGAAACCTTAGGGATGAATAGGACCTAATGAATTGGGAAGCTTTCAGGTATCACAGGATTTGAAAAAAGTATAACTAATTGGAGCATAATTAGGGAGAAATCATGGAGGTTATACATGTTGTCTGATCTGGGAAGCCCCTGACAAAGAAGTTTTAACAAAATCAGTATGTTTGAAGTATGTCTGGCATTCACAACCCTACTAACTTTCTACTTTGCATTATATTTTTATGATATTCAGCTACTTGTCAATAGATGCAACTCTGCAGCGACTGGAATCACATTCCTTCTACAATTTGAGTAAAATGACTCACATGTAAGTACAATGAAAAGTGCAGCACAGACCCCACCATAGCCAGTCTTGATTGATAATTCTGGGCTCCAAATGGCTGTTAACAGCTGGGTGTTCGACCATGGTTCAAAACTTCTGTGTCTGATTAAATTCTTGACTTGTTCTCACAGTTTGTTAATCCATCCAAAATCCCATTTCCATGGTTGAAAGGTAAAGTCAAAACTAGAAGTTCTCTTCTCAAATTGTCATTTCATTCTATTACTAGTATGTCAGCAGATTTCATTGGTGTGGATATCAGTGAGTCAATACATATTTACTGACTACTAACTGGATTCCAGGCCTGTGCAAGATTCTGTATATCTAACATTTTTCCTCAGTTAGGAAAACATAGAAGAGAAATGTAGCTTCATGAGATTAGAACAGGAGTCAGGATACAAACTCTGGCCTTAGAGTTGATTATAATTGGGTTGGAACCCTGGTTTCTCTGTCTACCCACTGTCTAACCTTGCACAATCATGTAATCTTTCCTAGCCTCACATTCCTTATTTGTAAAATAAAGCTAATAAGAGTTTTAACTTCATATGGTGAGCATACATATTGAATGATATAATGCATGTAAGCATTAAGCACCATGCCTACCATGTCAAAACCAGGCAGCACATTTCGTCAATAATTATTCTGTTTTTATTTCTCTAGTCCATTACAATTGATTAAAAGTTGTAAATAATCACATTACATCCTTCTAGGCAGCCACTTAATTTTATGAAATACTATGAAATATTAACTATTTCCTTGAAGAAACAAAAATACCTATTTTCTATAAATACCTAGTATGTTCTAGACATTATGATAAACGTTCTATGTTCTATATTTAAGGTTCAAAAAAACAACCTTATTAAGTAGATATTATTTTTTTATTATTTATATAAGGAAAACATAAATTCATAAAGGATAAATATGTTTTCCTTAGTCACTCAGTTACTAAAGGATCAGAGCAGAATCTTTACACCATAAATATCTTACTGGAAAATTCTTTCCCTATGCACTGCATTTTGCTGCCTTCAAGAACACTGAGGCTCAGAATGTTGCTTTTAGCTATGGTAGGCAAGCTTCCAACAGATCAATCATTACTCTGAAAGTAACTAGAGAAGCAAATCCTCAAAACAACATTCTATTGTTTTCCTCTTGAGGTGTTCTGTGAATTGTAATCAACAACTGAGAGGCTCCGACTGAACAGAAGATTAGGCAATATCATAGGGCTAGTGAATCAAAGATTGGAGTTCAGGACTTATGAAGGAGGAGGGCTCCTCAGTAAACTAACATCCCAAGATTTTAGCTGGGATCCCTAAACAGCTTCATCACAGAAGTATGGAAAATAGATCAACTCTCACAAAGACTAATGCCTGGCTTTGAATCAACAAAAAATAACAAGGCACAGAAAAAAACAAAACAAGAACATATGGGGAAAAAAAGCAGGAGAAGAAAACAAACAACAGAAAATGAGAGGAAACTCAAATGTTAGAGTTTTGGAGTTATTAGGCACAGATCTTTAATTAATAACTATAATTAATATATTCAAAATTTTAAAGACTAGAGAATTTCAAAATAGAATTAGAAACTATAAAAAGGATCAAATAGAAACAAGAACTTAAAAATTCAATAACTGAAATAAAATCCAAGCACGAGTTTAACAACAAATTAGACACAGCTCAAAAGAGAATCAGTAACCTGGAAGATTAAGTCAGAAAAATATATCCAACCACAGCGCCTGGATGGCTCAGTCAGTTAAGCATCCAACTCTTGGTTTCAGCTCAGGTCATGATCTCATGGTTCCATGGGACTGAGTCCTACATCAGGCTCCACAATGACAGTGCAGAGCCTGCTTTGGATTCTCTGTCTCCCTCTCTGCCCCTGCCCCACCCCTCCCCCTTGTGCTGTCTCTGTCTCAAAATAAAGAAATAAACTTTAAATATATTTATATTTGTATTTATCCAGGCTGAACCATGGAGAGAAAAAGAAAATAAAAAATATATGGCACAGTAAAAAGTCTGGAATACCTGTAATTGGGTCCCAAAAAAGAAAAGAGAAAGAAGGAGAGAAGCAATATTTAAAGAGAATTTTCTAAAATTCATAAAGGATGTCAAGTCACAGATATAATTACCACAAACCCCAACAGGATAAATACAAAGAAAACACATCAAGGCACGTCATGGTAAAGGTATTAAAAACCAAAGACGATGTGAAAATCACTAAAAGCAGCCAAAGGGGGAAAAACACATATACACTTTCAAAGAAGTAGAAACAGGATTGATAGTTGATCATTCATTCAACAGAAATGATACAGTCTATAAAAGCAATAGAAAGATACCTACGATAAGGATAACAACAAAATTAACAATGGTAAATATCTGCCAATTTCTTCGAAATTGAAGGCAAAAGAAAGACATTTCAAGCAAACAAAAGTTCTTCATATGAAGAACCTACTAAAGGGAATTTTAAGGTTAAAGGAAAATAATGCCAAATAGTTGCCCAGAAGTACAGAAGGAAATGAAAAGCAAGCAATACAAAAGGTAAATATAAATGACACTGGACTGCACAAAACTAAACAAAAAATATTTTTCTGGGTTTAAAATACAGGCAATTCTTGGGGCTCAGTAGGTTAAGCATTTGACTGGCTCAGGTCATGATCTCACAGTTTGTGGGTTCGAGCCCTGCGTTGGGCTCTGTGCTGACAGCTCAGAGCCTGCTTCAGACTCTGTGTCTCCCCCTCTCTCTGCCCCTTCCCCGCTCACATTCTGTCTCTCTCTCTCTCTCTCTCTCTCTCTCTCTCACTCTCTCTCTCTCTCTCTCTCAAAAATAAGTAAACATTTAAAAAAATTTAGGGGTGCCTGGGTGGCTCAGTCAGTTAAGTGTCCAACTTCAGCTCAGGTCATGATCTCACAGTTTGTGAGTTCAAGCCCCGCATCAGGCTCTGTGCTGACAGCTCAGAGCCTGGAGCCTGCTTCAGATTCTACGTCTCCCTCTCTCTCTGCCCCTCCCATGCTCGCACTCTGTCTCTCTCTCTCTCTCAAAAATAAATAAACACTAGAAATATTTTAAATAAATAAATAAATAAATAAATAAATAAATAAATAAATAAATAAATTTAAAAACACAGGCAATTCTTGTGCTGCATGATGGGTGTAGGATCATAAAACTGCATGCTGAAACTATGCAAAGTGATCTTAATAATCAATGAAAAAATTAGGATTGTTTTGTGACTTTTAAAAGTGTTTATCAAAACAGTAAAATCTCCTTTACTGTTGGTTATAAATGTATAGGGGAAGGAAAAATAGTACACTGATACTTATTTAGCACACTGTAATTTTAAACTTTAAAATTAAAGTTTACAATTAAAATGTTTTATTTCTTTGTAAAAAAAAAATCAAGAGTAGTTTGAACAGTACATGCCTTTTTCTCTTTGCTATGTAACTTACTAGAACATCACGTCAATGTCTTGGCAAATTGTCATTCTTCTTTCTAGGTCTGGATCAGTTTCCAATATTTAATTCTCTGCTCTTTCAATGTCATAAAATATTTCTTACAGTTCTTTTAATTGAATTTTGTTTTTTTAATCAGCGTCTTTTCTTTTGGGGCATTTTCATCCTTTCATTCACAACCATTTTGCTCAGTAATGTCAATAATTTGCCCTCACAAATTTCCTGTGATTGAATATCTAGAGTCTCTCAAATAGTGGATGTATCAACATTCACACGCTCAGCTATTTCTTCTATGACTCCATTTATATTCAATTCAAATTTCACTTCCAGCATTATCACATTTTGTTTCTCTGCTGCACTTTTATCTCTGCCGGTCAGTTCCCTCTTTCAATTATCCACTTTTGCAAAATGTCATATGGGTTTACCACTGGAAGGCAAGGAGCCAATACAGCTGCACAGTGTTACTGTTAATAGATGAACTGGATAACAGATGCTCAGTGACTGATGACCAATGACTTTGAAAGAAGTGTAACTGGTCACCTATCATGATACACATCTGTTATGTACATAGTGATGCATAGACTGAAGAGCTGGCAGCGAAGTTTTGTGCAGTTATTCACACAATATATTATGATAGCCAAAATTTGAACCATGTGGTCGGGACCAGATATTATTTAAATTTAAATAAATAATGGTAACTGAATATTATGCATATTGGAACCATGCAAAGCAAGGACTAACTATATCCACAGAATTAAAATACACAATAGCAAATAAAGAATGGGAGGGTTATAAATGGTGTTAAATTGTTCTAAGGTCCAGGACACCTGGGCGCCTAAGTCGGTTAAGCGTCTGACTTCAGCTCAGATTATGATCTCACGGTTCATGAGTTCAAGCCCTGTGTGGGGCTCTGTGCTGACAGCCTGGAGCCTGTTTCAGATTCTATGTCTCCCTCCCTCTCTCTCTCTCTCTCTCTCTCTCTCTCTCTGCCCCTCCCCCACTCATGCTCTTTCTGTCTCTCTCTCTCAAAAATAAATAAACATTAAAAAATTTTTTAATTGTTCTAAGGTCCTTGAATTGTCTGAGAAATGGTAACAGTACTAACTTGTATTAGACTTTTTTTTTAATGTTTTTATTTATTTTTGAAGGAGAGAGAGAGACAGAGCATGAGCAGGGGAGGAGCAGAGAGAGAGGGAGACACAGAATCCGAAGCAGGCTCCAGACTCAGACCTGTCAGCACAAAGCCTGTCGTGGGGCTCTAACCCACGAACTGCAAGATCATGACCTGAGCCGAGGTCAGATGCTTGACCAACTGAGCCACCCAGGCACCCCTTGTGTTAGACTTTTATAAATAATGAATACATGTTTTAATCCATAGGGCAACAACTAAAATAATTGTAAAAGAATGGATAACTAACAAGCTAATAGTAGTGAGGAACAGAATAATAAAAATAATACAAAAAAGAGCAAGAAATTAGAATAAAGAACTTCTGCAACAAATAGATTTAACCCCAAGTAATATTTATATTAACTGTGTTAAATGTAAAAGGACTTACTATTCTAGTTAAAATACAAAGATTGCCAGATAGGTTAATAAAACTAAAAACTCAATAGTATGCTGCTTACAAGGGACATACTTTAAATACAATGATATAAAAAGACTGAAAGTGGGGCGCCTGGGTGGCGCAGTCGGTTAAGCGTCCGACTTCAGCCAGGTCACGATCTCGCGGTCCGTGAGTTCGAGCCCCGCGTCAGGCTCTGGGCTGATGGCTCAGAGCCTGGAGCCTGTTTCCGATTCTGTGTCTCCCTCTCTCTCTGCCCCTCCCCCGTTCATGCTCTGTCTCTCTCTGTCCGAAAAATAAATAAACGTTGAAAAAAAAAATTTAAAAAAAATAAATAAATAAATAAAAAGACTGAAAGTGTAAAGATAAAAATATTAACATGCAAACAATAACTAAGAGAAAATTGATATAAATATACCAATACATGTTGACCATGAAGTCTTCCTGTATATAAAAAGGGAAATTTTATTATGATAAAAAGAATTACTATAGACAGATATAATGATTCTAAATTTGAATATCTGTAAGGGCATAGCTTCAAACCATGTAAAAGCAGAAATGTATAGAACTGAAAAAAAATAGATAATCCACAATCATAGTGGGGATTTGTTTTAATAGGGTTTTATCTTACAGACTATGCATACCAAAAAAGTAATACTGATAAGAAATTAATAAGGTTTGAAGAACATCATTTGCAAACTTAAGCTTACTGACTTGTATAAAATATTGTTCCCAACAATTGCAGAGTACATATTCTTTCTTTTCAAGGACACATGTAATATTTATTAAAACTGACCACATGCAGGGGTGCCTGTGTGGCTCAGTTGGTGGAGCATGTGACTCTTTATCTTAGGGTCTTAAGTTCAAGCTCCACATTGGGTGTAGAGTTTACTTAATTAAAAAAAATTTTTTTTTTTAAATTGACCATATGCAGAGCCATGAAAGCAAGTCTCAATAGCTTACAAAAAATTAAAATCAAGTATGTTCTCTGACTAATAAAAAATGCACTTCTAAATAACCATGGGTCAAAGAAGAAATCAGTAGACACTAGGAAGCAATTTTAACTTAAGTGACAATAAAAATATGACAAATCAAAACCCATGAGATGCAGTTAAAGTCATAGTTAAAGAAAATGTACGGCTTTAAAAAGACAGATTAAAAATGAAGGCTGACGATAAATTACGTATTTTACGTATCTATCACAAGAAATTTACAAAGGAACAGCAAATTGAAACTAAAGAAAGTACAATATCCAAGAGAACTGAGAATCTAGGTCAGTAAGAACAACGGCTTAAATTCAAAACCAAATCTCCAGACTCCAAATATAACGCTCCCTTATTATACCATTTTGATTCTCTGCCCCTCTCCAAAAAAAAAATCAAAGAAATTAATTTGTGACAAAGCTCCATATGCATCCTGCAGCTCTTAAAAGCAACTGTTTTGTTTTTATTGTGGCCTTTTCCTCATAAAGATTCTAGTAGTTAACATTTCTCTTAGAAATATGCATTTTCTCCCTCTGAGGGAAAGTGTTAACTTTGAGGAGGAAAGAAAACTATTAAATACAAAAACTAAAAGGAGGATGAGTTTAGAAATGGATTTTTAAAAGGATATCTCTCTTATGTATATGAGATCTTAAGAGTCTAACATCTTAGAAAATAGGAGAATAACGCATCTTGCCTTTCTCCAGATCTGCCTAATACATATCTGCAAATGAGTTTCGTTGGCACAAAGGAAAAGGATAGTGAAGACTTTTGGGCTCCTACCACCCAAATGCTTAATGCCTTTAGTTTGTAATCATTTATTAAGAAATGACTATAAACAAAGCATTATACTACTTGCATGAGAAAAACAGAGCTAAAGAATCCCTCTCCCTCCCTCAAAGAATTGAGATAGACAGGAAAGCATGAAACAAAATATCAATACAGAGGGGCGCCTGGGTGGCTCAGTAGGTTAAACAGCTACTTGGGCTCAGGTCATGACCTCACCACTTCTGAATCTGAGCCCTGCATGGGCCTCTGGGCTAACAGCACAGAGCCCAGAGCCTGCTTCAGATTCTGTGTCCCTCTCTCTCTGCCCCTCCCCCGCTCATGCTCTGTCTCTCTCAAATATAAATAAACATTAAAAAAATTGTTTTTAAGATATCAATAAAGAATGATTTGTTTCATCTATAAACAGCATAGCACCATCAGCCAAACCTCCCTAGGACTCTTGAGCAGAGAACTGAAGCCCTCTGATTTATTTAGGAAACAGAGTCCTTCATCAAGTTGGATTTGCTACAATATAGATACTGAAGTGTAGATGGCAAATGTCAGTGCATATTGTCAACACTTACTCAAAGGCCTCAGTAAGAACATAAGCAGTTAAAGAACATAATGTTACTCTGTTTCATGGATGTCTTTCCTCAGCTGCCCTCTTCCTCGCTTTTGGCTGTGTGATTTGGTAAATAGGCTGTATGGAAGGACTCACAGCCCATCATCCCCACTTCTAAACGTCCTTTCATTACTTTTTCAAATGTCTCTGCTAATGCACTACATTACTCCTCTGAGCTCACTTCCCACTTCATGCTTAGACTGTACTCTGTGGTAGGAATTGCAATGCTAGAAAATATGCACTAAAATTGTTGGTGACCTAGATCTGGCATTCCAAAGATAAAAAGCTACCTATTCATTCAACAAATAGTTACGTTTAACCCTGTGCTAACGTTATGCTAAATTACATCTTAGCTATACACAGGATTCAAAACAGTGGATCATTCTTTTTTATTTTATTTGAGAGAGAACAAGCGAAGGAGAGGGGCAGAGAGAGAGGGAGAGGGGGAGAGGAGGAGGGAGGGAGAGAGAGAGAGAGAGAGAGAGAGAGAGAGAATCTCAAGCAGGCTCCATGTTCAATGTAGAGCCCAATGTGGGGCTCGATCCCATCACCCTGGGTCATGACTTGAGCCAAAATCAAGAGTCGGGAGCTCAACCAACTGAGCCACCCAGGTACCCCTCATTATATTCTTACCTAAACCCTCCTCCCTTGGCCTCTGTGATCCCACACTCCTGGTCATCCTCTACCATGATGGCCAGTCTTTCTCATTCTCCTTTCCTGGTTCCTTATACTTCCACACTTTTAAACACTGGAGTTCCACGTGCCCAAGTGCTGTGTCTTCTTCTCTTCTTACTCTGTGATTTTCCCCCATGTGACCTTATCCAACTATTCTCAGATTGACATAACTGGTCCAGGCCTCTCTTTTTATTCTTGGGCCATTTACCTTTTGGTCTCCTTGACATCTCCTCTCAGATGTCTCACATGTATGTCACTCCTTAAATGCCCCAAATGAAATCTACCTCTTCTTCCAAAATCCACCACTCCTACGGTATTTGCTGAGGCAGCACATGGCACTTCCATTCATCTTATTGCAAATTCCAGACACCTGAGGGGTATCACTATACCTTCTTTCCTCATCACCCCCCTCTAATCCTTCACCACATACTGTTAATTCTACTACTCTAATATATAAAAATTATACCCTTTACTCTCCACTGCCATAACCCTTGCTCAAGCCATCATCATTTCTTGCTTGGGATACAGTAATTTCATAGCTTAACTAATCTTGCCTGTTTGGGACCCCTCTAATTCATTTCTGCACAATAGCCAGAGTGATTTTGCTCTTAAGATAAATCCACGGTTTTCAAAGGAAACTTCCAGGCCCAGGACTGCAGCTGGCCCCTGCCCACATCTGTCTCCTCATCTCACTCCATTCCTGTGAACCTGTGTTCTTTAATTCCTTGGACAGTCCAAGATCTTCCCCACCTGAAGACCTTCAAATGCTTTTGCCTGTGTCTACCAAGTTCTTTAATCTCGGTCTTTGCCCATTTAACTCTACTGATTATTTATTTTCTCTTCCTGAATATTACTTAGACATACCCTGGATCCTACCCACCCACCCCCCACCTACATTATTCTCCTTGTGAATCCATCATTGAATCCTCTACAGAACTTATTAAAATTTGTGATTATACAAATGTGTGATAATAGTTTCCACAAGGCAGTGTGTTTTATGTGCCAATCACCTACATCAAACTACAAAGAAACTATCAGATTAAAGCCCCCAGAAGGAATAAGTGGATATATACTGAACACACTCTTTTAAAATAATGAATTGAAAGAGGTCCGTCTGAATTAATAAAAATTCTGATTGATAGAACATTTGGTATATGTGTGTACTGACATATGTTTAGAAAATGTACTGTCTCCCAACACTATGCTAAATGTTCAACACTTCACTTAATCTTTGCACTTCTAAGTAGCTACTATAATTTTATAGTAAGAAAATTGAGTTCAATAACTTTATGTATTTATATATATAATATATTTTATATAATTGGACCTTGCTTTTATATCCAGTCTGACAATCTCTGCCTTTCAGTTGGAGTAGTTGGTCCATTACATTTACTTCAGTTATTGATATAGTTGAAGTCTGCCATTTTCAATTATTTTCTATTTATCTTCTTTGTTCCTTTATTCCTCCTTTGGCTTCTTTTGGATTAATCAGTTTGTCTTTGCTTTTGTTTTTTAATATTTTATTCTACCTTTTAACTTTTTAGCTCTTTGTAATATTTTTTGTGGTTATTCAAGGGATTACAAAATACATCCTTCATTTAACATAGTCCATCAAGAAGGCTTATCATACCAATGCCCATGACATGTAAGAAACTTAAAATTATTACTGCATTTACCTCTTCCCATCTTCAGTGATATTTTTGCCACATATTTTATTTCTATATATGTTATAAATTCCATAATACATTACTATATTTTCTAAAGAGTTGATTGACTTTTAAAGAATTTAAGTGAAACTAGTCTCTTATATATACTCACATATTTAATGTTTCCGGTGTTCATTCTTTCCAATGATTCAATCAATTCCGTAAGTTTGAAGGACTTCCTTTAGCATGTTAGTGTGGTTCTGCTGGCCACAAATTTTGTCAGCTTTCTTTATCTGAAGACACTTTTATTTTACCTTAATATTTAAAAATTATTTTCACTGGGTATAGACTTCTAACAAGGCAATCTGTTTCAGCCCTTTGAAGGTATCTTTCAATGTCTTCTGGCCTTCATTGTTTCTGATGAGTAGTCATTCCTATTCTTATCATTGTTCTCCTATAACGAACATGCCCTCTTTTCTCGGGCTGCTTTTAAGGCTTTATATTCTGGGCTTTCAAAATAATATACCTAGGTGACATTGTCTTTGTATTTAACCAGCTTTTGGTTTTCTGGAATTCCTGGGCCTATGGATTTCTGGTTTTATTCAAATTTTGAAATGTTTTTTCGGTACATCAATAGATTACGGTGTAAGTGACACCATGCATTTTCAGGCCCAGTTTCTAAGTGAACTGGCAGCTTTCACTTTAGATGCTTGGAGCCTTAAGCCACTGTGTAAACCCTGTTGAAGGCAAGACCATATGGGGAGGCTCTGAATTACTACACGGAGATGGAGAAGGGCCTAGCTGAGCCTAGCTTTCTAGCGATCACCTTCAAAGGGCCAGGCATAGAAGCACAACTACTTTGGACCTCTAGATTGATCCAGACACCAGCTAAATACCAACCAGTGATCCCAGTGGATGCCACATGAAGCAGAAGAAAAGCCCACTTTAGCAATGCTTGAAATCCTAATCCACAAAATTGTTACCCCACTTAGTTTGGGGTAATTTGTTATACGACAACAGATACCCAGAAGAGGTAGCAATTATGTATTAGTTAACAATGGGTGAAAGACGTTGAAGATTTGTATAAGAAAACTACAAGAATGGCAGGTTTCTTTATAAGTTATTGAGAGTCCTAAGTGGATTTAAATCAGTTCTCCTGGGTTTTAAACTACCACTGGGGTACAGTTTGGCCCCCAAAGTATACATTTGATAAAGACTTACATCTGTAAAATGATGAAACCTGGTCACTTCTATCTTCTAGTTCATGGTTTCAATTGTACACAGATTGTTGCCATTGTTCCCCCTAATAGTAGCAGCCGCAATTACTGAACACCTTTTAAGGGCAAGCGCTCTGCTAAAAGTGCTTCATGTATCTTCTCTCACTTAATCTCACTAAGCCTCAGTTTCCACGACACAAACTGAAGATGGTAATACATACTTCATGGGGCTTGTGCCCTAATTTACTCCGCTAAGAAATTTCAGAGTCAGAATTTGAAACCAAGAGTGTCTGGCAAAACCATCTCTCTTCAATTAAAAACAGAAATAAAGAAAAGGCTGCCATTAGAAGGATGTTTTTACTTTTATGTGGATTTTTTTAAAAATCACAATAAAAATTCTATAAACTGGGTAGATAAAAATTGTGATTTATGGCAGATAATGTGATAAGATTTAATATTCACTGCTTCATTAAATTGAGTCAAGTGGATTTATTAGGGATTTCAAAAGTACTCATCTTAGTCCCGATGATTCAATAGTCATGCAATTAATTAGCTATATGCATCATACAGGCAATTTGGAAAATCACTTTTTTTAAAAGTTTATTTATTTATTTTGAGAGTGGGGGTAGGGGCAGAGAGAGTGGAAGAGAGAGAATCCCAAGCAGGTTCTGTGCTGCCAACACAGAGCCCAGCATGGGGTTTGATGCCTGGAACTGTGAGATCAAATCAAGTCAGACAAACTGAGCCAAAATCAAGTCAGACACTTAACTGACTGAGCCACCCAGTTGCCCCAGAAAATCACTTTTATAATGTCCTATTTCTACTGGAAAAATCTGCTGGAACACTTACATTTTCTTCAATCAGCTTTAAAAATCTGAG
Source organism: Felis catus (assembly GCF_018350175.1). NCBI lineage: Eukaryota > Metazoa > Chordata > Mammalia > Carnivora > Felidae > Felis > Felis catus. Next base: position 125,311,863 of record NC_058373.1, read on the forward strand.
GATATGTCAGAGTGGGTGGCTCAGTCAGTTGAACGTTGGACTTCAGTTCAGGTCATGATCTCACGGGTCATGAGTTCGAGCCCTGCATAGGGCTCTCCGCCGTCAGCACATAATCCGCTTTGGATCCTCTGTTCCTCCTCGCTCTCTGCACCTCCTCCCACTCACTTTCTCTTTCAAAAATAAATAAACATTTAAAAATAAATATAAAAATCTGAAGACTTATAAACTCTCTTTGAATTAACATCTATTATTTTTTAATTCCTCAATAAATTAAAAGGTGCATCAACATTATGAATACCACCTTTCAGTTATAGATTATTTTCCCCTTAGTAATGGAATGTTAGTAGTGAAACACTTCATTGATAATTATCAAAGTAAAATAATTAAGATTTCTCTCATTGAAAAAGAATTGGTAATTTGGAAAAAAAAATTCTGTGAATTTATAGACTATTAGCAAAAAGTTACTGCTAGCCTAAAAATCAGGACATCAAAAGCTAAGGATCTAGTATACACCAAGAGCTTTGACAGACCATACTTTTTGACCTGGTAATTCCACTTCTATAAATTTTCCCTAAAAAAATAAACAGAGGAGTGAGAAAAAGTTTACATAGAAATCCAGTTGTCTCAGAATTAATTTATAATAGTAAATGTAATAGTAATAGTAAATAGTAATAATTTATAATAGTAAAAATTCAGGGGCACCTGGGTGTCTCAGTCGGTTGAATGTCTGACTTCAGCTCAGGTCATGATCTCACAGTCCGTGGGTTTGAGACCCACGTCGGGCTCTGTGCTGACAGCTCAGAGCCTGGAGCCTGCTTCAGATTCTGTGTCTCCCTCTCTCTCTGCCCCTCCCCCTCTCATGCTGTCTCTCTCTCTCTCTCTCACACACACAAAAATAAATAAACATTAAAAAATAAAGTAAAAAAACAAAAAATAAAAATTAAGGGTTCCTTCAATATGCATCAATCTTAAAATTAATACTTGATGTTAAAATACTACATGGGGGACTTATGTGATAAAAGCCTATCAGAAAATGTTACCTTAAAATTAATTTACCTAGTTCTTCGTACCAGTTTTCACCTCACTACTGTGCCGCATTTAAAGTATTTAAGGTAACAAAATTATGGCTTTGCCAATATATACACACCTTGTTTCTAAAGTAGTTAAGTAACTACTTACTCCCTCCCTATGCCTCCCAGAGAATACAGTAAAGTTGCACGTAATAAACGTCCAGTAAAGTTCCTTTAGTTTTAATGAATCTCTCTCCACTGTGCCCACTAGAGTGAACAGACCTAATCAAAGCGAAAGTGGCCTGCCTCCCACTTTTTAAAAAAAAATTTTTCAGTGTTTCTTTATTTTTGAGAGAGAGAGGATGCAACCTTGGAAGAAGCAGACAGAGGGAGGCAGAGGATCCAAAGCAGGGTCCGTGCTGTCAGCACAGAGCCAGATGAGGAGCTCAAGCCCAGGAACCGGGAGATCATGACCTGAGCGGAAGTCAGACATTTAACTGACCGAGCCACCCATGTGCCCCATGCCTCCCACTTTTTTCGGAACTACTGCTTCTTAAAAGCAGACTAGAAAAAAATTGAAACTCAAATTGAAGTAAGAGTTGAAAAGAAGCTGGGGCCTGGCCGAGACCTAGGATTTTGGCTATTATTCACATTCGGCTTCTTGTTTTACACACATAGTTTTGCACATTATTGCATTTGTATTTCTTTCGTATTTATTTAGAGAGCAAGAGAGTGAGAGAGAGAAAGGGAGAGAGAGCACGAATGAGCTGGGGAGAGGGGCACAGGAAGAGAGAGAAGGAACCTTAATCTCCGCACTAAGCATGGAGCCTGACATGGGACTCAATCTCATAACCCTGAGATCATGGACACTTAACCGACTGAGCCACCCATGTGCCCCATGCCTCCCACTTTTTTCGGAACTACTGCTTCTTAAAAGCAGACTAGAAAAAAAATTGAAAATCAAATTGAAGAGTTGAAAAGAATCTGGGGGCTGGCCGAGAGCTAGGATTTTGTCCATTATTCACATTCAGTTTCTTGTTTTACACAGTCTTACACATTATTATATTTGTATTTCTTTTTTAATTTTTAATTAATTTATTTTTTTTGAGAGAGAGAGCATGAATGAGCTGGGAAGAGGGGCCAGAGAGAGAGAGAGACTGAATCTTAATCTCCACACTAAGCATGGAACCTGACATGGGGCTCAATCTCATAACCTTGAGATCACGATCCTGAGATCATGGATGCTTAACCGACTGAGCCACCCAGGTGCCCCTGCATTTGTTTTTCTTAAAAGTTTAACCATGCCAGCCAGGGAAGCTTGTCTTGTCTCCAGACATCTCGTTCCAACTCAGTGTCTGTGCTCCTGCAAGTCTAAAACTGTCTCGTCTCCCGGCCTGCCGTGGTCCCCCTCTCACTTTACAGGTGAAATGCCAAATCAGCTTTATTATTACCCTCAGTTTGTTTCCCAGCTTGGCATGCTTTCTACTCATGAACTGGGGAGGGGAGGGGGTGCTGAGGCTGGACAAATATCTCTAAGGCTAAGGATCACAGGCAAGTACCATGTTCTGACGCCTGGTGAGTAGTTGAGAGGGAAAGCGGGCACAGGAAAATGGAAGGAAATAAGTAGTTGGAACGTTCCTTAATAGTAGAAGGATTTAAACCTTCATTTCTCTTCCTTTTTCTCTCTCTCCCCAACCTGGGAACTCTCTTCTGTCACTTTGCTGATTTCCCATACTGTCTGGGGGTGTACTAAGTGCCTGCCTCAATGCCAGCTGTTTTGAACAAGCCAATTTCTCAGTTCTTTACTCTTACTAAGAATGAACAAATGTTTCTCCAAAGAAAAAGCCCGGAATCTAGTCAGATGATTAAATAAACCTAATGTATGCTAGAGTATTGATCTGCTGGTTTGTGAAAACAAGGCATTCAGGGCATCACTGTTAACACAGGTCATTTAAATGCCCAGTTTATTTGAAATCCAATGAAGGGAAATGAAACAATAATGAGTATTTAAATTTCTTTTTAGTTCTGGTGGATGATCTCCTTTAAACACCATTAAAAAAATTAAAAATAAAGCAGTATTTAGGGTCACAATTCCTAGGTTAAGACCCAGGGCTGCCTCTGTGTAACAGGAGATTATGTATACCCTTGCTATACGTGTCTTCATTGTTTTGTCTGAAAAATGAGGATGATTGTTACCTGCTTCATTTAAGTCAGCTCTCCCACCCCCTCGCTGGTAGAGCTATCCTGAGTGATAAGTATACTCAGTGCCTTATTACCCTTTAAATCTCCAAGGCTGGGCTTTTGTAATCAGTGAGCTTCAAGATCCTCAAATATTTCTCTGCACATCTAAAAAGCCCCACTCCATAGAAGAGCATTCTAGAAGATTGAAGCAGCTGATCTGGCACTGGAGATATATTTTTTAAACTTTTATACAGAATATATATTCCTTTGCCTTTTTTTAATTTGGGGAATTTTTTGTATGCTTTTTTTTTTTTTTACGTTTGTTTTTAATTTTGAGAGAGACAGAGAGAACACAAGCAGGGAGGGGCAGAGAGAGAGAGAATCTCAAGCAGGTTCAGCACAGAGCCCGACATGGGGCTCAAACTCACCAAACTGTGAGATCATGAGCTGAGCCAAAATCAAGAGTTGGACCCTTAACCAACCAAGCCACCCAGGCGCCTCTTGTTTCATTTTTTTTTTAATTTTAAACATGATAAAATAAAAAGCGAAAATTACACATTCCTAGATTCCAGAACTATCTACCAGCGATGACCACAATTAACACTGCGCCCTGTATTTAAAGAATTTTATTGATGCTTATTGTATTCATTTGGGCAGGCTAATTGCGGTAAAAAATAGACAAAAATAAAACTACGTTAACAGCCCTAAGATAAGCGAAGGCTATTACTTGCTCCTGGGACAGTCCTGGGTGGAGGAGAAGGTGGGCAGTCAGCCAGGGACCCAGGCCACTGAGCCGGGGACACCGCCGTCTCCAGCTTTTGTTCAGACTCACTCTGGGGTCCTCTCTATTCCAACCTGCTGTGCCGCAATGGCATACATGTTTTCTTTCTGTTGGTGTCCCCAGCTTCCTGGCAACATAGTCGCCTCCTGCACTGTTTGGCTGAAATTGCCCTTAACGCAAAATTGTGTGATTCAAGTTCACCCTCCCAGGCATGCTTGGAACTCATTCAAATTCGGACTCCTCCTTCACCCTCTTCCTCTTATCAGAGGTTCAAGAGTGCTTACCTCCACTCCTCTCTGCTTTCTGTCTTTGAAAAGGTTATGCCAGCTGCATTCGCTTCTCACATCTGTCTCCATTAGCTAAGCTGGCAGTCCGTGCCCCTCCCCCTTCTGTGCTGCAGTAGGGTTTTTATTTTTTCTAGTTTTGAGGTATAATTGACATGTAACACTGTGTAAGGTGAAAGTGTACAATGTGTTGATTTGATGCATTCGTATACTGCAAAATTATTACCACCATAGCATTAGCTAACACATCCATCCTGTCATATAATTGCCATTTCTTTTTTGTGGTGAGGACATTTAAGATCTCTCTTAGCAACTTTCAAGTATATTAGCATGCTGTACATTAGATCCCCAGAATTTGTTAATCTGATAAATAGATGTACGCTTTCACCAGTATCTCCCCATCTCCCCGTCCTTCCCCAGCCCCTGGTGAGCACCACTGTAGTCCCTATTTCTCTGAGTTTGGCTTTTCTATTTTTATTTTTTAAGTTTATTTATTTTTTAGAGAGAGAGAGAAAACAAATGTGAGAGGGGCAGAGAGAGAGGAGACAGAGAATCCCAAGCAGGCTCTGTGCTGTCAGCACAGAGCCCAACAGGGGACTTGATGTCATGAACCTGGAAGTCATGACCGGAGCCAAAATCAAGGAGTCAGACGCTTAATAGATGCAACTACCCAGGTGCCCTGGAATTTGGCTTTTTTAGATTCCACATATAAGTGAAGTCATACAGTATCTATTTATCTTTCTCTCAGCAAAGATTTTATTTTTTTTAAGTCACTTATGAGCATGATCAGCTGTCTTCTTACCTCAGAAAGTGGCTTCTTTTCCTTGATGTTTTCTTGAGGTAACTCTTGTCTGTCTGTCCCTTTTTGTACTCTTAGATTTCCCCTAAGAAATCCACCTCTTTTGTCTCTCCCCACCTCTCCTTGCAGCCTCTCCCACGGCTTTTTGCCCTTAGAGCCGTCAGGTAGCTTCAGCCTCATTTAATCAGCTGGAGCCCACAGCAGTCTCTCCTTTCCCTAGCCACTACCCCTAAAGCGGCTTCAGCTGGCTGGCTGCCTTGCACTGTGGCTCTCTCTTGGGGCCCTCACTCAAGTCCGGCTTGTTCAACAGTACTCTCTCATGGAGCAGCTTTCCAGACTGCAAACCACACTCAGACAGTTTGCAAACTCTCCTAACTCGTTTACATCTGACTGACAGCAGTTCGAACCCTTCTCCCCAAAAGGAAAGCTCTGACAAGGAGTTTATTGCTCACCAGAGAGAGAGAGAGAGAGAGAGCACTTCCACATGGAAGCATCTAAAGTATCTTTAGAGGGACAGGTGGGACAACTATGAGATTGTGCAATGCGGTAGCCAAGTATCCCAGTTTACCCAGGGCGGGCAGAGCTCCAGAAATACAGGGCTTTTAGTTTCAAACCAGGACAAAATTTTATATGTACTTAAAAGTGGGCCTTTCTGGGTGCACCTGCGTGGCTCGGTCGGTTAAACCTCCAACTCTTGATTTCGGTTCAGAACATGATCTCATGGTTAGTGTGTCAAAGCCCTGCATTGGGCTCCGTGCTGGCAGTGCACAGCCTACTTAGGATTCTGTCTCTCTCTCCCTCTCTCTACCCCTCCCCAACTCACACACTCTCTCTCTCAAATAAATAAACTTTAAAACAATAAATAAAGTGGTTCTTTCCTGGGCACTTCGGTGGCTCAGTTGAGCATCTCACTTTGGCTCAAGTTATGATCCTGTGGTTCCATGAGTTCGAGCCCCACATCAGGCTCACTGCTGTCAGGGCAGAGCCCTGCTTCAGATGCTCTGTCCTCCTCTCTCTGCCCCTCCCCCTCTTGTGCTTTCTCAAAAATAAACAAACATTTGAAAATAAATAAGTAGGGGCACCTGGGTGGCTCAGTAATTTAAGCCTCTGCCTTCAGCTCAGGTCATAATCTCATGGTTCATGAGTTCAAGCCCCACGTCGGGCTCTGCACTGAGTGCAGAGCCTACCTGGGATTCTTTCTCTCTCTCTCTCTGCCCCTCCCCAACTTGTGCACTCTCTCTCTCTCTCTCTCTCTCTCAGAGTGAATAAACTTAATTTTTTTTTAAATAAATAAGTGGTTCTTTCCATGTAGGATCAGGATCTTGATTTGGGGGTGAGGGGTTCCAAGAGTCTTGGGATATAAATTATTGATGCTTTCTGTTGAAGCACTGATATGTCTTTCAAGAAGTTCCAGTAATGAGCAATAACATTATCTGTCTCTGCAAAATTTATGCTAATGAATATAATGGACCAGTAGTTTATCTTAATAAGACAGTGAGCTGAGGTGGGGTGAGGGGATGGGTAGATGGTTTCTGTTCTCAGAGTTAATTCTATCCTCTCTTTCCCAAGATCTGTCTCATACTCAACATCCTTAGTGAAATACCAAACCTAGTGTTTTGTTGTTGTTATTGTTGTTTTTAAATTTGTGTGAACATTGCATCACCTCCAACCTCGAGTCTCTGATGTCTGTTCTAGCTTTCAGTCCATTCAGGAGAATAACAGAGTAAAACTATTGTTCACAGAGCCTTCACTGTGTGCTCAGCTACATGTCCAACCCCTCACAGACATTATTTAATTTTCACAAGAGTCTTCTTAAAAATGTGCTATTATTATCCCTATTTTATAGATGAGGAAACTATGGCTCAAAGAGGTCAAGACACTTGTCCAAGATCATGTAGCCAGAAAGAAGAGGCAGAGTCAACAGTTGATCTGAGTTCCACCTGAGTACTCAGCAATAAGAAGGAGCAAAGCACTGACATATGCTGTGATGTGTATGAACCTCACAGACGCCAAGCTAAGTGAAAGAAGCCAGATGCAGAAGACTACATATGTATAATTCATTTATATGAAACATCCAGATAGGGCAAATTTAGAGGTAGAAAGCAGATCAGTGGTTCCTAGTCATGGAGGACGGGGTGGGAATTAACTACAAATGGGCATGCAATCACTTTTGTCCTTGACAGAAATTGACAGAAGGATTCTAAAACTGGGGTGTAATGGTGGCTGCACAATTGTATAAATTTGCTACAAATTACCTAACTGTATACCTGCAATATGTGAATTTTATGAAAATTCTTCCTCCGTAAAACTGTTAAGAAAAAGTCCAGGCCAGATGCTAGGTTGTGACTCTCTACCAGTGGTTGTTCTAGTTGTTACTTCTAGTTGTTTCTATCAACAAGTGGATGCACGTTCCTTTAGGTGCCTTAGGTGCCATCCCCTAGGGGAAAGGATACAGGTCTTACTGGGTTCTTCTGTCCTCTTCATATAAGCATAGGGAGTGCCTGTAAACGCTTTCAACCAATACACGTGTGTTGAAGACAGTTAATTTTGCCAATGAGAACCTATTTCTAACAGTCAGGAATTTCACTAATGCTAACTATGCATTTTGATTGGCATGTACATACACCTTAGTATGTGAGTTACAGACATACATGATATCACACCACATGTGCTGAAGTCTTAAATTACTGATATAGAAAAATAAACTCAAGCGAACCGCTGAGACACTACAACCACGACCTCTGAAGTAGCAACTGACAGAAGGAAGCTCTCTGCTCTTATTGCCTTGCTGTCATCCATCATTCAGTCTGTTCAACTTCCCAACCCAAGGCCAGGATATGTGTGCTATTAAGAATAAAGATATGTGTCCTCAACAGCCGTTGGAGGGGCTTTTCTTTCCTATTTAAATATAAAAAATTTGGTGGGGGCGGGGGAAGGATATGAGACTGCAATTAAGAGAAAGGTCACCCATAAATTCAGATGGACTGAAACTAAGCCAATGATGGGGAGGGCTGAATAGTTATTGTGTCCCTGGGAGGAGCCAGGAGGAGCTTGTTGTTGATGGGGCTGATTCCTGGCAGAGACAGTTCCTGGGGCACCACGTAAATGTGTATTCTTTGACAAGGACAGAAATGGACATATTACTGTGAATGTGTTTCTTGTAACTCTTACAGAGAGATTCGGAATACCAGAAGTTTAACTTACATAGATCCTGGTGCCCTAAAAGAGCTCCCCCTCCTGAAGTTCCTGTAAGTATTAACTTCTACCCCATCCTATCCCCACCCTTTTTTTCTAAAGAGAGTTACAATGCTGTTGCCAGCCAGGAGTCTCCCTAGGATGCTGTGGACCAGAGCCATTTTTGTGGTATATGGCCTGAAACAAATCACATCCTGTGATTTACACCCCAACCTTTCCCATCAGGGAAGGTATCAGGTGAAATGATCCACATTTGAAAAACCTATTTAAAAGTCAGCACATAATGCTGGGAGCAAAGACTTAATCCAAGAGACATGAGGAAGAAAATACCCTTAAATGGAGTGTAACAGAACAAAACAAAACAAAAAACTCTGAGAGGCCATTGGGCAATTTTCTTAGGAAATGGGTACCACAACAATGTTAAAGTGACTGTCACAGAGAAAAGAAAAAGCCACAAAGGGCAAAACCTAATCTCTTGGAAGTTGGGAGGACAAAAATGGAGGAGACAACACTATTGCTTTGCTTTGGTGACACCTTATGAGCTAGATATAACCTATTTGAGAGCAGGGACCACAGCACTTTTTCTCTCTATTGCATCTTTACTGCCTGGCACAGAGCAGGTGCTCAATAAAAAATGTGTTCAGGGGCGCCTGGGTGGCGCAGTCAGTTAAGCGTCCGACTTCAGCCAGGTCACGATCTCGCGGTCTGTGAGTTCGAGCCCCGCGTGGGGCTCTGGGCTGATGGCTCGGAGCCTGTTTCCGATTCTGTGTCTCCCTCTCTCTCTGCCCCTCCCCCGTTCATGCTCTCTCTCTGTCCCAAAAATAAATAAACGTTGAAAAAAAAATTAAAAAAAAAAAATGTGTTCAATGGATGTGTATGTGTGGCCTCAGGTCCTCTAGGCACCCTCTGGAAGCACCCTTCCCTTCTTCCCTTCTCTCCTGCTCACATGCATTGTAAAAGATTAGAACACAAAAACATTATGAGGGGAAAAAATTAAAATCAACCTTAATCCGAATACTGAGAAATAATCACAATTAAAATATTAGGTTGTTTCCATCTAGGGCTTTTAAATAAAAGTGTATATTCATATATATTTTATGAATTAGGTCTTTAAAGATGAATTGAAGTCATCCAGGAAAAGAAGGGGGAGAGGTAGAAGAAAAATACAGGTAGATGGATTAGCATGATAAAGACACAGAGGTATGGAAACATGTGTCTCATGTGGGACCTAAAAATAGTTCAGTATTGAAGAGGTGGGAGTGGGAGATGCAGAGAGAATAGAGGAGAATAGCGATGGAAGATGTGGCTGGAGGCGTATCTGGGGAGTAATAAAAACTTACAGTTGGGGCGCCTGGGTGGCGCAGTCGGTTAAGCGTCCGACTTCAGCCAGGTCACAATCTCGCGGTCCGTGAGTTCGAGCCCCGCGTCAGGCTCTGGGCTGACTGCTCAGAGCCTGGAGCCTGTTTCCGATTCTGTGTCTCCCTCCCTCTCTGCCCCTCCCCCGTTCATGCTCTGTCTCTCTCTGTCCCAAAAAAAATAAATAAACGTTGAAAAAAAAAATTAAAAAAAAAAAAAAAACTTATGGGACAAGGCAATCACTCCTGTATGGATCTTGAGTTTCAATCAATCAATAATTCTTTGATACGATGATCCCTCAGTATGTGCAGAACTCTGCAGGGAACATATAGGATAATAAAACATTGTCCTTAAGCTTCAAGAAGCTTACAATCTAGTTGGGAACATATTGTTCCCAACATATGCCAGTTCCCATAAATGGAATCAAAAAATTCCTCTCCTACTGGAAAATAATGGTAGGTGATAAATGAGAGGTACAACATTATTTGGGGTCCAGGAAATTTGAGGGCACGTCAAAAAGGAGATGGACTTGTTTGGGGTTTTGAAGAAACAAGAGATCCCGGTTCCTAATCTGGCATTTCCAGCCCCAATACATGATCCTCCCTTAACTCCAGAGCCTTCTTCCCTCCACACTCTTCCACATGAACCTCTATTGCAATTGACTAGTCTGTTTGTTGTTTGTTTACTGCTCTTCACATGTTCTATATGGAATCTGAATTCTCTCCTTTGCTATCTGGAATATCCCATTTGCTCTTTCTGAGACCTCGGCCTCCTGTTTTCTTTCAAATCTTATGCCTTCCCCTCTAAAAGGAGTCAGGTCAGGGGCACCTGGGTGGCTCAGTAGGTTGAGCATCCAACTTGATTACACCTCAGGTCATGATCTCGTGATCATGAGATCGAGCCCCACATCAGGCTCTGCACTGAGCGTGGAGTCTGCTTGGGATTCTCTCTCCTCTCTCTCTCTGCCCCTCCCTTACTTGCTCATGACTACACATGCCCTCTCTTCCTGTCTCTGTTTCTCTGTCTCTCTAAATAAATAAATAAATAAATAAACAAAACAGAAAATAAAATAAATAAAATAAAATAAAATAAAATAAAATAAAATAAAATAAAATAAAAGGAGTCAGGTCAGAATTTGCCTAAGAAGGTATATCAATGGAATAAGAGTTTTTTCTCTGCTGGAAGACTTCCTTTAAAACTTTCTTGGTGGTTATCTAAGTCTCACTCCATGCCATGCCACACCTGTCAAAAAAAATCTATTTCCACTACCTACATTGTAGTAGCTGCAACAAATATTAAATTAACCAAATCTGAGAGGCATCAGGAGCCTGAGAGTTGCTGTATTAGTACTGTTTTATGTACATCTTTTAATCTTGACATTTTCCCCTGATGACACAAACTTTGGAGAGTGAAGACATTATCATTGATTGATTGTATTCCTTGTCTAGACATATTTTCTAAATAGTACTGCTGCCATGCTATTCCCAGGTGACTTTCATGGAAAAATCATTCTTGGCAAAATAATGAACACAATATAATGTGGAGTTCTAAAGAGGAAGCCTGGCTTGGAGCTGGGTATTATATTGTCTATCTACCCCATCCTCCCCCTATTCCACTGCCCTTCCCATAATGTCCTCCAATTAAAACAGGGAAATATCACACACACACACACACACACACACACACACACACACACAGAAACCTGAATTCCTATTTCTAGGAATTCTACTTGGATTCCTTGGAAAGAATCCTCATATTCCTCTAAACAGAAGAAAATGTATTAACCCTAGTGGACCAAATTAGATTCTTGTACCTTGAGGGAACAACATCCCATTCAAGGTTTAGGACTTGCCTACAGTCACTCAGGTATTGAAAGAAAGAGTTAGGATTTGATTCTAGTCTGACTTCAGAACCCATGCTATTACACTATTCTGCTTCCTATGTGTTGATTTTCTTACCTTATTTCTGTTCTTTTCTTCTCTTTCATGCACTTTAGTGGCATTTTCAACACTGGACTTGCAGTATTCCCTGACCTGACCAAAGTTTATTCTACTGATGTATTCTTTATACTGTAAGTATACACACATGCAATATTTGGCAGTATTTTGTCACTGACAAGAAGTAGGATGTAGTCATAAGGGTTGGTAAAAACCAAGTGAAGCAATTGTCTCAAGGGGAAGAGAGATCAGCTGTTACAAACACACTGGTGGGTGAAGCAAGGCAGGGACTGAGAAATGACCATTGGGTTTAGTAATATGGCACTTTGGTGACTCTGACAAGAGCAGTTCCACAGGAGCTCCAGCATGAAGTCTGGTTGGAGTTGGCTCAAGAAAGAGTCAGAAGGAAACAAAAAAAAGAAAGAAAAAGAGTCAGAAGGGAAGAGTTAGAGACAGTGGCCATCAACTCTTTTGAGAAGTTTTACTCTTAAAAAAGAGCGGTAGTTAGAGGATATTGGGTCAGGAGAAAAGGCTTCTTTTTGTTGTTGTTGTTTGATGGGACAAATTTTGGCATGCGTGTTTGCTGATGCAATTATTGAATGGAAGGGAAATTTGATGATAATGATGATACTTTATTTTCCACATAGTTTTTAATAGCTTTTCAAACACTTTCCCAGGCATTATGTTTACTTCTCTCAACCACCTTATAAGGTATAAATGGAAGTTATATTTTTTTCCATTCTACAAATGAAGAAACTGAGGAATTGAGAATCTAAGTGATTTTGTCTGAGAAGAGTCCCAAGGAGTAGTAACTAGGGGTGTTAAAACTGCTTCCTGTGATTTCTGATTGGTGGCCATGTGCCCTTTTCCAAAACCTGTGACACAGTCAAGTGTCTTACCTGTATAGAAGTAAAAGGACTTATGCAGTTACAGGTTGAGTCTGCGCTACAGGAAAATGTGGAGTGATAGGATCTGAACTCTCAGGATTTTGCTAGAAAAAAATGACCACACTCTTTTGCTGCAGAAGAGCTCAGTTCAAAATGTAGGCAGTCTTCTTGCAACTAGACTGGCACACAAATGTTCTCCGGAAGCATCTGCTGGCAGTGTTTTGCAAGTAGAGGACACTCTGTAATATTCATGAAAAGAAATTCATTGATCTCCTTCTACCAACCTTTCTTATAGGTTCCATACACTTAGAAAACTCTAGTTACTCTGGACAAAGTATTGGTCGCAGATTTACAAGAATACTCTAGATCCACCTGCTCCCCTTGCAAATGAGGATTAAGTCGGGGACCTCAGCCCACACTCAAAGTGCACTTGCTTCCTGCACGTTTGGGGCTGTGACTGCGTGTCCACCTGGGACAGCTCTCAGCACCTCACTGGACCTCTAGCCACTAGCAGCTAAGAAATGTCAATGAAACTTAAAAAGAAACAAGATTAAACTAAATTGTGTCAGGTTATTTATTTGAGAGCATAGGTAGAGCAAGAGCCCAGCTCCAGAAGGAAAGCATTTTTTTTTACCAAGTGTTTTTTCCCCCTCTTTTGCAGTGAAATTACAGACAACCCTTACATGACGTCCATCCCTGCGAATGCTTTTCAGGGACTGTGCAATGAAACCTTGACACTGTGAGTATTGCCAGTTCTACTTCTACCAAAATGCAATTTTTATTTGGACCACTGTCGTATTTTCATAGCCCATCCAAGAAATATACTATAGGATGTGCTGTATCATCTACTAAAGTAGTTAATTAAGAGGATTGCCTTATGGTATGGTACTCAGTAGACGACCAAATGGTTTAGGTAACAAGACAAGTATTCTCCTCTACAAATGGTCAGCATGATTTATCTGTAAAAGACCATTTAGGTTTTATAAACCACATGGCCTTTGTGGCAACTGAAAAAGGTAGCCATACACAATACATAAACTAGTGAGTCTGTCTGTTCCAATAAAATTTCATTTACAAAAACAAGTACTGGACCAGATTTGACCTGCATACCTTATAATATAACTGTATTCTAGTATCCATATTGTGTAGAGGAAGAACCTGGGCTTAGAGCAAATTGAACTCTTCCAAGGTCACTGAGTTCGAAAATAATGCCACTAAGGGCTTCTCATGCTCTCTGTACTCACATTCAACTTGGTCATCACAACTATTATGAAACTCCTATAAAGCCATATTGAATAGAAAACAGTATTGTTCTATATCATTACTTTTCCAGAGTTTGAATGGGTTCTGCTCTTTAGATAAAGGAGAAGTTTATTAGAGAAATTTATAAAATGTTCTAATAAGTCTAATAGAAGTATAAAAGTTAATTCTCCAAACTGGTAGGAAATTCCCCTCTTTCATGAAATTAGCCACAAAATAAAATTGAGGTTGTCCAAAGGATCCCTTGTCTCTAGCTTCAATACCACTGTCCAAGCTCAGGCCTGGTGGTGTTTTTGCCTGGATTGTCACCCAGCTCCCTTTCTCTGGTCACACTACAGTCCAGGGGTTCTTTATCATATATAAATTTGTTTGGATTATTCCCCAGCACAATTGATCCAAGCCTCCCCTGCCATTCTTGTAAGGGGCTGCTTCCAAGCCATTCTAAGTCTATCAATCTAGGCCCTCTGAAGCTATCTCAACCTCTGGGACTCTATCCACAGTGGAACATTTCAGTTCATCCTTCTCGAAACAAGGAGAGAGCTCTCTTGAAAAGAGACTCGTTCTTGGCCACCATTTCATCTGACAACACAGCAAAGACCTGGAGTCTTAGCCTGCTCAGTCCCAAACCCCAAGGCCATTTGTCTCCTCTGTAAAGGTTTCCATTGTACCACTTACCACTCATTGTATGTAAATACTTTCTCAATTTCTTTACAGAAGGTTACCTTCAGCTTTTGGCATTTTTTTTCCTAAGGACCTCATATCCCAAGCAGCCCTCTCAAGTAAAAGCTGCTGGTTGTCCCACTGAGCACAGGCCCCAGTAGGTGTTTAACAAACATCCAAATAAGGGAATCTCATGCTTCCTGCCATCTAGTGGTGGGGATGGCACGAGTTGCCCACTATCTTTTCAGATGATTATTTTTACATTCCTGAAAAAGAATGTTCTTGCTTCTTTGAAGCTCATGCTCAAAAAGTATGAAAGGGTATGAGTCCAACAGCAGAATTTACATGCATATTCCTGTTAGGATAGAGTTTCAGAGTTTGCAATCCTTTTTTTTTTTTCTTTTTCACTATTTTTTCTTCTTTCACTTTTTTCCCTTTTTAAAGCCTGTTTGTCCAGTAAGAGTTTTATTTAATCTCTGAAATGTAATTCCAACAAAGAATATTTTCATTGTCTAGGAATCTCAGTAAAGTTTGGGAGAACAGAAATCTCAAACTCACGATTCTCACATATAATATAAAAGAACTCTAGTTCAGAAAAAATTATCAGAGCTTTCTTCAGCCTCTGTGCCTAGCACCTCTGTGCATTGCAATCCTCACCCAGGACACATTAGTAGCTGGAATTAAATTCATTGTATGATTATTTAAAACTAATCAAAAATAAAAACAAAGATTAGTCTCAGTTCTCCACAACTACATAGGATAAATGCCAGTTTTCAGGGTATCCCTTTTAACACGGTCATGTCCTAAGTGTCTCTCACCAGTAAACATATAGCTATTTGATCCTCCCAGCAACGTTTTGGTTAGGTATTAATATCATATTTCTTACAGATAAGAAAGCTGAGGACAATAGAGGTTGAGAAATTCTCAGGATCACATATGATGAAGTGACAGAGCCAGATAAAATTCCAAGTGAAGAGTCTTTTGCATGCTTCATAGCGTGTCACCAGAGTTAACAGGTGGTGGGTACAAAGGTTTTCAGAATTCCCCTACAACTGTCACTAGTTGTACTTGACTGTGGTCATGGCTGCCTTCTCTTTCTGGATGCCAATAGCCCCCATGCATCCCCCTGGAGACCAGAGCTCCCATGGCTAGGGCTCCTTTTCCTTTGGGTACTTAGGAAGAATCACTTCCTGAGGACAGAAATCCTGACTCCCGGCAGCTCCGCCTCAATGTGGCCTTGGCAAGTCACCCCCATCTCTCAGTAACTTGAGTAGTACATAGAGGAGATGACACTTCAGTCCAGTCCCAGGGATCACCGCACAAAGTAGCTAGTCATGGAAACATAGCAACCACTTAAAACATCAAAATTTCCACAAAAGAGAATGCTCTACCTGTTTTCTTAGATTTGTCTTTGAAGTTCGATTTGATTCAGCCCGCAACTATTAAGCATTTAATCTATGATAAGCCCTGAGGACAAAAATGTGGATAAAACACAAATGTGAAGTGGCATTTTAAATAGGAAAATATAAAGCTTATGCATTCAGATGAATAGTATCTTTTAAAATTGACCTCTTAAGAAACTGAAGTTATTCCTCCATTACTGACATTGAATTAACTGTTACCTGAAACTCTTCTTTTTTGAGTATAGGTAAAACATTTAAAAATCAATCTTTTTTTCCCCCTCCCCCCATGGTTGATGGGGGGTGGGTGATGGGCGTTGAGGAGGGCACCTGTTGGGATGAGCACTGGGTGTTGCATGGAAACCAATTTGGCAATAAATTTCATATTTAAAAAATAAAAAATAATAAAAATGAAAAAAAAAACACACAAAATAAATTCTTAATCGTGGCAAATCTTTGCTCTTCCAACTAAATCCACTTCTGAGAAACAGTTTGAAGTTACTGGGAGATGTGTGGAAAATGGGGATTCACCCTGGGAGATATTACTCTATGTTCCAAGCAAGACATACTGTAAAGTTTTCTTGTGGGACCTGAGAACCTTCATGCACATTTCTGATACCACAACACTGAAGCCCAACCCTCACCTCTTATGGGTCACTGATTTCTCCTCTCTCTGTTGATTGTAGGAAACTATACAACAATGGCTTTACTTCAATCCAAGGACATGCTTTCAATGGCACAAAGCTGGATGCTGTGTAAGTCAAGGGTAATCATGGAAACCATTGTTTTCCTTCACATTCCCACATCCATTCAATGGGGGATCATCCCATGGGTCACAATTCTGTTAGAGATAGGTTCTACCAGAGCATTCCTCAAACCCAGAGTTAGCATGACCAAAACGTGGAAATGATGTTAAATAACTTAGCAAGAGGCAGCTTTAGTATATACTTACAATGACTCCAATTCTAAATCCCGAAGTTTTATCCTTGATAAAATGGAGAACCATGGTCTCATCTTCAGTTTCCTTGAGAGCTTGTTTGGAGGTTCTAGCAGGATTGTGCAGCTACTTATAAACCCTTGACTGAAGAAGAGTGCTTCTCTACAGGGCCAGGTTGTCCTCTTCGACCAAGTGCACAGCTTCAGGAGGGATGCATATGGAGTGGTGCACACCTGCCTAGCCAGCCAGATCAATGGACTCAACCCTGGTGATCAATGGGTGACAGATGTCACAGCCAGATCGCCCTCACATCTCAGTTTTCTTGTAGGTGTGTGTGTGTGTGTGTGTGTGTGTGTGTGTAAACATTCATCTATATGTACATGAAGTAAAAGGTGTCTTTAATTGAGTCCAAAGCTGTTCAGAAAGTAAGGTTTATCTTTTTTGTGTTTTCTAGCACTTTTCCAAAAGGTTTAGTCTATATTTGATTCACTCAAAAATGGCTGAATCAAACTTTTGCCTATCCCATAGGCAAAAAAAAAGTTGACATATCCAACTTTTGCCTGCCCCCAAAATAAATAATGCCTAGAACAGGATGTTGACCAAAAGATAGCCATCGAACTGGGGTTCTGTCTTTGTTGTACTTTTCTGTCAGATCTTTAGGGCCCCCAGTATCGACACCAGAATATATGTTGTATCTAAGAGCTTGTGGACTGGCTCAGCCCTACTAATTTGTGTTTTAACCTAATATCTAATAAATGATAAAATAGCTTTAGTAGAGTCTCCTTCCCATGGTGTCGTGGACGAATTAATTTGTAGGGCCTTCCTACTACCAAACCACTAGATCATACATTTAAAAAGATTATATTTTATGTCATAGCTCCAAGAGAGGGAAAAGAAACCAGGAGCTGAAGCCAAAGTGGTGGGTGCTTACAGAAGGTGGACATTCCTAGGGATGGCTGCCAACATCAGTGGTGCCAAGATACTAGGCTTTAGTGCAGTGAGAAGGCAGGGTAGTGAGGTAAATCAGAGACTTCTAGATTAAGCCAGAGAACCTGGACCAGAGCTGGAGTGGTACCACCCTAGGAGTACCTTCTGATTCCAGCAGAAATAAATGCAAACCTCGACAGAAGGAAAAAAACCAGTGCAGGCCCCCTAGATTTTTTAAAGATCAAGATCAATCAGATATGTATGAGCTCACAGTCAAAAATCACATATAGGAGGGAGCGCCTGGGTGGCTCAGTCAAACGTTTGACTCCTGAGATCAGCTCACATCATGATCTCATGGTTGTGAGATCGAGCCCTGTGCAGGGCTCTGTGTGGAAAGCGTGGAGCCTGCTTGGGATTCTCTCTCTCTCTCTCTCTCTCTCTCTCTCTCTCTCTTTCCCCTGCTTTCACGACTCTCTCTCTCTCTCTCTCTCTCAAAATAAATAAATAAACAAACATCTTTTTTTAAATCACACATAGAAGAAAGAAAACTCCCCGTGGTAAGAGTCAGCTGGAACAACAAACAACAGATTTTTGTTTGTTTAATAACATATCGCTGAGTATTTTTTCAACAATTATATTTTCTTCAATTCTAGAACTTCTATCTACTTTTTTAAAAAATTTGCCTGCTTATTTAAAAAAATTTTTTTAATGTTTATTTATTTTTGAGAGTGGAGAGAGAGACACAGTGTGAGAGGGGGAGGGTCAGAGAGAGAGAGAGGGAGACACAGAATCTGAAGCAGGCTCCAGGCTTTGAGCTGTCAGCACAGAGCCCAACATGGGACTTGAACTCACGGACCGTGAGATCATGACCTGAGCTGAAGACGGACAACCAACCGACTGAGTCACCCAGGTGCCCCTGCCTGCTCATTTTTGGCAGTCTTACTGCTTACTCATATTTGTGATTCCATCTTTTTTTCCCTTTAAACATTTCATATGTAGTTATTTTACATTCAGGGAGTGATTGTCGCAAAACCTGAAGGCCTATGGTTCTAGATCTGTTCTTATACAGTGCTTCTCAAACTTTACTGAACATGTAAACCATCTGGGGGATCTTGTTAAAATGCAGAATCAGATTAAGTAGATCTGGGGTGGCCCCAGGACTCTGCATGTCTAACAAGCTCCCAGGTCATGATGCTGCTGCTGATGTGTGGACCACACTCAAGCAGGGGAAGGTGGATGACCTACAGAATCATGTGCAGGGGCCCTGGATGCAAACAAGCAGACAAATAACACACATGCAGATTAAGTGGTCTTGTTCTGACTTAGGAGTTAAGTGGTTAATTCTGGTAGGATTCCATCTTTAAAGAATAAATTCTAATAGGTTTTGAAGTCATTAAACCCCAGCATGGCCTTATGAGTTCCATTTGAAGTGGGGGTTCACTCTTTGCCAGGCTTTTGGTTTTCTCATGATCTTTATCAGATAGAGATTAGAGGGGCACCTGGGTGGCTCATTTGGTTAAGCGTCAGACTCTTGATTTCAGCTAAGGTCATGATTTCACAGTTCATGAAATCAAGCCCCACGTTGGGCTCTGTACTGACAGTGTGGAGCCTGCTTGGGATTCTCTCTCTCTCCCTCTATCTCTCTTCCCACCCCCCCCCACTTGTGCCCTCTCTCTCTCTCTCTCTCTTTCTCTCTCTCTCTCTGTCTCTGTTGCAAATAAATAAACTTAAAAAATAGAGATTAGAGTACTTTTCTCTAAACTGTCTCATTAAGGTTTTAGTCATTTTAAAAATACACAAATATAAAAGAAGACTGAAAAGACTCAATAGAGTAACATGAAAACTTATACATCAATTTTATTTACAGTATTGGAAAGACCCTACTTCTGTCTTAACTTTATCATACAAATCTTACATAATCCTTCATTTATTTTTCAACGTATTTATTAACACCTACAATGAGCCAGGTACTGTGCTATTCACAGGTGACACAAAGATGGAGAAGAGAAATGTGCTCCCTGCCTACACTGAGCATGCGTTCTTAGTGGCGTCAACTTGAGGGCAGCAGTACTAAGGGTCAAAGTACAGTAGGGAGAAATGAGCCATATCTAAAATATCCATTTCAGATTGAAAATAACTAAACACTGGGGTGCCCAGGTGGCTCAGTCAGTTAAGCGTCCAATGTCAGCTCAGGTCATGATCTCTTTGTGAATTTGAGCCCCACATCGAGCTCACTGCTGTCAGCACAGACCCTGATTTGGATCCTCTGTCCCCTTTCCTCTCTGCCCCTCCCTCCCTCCCTCTCTCTCTCAAAAATAAACATTAAAAAAAAAAGAAAATAACTAAACACTAAATATTCAATAACATTGGCCTACTTACTTGGAGGTATAAGCATGATTTTCCCTAGATTTATCAAGTTTTTTTTTTAATTATTAGCATTCAACTTCAATATTATGTGAATCTAAGCAAATATTTTCCTCCTTGATTCAACTATTCCTAGAAAGCTGTGGCCTTAAGGGAAATAATTTTCCCAATTCAAATTTTCTGTGAATAAAGCAGAGAATTGGGACTTCTTAAAATAATTAAGACAATTTGAGATGCCTAGGGTATAAAGATATCAGAAGACTGTCACACAACCATGCTAGACAGCAGGTGCATTAAGATGTTAGCATTAAGGCAACAGAGAGCCACATTAGTAAGGGCAGGGGTGGGGACAGTGAAGAAACGTTCAAGGGAGACCAAAGGTGGTCGTAAGGCTCCTGAATTCAGTGTGTCTGGCTGGCTCTTTTCTGAACCAAAACCACTTTTTCAGAATGCTAGATGAGATTAAAAAAACCCAGAACCCAACCTCAGGTATAGAGTCATTTGTTTGTAAAAATTTTATTTGTCACAAGCAAAAGATTTTAAAGCCCATGATTAGGAGCTGTGCTTTAAATTATCTGTTCCTTTATCTTGCTATATGTAGTCATTGACAGGTATCACTCTCCATCACTCTCATTTTTTTAAAATTTTTTTTAGTGTTTATTTATATCTAAGAGAGAGACAGAGACAGAGCACAAGCAGGTGAGGGGCAGAGAGAGAGGGAGACACATAATCCAAAGCAGGCTCTAGGCTCCAAGTTGTCAGCACAGAGCCCAACGCAGGGCTTGAACCCACGAACTGTGAGATCATGACTTGAGCCGAAGCCAGACGCTCAACCAACTGAGCCACTCAGGCACCCCTCAGCTATCATTTTTTAAGCACAAAGATGTGGGGTGTAAAATTCAGCCTTTAGGGCTACATAGCATAGTTCTTAATACTGGCCAAAAACTGAAATCACCTGAAGAGATTTGGAAGCGCAGATGCCTAGGTTTTACCACACATTCTGGTGTAATTGGTTTGGGTGTAGCCAGGGCATGGCCATTAAAAAATCTCCCTATGTGAGTCCGGTGTAAAGCAAGAATCAAGAACCGTGGCTGCAGAGTATGTTATTATCAGTCTTTTTGTCCAACAGTCACAGTTGCGTATGAAGAGAATGAAGCCCAAAGTGAACAAACACATGATTTTTTTTTTTTAACATGGCTTTTTAAATTTGGTAAAGCTAGCTGGTGGAGCCAAACCAAAGCCAGGACCTGGATCCCCTTGTTCAAGACTCTTTTTCCTGTGCCCTCCTGGGATTCATATTTGCTGACCTAGCAGCCACGACCAAGGCTTGGACAGGCAACTCCTCTGGCTACTGTGGTTTGTTGCTTAGCCCAGGAAAATGGGCTAAGAACACTTCTTAGCTCAGTCTATTACAGGCACAAAATACAGAAGCTAAAATATCTTGCAGCTAAGAAGAGTGCACTTGGGAGAGAAAAGAGGCCACTCAAGACTCAAGAAATAATCTGTAGAAGTTTCAGAAAAGAGTCACCCCAAGCAATGGTGTCATTCCTCAGTGAGAACCTGGCTTTACCAATGCAGCAAGGTCACCAATTCAGCGAACTTCCAAATGAGGTCTGAGTGGGAGACACCTTGATGAAAAAAGGCTGGCTGGTAAAATGTTATTAAATTCAAAGGACTGGGATTGAAGTTAGGCCATGTATGTTGACCATTTTGCTTCAATACATCTCATGCTTACTCATAAATGGCCTTTTGGTCACGTTGGAGAACTCCACAAAGACTTAAAGAGATTTCCAAAGTGAATCTTCTGTAATCTGGAGACTGCTGTGCTACGTGACTCTCAGCATAAGTGTAGCAGCATATTATTTTATAGCTTCGGTCATCAAATCAGCTGCAGAATATCACAGGAATTTAGAGACATTTTCTATTGAAAAGATGGAAACACTAACAAGGGAGCAATAATTTCTATCCCAGATTCTCCCCAGCTCTTGTGTCATTTTCCAAACTACGTTCCTTGAATTTTTTTTCCATGGTAAATTAATGGATGTTACTTTTATTTTATTTTTTTATTGTTTTTATTTTAGAGAGAGAGCACGCAACTGGGAGAGAGGGGCAGAGGGAGAGAGAGAGAAAATCTTAAGCAGCCTCCATGCTCAGTTTGAAGCCCAATACAGGGCGCAATCCCACAACCCTGTGATCATGACCTGGGCTGAAATCAAGAGTCAGTCACTCAACCGACTGAGCCACCCAGGCACCCCATGGATGTTATTTTTAAAAAGCTATTCATACCCTTATAAATTTCAACAAAGTGTAAAGGCAGACTTCTTGGGTCTTTTACTAGGACAAGCTGAATTATTGGTATCCAAGAGAGGAAGGCAGTATGCAGAGCTTCCCAGGGAGCTCTTGGTTCCAGAAGCCTCTCTCTGGATTGGTGTTCCACAGAACACTTTTGGGGAAATGCTACTCAAGAAGAATCTTTTGATATGTAACTTTGTTGAGTGGCAGATAAATTTAACAAGGTCTATTTTAGAGGCAGTCTATGGAGAATCTAAGAGCCAGTAGAGTTTCAGATCATCTGATGATCTTCTGAAGTTAAACCTATGAAGAGGCTATGTAAGAAGACTCTCTCTACCTTCTCACCATCTTTCTCCTCTGACCATGTCCTGGGTTCTACAAGAGGCCTGGATAATGGCAGAGAATTATAAAGTTGGGGGAAATGGATTTCATTTCACGGTTCCCTGAATTATAGTCTTTTGTACTCACTGTAACTATGCCTTTAAACATAGGAAAGAAATCAGTGCACCATTTTCACCATACTTTCTTGACATTTTTATGTGAAATGTTAAAGGTTTTTGGGAGGATTTAACTAACGTGAGAAATATTTAAATGAGAATCGTTTGTTTATTGACTTTTAGAAATCTAGATCAGAGATCAGCAAACATTTTTGGAAAGGGCCAGATGAATATTTCGGGCTTTGTGGGCCATATGATCTCAGTTGCAGCTACTCAACTCTGCCATTATAGTGTAACAGCAGCCACATACAGTACATAATAATAATAATGAGCCTGTGTTCCAATAAAACTTTATTTACAAAAACAGGTGGCAGGCAAGATTTGACCAGATGGTCGTAGTCTGTGGACCTCTGCTCTAGATGAGGGTACTCAATGAGGATGACTGTGTGATAAAATATATAGTCTTCCAATTCCTGGTAAAGGTCAAAGGCAAGTATGGGATAAAGAGAAGTATCTGGACAAAAATATTTTAGGATTTGAAAGTTCAGATCCAATCATAATAGAAAACAAAGATCTTTCTTTCCAATTAGTATTTTGAATCCAAATTTGAAATTCCGTTATAAAACAATGTTCTATCTATTCATCATTCTACCCTCAGTTTCTGATTCCTGGCTCATGGAAACTTATTTTTTTTTTCAGAGTTAAGCACTTCAGTGAAAGGTATCATATAAATACAAGGTAAAATCAAGATGATGATGGGGCTAAGGTGGTTTGGGAACTACAGGAAGATAAGAGTTGAGCTGCAGATGGAGAAAACAGAGGTCAAGTTTCCATAGTAATAATGAAATAGTATTCACTTTGTGATTTTAACATAGGGCTGTTGCTTCTGGTCTCAATGCTAACTGTGATTTTAAACTAATGTGAACACATCAATATCCTACTATTATTCTATTTGTGTACAAACATTACACTTAGCATGTTAGCAAATTGCTAAATTCTCCAGAAGTATGTTTGTGTATCTTTAGGTTCTAATTTAAACAATGTGTCATCGTCTGAAAGAACAATGATTCCCCATCATCCGCCTTGTGTCAATTTACTGAAATTAGCAGATTTAACTTCATTTAGACCTTTTTTTAGTGGAACCAAAGAATGCAATTGCAGCCAAGTTGGACAAATTTCACATTAAGAACAAGCACAGATGCTTCAGCTGTAGTTGGGTAAAAGTTCGTGAAAATCATGGCAGATGTGTAAAAGCACTTGGTCCTGTGATTTCATATGGAACCAAGCACACTGTCATCACTCAGATGTGAAATTAATGATAATACAAGCATCCCTTGCTCAGCAGAAGTTGAACTGCTCCCAGTTGTAAATTAAGCCACACATTCATTCTTTGGAACCTCTTTTCCACCCTCTCTTTCACACAATCTGGCATAGGGATATGTTACTTAATGTCTGATTCTCGGTGTTGTATTTTCTATTGTCAAACTCAAGTAACTAGCTACTATCTGACAGTAAACATTTGGGCAAGAAAAAAAAATACCATGTTGATCTGCTAAGAACATACTGAACAGCTAGTCATTATGAACAGAGAAGTCAACACAATTCATGTGCTAATGAGCCTCACACATTAGTTGACTAGACACAAAACACCACAGTTTGGAGCACTGGGACAAGATGACAATAGAGAAGATTATGGCATTAAGCAGGCTATTATTTCCTATGGAGTATTTGAATGGCTTGTAAGATATGCTCTAAGGCTGGCTTTTACCTCTGTCTATTGAAACCTTGAGCATTTTCTCACCTGTTACTGTTTATAGACAGATCTGATTTCTGCTACCAAAAGGATTTCCATGGAGCAATGAGGGCTGGGCAGGGGTTCCCTTTAATTTTTCCAAATAACCAACGCATAGATGGGGAAACATGGTTCCTTACAGAAGTATTCCCATGAGTCTCACAACATAAACAGGTGCCAGCCCAAATTTCCCCTAAAGGGACTATGGAAATGCAGGCTGAAATTCCATCTTGGAGCTGAAATATATCCAAAATTCCCCAGAGAGCAAAGCTCCACAGCAACCACAACTTTCCTTGCCACAGTGTCAACCTCCTCCCTCTGACATAGGTCACTTCCTCACCTAAACATAATATATAGGGCACCTCTAGCTAGGAGTTACCCAGCAACTGGGCATTCATTTATTCATCCATCAAGTTTTTACTGAATGGCTGCTACATGCCAAGGATAAGTCCAATGAACAAGGATGTGAGCTATAAATATTGTATCTTCCATGCTAAGTTCATCAATTGGATATTCTTCCCCAACTAATTCCTGACCATCCTCATTTTTCTGACTACATTGTTCCTTAACTGTGAGATACACATCATAAGCAGTGTAAAGCATTGAACACACCCATAGCAGTGTCCGTATCATTTCTAAAGGAAATGTTAGTTCTTTTCCCATAAGCCCTTCACAGTATTTGTATTTAGAAATCCTGGATTTCAAGAAGTCTTTCCTTTCAACTCTGACTCAAAGACTTTACACTGTCTATTAAGCTCATTTATGTCAACCATATCCTTGCAAAAGGATATCCTTGCAAAAATGATCACATACCCCATCCCTGTAAAGGAATCATTGTCTGGAATAGCTTACTCATGTAGCCTACCAAGGTTTGTGATTGATTTATCCAAGCTTGTTTATAGAATGTGGATTCTAGGAGAATCAGCCTAAATCATGGTGAAGGCATCCGTCTAACCAGACTGACATTCTCAGGTAACATTATGTGATAAATGAGGATGATAAAAACAAAACAAAACAAAACAAAACAAAACAAAACCACTTTCCTCTTGGATATTAAGGGTTTTAAAAATCTATGTCCCCATCCCATCCTCTTAGCTTCAAATGGAAAGTGGGATCAGCAATCTGAACCCAAGGTAAAAAGCTTCACGGAATTAGCACAATCTGTGATAATAAGGAAGCCCCTTGAAACACCTACACGTGGACTAATATTTTCATTTTTTAAATCTTTATTTTTGAGGGAGAGACAGAGTGTGAATAGGGGAGGAGCAGAGAGAGAGAGGGAGATACAGAATCTGAAGCAGGCTCCATGCTCTGAGCTGTCAGCACAGAACCCGACATGGGGCTCAAACCCATGAACAGTGAGATCATGACCTGAGCCAGTCAGACTCTTACTGGCTAAGCCACCCAGGCGCCCCTAATAGTTTCATTTTTGAGCGAGCACCTAATTAACTCTAAGAGATAAAGTGCCCAACAACCCTGCTGGTTTTAGAGAACACAGCCTCCCCCAAGACTCAGTTCATCTCCGTTCAAGCTGGCTGCACCCTCTCTCCATCCTTTCTCCCCTCCTGGACTCTGGCTGGCTTTCCCAGTTTGAAATCTTCTGCGGCGTTTCTGGTAAACTGCAATGCTTATCAACCAGTCTCCTTATCCTTGGGGGCGTATTGAATATCAGATGAAAACACTACAGAATTGGACAAGCAATTATTTAGTTTTACAATAATTTCTAATGATTAGAGCAAGCCGATTTTCACTTGTAGCAGTCTGCAATGAAGAGGAAAAACTGAGATGAGCTCACCGATCCTCACATGAGTCTGGGAACGGAATGTGATCTGCAAGTTGCAAGGTCCAAAGAATACAAAAAGAGATGCCAGCCAGTGCAGCACTCTGCTTAGTTGTCTTTTTACAAAATCATGCTGTTCAGGGTCTTCTCTCCGATTGTTTCTCCAAGATGGTTCTTGCCTGCTCTAGCTATCACTGATCAAAGGAATTTCATGGACACGGAGGGTTGAGGGACAGTCATACAGTGACCACATGAAGCCTGTTATTGACAGCCTGACATGACAGCCATTTAACCAGAAGGCACACGTGACTCCTGCCACATCTTAATCGGGTCTTTGTGTGTGTGTGTGTGTGTGTGTGTGTGTGTATGTATGAGATTAATTGAACCCCTCCATTTCAGACTTAACAATGTCCTAGAAGCTTAGGATTTTCTCAGTCACTTCCTGAAAAGCCATGTCCTGCCCGTACCCTGTGGCATTTGTAAACCAGCTGTCTGTCACTGCCATCAAGAAAGTCACGTGGCCACCACACCATATGCTGAGTCTTCTTTCATTCGGGATTATTTTTTCCTTAAAACAATCTCATGTGTCACTAAAAGTTGAAATTCACCCACCTCACTGCTTTTGAAGAGAGCTACATTGATTTTTTTTTTTATTTTTTAATGTTTCTTATTTTGAGAGAGAGAAAGAGAGACAGAGTCTGAGTTGGGGCAGAGAGAGAGGGAGACACAGAATCAGAAGCAGGCTCCAGGCTCCAGCTGGTCAGCACAGAGCCTGACAAGGGGCTCAAATCCATGAATTGTGAGATCGCGACCTGAGCCAAAGTTGGATGCTTAACCAACTGAGCCACACAGACACCCCTGATTTTGTTTTTATTCACTCATTTACACATTCATTGTCTGTAATCTTATCTATATAACCTGCCCCACCCCCAACAAACACGATTGTCAGAGATAATACGTGCCACCTAATTAAATTTTAATTTCAGATAAACTACAACTTTTTAGTATAGGAATGTTTCAAAAGTTACATGGGGAATACTTATGCTAAAAGTTATTCATTGTTTATCTGGGCATCTTGTATTTTTACTTGCTAAACCAGGCAACCCTGCCCCAAAGAAATTCATCACCTTCACCATGGTCATTCCCTTCCTGATTTAAAATATTCTTAATGTTTATTTTTTGAGAGAGACACAGAAAGAGAAAAATGGTGTGCAAGCAGGGGAGGGGCAGAGAGAGAGGGAGACACAGAATCCAAAGCAGGCTCCAGGCACTGAGCTGTCAGCACAGAGCCTGACACAGGGCTGGAACTCATGAACTGTGATATCATGACCTGAGCCAAAGTCAGATGCTCAACCGACTGAGCCACCCAGGGACCCCTCCCTTCCTGATTTAAGCCCAGGCTTCAGAAGCAAATGGGAATATTGACCAATATTGAGAAAATTTAAATCAGTTGGCACTGAAGTGGATTGAAAACTACAGTCACCACTGATCAGGTACAGGCATACCTCATTTTACCACGCTTCCCTTTATTGTGAGTCACAAATATTGCATTTTACAAATTGAAGGTTTGAATCAACCCTGCATCAAGCAAACTCTACTGGTGCCATTTTTCAACAGCATTTGCTCATTTTGTGTCTGTCACATTTTGGTAATTATCACAATATTTCAAACTTGTTTATTGTTATTATATTTAAATTGCTGCCATCTCATGATAAAATTTGAATGGATGAGGAGTTGCTCCTTATGGATGAGGAAAGAAAGTGGTTTCTTGAGTTGGAATCCACACCTGGAGAAGATGCTGTGAAGATTGTTCAAATGATAACTCAAGGATTTAGATTATGACATAAATTTAGTTGAGGCAGGGTTTGAGAAGATTGACCCCAACTTTGAAAGACGTTCTGTGGGTAAAATGCTATCACACAGCATCACATGCTACAGAGAAATAATTCTTGAAGAGAAGAGTCAATCAATGTAGCAAACTTCACTGTTGTCCTAAGAAATTGCCACATTCACTCTGACCTTCAGCAGCCACCACCCCGATCAGTCAGCAGCCGTCATCATCAAAGCAAGTCCCTCCGCCAACAAAGAGATTATGACTTGCTTAAGTTCAGGTGACTGTTAGCATTTTTTAGCAACAAAGTGTTCAATTAAGATATGTACATTGGGTTTTTAGACATGATGCTATTGTACAATTAAAAGTCTGCAATATGGTCTAAACACAACTTTTATATGCAATGGGAAACCAAAAAATTCACTTGACTCATTTTATTGTGGTGGTCTGGAACCAAATATGCAGCATCTCTGAGGTATGCCTGTAAATAGGGAATGAGACAATTTTTATAAAATCTAGATATGCAAACTGGATCCTGAACATGCTCACTTTCAAAGACTTCTGCCGTAATTAATATGTATAAACCTTGCACCACTAAAACCTAGAATGTTTTGAGTGCTTAAGCCAGAAGAAGGTAAGGTGTTTTCCAAATTCTTAGAAACCAGTTAATAGCTAGGGAAACCATGCTCACATTTTATTTTGGAATTTGCGTCAATTCGCTTAACCTCACCTAATTCATTCTCTCTCTCTCTCTCTTTCTCTCTCTCGAGTTACCTGAACAAGAATAAGTACTTGACAGCTATTGACCAAGATGCATTTGGAGGAGTATACAGTGGACCAACCTTGCTGTGAGTAAGACATACAGAAGAATATGTCGGTCTTTATTTTATTTTATTTGGAATAAAGGACAGTCACTAAGAGAAGCGGCTGATGTTTACACGTAGGCCATGTTGTCTTGGCTAAAGACATCCTCAGTAGTCTTCCACCCAGCTGTATAGGCTACTGCTTGGAAGAAAGTTCTTGTTCTTTGACACTCAGAAGCCCTCACACTCCACCGTACCATCCGGATGCCTCATTAGGAAGCCACCTTGGTTGGACATTCATGGAGGCCCCCAGTGCAAAAAAAAAAAAAAAAACAAAACAGGCATCTTTGAGCAGGTGCTGTTTGCAAAATTCTGAGACACAAGGTCTACAAACAGGTGGCAGGCACTCTGTGCAGAGAAAAATGTGTGTGAATGTGCATTGCACAATGCTTGGCATGAAGAAGGAAGAGTATAAATTGTCTGACTCCTATCTGGTAAAATTTACAATCACTGGAAAAGATGAGACATAATTATTTTTAAAAACAGCAGTTTAGAATCTCACCATTGAACATCTGGTCCAGTCCTTGCCAAAGCAGAACACAGCACCCCAGGAGAAGGCACAAGGTAATCCATTAGAGGCAAGGATAAATATTAGAGGTTCTATTTATATTTAAGATTTTAAAAATAAGGTGGCACCTGGGTGGGTCAGTTCATTAAGGGTCTGACTTTGGCTCAGGTCATGATCTCACAGTTCATGGGTTCGAGCCCCACGTGAGGCTCTGCGCTGACAGCTCAGAGCCTGGAGCCTGCTTCAAATTGTGGGTCTCCTTCTCTCTCTGCCCCTCCCCGCTCACACTCTGTCTCTCTCTTTCTCTCTCAAAAATAAACATTAAGAAATGTTTTTAAATAAGGACAAATTAAGTTTTGGTACTATATACACAGATGACTGCAGCCCCTCAGGTGTCAGGTAAGGAACGGACACATTCCCAGGGAACAGTGGGTGATCCACAGTCTTGAGTACTTAACATCGTCACTCACTTCTAACAATTGTACTTCCTTTTTAGATTGAATGCACCTAGTTAAGTGAATTTATGACCTTATTTTCTTTCTTTTCTAAATTAATGTTTTATTTTTATTTTTGAGAGAGAGAGAGAGAGAAAGAGCACGTGAGCAATGGAGGGGCAGGGAGAAGGGGACAGAAGATCTGAAGTGAGCTCTGTGCTGACAACAGAGAGCCCAATTGGGGGCTCAAACTCATGAGTGTGAGGCCATGACCTGAGCTGAAGTTGGACGCTCAATGGGCTGAACCACCCAGGTGCCCATATGGCCTTATTTTCTTAACACATAGGTGCCATATGAGAGGGCAGAGTGACCCTAAAAATCCACTATACCACATGGGATTCATTGTTAACTGAGGGCAAAGTACTTAAAAGCATTATACATTTTTCTTTCTACAAAAAGTCAAGTGAAAAAAAAATGTGCTGGCCTTCTATGTGATTTTTTTTTAACCTGGAAGATACTTTTAAAAGATGACTTTATAGGGACTCAGGGTGGCTCAGTCTGTTGAGCCACCTCTTGATTTTGGCTCAAATCATGATCTCACAGTTTGTGGGATCGAGCGCTCTGTTGGGCTCTGATCTGACAGTGAGGAGCCTGCTTTGGATTCTCTCCTTCCGTCTCTCTCTCTGCCCTTCCCCCACTTGTTCTCTCTCCCTCTCCCTCTCCCTCTCTCTCTCTCTCTCTCTCTCAAAATAAAAAAATAAACATTAAAAAAAAGACAACTTTATAACTGCTCCTTCAAGGGGCACCTAGGTGGCTTAGTTGGTTAAGCATCCAACTTTGGCTCAGGTCATGATCTCACAGTTCATGGGTTTGAGCTCCGAGTCGGGCTCTGTGCTGACAGCTCAGAGCCTGGAGCCTGCTTCAGATTTCTGTGTCTCCCTCTTTCTCTGCCCCTCCTCTGCTCATGCTCTGTCTCTCTCTTTCTCTCGAAAAAATAAAAACATTTTTTAAAAAATTTTAAAGAATTATAACTGCTCCTTCAGGATAAAGGTGATATTTCACTAATTAATGTTGTTTCTCTGAAGAAATTTGTGCTTTGGAAATGGCCTTTAGAAACAGGTATTTAAAAACATTTCCAAGTTATGTAATCTTCCTGATGAGAATGGTGAATATCACTTATGAAAATTATGTTTGTTAAAACCAGAAATTGAATTTTATCCTTTTTAAAAATATTTCAAATCAATAATTACAATGGTCTTAAAATCCACGTGTATAAAATATGAAAATGACACATGCATAGGTTAGTGTGCAAAAACAACTGATGGACATCCAAGAATATGAATTTCAATAAAAAACTTGCATTTAGTTCCTGAATTGGATTGAGAGTTGAGAATCTTAACTTAGTGAGTACAGCCATGCCTGCCTTAGTCCATGGGGAACCATCTATCTTTGTGAGGTGACTTTTTCACTGACAGCCACTTAAACCTAGACTGAAACAGAAGCAGACTTCTGAATAGCTATATCAGAAAGGGTTAAACAGAAATTTTCAAAATTAGTGAAGTATATTTAATTACAGTGCTTTCACTTTAGTGAAATTTTTTTAAAAGGTTACTCATTTATTTTCATCTTATCCTTTTAAAATGTATGTTTAGTGTGTTTTATAGTGTATATAACATGGTATTACAGTAATGTGTGCATGGAGATCATAAATGTACACAGGTTAAAGGCACATACTCAAACAGTTTTTGCATGTGAATATGTGACCTTGGAAGAATTTAAAGACCAATGATGTAGACTACGACCACTCAAATCGGGGCCACTACAAGGTGAATGGCTAGCCCCAGAATGTACATCAAAATACAGCTTCCTTTATGGAGAAAATCTTCCCATAAAAGCAAAGTTGCCCCAACTGAACAGTGTGCTTCATGAAGTCATTGGCTTGCCTTACAGTACAAGCTTCTCACATTTGTCAAGGACTCATAAGAAACAGTTGGCCAGTGGGCACCAAGCTTTGAGTAGCACTAGTCTAGATGACAAGAGCCTCCAAATCTCCCTTTGCCTTCTATCTCAGTCCCTCTCAATTCCGTCTTCCCCAAGCCTGTGTGTGTTAAAATGCAAATTGGATCTTAACACCAATTCTGGTCTCCTGTACCCCTCAGGATAAAGACCTTGGTGTGGCACGCAAGGCTCCATTATAATCTTCAGCTTTGTCTCTCACACCACTATACACCCCTGACCAATGATCTGTCTGTATTAGCTCTCCTAATACTCCAACCTACTTACATGGCTATGTTAAACTCTTTCTTCGTTCTGCTTGGAAAACCCTACCACAACCTCATCTATCTGATTAGCACCTACTACCATTTTATCTTTCAACCAAAAACCTCCTCCTCACTGGTCGTTCTTGACCCTTATTCTCCTTAGGGAAAGATAACCTTTTCTTCTTCTGTACTCTAGCCCCTCTATGTATGCATCTCAAGGCACCAGTAATATGTTTCTGTCTATCTCTCCAAGAGCTCCTAGAGGGCAGGGTTATGCCTGTCTTGTTTCTACAGTTCTACTTCGTTTTACAATGCCTAAAACATAGTACTAGCTTTAAAAATGTTAGCAAAATTAATACGGTATACAATAAATACTTGAATCACACTTCTGTAAATGCTGTAGCCTTTAAATAGCAGTCACATTTTAAAGATATTTCAGTAGTTTGTCCTTAAGGGAGACTGTCCATTTATACTTCTTTCTAAGTGGTAAATTAATGTATCTATTTGTTTCTGTTGCTTAAAAGTTGTTTTGATAGTATTGGCAAGATTTTTTTTTTTCAAGACTCTCTGGCCAAGTTAAGAGCAGCTGTGCAACTACTTGACAATGCAATTCCTGCTTCTGGACACAGGCCAGGTTGTGAAAAGTGAGCTAGATTAGGAGCGAGGCCTGGACTTGACTCCTGCTTTCATCACTAATTGTGAGACCCATGTCTCAGTGATCTTATTTGTCAAAGCAGAGTTACTAAAAGTAGTGAAGCTTAAGTAAGAAAATAAACTAAAAGCACTTTGTATATGCTTCACGAGTGTTAAGCATTGTGATTACCTTCGCTTCTTCCTGCCTCTTGATACTTCATTATTCTTACCTTTCTAAGCTTTTCTGCTCACTCCTTCCTAATCTTTCTCACTAGCGATCACTGCCCCCAGTATTTCAGTCCCGAGCTCTGGCTCTTTCTCCTCTCTGTCTCTCCTTTGGTTAAATCACTTGTTCTCAAATATTATGACAATATGAGAGAAATTTTCTAATTTCAGGTTTTTCAGAACTTAGCTCTGATTTAGTTATCTCACTTGCCTGAAATTTCTACTCCTTCCCTGTCATTCTGACCCATTTGCATCAGTTCGATTAAATTCTTCCTAATCGACCTCTGAAAATGTACAGTAAACATTTATTGATCATAGGCTAAGCTCAGCACTCTTCGTTAGGAGCTTTTGATGGGGGGGGGGGGTTCCTATTTTGACAGGTGGTCAGGGAAAGCCTCTTTGAGAAGGTAACAATTGGGAAAAAATATGACAGTCATAAAGGAACAAGGCATGTGACTACCAGAAAGAAAAGCATTCTAGACAAAGTGCAAAGACCCCCGGGTAAGAACATTCCTGGCATGTTTGAGGAATAGCAAGGAGGCTGTTGTAGCTCAAGAAGAGTAAACTAAATAGGAAAAAGATAGAAGTTGTGGTCAAAAAGATAATGGGGTGGGGAGAGCAACTTGTGGATGGCCTTAAATGTCACTTTAAGGTCTTTTATTTGCTCCTAGATATAGAGGAAGCCATTGGAGTCTTTTGCCATGATCTGACCTTTGTTTTAGTAGGGTCACATTGGCTGTTGTGTTGAGAGTAGGGTGCCAAGTCTGGGAGCTGGGACACCACTTAGGAATGTATAAAAATAATGTAGGCATGAGGTGATAGCAGCTTGTAACAAGGTAGTAGCAGTGAAGGCAATAAGAAACGGTCAGTTCAGACTATATTTTAAAGGTAAAGCCAATATGATGTGCTGATGGAATGTACATAGGGAATGAGAAAAAGAGAAGAATCAAAGACAACTGCAAGGGTTTTGGCGTGAGCAGTCAGACGAATGGGATCACTACTTCCTGAGAAAGGGAAGACTGTGGGAGGAGTTGGTATAGTGGTGAAGAACAGTCTGAGGTATGTGTGACACATCCAAGTAGACTGTGATAGCTACAGATGGGAAAGTAACACGAGAGATCAGGGCTAGAGATGTATTTGAGATGCTTTGGAATGTAGGTGGTAATGGGGGATGTGATTATGGAGGAAATCTCAATAAATGGCTAGAATGGAGACTTCTGATAACCCTCCCCACCAAGAGAGTCCAAGAGAAAGTTCTGGAAATAAAATAGATTGATACATTATCTGACAGGATTGGCTGTATGAAAAACTATTTTGATAGATGTTTTAGAGAACTTTAGAGCATGTGCAAGACTTAGCAAGAAGTCCATCCAAACAAGGTACATAAATAAGAGAGATGTTTCATAAAGATGTTTCATAAGGAAATAAAGCTACACAAGAAAGGAAATGAAATCAAAATATGCAGAGTTGTAATAACCAAAATACTAAATATAAGCTTAACCAAATATGTCCTAAAACTGTTTCAGGAGATTAGAGGGGGTGTCAGGAGAATTTGTGTGTAGGGTGATAGAAGAGACCTAAATCCTCATCTTCCCTAGCAGGAAGTCAGTGGGTAAATCAAAAGCCAATAAATCAAAATATATTTACAATTATGGGGAAAAAATACCAGTTAAAAGTTAAAAGTAGTTGTTTTCAGGGCATCAGAAAGCAGACTGCAGGGAGGAATTGCACCAGAGCCTGTATAACTAAGCTTCCAGTGTAGTTTGCTTTTTAAAAATAGGTCCACACATTATTTTAATGAAAATTAGAATTTAATTTAAAAAGAAAACCACAAAGCACAGGAAAAGAGGACAATGGATATGGCAGCATTTGAAATGCCAGTAGCAGGAAAGTAAGAAATGAACAAAGAGTTCAATCTCACCCTTCAAATTTCAGGCAGTTGTCTTAAAGAGCATCTAGTAACTACTCATGAATGGCTTTGTAACATCACCATGTACCTCTTGTCTTGAACATTTGTCAAAATCTTTATCACTGTATTTCCCACAGATCTTCTCCCTATTAACCAGATTTTAAGATCCTAAGGAAATCGACTATGTCTTACACTTTCTGTAATTTCCCTGCTTCAAAAGACAAGACAGCAAGTATTCAATAAATATTTGATAAGTTGTAACTGAATACCAAATAGCCATGATTTGGGTGTGAGTTGGTGTTAAAGCCAACTTGGAACACCTTAAACTCCAACTAAAGAGAAGAAAAATGGCTGGTATATATTTCTGCTTCATAAAGATATTTGAGAAAGAATACAGTCATTTCTAACAGTCAACAAAAACAGTAAATTTTGCCCACTTAGTTTATCATCTTTTCTCAAGGTCATTTCTCAAAAAAGAATCTAATTCAAAACAGGTGCAACATCTAAAGTACGGCCTGTTCTCCACCCTTTCCTATTTTTTAAAGCCTTTTAATATAGTTTGGGAGTTCAATAACATTTATTACCTATTGTTTTTCTAATCAAGACATGCAATCTGATTTTCTATTTTTATGCTTTTCATTTTTGATTATCTTGTTTTCTTTTAATCTTATTTTGAAAGAGAAGCTCTCGGTGTTTATAATCCCAAAGGAAAGAATGCACTGAAATGCAATGCCTTCCATAATAACCAGAGTTCTCTAAGGTCTAAATTATGTAACTTACGTTAATAAGCATTTAACCTACCACTGAAAATGATTATAATAGTCCCAGTTACTATTATAAGTATCTCCTAAGAAGAGAACAGCTCTGTAACAATATCCTTGAGTCTGTGTAACATGCCTCAACAAAAATAAACTTTTGTTGCTATTAGCTGATCAAATGAATTATTTAAAAATCTAAAGATCAAGGCACTGCCATCTGGGTTTACAGAAGAATAAGCACCTTATGTTCTTATCTTTTACTCAATGATCTTCACAAAATCATAGTATTAGATGGCTGAAAAATTGTGGCACAGTTCTTTTGGGCATATCTGAAGTCCACTGGTGTGTTGAATGCATAATTTTCTAGGTATGAGCCTGTACAAATTTATTTTTTTATTGAGATATAATTTCCATACAATAACATGCAGTTTTCAAGTATACAATTTGATAAGTTTGGGCAAAATTATCTTATCCTATCTTAGTCAAGGCTTCAAACATTTTCATCAACCAGAAAATTCCCTCATGCTCCACCTTCCGTATACAACCACATATCTATGTATTTTTCTAATGTTAAAGTCTAGGAGTAAAATTGTTAGGTCACAGGACAGATTACATTTAACTTCATAGGAAATAATGCCTCCCAAAAATCCCATTTTCTACTCAAACCAGAGAGGTATGAAAGTTTGATATTTGCTTACTCATTATATTGTCAGTCTTTTTGATTTAGCCATTCTAGTTGCTATAAAGTGGTTTCTCATTATGGTTTACTCTGTTTTCCCTGATTATTAATGATGTTGAGTACTTTTTCGTGTACCTCATAACCATTTGTATATTTTCTTTTGTCAGGGGTCTGTTCAAATATCTTACCTTATTTGATTAGATTGTTTGTCTTTTTGTTGTTGAGTTGCAATCCTGAGTACATTTTAGTCCTAAATGAAATCAGCTTTAGTCCTGACCCCCAGGCCATCACCATCCATAGTTGAACCTCTCCTTTTCTCTTTCCTTTCTAAGGAGAAATAGCTAATCTGAAGCAAACTTGTAGGAGTGCCTGGGTGACTCAGTTGGTTAAGCGTCCAACTTTGGCTTAGGTCATGATCTCCCGGTTCATGGGTTCAAGCCCTGCGTCAGCACAGCCCTCTGTGCTGACACATCAGTGCCTGAAGCCTGTTGCGGGTTCTGTGTCTCCCTCTCTCTGTGCCCCTCCCCTGCTCATGCTCTGTCTCTCAAAAATAAATACACATTAAAAAAATTTTTTTAAGAAAATGAAGCAAACTTGTGCAAGGTGTTCATTTACTCACTTATTCTACATTTTCCTGAGCACCTACTGAACTCCATGAATGTTATAAGGATAAGACATAACTTCTGCTTTTAAAGAGGTTACAGCCAAATTTAGGAGAAATGTGAATAAATAACTGTAAGTTTGATGTCAAAAGAGCCATGACAGATATTTAGGGAATCAAGATACCATTTCTAGGTAGGGTGACCAGCAAAGGCCTCATTAAAAAAGATGGTATTTGATGGGCTTCAGATAAGGGGTAGAATTGCAACAGAGATGGAGAAAGAACAAAGGCAATTCTACTGAAAAACATAGGATGTGTTCAAAGAATAGTAACAATAACAGCAACAAAACATAATTTGGGGCAAAGGATAGTGTTGGAAAAGTGTATTGTGTTGAAATCATGTTGTGAGGAACATGACCTGACTCAGCAGGTCAAGGATGGCCCACTGAAGAATTACTATGGAAATATTAGTAATAGTTATATAACCCATTACAGTTTGTGGCCCTTTTCAACTCACCCCCATGCCTTCTTCCTTTCACCTTCACCCACCCTTGGCCCTGACACTATTAGTCTTGGATACCTCTGTCCCAACAACTGTGCTGTGACTGCTCATCTATATCTCCTGGCTATTTGGCAGGCACTGGACCTCCAAAGAGAGGGACAAGATCAAATCCAAAGACCTAATCAGCCTGGCACTCCTTGTCTTCCTTTCTGTGTTTGTCAAACAGAGCCTTTGGGGCAGCTCTCTTGGACAGGAAGGGAACCTCCTAGGGGTGGAAAACCAGAGGAGGTTTGTCTGCTAGGCTGCTCTGCTCACTGGAGTGATAAATGAGTTGCAAAGGTAAACATACTCTTACAGTTTCTGGCTCGGGCATCAAGCCATCAAGCCAGCAGACCTTTGCCAAGGGATCCAAGTTGTTGGGGAAGCAACCGAAGTGGGTCATCCCTCCTAAGACACACACCTGTGTCTCCAGAGGCAAGGAGATGGCTTGCGACCATTTTGTTCAGTCCTTGAGAGCTACAAGGAAGGTCACAGAAGAATTTGAAGAGAAAGAGTAGATAGAAACCTTTCCATAATTGTGTGCATGCTGGCTTCTTGAAGTAGGATGGCCTACTTCAGTCCTAGGAATCTTCAGACTGGAAGACTCATGTCAACAATTCACAAGAGTTGGATAACAAAAAAATCCAAATTTATTGATCAGTAGCATCTCTTACTACCATAGCCACTGATATGAGAAAACAGAGCTAATACTTTAAGTCACAGCAATCTATCATGGTAGGGTTACTTTTTATACCTAATGAGAAAACATTGCAGAGAATTCCTAAACTAGAGGGCTGACTCTTGGTGGGAGAGAGGTGATGGAGTTATTACAAAGGTCCTCAAAATCATATGAACCTTTGCATTTCTTCAACTGACTAAAATTTCAACTACTATCATCCTCAAAAGTTTTTTACTTTAGGGGCGCCTGGGTGGCTCAGTCGGTTAAGCGGCCGACTTCGGCTCAGGTCACGATCTCACCATCCGTGAGTTTGAGCCCTGCGTCGGGCTCTGTGCTGACAGCTCAGAGCCTGGAGCCTGTTTCAGATTCTGTGTCTCCCTCTCTCTCTGCCCCTCCCCCATTCATGCTCTGTCTCTCTCTGTCTCAAAAATAAATAAAACGCTAAAAAATTTAAAAAAAAAAATTTTTTTACTTTAACTGAAAGAGAAGTTCTCCAAAGCACCAAGAGCCAGTGTCCTGGAGCAATGGCCTCAAATGATCATGCGTTTTCCACCAGGGGATTCAGTCTGAATAAATGTTCTCATATCTATGCCAATATGGACAGTAAACTGGGATGACCTTTCATTTATAAAAATGAATAATTCACAAACCCATCAACTGTTTCTTGTAACATGGTTTTGCTAAAATTAGTTCTTTAAGTAAGGGCTTTTTACTTTGATCAAAACTGATAGAACATAAAAGAATATTTGCTGAGTCTGAATTCTAGGAAAACAATGCTTACAAAATGTTCTAAAACATATAAATTCTGAACAGTTTTATTAACCAATCACTGCTCTTTAGTCAGGAGTCCTCAACCGTAACGAAGTCAGAGCACATCGTCTTTGCAATTTTAAGTATAAACAATCTACCTTTAAGTAAGCGCCTACTAGGCTGTCTGCTAAATATTTTGTATAAATTATTTTATTTCATCCTATCAATCCCAGAGGGTTCTGACCCCTCCAACACTACTCCTCTCAGAGTTTTTGGTGATTTCACCCACATAAAGTCTCAATCAGTCATGGGGTGAAAAAAAGATTGCATAGAGCCAAATAGATGAGGCAAAAATCATTACTCTATAGCACGTTTTACTCATGATTTTACAATTAACTAGAAGATGCTGACAACAGAATTACTGATAGGAGGGATAAATTAACCTAGGATTAAAATTTTCAACAAATAACCCACAAACATAAGCACATGAAACAGTTTTTGGTGTGCACAATTAGGCACTCAGTTCTTCCCAAGTAAGTATAGATGAATGCTAAATTCTTTGACTCTTCTGAGATTTTTACTCTTGCGACAGGAAATAAGGTAGTTAAGAGTTATCATTCTGACACACTATTTCTGCCAAGTCACTGAAATCCATTTTGTTAATTATGTTCTGTTTCTGAGTCTAAAGGAAATAAACACCTTAAAAGAAAGTGGACTTTTCACGTCTCACCAGTAGCATTGAGGTCCTTTAGCCACTGTGGTGATGGTCATTTCGTATGTGTTTTGGGGAGGAGAGGGAGAGGATTCAACACTAAGGACAAGGATAGGTTTTTGGGGCGCCTGGGTGGCGCAGTCGGTTAAGCGTCCGACTTCAGCCAGGTCACGATCTTGCGGTCCGCGAGTTCGAGCCCCACGTCAGGCTCTGGGCTGATGGCTCGGAGCCTGGAGCCTGTTTCCCATTCTGTGTCTCCCTCTCTCTCTGCCCCTCCCCCGTTCATGCTCTGTCTCTCTCTGTCCCAAAAATAAATAAACGTTGAAAAAAAAAATTTAAAAAAAAAGGATAGGTTTTTATTTCAGTATCTGAATATTGGCAATAAATTGCCATCGTTTCCTCTTGTCATTGTTTGGTGGAGAGCTGACCATACTGACTTACAGTATATGGGTAGTTTGTCTTTGAAGAATCCATTATGCTTATATGGTAAGTTCCATGGGATTTCATAGGTCACAGAAGCAAAAGGCTTAAAAGAAATATAATTATACAAACTTGAGAGATAGAGGAAAGGTTAACAGTGATTTCTGAGTTACAAAGCAATTATATTTTTGAGCTTCAGCTGTGTTCTCTGTTCTTTACAGATAGTATATCACCTTTACCCTTTTTAACTATTCAGTAGCAGGTGTTATTATCCCTATTTAACAAAGAGAAACTGAGGTGCAGAGATAATAGGTAAGTCCCCAAGGTCATCTGGCCATAAGCGATGGTGCTAGAATGCAAACCAGCACTAACTGACCCAGAAACACCGTCTCTTCCTAGGGGCACAAAGGGGCACAAAGTGAGCCCCTTTCACATATGATTGTTCTTGCACCTGTTGTAATTCTCCAACTTTCCTAGATCATTTTCTTCAATTTCTGCTTAAAATGCTCCAGTCCTTACAAATAGCAAAGACTTTGCTGAAACAGCTCCCTATCCATGATCTGTTCTCTGATTCCATCTCCTACTTCTTTCCTACTCAACACTCCACACCAGCCACACTGAACACATCCCCCTCCAACATGTTGCCACGTAGGGGTTGTGCACTGTCTTCTCTACATAGATGGCTTTCCCCCCAGGTATCCATGGGACTTGCTCCTTCGCCTCCTTCAATTTTTGCTTAAATGTAATCTTCTCATCGAGGTCTTCCCTGAACACCCTATTTAAATTTGCAAGCTGCACACATTGCACTTCCTTCCTGTATGTTTCTCCTGCATGCTTATCACTATCACCATCTGGATGTCTAATAGGCATCTCAAACTCAACCTGTCCAAAACTGAACCCGTGATCTTTCCCTCCATACCTGCCTCACTTCCCCATTTTAGGAAATGGAAAGTCTATTTTTTAGTTGCGGACCATAAATCTCAGAATCATTCTTTTAACCTTTTGTTTAAATTTTCTTTAATGTTTATTTATTTTTGAGAGAGACAGAGATAGAGCATGAGTGGGGGATGGGCAGACAGAGAGAGGGAGACAGAGAATCTGAAGCAGGCTCCAGGCTCCGAGTGCCTTGATGTAAGAGCCTGAGGTAAGGCTCAAACTCACGAACCACAAGATCATGACCTGAACCTAAGTCAGATGCTTAGCCCACTGAGCCACCCAGGCACCCCTCTCAGAGTCATTCTTGACTCCCCTCTTTCCCACCCATATCCAATGCATGAGAAAGTTCCATTGGCTCTACCTTTTCAATCTGTAGAAACTCCAACCATTCTCAGCAGTTCCAGTGCTACCACTCTGGTCCAAGGCACCTTCCTTGGACCTTGGTCTTCTTGTTTCTACCCTTTGCTCTCTTTGGTTTACTTTCAAAGCAGTATCCAGACTGGTCCTTTGAAATCCTTGGTCAGATTATACCATTCCTCTGAAGACTTCTGATCTCACTCTGATAAAAGACAAAGTCCTTCTGATGGCCTACAGCCTCGTAGGAATATGATCTAGCTCCCCGTTACCTCTCTGATATCACCCACATTTTCGACTCCCCCACTGTCTCAGCTCCAGCCACACTGGCCTCCTTGCTTCCTCAAACATAGCAGGGCCTATGACACTAGTCTCCCAGCCTGCACTGTTCTTGCCTCAGGCATCAACATGTTTCTCTCTCTCTCCCTCACCTCCATTGGACCTCTGCTCAACTGTCTCCTCCATGAGGCCTTCCCTGACACCCTCCCCAATTGTGACCCCATTCTTAAGCTCTTCCTTTCCTCTTCCCTGTCTTCCTCTTTCCCATAGTACTTATTATTATTATCAAATATACGATGTGTTTTTTTTAATGCTTATTTATTTTTTTGAGAGAAAGAGAGAGACAAAGCATGAGCAGGGGAGGGGCAGAGAGAGAGGGAGACACAGAATCTGAAGCAGGCTCCAGGCTCTGAGCTGCCAGCACAGAGCCTGTCTGAGCTGCCGGCACAGAGCCTGAGGCAAGGCTCGAACTCACAAGCCATGAGATCATGACCTGAGCTGAAGTCAGATGCTCTGGTTGAGCCACCCAGGTGCCCCAAATATACTCTGTGTTTTACTTATTTTTTTTCATTGTCCCTCTCTCTCCACTAGAATATAAGCATGAGAGGAACAAGAATTTCTTCCCATTTACTTTACTGCTAGAGCCCTAGCTGCTTGTATCATAGATCAATACATAAAAAGCAATCAATAAATATTTGTTGAATAAATGCATATCATGTTTTAAAATGCTCATAATCAATCAGGCTCACTCTTGAACATATAGCTTTTAAGCCTTTAAGCTTTTAAGCCCTTTCTGAGTCAGTATTAATAAATTAAACTGCCTTTTAAATGGTAAATTAATCTTCTTTCTGTTTTAGATGCGTTTCATCTACCAATTTGCAGATGTGACTATACATTTTTAATGGGTCAGCTTCCACCTATTGACCTTTAGGAAAAGCCCACATTTATTACAAGCAAACATTAAAGAGACTTGAAATTGCTGCTGAAACACTGGCAGGCTAATTAGTGCTTATTTAATTTACAACTGGGGGCGCCTGGATGGCTCAGTCGGTTAAACATCCGACTTCGTTTCAGGTCGTGATCTCACGGTTGGTGGGTTGGAGCCCCATGTCAGCTGTGCTGACAGCTTGGAGCCTGGAGCCTGCTTTGGATTCTGTGTCTCCTTCTCTCTCTGCCCCTCCCCATCTGGCATTCTGTCTCTCGTTCATCTTAAATAACAATGACAATGCATATCACAAAAATGGAAATTATTTCCATGTTTGGGGATGTTAGAATACATAATTGCTTGAGGAGAAATTTGTTCTTCTGATGACACCGAATATCAATTGGGTCTTTTTTTTTTTTTCCTGGCATCATTAAAATTCCATGATATTCTTGCCCTGTATATAACCCTGCAGGTCTCACTCCTTCCAAATTCATGTCCTGTTACTTTCATTAGACACATAACTTGAGGTGGTTCCCATGACCTAGACAATTAGATTTCCTACTGTCTGCCAGGCTTAGCTCCGCTGCATTGTTTTGTGAGTAAATACTTGCTAGAGACAAATTCTCAGGAAGCTTGGTACCCAACACTTAATGAGCTCTTTGTGGAAAGTGCCAAAGTCACTAAGAGAGAGGGCAGCCCTCCAGCCTGTAGGTCTCCATCCATTTGGCTACACTCACAAATCATTTTGGGCCCCTTTAGTGCTGATAGCTGCTCTCCATATTCTCTCACTCCAAAACAAAATGTTTAAATCTTGCTAGGTTTTGCAAGTTTTATTTTAGGAAAGAAGGTACACTGTTAGTAAATCCTGGATTCAAAGTGGTCAAATAAAAAATTAGGTGAATGAGGAAAGATACAGCTTCAAATAACTTAAAATGATCCCTGCCTTGTTGAGTTTGGGGATTTTGTCAGACTGAGGCTCGTTCTCTCCATCAACACCAGAGATGGGAATCTGCCTAGTTGTCTAGTTGTCTGGCTGACTCAACACTCAACAAGTATCTGTTCTAAGCTCTTGCACAGATCTACATATTAAATGGAGTAATGACTAAGAGTTAAGGTGATAAATTCAACCTAAGCTTTTATTTCCTCTCCCTCTTGAGAGGCCCCTAAAATGATGGGAATGGCATTTTGATATACATAAATCCACAAGGACGGAGAGGACAGATGAGAGTGCGTGGGTGGTCTGGTGAGCTACAGAATTCTGAATGAGAAAAGGCAGAAGAGAAGGAGACAAACATGAGTACTCAGAGGAAGCACACCTGAGGAGGCAGCTGCCTTGCCTTGCAGAACCTCTGAAGGGTGTGGGATTTGGAGGTGATGGGGGTGGCAAGTGGCAGAGTGAAACGTGGGGCTATAAACAGAAGGATTTATTGAAGGTCTGTATCTGGAAATGTTAACCCACCGCCCTATTCATGTAAAATGCCAGCAGCCAAGAGTGCCTTCCCTCTAGGCTAGAAATGTGAAGTCTCTTTTCTGAAGAAGTTGACAAATTCTAAAACAAACAAACAAAAAACCTCCATATTCTGGCATTTTTAGGATACACCAGCATATAGGCCACACAATTGTCCTAAAGCAGATTCTCGCCAGTGGATAAGCTCCCAATTAGATTTTCAGTACCTTGTTTTTAA
This sequence comes from Felis catus, assembly GCF_018350175.1. Taxonomy (NCBI): domain Eukaryota; kingdom Metazoa; phylum Chordata; class Mammalia; order Carnivora; family Felidae; genus Felis; species Felis catus. The sequence goes on from NC_058373.1 coordinate 125,356,125, forward strand.
GCATGAGCATGCAACCTAGGATCACCGGCCAAAGAACGTTTGTGACTTGAAAGATCAAAACCAAGATAAACAAGTGGGGTGGAAATAAGCCTGGAGGAGCCAAACACATTGAAGAGAACAGGAGAGAACTTTCAACAAAGCAACAATTAGTGACCTGAGATAAATCTGAGAAGACATGTCTCATTGCAAGGTGACAATAATGATAATAGATATTTTTTGAGAACACACTGTCAGCTATTGTTCAACAAACCCGACATAAAGAAACTGAGGCACAAAAAGGTTAAGTGACTGGTAGTAAGTATAGAAGCCAGGATTCAAATCCAGATAGTCTGAATTTAAAAGCCATTCTTCTAAACATTCTAAACATAGTGTGCTTCCTCAAATACACTATAAAAAAGGAAAACATGAAAGCTCTTCTTAAAATGTATCTTTGTATTTGACAAATATATAGTCACAACTTTCTGTCTTTCAAGCACCAGTCTAAGTGTCAAAAATACAGCAATGAACAGAATAGGCAGAGTCCCAGCTTTCATGAAACTAAAACTAAAAATTCAAAGCCAGGCACAGGAAGACAAATCCTGCATGATCTCATGTATATGTGGAATCTAAAAATGTTGAACTCATAGTAAGAGAGTAGATTGGTGGTTGCCAGGGATTGAAGGATGGGGAAATAGGGAGATATTGGTCAAAGGGTACAAAGTTTCAGTTATGCAGGATGTATTAAGGTCTGAGGACCTGATGTATACCAGAGTGACTACAGTTGATAATACCATTTTGTATACTTGAAATTTACTAAGAGAGTAGATCTTAAATATTCTCCCCATTAAAAAAAAAAACTGTGTGAGGTGATGGATATGTTAATTGGTTGAATTGTGGTAATTATTTCAAAATGTACACATATATCGAAACACCACATTATACACCGTAACTCTATACAATTTTTATTTGTCAATTATACCTCAATGAAGCTGGAAACAAAAGTTTAAGTTTTATTTATTTATTTTGAGAAAGAGAGAGAGAGAGAGAACAAATGTGAACGGGAAAAGAGTAGAGAGAGATAGAATCTCAAGCAGGCTCCTCACTGTTAGCACAGAGCCTAATGTGGGGATTGAACTCATGAACTCATGAGATCATGACCTGAGCTGAAATCAAGAGTCCAACACTTAACTGACTGAGCCACCCAAACGCCCCTGGAAACAAAATTTTTTAATTAATTCTTTAAATTAAGTAGAAGAGATGGATGATATGGTCAAAGAATTCTACCATTAGATTCAATAAAAAATAATAGGAGAAATTACAAGAAAAAAATGGGAATAAGTCTGATGAATATAGGAAGTTCCTTTTTCACTTCCTAGGAATTACAGAGAGGGAACAAAGAAAATACGAGGAGTAAGTTACCCTGGAAACAATACCAAAAATTGTCCTAAACCTGAAGAACATAGCCCTCCAGGTTGAAGGCTCCACCCCCACCCTCAGTGGCCAGCACAATAAGTGCAAAAAGATCCATATCAAGGGTTACCTTCATGAAATCTCACACTGGGAACAAAGAGAGTGCCGTATAATCATTTCACAAAATATACATGTATCAGATCATCATGCTGTATACCTTAAACTTACATATGTTATACATCAATTATATCTCAGTAAAACTGGAAATTAAAGAGAGAGAGAGAGCCATAAAAGCTACCAGAGAGTAAAAACCAGTCAATGACCAAAGAATAAGAAACTAAATCTCATCTTTCTTACCAAAAGCAACAATGAATGATAGAATTCAGTAGAGTAAAGCCTTTAGAAATCTGAAGAAAAACTATTTACAACCTGAAATTTTACAGCCAGGTGAAGTATCAACTGAATATAAGGATAGGGAAAAAAAAAGTCATTTTCAGACATGCAAGAATGCAGAAAATATCTCTTTCATATATAGCCTTTCTAAGAAATTACTCAAACATTTCCTCCAATGAAAGGGAAAAAATCAAGAACACTACACAGGATTTAGGAAGAAATTTCCACTGGGGACAAGGAGCACTCTTCTAAGAGGCTAGAATTGTATAGACTTTGGAGGAACCATGGCTTCAAGCTGGAAAGCAATATGTTGAGATCCAAGTTTTAGAAAGAACATTCTGTCTTTAAGTCTGAAAGTGGGATTAGAAGGTTTCTAAGACCAGGCAGAAAGTTTTTGCACACCTCAGGTGAAATGTAATTCAGACCTAAACTAAGGTGGTTGTAATGAGAACCAGGAGACTGTAAATGGCTAAAGACTTATAAACAACTGAGCTATCCTCTGATGAGGGGTATAGCTCAATTGCATCTTAGTATAGACATTCATGGCATAAATGTAGGGCAAGATCAAAAGAGACTCCATGAGAACACAAACCCCACAAGATGGTAGACAGAAAATAGGAAATAAACACCAGTAGGCTTGGAGGGAAGAATCAGGAATTCTTTGAGTGGAGAGTCAGTGTTACAACCGTGTTCAAATATAAAGGAACTACCTTCCTTTCTGATAGCAGCCAGATTATATCTGATTAAAACTGTAGCTCTCTGCAAGAGGGGTTAAATCCCCAATAACAAGAAAAAGCAGTCAGTCCTCTTGCTTGACTCTATAAAGTACCAAAGTAGCATGAGTGGAGCAACCTACATCAGGAAAGGGCAGCAGCTCAGGAGCACTTTAGGTAACAGTAGGCCTAATGGATAGTTAGAGCTTCATCAAGTGGCTCTCGACAGCAGGGAGTCAGATGGTTCCAATAGATTCTAATTTGGGCTGTAAGTGGCCTTAGGTGCCTGAGATGAGTGCATAGGCCAGATCTGTAGGACATTAAAGAGCATGGCAGGAAGAGTAAATGTTATTCATGGTACATTGGGAAGTCACTGAAAGGTTATTCAACCCATATGTTATGACTCAACCCATATGTGATGACTACTTTGGCTGCTATGTGAAGGATGGACTGGAAGGGAGGAAGGGTAGACAAGAAAGCTATTGTACCAACAGATGGCATTAGCTTAGACTAGAGAGTTTAAACTGGAGATGGAAATACATGGATTCAAAAGTTTTTTGGATGTTTGTTTTGTTTTGTTTTGCTAGATTTAATGGAAAAGGGTACGTTGGGTGGGGATGGGGAATCAAAAGCTAAGTGTAGGATGGACCTGTTAAATTGGAGTTGCCTATGAGGCATCCAGGATGAGATGTCAAATAAGCAGTTGGATATGTAAGTCAAAATCTGGCCTGGAGCTATATTTTCTGGGTTCCTTGCTTCTGACTCAAGATAAACTCCAAATTGGGCAAGAAGGGAATTGACATTTATTGAACACCTACTATATGCCATGTACCCATTATGTTACAGATGTTTCTATCATAAGTTTTATACATTTCCCAACACCTGCTTTTCTCCATGCATGTCCAAGCACCCTCCCAATTCAGCCCCTCTGAGACCCAATTGGTGGCCATCTGAGATATGCTTGGGTTGCAGACACTCAGACACAGCATGGAATCAGTTTCTCCCCAACAGATTCCTAATGAGTCCCTGGAGGGTTACTGCACCTGGATGTATATTCAAAGACTCCAGAGACCTGATTGATGATAAGGAGTAGAGAAGAGTTCCTGGAGCACTGAACCTGAACTCTAGATCCAAATTATAGTTACCATTGTTTGCTGCGTCTCTTTGGATATAACATGCCTTATTTCTTTGTCTTTGATTTAATTTCCATCTGCTTCATAAAAATGTTCTGAGAATTGAGGTGAGATTCTAAATTACCTAGAGAGCATCTTAAGTAATTCAGATTCCTCCCGTTGGTTTGGGGTATGGCTCAGGAGTCTGTATTGCATGTAATTCTGATGCTGGTCCATGCTGGTGCCTGGACAAGAAACACTGATTTACAGAATGGCAAATATCTGCCTCAATCCCATCCTCACCACATGGATTACTATAGCAGTTTGTTTGTTTGTTTGTTTTTTAACTAAGGCCCAAATTCTTTGACACTCCTCCAATTGTGAGATGGGTTCTACGTTCCCCACCTTTCAATCTACTAGTTCTCTTGGGACACCCCAGATGCTTCCTCTCAAAATGCTCCCTCTCAGAACCTGACTGCCCTGATGTGAGAAGCCCACGCCCCATGGAGAAGCCATCTTAACAGTCCAGCTGCGCTGAGCTTTGAGTCGTCTCAGCCCTGGCCCAGGCATGTAAGTGAAGGAGTCTGCATATAATACCAGCCCCCATCACTGACTTGCCCTGGCAAGTCTTCCTAGCTGAGCCCCAGACATCATAGAGCAGAGATAAGCCACCCCTGCCACGCCCTGTTCAAATTTCTGACCCACAAAAGCTATGCTAACAATAAAAAGACTGTTGTTTGATGCCACTTAGTTTTGGGGTGTTTTGCCATTCAGTAATTGGGATGGTTCCTAAAGTATTTTCTCAAGAAATAGCTATTAAAATGCAAACGCAGTACTTGGAAGGATAAGCTCTTTCAGATGAACACACGCAATCAGTGTATCCAACAGATAGCAAAGCAGGGAAAATGAGCCAAGAGATGCTCTCTTGTTTCACTGACATGACTGCATCACTGCATAAAGAGACACATAAGTTGCTTTCAGAAAACCGAAGGCAGGAAGATAGCAACACCTTGAAGACAGCATGTCTAAAAGGGAAAATACAGCATCAACAGGACAGATGAGGCAGAAGAGCAACGTCTAGCTTCACTTACTTCACAATTCCCCTATGGTTGGCTCCAAAATCCCTCAACTCGCTCATTAACTGCAAAGTGGTTCATTTATGCCAGTTTCCCACACATACTTGCTTAGTTTTCAAAATTAGCTGGGATCATACAGTAATGAGTGCCAAGGGTAATTCTTACCACCAGGCAAGTTTGAGAAATGCTGAATTATAGAATTTTTAAAGTACATACAACACAGAATAGCAAATGTGGCACCCTTCCCTGAGAATTACAGCTCTGTAGTAAGAACGGACTTAATGTGAGAGCTTCGTGTTTGTAAAAAATGACTAGCATGTTCTAGCAGCCTTGAACCCAGAGAATGTAAATCCCAGCTAAGTACAATGGCAACGACATGGAGGAAGAAGCTGTAAATATTGGAATTCACTTGCTAATCAGTACTACTAACTATATTAAACATTTTAAGTGTAATTATTTAAAAATTCATAATAAAAATCATGTAAAAATCATGTAAAATCTAAGACTATTCAGTGACTATTTTAATTGATAAAATATAAAATGAGAGATATTAGGTTAAATGTTCATGGTTTTATTCAAGCTATTATTCAATGCAAGCAAGACAAAATGATGGAGCAGGATATATAATCTGGACTGTCTGGGACTGAGAAAAGAACAGGAAATGCTACACTACAATGTGAATTACTTCTACTTGAGTAACTAACACTAGTGTCTATGTTGCTTCCAGCCTCACCACCTTCCTCATTATTTTCAGAGGTGACTTGATTACTAATGTAAATACTGGAGTTTTCTTTACAGGAAATATGTTGACAGCCTCCTAAAGGAAGCGTAGGGAGGTTGTTCGGAGTCAGGAATTCACTATATAACTCCCAAGCTCTGCATCATTAGGAGAAGATTTTCATAACACTAGTGTTGGCCCCTATCAGTGAACAGCTTATTAATCCCCAAACCCTAGACCCCATAGAGACTGAGAGCAATTCAGGCCCCTTTAAACCCATTCAAATATATTTCTCTTATGTTGTGAGACACTTTAGTAGTTATATGTTGTAATTTCTGGAATAAAATTGATATCCATCTCAGATTCCAAGAGTTTGCATGTATTGCAATGAATAAAAGAAAATGTCTGTGAAGCTATTATCTGTATCGATGCATACTGGAATTCCAAGTGATAAAAATGGGGAGTCCTTTGTAACATATCAACTTAGAAACCAAATATTCCTCTTTCAGCTGGTGGCAGTATCTAAAGAACTGAGTCTGTATTCAACAGCAGAAGAGAACACACCCCTGTTAATCTCAGGCCTGCCTGACTTTCTAGCCAAGAAGTAGAAGGTTCTGGCTGCTCACCGCCTCTCTGAACTACTCTGTTCTGTCCTCCCTAGGGACGTCTCTTACACCAGTGTCACTGCCCTGCCATCCAAAGGCCTGGAGCACCTGAAGGAATTGATAGCAAGAAACACTTGGACTCTAAAGAAACTTCCACTTACCTTGAGTTTCCTTCACCTCACACGGGCTGACCTTTCTTATCCAAGCCACTGCTGTGCTTTTAAGAATCAGAAGAAAATCAGAGGGTAAATACAGATGTCTGGAAAAAGCAACAAAAGGTTTCAGTGCAAGTTGAATTAATTTCTGGGTTTGGGAAAGGTCTGTGGTTTGAGAGCCAGGTAGAAAGAATGGAAGCATCCATGAGTATCATGAAATCCGTGGGACACAATGACTGCAGACTCAAAGTGACTGCAAATGTGAAATAAGACCAGTGTCACTGGATCACAGCAGGGAGGGGGGGTGGGGATCATATAGAATCTTGTAGAGATCATACTACATGATTACTAGTCAACTGACTTTGTACCCTAGCTCAGCCACTTTCTAGTTGTGTTATTCCAGCTTGCTTACTCAATCTCCCTGAGCCTCTGTGGAGATGGTAATGTTACTATTCACAGAGGGTTTGATAAGAGTAAATGGGAAACTGAATAGAAAACACCTATCACAATTACCTGGAATATTTTAAATTCTCAAAAAACATTAGCTATGGTATGTATTCTTTTATTATCAGGCTGCTTACGAGCTGCAAAGGAGGAATGGCCTCTTTGTGCTTTGTCTGAATCTTTTCTTCACTTACATTTTTACTCTGCATTATTTCCCCTCTTGTGTCCTAACACCACCTTCATTTATCATTTACTCACTTCTGCTCAGTTTCTATATAATATCTACCGGCTGACTTTCTGACTCATATTTGCAGTCAGAAATAAAACGGGATCTAGGGGCGCCTGGGTGGCTCATTTGGTTGAGGGTCTGACTTCGGCTCAGGTCATGATCTCACGGGTTCATGAGTTCAAGTCTTGTGTCAGGCTCTGTGCTGACAGCTCAGAGACTGAAGCCTGCTTCAGATTCTGTGTGTGTGTGTGTGTGTGTGTGTGTTCCTCCCCTGCTCGTGCTCTCTCTCTCTCTCTCTCTCTCTCTCAAAAATAAATAAATATTTTTTTAAAAAGAAATAAAATGGGATCTAGTTGTGGGGGCACAAGCAAAGGGGAAAGTTGAGCAGCTGTGCAAAGAAGGCCAGTATGGCCTAATGCCTGCAGAAAGCCAGAAGTCAGGTATGGGGTGGTGAGAGCAGGCTTGATACTGAGGCTGTGTGGCCTCGGGGTAGAAAAGCACCAGGGATGGGTGGGAGGCTAGAGCGTACCTCAAGGGCAGGGTCCAGTTTTCTCGTTAACCTCCAAACAAGCTGAAATAGGCAGTCCTTTAGGCATTTTAACCAGAGCCCAATAGATGAATTAACATCTGCTTCTGCAGCTGAAACAAATTAAAGAATCCCTTTTGATGTCAGTGCGGCAAGCTAGTGAAAAACTGAATCTCACTTCCATGAGCCTGCCTGCATGATCATGTCCATTTATTCATTTGTTTGATAAGTATTTATTAAGCACCTAGCACGTGCTTGGCACTGTCCAATCCCATAGCAATGAATAGGTCGGGCAAAAGCCCTCCCGCATTTTGTTTTCAGTCTAGTGGGGGAAGTCAGAAAATAAATAAGCAAGTAAGAAGATATCAGATACTACTACAAAGGAAATAAACACAAAGTAGGACAGTTTATTTAAGGAGATCAGGGAAGGCCTCACTGAGAAAGGAACATTTGAATTTAAAACTGAATAATGAGTAGAAGCAGCTATGCGTTTTTCAGGCAAAGGGAACATGGAGTTCAAAAGCTCTGAATAGTAATAATAATAACCAACACATACATGGCATATCAGTGTTCCAGGTGCTCTTTGTAAGAGTTTTAAAAAATATACTCATCTGATCCTTTAACGACCCTATATGAAATAGATACTCCTTCCACTTTAAAAATGGGATAAGCCAGGGGCACCTGTGTGGCTCAGTCAATTAAGCGTCCAACTTCAGCTCAGGTCATGATCTTGTGGTTTCTGAGTTCGGGCCCCACGTCGGGCTCTGTGCTGACAGCTCAGAGCCTGGAGCCTGCTTCAGATTCTGTGCCTCCCTCTCTCTCTGCCCCTCCCCTGCTCACGCTCTGACTGTCTCTGTTTTTCAATAGTAAATAAACGTTAAAAAAATTTTTTTAATAAATAAATAAAAATGGGAAAAGCCAAGCTTCATAGGCCTGCCCAACGTGAACAGCTAGTAAATGGTAGAACCAAATCCTAACCTAGGCAGACTGACTCTACCATCCATGCTTTTTTACTCATTATTGTTCTTGAACTGGGTGCAGATGAGAAATAAGGGCCAATGTCACTGGAGTACAGCAGGGGAAGGGGTAGGGTGGGTAATAGGAAGTAATGTAGGAGAAACAAGCCTGACTAGATTATGTAGAATCTTGTCGACTCATGTAGATCACAGTAAGTATTCTGCATATTTTGCTAAGTCCTGGGGGGACCATTAGGGGTTTTCAGCAAGCAGTGACTTCTTTCTGTTGCCTTACAGAATCCTTGAGTCCTTCATGTGTAATGACAGCAGTATTCGGAGCCTGCGTCAGAGAAAATCTGTGAATGCTTTGAATGGTCCCTTCGACCAGGAATATGAAGAGTATCTAGGTGACAGCCATGCTGGATATAAGGACAACTCTAAGTTCCAGGATACTCGCAGCAACTCTCATTATTATGTCTTCTTTGAAGAACAAGACGAGATCCTTGGTTTTGGCCAGGAGCTTAAAAACCCACAAGAAGAGACCCTACAGGCCTTCGATAGCCATTATGACTACACTGTGTGTGGAGGCAATGAAGACATGGTGTGTACTCCCAAGTCAGACGAGTTCAACCCCTGTGAAGACATAATGGGCTACAAGTTCCTGAGAATTGTGGTGTGGTTTGTTAGTCTGCTGGCTCTCCTGGGCAATGTCTTTGTCCTGATCATCCTCCTTACCAGCCACTACAAACTGACTGTCCCACGCTTTCTCATGTGCAACTTGGCCTTTGCAGATTTCTGCATGGGGATGTATCTGCTCCTCATTGCCTCTGTAGACCTCTACACTCATTCTGAGTACTACAACCATGCCATTGACTGGCAGACAGGCCCTGGATGCAATGCGGCTGGTTTCTTCACTGTCTTTGCCAGTGAATTGTCAGTGTATACACTGACAGTCATCACTCTGGAGCGCTGGTATGCCATTACCTTCGCCATGCGCCTGGACCGGAAGATGCGCCTCAGGCACGCATATGCCATCATGGTTGGGGGCTGGGTTTGCTGCTTCCTGCTGGCCCTGCTCCCTTTGGTGGGAATAAGCAGCTATGCCAAGGTCAGCATCTGCCTGCCCATGGACACTGAGACACCTCTTGCCCTGGCATATATTATCCTTGTTCTGTTGCTCAACATAGTCGCCTTTATCATTGTCTGCTCCTGTTACGTGAAGATCTACATCACAGTCCGAAATCCCCAGTACAACACCGGGGACAAAGACACCAAAATTGCGAAAAGGATGGCTGTGTTGATCTTCACTGACTTCATGTGCATGGCTCCAATCTCATTCTATGCTCTGTCAGCACTTATGAACAAGCCTCTCATCACTGTTACCAACTCCAAAATCTTGCTAGTTCTCTTCTATCCACTTAACTCCTGTGCCAATCCATTTCTCTATGCTATTTTCACAAAAACCTTCCAGAGGGATGTATTTATCCTGCTCAGCAAGTTTGGCATCTGTAAACGCCAGGCTCAGGCATACCGAGGCCAGAGGGTTTCTCCAAAGAATAGCACTGGTATTCAGGTCCAAAAGGTTACCCGGAACATGAGGCAAAGTCTCCCCAACATGCAGGATGACTATGAACTGCTTGAAAACTCCCATCTAACCCCAAATAAGCAGAGCCACATCTCGAAAGAGTATAATCAAACAGTTTTGTAAGCTGTCCCTACACTAGCCGCAGTGGTATGGGACTTATAAAAGGCTGGTTTCTTGAACATGTATTCCTAGCCCATTACATACACAAGATGACTGACCTAACCCTTGTGCAGGTGATGTTTCATGGGGCAAAATTTCATCTCTGGAGAGAGGTAGCATTAACCTAATCATCTCCCAGGAGGAAGAAAAGCTACCAGCACGTCTGAATCCCAGGTGATATCAAAATAACTGACACTTTCTAGAAGACTTGCTTGATGCTAACTGCAGTGACAACATTGTGTAAGATGCTCAACAAATATCAACTGAAGTAGGTCAACACTGAGCTTCTCACTTTTAGATAGCATTTCATACTGAAGATTCAGCAAATGGCAAATGCTATTAACTTAGCTGGTGACCACAATATAAAATTAGCTTTATGTTGGCTTGGTCCATTTTCACATTCCCTGATACAACCAAAGAGAATGTGAATTCCTCAAAACTGAAAAGTCAAACAGGATACAGGAGCAGCTATTATGAGGTGAAGGAGGGGAAAGGCTTAGCTTTGTTTTTTCAGACTCTGAAACTACTAATCATCTCTTCACAAGAATCTACCTGATGTGACCCAACTGTTATGTGTTGCCCAGAAAAAAACTGGCAATTTCAGTTTTTATGTGACTGAGCAAACTAAGAATTGTTCTTCTTGGCTAGTCCCATAGCATAAAAGACGTGAACTCTAGAAATATTTCTAAGCAGCAGCAAGTGGGAATTATGAGCAGAGCACACTAAATCACCCATTGATTAACAAAGCAGGCTGGATGCGAGGTAACTGTTGGACCTTGTGCAAATCACTGGGCCACCTCTAAGTCTGTAGAAATGAAGGAGCCTAGGGCACCTTGTGACTCAGTTGGTTAAGCATCCAACATTTTGATCTCGGCTCAGGTCATGATCTCACAGTTCCTGAGTTCAGTCCCCACACTGGGCTCTGCACTGACAACTCAGAGCCTGCTTGGAATTCTGTCTCTCCCTCTCTCTGCCCTTCCCCCCAATATGTGTGTGTGTGTGTGTGCACGCACACGTGTGTGTATATGTGTGTGTATGTGCTCTCTCTCTCAAAATAAATATACTTAAAAAAAGAAAAAGAAAGAAATGAAGGAACTTGATGGCCTCTTCCAGTTTTAAATCTCTATGTGTATCCCTTTCCCTTAAAACATGTTTCCATGACAAAGGAAAAAGAAAAGCACTAAGAAAGTAGAATCTGTTTTTCCTATCTTGTAGGGCTGCCATCTATTTCTCTTTGGAGTCTAGAGGTACAACACAGGAAATTTCTTGGTTCATTTTTGGTTGTGATATCTGAACCAAACGTTCTATGGACTGACCCAATTGGGCTGGATCTGAATTACTCATCTAATTACTAGATCTACACAGCTACAATTATCAGGCCAAAACAGGTTAGTATTCATATTATAGAATAAAAGTTTTGCACATTTTGGTTATTTGGAGTTACTATGTCACTGTGCAGATTCAATTGAAAACATTTAACTTGTCTTCGGGGATTGGTTTCTTTACTTACCTGTTTCCAACCCATAATATAGTACTAAAGCTGTCAAGCACTCAGGTAAAGCGACACTAAAGCTATCAAGAGAAGTTTCTTCTTTCTGAAACTACTAGCTCTTTCCAGCCTGTTGATCATTGGACATAAAATCTGTTCCCCAACAGTGCTCCCTTACTTAAAATGGTTAGGATCTATCTTTATCTATAGATGTACTCTCCAGATTATCTGTCAAGACAGACCCTTCATTACATCCCCAGCAGAGATGGCATTTGCTTCTCAGTGCTCATGAACCACACCAAGGAATTTGAAGCTTTTGTTGTTGTAAGTCTGTGGAGTGGGGTTAGTGGACCCAATGGGGCCCCAGAGATGGTCCCCCTGACTCACCTAGAATCTCCCCATAGCAATACCCATTTCCGATCATCACTGAGACCTCAGCATCTTAATAGAAATACTCTACACACTGAAATCATGACTTATCCACCAGTTCACTTGTAACTAATGAAACTAAACAGATGTGTGATGCTTGTGTTTCTCACCTGTAACATTTTGAAATCTCACATCCTGATAGTGAGTTTTATCTCGAGTAGTTGAGATAACATTTTGGAAACAGTCCTAGAAAAGAAACTTCAACACAGTTGTTACTCAAATTTTCATTCACAACATGAAATAAATTTTCTTCCTTTGAAATGATTGTGCTGAATCCTAGAGTATTGCTTTGTCTAATTTGTGAGCTTCTTTTAGGGTTACCATTACATGTGTTAAAACTCAAGACAGGAAAAAAAAACAGTTGAGAAATTTGCTAATTAAATCATATTAAAACAAATTATTGACTGCCAATAACTTAAGTATAAAATTGTGTCTTGATAATAAATGGTCTTTATGTAAAAAACTTATTCATGAGGAATTGAATTATGATCCATTGACCTGCAGTGATGGCTAAGAGAAAAAATGTGATTAGTGTTGACATTAGGAATTTAAATAGTGCTCTAGTGAAGGTAATAAATCTATAATGCCTGGTTGGAGTTTAATTTATCTGGCAGCTTTCAACTATCTGAAGATAGACCCAAATAACAGGATAAACAGTGTCAGGCCAATCAGAATAGATGTCACAAACTTCATGCCCTAAAGCTTAGACATGTTGCCCATAGGAGTGTCTCTCAAAACACCCTCAAAGTTTATGATTCTTGCTTTATGGATAACCTACTGTATACTAGAAGCAGCCAATTAGAAGAAGAGAGTATAATTCTGGGAAGTACCATGAGAGTGGCAATAAGGCAAAAGTGAGGGCAAAAAATGAAAACTGTATTCACAAGAATTCAAAACAATAACAGTTTGAAAATAAATACTCCTAACTGCTTGGAGTCTTTGGGGGAAAATGTATAATAACACAGTAGAGGGGACAGGTAAAACTTGGTAGCAATGCATTCTGTTTTAAAAGATATAAATGTTCTAGCTCAGAGCAGTGAATGGAGTCCTGGCACCTACCGACCTTCTCTTTCAAATTCCACTGAAATGACAATAAAGAAGTAAAAACTGGGACCAAGCCAAAACCATACTGTGAACAGGGGGAATGGCACCAGAACAGACCAGTCTCTGTGGCTTTCTGAAGGATGGAAAGTCTATGGCCTTGAGTTGATAGATAACCGACTGGAGAAGGCTGTGGCCCAGAACGCAATGACCGAGTAAGGCTGCAGTTCTAGAGGGATGTGTTCTTCCCTGCATAGTCCTAGACAGACATCTAAGCCTGAAAGTCACAGGACCAAGGGGCTAATTAAAGTAATTAATTGCAAATCTGTTTCATGTGGCTCCCCCATTGACTCTTCCTATGTTAGTTAGAATTCAGTGTTTGCCCCAGGCTGAAATCAACAAAGTGATTGTAAAGGAATTAAGTGATCAGTGTAAATGGGGCCAAGTTCCTGGTCTGGGGCAGTGGCAGATGCAGCCCACTCACCTACTTCTGCTCTCACATCATACAACAGAGCCTGGACATTGACATAGGCATCACTATCAGCCCCCCAGTCACGGAAAGGCATCTTGGAGAAAAATATACAACATTAACCTGAGTTATCAATCCTTATCTTTCATTCAAAAATATAGGTGAATGACAACAATTACCAGACATCTGAGGAAAATGAACTGCACATCAATAGCACACAAAAAAAGACCAAACTGAACAAACAGGTCATTTCTCCAGTGGGGGAAAGCATAGTTCAGAGACAGTGTATTTTTTCTTTAATTCTAGTTAGTAACATCAGAGAAATTTGACAAAAAACTGGACCCTAAAACAATAGCAAGCTACTTAAAAAAAAGTAGTAATGAAAAATGAGGAGTTTTGGCAAATTTAAAATGGGATTGCCAAAGCAAGAGTTTTTGGTTTTTTGTTTTGTTTCTTTGTTTTGAGAAAGAAAGAGAGAGAGAGAGAGAGAGAGAGAGATGGTGAGCAGGTGATGGGCAGAAGGGCAGAAAGAGAGAGAGAAAGAGAGAGAGAGAGAAGAGAGAATCTAAAGCAGGCTCCATGCTCTGCACAGTACCTGATGCAGGTCTCAGTCTCACAACTGTGAGATGCTGACCTGAGCTGAAAATGAGTCTGACACTCAACCCACTGAGCCACCCAGGTGCCCCTCAAAGCAAGAGTTTTAATAGAAAGAATGGGAGTTGAAGTAGAATAAATCTCCTAAATGTTGAACAAATAAACAAAAGATGTGAAATATGAGACAAAAGTTGAAAGATATAGAGGATCAGTCTCAAAGTCCAACATCTGTGTAACAGGAGTTCTAGAGAAAATGTAGAAAACACAATAACCAGGGAAACAGAAGGAGAAAATCTTGAGCTGACAAAGTGAGCTGATAAAGATCAAAAGTGTCCCCTTAGCACTAACAGGGGTGAATGAAAAAAAATTCACATGAGAACAGTTCTTATAAACTGTCAGAAAGGGGAGATCTGAAATATTTGAGAGAGAGAGAGAGTGAGAAGTTGGGTATCAGAAAGGATTAACACTCAGATTGACCTTTAACAACACTGTCTATCAGAAGACAATGGAGCAATGCTTTCAATGTTTTGGGGAAAAAAATGTTTTAAACCCAGGACGCTCTACCCAGTTAAATCACCATCCAAGTATAAGGGCAAAATAACAACATGTTTATATATGTAAGTACTTGGTAAGATTACTTATGTCAAATATCCACAACTTGGAAATAAGCAAGAAGATAACTGGGTGTTGTTTTGATGCAGTGCTGGGTTTGACTTCTTATTGCCTAGGCTATTTTATAACTCGGTCAGGACAGAGGCTAACTTGTCCAGCAGATTTTCATCTCATGGAGATTCAAATAACTTCTGCATGGTGTATGGCCCAGCTGGACATTAACCAGCTTTTTATCTAACCCAGCAGTATCATCCTAACATTTGTACATCGCTAATACATACTTAGCTTCTTAAGTGTTTCTTTGGACCAGTTTTAACATCTTGCTAGTTTCTTCATTAAATTATACGTTGAATAAAATCTTTGAAAAATGTTCATTTTATATTTACATGAGAATCATGTGTTTAATGTTCCTTATATCCTCCTTCTGAAAAATTACTTGAAGTTGTACTTTAGAAAATCATGTATTTCTTTCTCAATGGATCTTAACATACTATTTGTTTTATAATTAATAATAGTTGTATGCCATCATACTGTAATTGCTTTAAAAGCAAATTATATGACTCACTTATATTTAACAATAGAATATAAATATTACAAACCCTGGCAAGTCAAAGTAATGGTATTGCTGACAAAAGTCAGAAGGGGGAGGGAAAGAGGAGAGGTGTAGGACATGGTAAAGGAGATAATTTCTTCTTTTACACCATAGAAAAGAGAGAATGTCTACAGTTAATAGAATAAGAAACCGAAATTTGTTTTTTACAGTTATAAAATCAACCAACTGAAAATGTTAAAATTAATACTAGCAAAGATTTTTTTTTAAAGCTGGGAGTTAGCAGATAATGTTAAATCAACTAATTTCCTATTCTTCATTATATCCAGCCAAAAGTTATATTGTCTAAATATCTATACTCTAAAAAACCAGATGTTTAAGTATATAACAGAATTATAAAAATAACCACCAGAAGAATTAAAGTCAAAAATCGACTGAAAATGGTTTTCTCTGGAGATTGAGACTAGGGATTGAGTGGTGTTATAGACGGAATTATGTTCCCCTGCCACAAATTTATAGGTTGAAGCCCTAACCCCACCCACCCCATGTGACTATATTTGGATACAGGGCCTTTATGGAGATAATTAAGGTTAAATAAGTCATAAGGGTGGGGCACAGACAAAAGGTCACCGGAGGACACAGCCAGAAAGTAGCCATTGAAGACAGCCCACCCCAGAAACTAAATCTGCAAGCACTTCCATTTTGGACTTCTCAATTCAGAGGTTGGAGTAAATAAATTTCCGTTATTTGAGTCACCAGCAGGTGGTACTCTGTTACAGCATCCCGAGCAAACTAATACAGATGGAAAATTTTCAGCTGGTGCCCTTGTGTACTGCTGTTTTTTTTAATCATGTGCATACTTTTTTAAGACAGTGGAATGGAAATTATTATAATAGTATTACGCTTTAAGATAATTAACATTAAAAATGTGGCATTTAGGGACACCTGGTTGACTCAGTCAGTAAAGCCTCCAACTCTTGATTTCAGGTCATGATCTCTTGGTTCGTGGGTTGGAACCCTGCATCAGGCTCAGCACTGGCAGTGCAGAGCCTACTTGGGGTTCTCTCTCTCCCTCTCTCTCTGCCCCTCCCCTACTCTTGCTCACTCTCTCAAAAATAAACAAACAAACAAAACTTAAAAAACATGTGACATTTAAAGAAAGGTGCAGATTGGGCAATTTTATCATAGTGTTGAATTATTATGTCTTAAGAATTATAAGAGAAGGAGGCAGACCACATTTTTGAAAGTGACTTGAACAAAAATCTAGCCATTGCAAAATTTCGACTTTTAGGATGTAATAAATCTAAGTTAGTGAGTCTTTTTTTTTTAAGTTTATTTATTTATTTTGAGAGAGAGAGCACAAACAGGGGAGGGGAAGAGAAAGAGGGAGAGAGAGAATCCCAAGCAGGCTCCGCACTCCCTGCAGATCTTGACGCGGCACAGTCTCACGACCATGAGATCATGACTTGAGACAAAATCAAGAGTTGGACACTTAACTGACCAAGTTACCTAGGTGACCCCCTCTTATTTTTAAGTTTATTTATTTATTTTGAGAGAAAGAGAGAGCAAGCCAGTGAATCTTAAAGTGCCTATTTGGTAGCTATATCTGGCAAAAAAGTAAAAACTCTTTGTGACTTATTCTATTGGACGGCTTAATCATATTAAATTAAAATTTTCTCCAGTAGGAAAATTAAGCAACTAATTATTATCTATCATATGAATTTAGTAAGTAAAAAGTAAAACTTTAAACAAAATAGGGTAATCAAGATAGTATAAACAACTTTGATTCTGTCACCCATTTAGTATAATTTTGGAATATATTTTGAGAATTTGGTAATATTTAGGAATATTCTATTTCATTTATTGAAGTATTTTAGAGGGGATTAGGGAGGTGATGGCAATTGCTATTTGACAGGACACAATAAAGAGTCTAATTGTACATCAATCATGTGCCTCTCAGTCTTAAAAGACAACAACATGTTTCCTTGTGGCCCATTTGGGGGTATTAGAGTCACAATGCACTATAGAAATAGCTCAGGCCTATGGGAACCATGTAATGATGTATTAATAATTTACCATAATAGGGTTTAAACAAAGGATTCTAATCATTAGTAAATTTACAATCAAAAACAGCACTACAGATCTGACCCTCAGGCAGGAAGTATTCTGACAAAAGCCTATTTATAACTTATTCCCATGACTCTGTTTTCTTCCACCACAGGCATTACATCTAAAGGTCTAACTCCAGAGAGAGTTGCAAAAAAGTCTTAAAGATCCTCAGTTCTGTAGGAGGCTTGTAAAGTTTCTTAATAAGGGCCATAGTAAGTAGATGAAGTAAAAGTTTGAGAAAAATAAAACTATATCATCTCTATTTCTTTTTAGCAAACCCCAGGTTTAAATTTTCTTACATTCCACCTCAGTTCTCCAGACATCACGTGAAAAGGCTTCTGGTATGATAGTGGACAAATCTAGCTATTGTCAAACTAGATATTGGCAAATGATTTGTGGATCTCTGGGAATATGGGACTCCTAGGATTTGTTATTAATAACAAATAGAACCAATTCACTCTATTTGTTCTCAGATATTTCTCTGATTTCTCAGTGTTCCTTAAGCATTCTGACAGAAAAAAGAACTGGGGGAGGTATTAATAGCTTCAACAAATGTTGGAGAAATGAGATACCCTGACCAATCGAAGCCACAGTCCAGATGAAAAAAGAGATGCCTGATGTCATACCTGTTTTCACTATCTGTGGGCCAACTCTGGAGAAAGGGAAAAAGTGAGCACACACCTCTGGCACTCTCAGGTCTTCCCAGACATCCAAGTTGCTATGTGGTTTTATTTTAATTGGTGGAGTTGAGCCACTAGTGGGAGCAATAACTGAAGGAAGTTAAAGTATTTTCTTCTTCTTTAACCGACCATCCAGCCTATATGGTACTCCTAAGTTCTCTCCAAACCCACTCACCCTGTAGCCACACTCTGTCTACCATCTGGAAGAGCCTCAACCTATACCAACTCTTCTATTTTATCCTGGTCCTAATACCCTCTCTCTAACCACTCATTCTATTCTACCCTGAGTCCCAAAAATACCACTTCTATACCCCTCATGCCATGATTATAAAGGGTAAAGGGGCCACTGGTGATAGATGTATTATCTGGGGTATATACAGAAATTTTCAAGAATCATCATAAGCTGGCTATGGCAATAGTACAGAGTATGGGAGTAGGAATGATTGGTTCAAGATTAGAGACGGTAATTATACAGAATGAAAAGGAAACCTGTGGCTGTTGCTTAGTATTGTCTGCTCCAGTTAGCTGAAAAGGAAATGCAGGGGCTAATAATTTCATATTTACATTGCTGCCTCAGAAATTGTATAGTGCTGTCCACCATTTTCAGAGAAAGATTCTTTAACTTTTTTGATATATTAATAACAACCATCAAAAAAAAATCGGGGGCACGTGAGTGGCTCAGCTGGTTGAGGGTCTGACTCTTGATTTTGGCTCAGGTCACAATCCTAGTGCTGTGGGATTGAGCCCTGTGTGGTGTTCTGCACTGAGCATGGAGCCTGCTTAAGATTCTCTCTCTCTCTCTCTCTCTCTCTCTCTCTCTCTCTTTCTCTCTCTCTCTCTTTCCTTCTCTCTCTCTCTGCCTTTCCCCTGCTTGTGCACATGTGCTCTATCTCAAAAAAAATGTTTAAAAAAATCAATATTTGGAAAAAATGTGTGGGAACATCTAATCCACCTATTTGCTTTAAGGTTTTATTGAATAAACCTTCTCAAACATGCCTAAGACAATCTTCAGTTTTGTCTTATACAAAGTGCTCTTATGTATTAAGAGATGTCCTAATTTAAATGATAATTAATTGAAAGACAAAACTCAATTTGTTTATTCAAAGTCTGAGTTTAGGGAGACACCAGTAGGCTGGAAAATCAGTAGATTATCTAATGTTGGTCTTAATTCCATAGAGAGGTTTGGAAATTTCTTTTCAAAACTGTCTGCTAAAACTTTATAACTATTTCTATGACTTTAGCTTTCCAATTACAAAGCCTTCTGAAAATTGTCAACTAAGTGTTAAATGGGAACGTGGAAGTTGACAATCACTGATTTGTTTCCTAGTCCCCTGCATTTCCTCTGATTGTGCTTGCTCTGAACTAAGAAGGGGAGGACAAAGTGTACAAATTGGTATTAGCCTTAACATACAGAAATATTTTTCAAGGGAAAAATCATCATCAAGTTGTTGATAATAAAATTACAGGTAATTAAGGCTAAGTAAGGTCAGTGGAATGATATCAAATGCCTATACTACAGGAAAATTTAATAAAGAGGAAAATTAAGGCATCAGGTCAGCTTCTATTTATGTTTAGATTTATTTATTTATGCAATCTCTACACCCAACATGGGGCTCAAATTCACAACCCCAAGATCAAGAGTTGCATGTTCCAGGGGCACCTGGGTGGCCCAGTCAGCTGGGTGTCCAACTTCAGTTCAGGTCATGATCTCACAGTTTGTGGGTTTGAGCCCCGCTTTGGGCTCTATGCTGACAGCTCAGAGCCTGGATCCTGCTTTGGATTCTGTGTCTCCCTGTCCCTCTGCCCCTCCCCAGCTTGCTCTCTCTCTCTCTCTCTCTCTCTCTCTCTTTCTCTTTCTCTTTCTCTTTCTCTTTCTCTCAAAAATAATAAACATTCAAAAAATAAATAAATAAAAGAGTCGCATTCTCCAATGACTGAGCCAGCCGGCACCTCTAGCTCAGCTTCTTTAACAGAATTGGGTCATATAACTTATCCCAAAAGAAACAGTCCTAAATTCTAAGGTAGCAAACAAAATTGCCAATTAAACATCAAAGACTTTGGGGTGCCTGAGTGGCTCAGTGGGTTAAACATCAAACTTTGGCTCAGGTCATGATCTCGAGGTTCATGAGCTTGAGCCCCACATCAGGCTCTGTGCTGACAATGCAGAGCCTGGTTGGGATCCTGTCTCCCTCTCCCTCAGCCCCTTCCCCACTCACTTGGTATGTGTTCTCTCTCTGTCTCTCTCTCTCAGAATTCAATTAACATTTTAAAAAATCAAAAACTTTTTACAGCTCATTATTCTAATTATTTTTGTTATCTATGTATATTATTTACCTTGTGTAATTATAGACAAGGATACCCATATTCTAGTAAATGGAGTATAGATGTTCCTCTTTGAGTTATTATAAAATAATAAAGTTATCATACTTTGGATTCTCCTTCTCTCGTTACCCCCATCAGCATACAAACATGACATTATTTTTCCTATGTTAAAAAAGTCTCTCTTGACTCTACTTCTCCCCCATCATTTCTCTGGTGTTGGCTCCTTTGTCACAAAGCTAGAAAAAAAGAATTGCCCTTCTCACTGCTGTAAATTGCTTTCCTCCTATCCTCTGTTAAACCCACTCTTAACTAGGTTTTCAATCCCACAGCTCAATGGAAACCAAGCTCATTAAAGTCATCCATGAGTCCGTGTTGCTAAATCCAATGGTCAATTTTCAGTTCATCGAAATTGATCTAGCAGTATATTGTTATAGCAGTATCTGGTGTATTGTTCACTTCTTCCTCATTGATTCCCTTTCTTCCCTCTGCTTCCAGGACACCACACTATTTTGGTGTTCCACTTAACTTACTGACTGCTCCTTTCTCTCTTTGCATCAACCTTTTAATGTTTTGATACCGGGGTTCAGTCTTCAGTTCTTTTGTCTTTTCTATTAATGTTTATTCTCTGGCTGATCTCACACAGTCATAAGGCTTTAAACATTATCTATTTGTGATGATTCCCCAAAGAATATCTTCACACCACACTTTTCTTCAAACTCCAAAGGTGTATATCCATCTGCCTCCTCACCATCTAATAGGCATCTCAAAGTCAAGATGTCAAATGAAACTTCTGATCTTCTACCCTAAAACCCACTTCACTTACAGTCTTCCTGTGAGAAGTAAGTGAGATGATTCATTTTCAGAAATACCAAATAAAAACTGTGCTGTCTAGTTAACAATAGGTCTACAACCTATTGGAAATATGTACAAACATCCCCATCCCCACCACATTGGAGTCCCAAGCCCTTAGACACTTCAGTTCCTGGTTCTTCTTCACCTCTTCATTTCACAGGCTTATTTTTTACAGGCTTTGCAATGAGCATGAGCCAAAGAACTGAAGTTTCTGCATCACCTCAAGGAATGTACATTTGTTCCAATCAGACTACTTTCTGGCCTTACATGGGCATAGGTGACTTCCAGGTAAGGCTGTAATCTCTGTAGTACTCAGCCAATGAGGAATCAGGGAAAGGACTTCATGCTAGGAGACAAATTGCCTGCTGTAACTGCCCCAAGTATGCCTGTCCATTAGACACCTGCTCTTGCAAGAACGTTGATTAAGGCTTCACTTCATTGTGCCCCGAGTCTCTGTGTCACTCCTTTGATTGGGTCAATGGGCTTAGTTCTCACACTTCCCTATCTCAGTTGATGGCAACATACCCTTCAAGGTGCTCAGATGAAAATCCTGAGCTTCCTTCATTCTTCCTTTCTCTCATGACCCATATCCAAATCATCAGCAAGTCTTTTTGGCTTAACCTTCAAAACACATTTAGAATAGGACCACTTCTTACACCTTAACTGCTGTTCCCTTGGTCTAAATTATCATCATCTCTCTGCCTTGGATTACTAAATGGTCTCCATTGTTCTTTTATCCCCTTACAATCTATTTAAGAGGTTGACAAACTACTGCCTACTGGCTAAATTGGTCCAACTTCCTGGTTTTGTACATCCTGAGATCAAAATGGTTAAAGAAATCAAAAGAAGAAGACTATTTTGAGGCTACATGAAAATTATATGCAACTCAAATTTTGGTCCCTATAAAAGTTTTAATGGAACACAGTCGTGGCTCATTCATGTGTATGGATAAACATATGCTACAGGGGCGCCTGGGTGGCGCAGTCGGTTAAGCGTCCGACTTCAGCCAGGTCACGATCTCGCGGTCTGTGAGTTCGAGCCCCGCGTCGGGCTCTGGGCTGATGGCTCAGAGCCTGGAGCCTGTTTCCGATTCTGTGTCTCCCTCTCTCTCTGCCCCTTCCCTGTTCATGCTCTGTCTCTCTCTGTCCCAAAAATAAATAAACGTTGAAAAAAAAAATTTAAAAAAAAAAAAAAAAAAAAAAAAACATATGCTACAATAGCAGAGTTGGGAGAAAAACTATATAGCTCACATAGCCTAAAATATTTACTCTCTGGCTCCTTCAAGAACAATTTGCCAACCTCTGGTATATTCTCAACAGATTGAGTAGAGTGGTTCTCTTAAAACTTCAGTCAGATCAGGTCATTCCTCTGCACAGTCTTGTAAGTGGCTCTCCAGTTCTTTCAGCAGAAGCCAAAGTCCGTATGATTTGGCCCCAATTGCCTCACTGTTTTCATTTCTTACAATCCTCTTTATTGACTTTTTTCCAGCTGCTCTGCCTTCCTGCTACTCCTTGATCACACCAACAGACTCCCTAACCAGACCCCTGGCATTGACTCATCATTGTCTGGAATACTTTTGCCTGAGATAGCTCTATGAACAAATCCCTCACCTCCATCAAGCCTTTGCCTAAGTGGTACCTTTTTAGTGAGTCCTGTCATAACCATTCTACTTAAAATTGTAACTTGTTCCATGTTCCTCTATTATTTTCTATTGCACTTATCATCTCCTCGCATAAACAAAATTGATAAGCCTTTAGCCAGACTCATCAGAATATAAGAGAGAGGACTCAAATAAATAAAGTCAGAAATGAAGGAGGAGAAATAACAATTGACACCACAGAAATAGAATAATAAGAGAATGCTATGAAAAATTGTAGGCCAACAAACTAGGCAATCTAGAAGAAATAGATAAATTCCTGGAAACATACAGTCTTCCAATAATGAATCAGGAAGAAATAGAAAATTTGAACAGATCAATTACTAGTAACAAAAATGAATTGATCAAACAACTCCCAAGAAACAAAAGTCCAGGACCAGAAGGCTTCACAGGTGAATTCTACCAAATATTTAAATAAGAGTTAATGGGGCGCCTGGGTGGCTCAGTTGGTTAGGTGTCCGACTTCGGCTCAGGTCATGGTCTTGTGGTTCATGAGTTCAGGCCCTGTGTCGGGCTATGTGCTGATAGCTTGGACCCTGGAGCCTACTTCAGATTCTGTGTCTCCCTCTCTATCTTCCCCTCGCCTGCTCACACTCTGTCTCTCTCTCAAAAATAAACAAACATTAAAAAAATTAAATAAGAGTTAATAACTATTCTCAAACTATTCCAAAAACTTGAACAGGAAGGAAAACTTCCAAATTCATTCTATAAGGCCAGCATTATCCCAATACTAAAGCCAGTTAAAGATACTATAAAAAAAAATAAAACTACCTGCCAATATCTGTGAAGAACATAGATGCAAAAATACCCAATGAATCATGAGCAAATCTAATTCAACAATACAATGAAAGGATCATTCCCCACAATTAAGTGGGATTTATTCCCAGGATACAAGGATGGTTCAATATTTGCAAATCAATCAGTGTGACATATAACATTCATTAATAAGAGGAAGGATAAAATCATATGATCATCTCAATAGATGCAGAAAGATTATTTGACAAAATACAACTTCATTCATGGTAAAAACTCTTAACAAAGTGGGCTTAGAGAAAACATACCTCAACATAACAAAGGCCTTACATGAAAAACTCTCAGTTAACATCATACTCAATGGTGAAAAACTGAAAGCATTTCCTCTAAGATCAGGAATAAGACAAGGATGTCCATTCTCACCACTATTACTCAATATAGTACTAGCTGCAGAAATCAGACAAGAAAAAGAAATAAAAGGCATCTGAACTGGAAAGGAAGAAGTAAAACTGTCACTATTTGCAGATAACATGATACTACATATAGAAAACACTAAAGACTCTACCAAAAAACTATTAGAATTAATAAATGAATTCAGAAAAGTTGCAAGACAAAATTAGTATTCAGAAATCTGTTGCATTTCTATACACTAATAAGGATATACCAGAAAGGGAAATTATAAAAACAATCCCATTTACAATTTTCCCCAAAAGAATACAACTCCTAGAAATAAATTTAACCAAGGAGGTAAAAGACCTATACTCTAAAAAGTGTAAGACACTTATGAAAGAAACTGAATATACCACAAACAAACAGAAAGATATAACATGCTCATGTATTGAAAGAATTAACATTGTTAAAATTTCCATACTACCCAAAGCAATCTACAGATTCAATGCAATCCCTATCAAAATACCAATAGCATTTTCACAGAACTAAAATTAACTCAAAATGGATTGAGTACCTAAATGTGAGACCTGAAACCAGAAAACAAATTGAGCAAAGAGAGTAAATATTTTCAGCTTTGCAAGCCATACTTACTCCTGGCCCAGAGAATCTGTTTGGGGATCATAGAAGTCTTAAAGGTCATCTTTAACCTTGGATTTAAAGGACAAGTAAGACTTCAAATATATTAATATAGGAGGGTAGTGAGAAAGGAGTTCCAGGCATAAGTATGAGCAAATTCAGAGAAGTGTGAACTGCCATAGTACCATTAAGAAAAGCAACCAGCATGACTAATGCATAGGATTAGAGGATTAGAAGGAAGCAAGGAATGTGCTGGTTATTCTCCTAGAGGCATTCCCAACATTTTCTGTTCTGCAGAGGCTGACCCCTACAGACTGCATCACCCACGCTCTGTTGCCCTCTTGATTCCAGTTGGTTTGGCAATGGAGACACTGGCTTGAGATCAGAGTGCAGGAAGAGCAACAGTTTGGGTATTTGTCCCCAGATGCCTCTCTGCCTCTTGACTGTTTTAGCAGTAGTAGTTCTTTGGTTACAGCTTCTGTCTAGGATGTGTCTCTTCTTTGGCTCCAAGTTCTCTCCAGGGTCTAGTATCAGGCCTGCTTTCCTGTCCATTTAGCCCCAGGGTGGTAATTACTTTACTGTGGCTAAGTCCTGGGTGTTTCATCATCCCTGATTGGTTCTTCCAACCTTATCCACCACTCTGGAAGTCTGCTCATTCAATTCTCCTTTAAACTCTTTGAGTGAGTCATTCGTTTCCTGCCATTATCTTCACTGATTCGGGTAGACTGAAGCCAGATCACGGAGGTGCCAGACTGTAAAGTTTGACCTCTACTCAGTGGACACCGCATAACTATATGTCAAGGACCTGACTGTTAAAAAAGGGGTGCTATGATTTAGGAGAATATAAACAAGGAGGCTGGCCTGGGGACATTTCAAAGAAAGAATGCACACAATAATGTTATCAGTAGCTCAGATTATCATAGGTACACACTACTAACACTGGTAAGAGTAAGAATGGTTTGTCAGCTTTAAATAGAGACTGTCACAGCTACTTAACTCTGAGTTAAATAGCTCATATTCTCTCCAATGTTCCAGATTTCATCCTTTGCAGCAACCTATGCATGTTCACTGCAGGATCCTCCAGCACTTCTGTCTTAGAAACTCACTGAAGGTCAAGGTTATTTAGCAGACATTTTCCTACTTCATCACTTTCTAATGTTTGTTTGTGGTCATTCTGGGAAACAGATAATCAGTACGAAGAAGATTAGTTATTACCTTCAAGATATAAAACCCATGTACTCTGACAAGTGATACCTTACAACAATGTTCCCCAAACTTGTTCACATCATGGCACACTGCGAACACAATCATACTGCATGAACACTAGGTAAATGAATGAGGCTACTCTCAGCCAGAGCTGCCCCACAACTTGGCCAGCTTCCCTAAGGATTGATCCAACATTGAGGCACATTTGCAACACATTTCATACATACTAATTATGCAATTCTGTATTAGGGCTCCAACACCATCTGCAGAAGATTCTCTTCCTCTTGGGGTTCTCTCATGAATTATCATTGACCTCAGGCAGGGCCTGGTCCTCCTGTAGCGTTTGATCCAGTCACAATCATAAGACTCCTCCCTTGTTCCTCATAGCACATTCAAGGCCACAGCTAGCCCACACTAGACACTTAAACAAATTAGAAAAAGGTGTCTGTTCTGGATGGACACTGCCCGGTACTGGGGTACGACAGTAGCCAGTTGAGAAGAGGAATATTTAATTAAGCCTTATTAAAAACCCATGGGGTTATAGAAATAAAGAAGTAACATGACTCAATAATCAACCTGCTTATTTGTGATGATCTCAACTTCAGGCCCACAAGGAGGCAAACTGCCTCCTTACCTTGCTAGATACCTTTCTAGCTCTCTTGCCAGTCACACTGTTCTTGCTATCCTTTTAGCTGGTCCTATTGGCTCCTTCTTCCCTAGGTAGCTCGACCTTCTATGAAAGTTCATACTTGTATATCACATACCATGATACATTTCCAACCTCCAATATTACACTGAGATTTAGGATCTATAGGATCTATAATACCCAAGGTTTCTAGAAGTTGGGCCATTTCTACATCTTCTTTCTTGAAGCTTCTACTCCTATTTCTGCATCTGGGTCACCCAGTAGCTAGACTTATCCTATTAATCCAACCACATAATCCACCAATCATATTATAGAGTATCAACACCTTATCAAAATCAATCCCTTGCCTGCCAAGATTAGTATTGAGAAGACAAGGAGAGGAAAAATGGAAGTTGAAGCTTTAAAGTTCAGGTACCTTCTCTTCATGGAAGGTCTTGCTCCTTGGCCAATGTAAATATAGGTTTGATTTTATTACAGAATTGACAGAAAATTTTAGTTTCACTTTATGTAAAGTAAGTAGTAGAAGGTCTCCCATGAGTCAAACACATATTCTCTTACACTGGGATCAAAGAGTCTCTTAACTTGTTACATGCCACATTTGTGTACATCTAAGTTCTCACCTGTGTCCTGGGTAAGTCCAGCTGCTGGACAGATGTGCTTTTTAATAGCAGCTCCAAATGGATCTGGCAGACCCAGTCTCAGAGTCAAAATGTGGCAAGGGATGAAGTTTTTATCCAAATGTGGGTAAGGTTAACATGACCTAAAACCAAACTGCTAAATATGAATGACCTTTTCATGAGGAATAAAAAAGAGAACCTTGATGAAAGATACCTGCGTCACTAGGTGTGCTTACTACAGACACTTACTCAGCTAGTCTGTCAGGTCAGTGGATGAGGTCAAGAACTTGCCAAATTGAAGGGTCATCATCAACCAATGGAACAAAAAGAGAAGGAGGAGGAGGAGGAGGAAGAAAGTTAAGTAGCTTTGAGCTAGACAAGTACTTAGAGCTACTTGAAAATATGTTTCTCCCCTCTGCTCTTGCCAGAGATTCAGGGCCCATCAATGTATTCACAGTTGATGGATGTCACAGATCAAATCCTCACCTAGAGAGCACTCTTTCCCTCTGCAGGCTGCACAGCTGGGACACAAGGAAGACATGTATCCTCAGCTGTCCCCAAGTGTGATTGACAGACATGTCTCCTGTGTCCTTTACCCTTTGATGTCATTCTCCCAGCCAGGATATTATAACAATGACTAATTGTTCTGCTGCTGATTCACAGGCCAGGGAACACAAAGCCATGGCCAGACAGTGTACGGGCCTGAAACTCAGTTCTGCTTCTTTATATTTTCGCCTTGGTCTGTAATATAGGCCATGATTTAGACACAAACTTGTTAGCATGGCCTCATTGGTACCAGAAAATGCCTGAATCTTCATTCGCACTCACATCTTGCCTCCTGTAGTTTAATCTTCCCTTCACTCTCAGTAGCCCAACACATAAAAAAACGCCTTTTTCCTTTAATTCCCCACCACGGTGACAAGCTTTTTTAATGTATCAAACCATTTTTTGAAGGCTTAAAAGTAAAAGGGATGTGGTGATGAGGGTGGGGGGATGCCTCATACCCAGAATCATACTCTCATATGCATTAAATTTGAACCATAGACACTGCTGTTCTCAAAAGTCCCTCAACCATCCTCAATTATGTTTTTCTTCTCAGGGAACTCCATGTGGGACAGGACTAGCCATCTCTACTTCTCTTCCTTCTTCTCTAACCAACCTTCAGGTTCCAACAATGTCACATCATTTTTCATACAACAGTCCTTCACTCGTTACCCTAAAACTTCTGCAGCCTACTTTTTAACATGGGAAACTCATTAAGGTGCTTCAAAAATAGAAGGCCAGCTATCTTTCCCTATTCCTTTGCCTCAACCCCAAACACAGCAGTAGCTGTGATATTAGTCTTTACAGGATCACATTCCTGGAAGTGGCTAAACTTGTGCATCAATGTCTTTAAGGAGAAAGGGAGCAGTATAAAGACACACCCTTCCTCTACAATGGATCATGCCACTCCTCCTGTTATCTCCTTGAAGAACCAGACAGTCCTTTTTTGTTTGTTTGTGTTAAATAGCAATGTATCCCTTCCCACTGCAGGGAATAACGTCTGTTCTGCAGTGGAAGTGAGGATCACACATGTGGACAAGCATATGAAAACTGCTAAGACTGTACTAAGTTGTAGGGGCATTTTGGTTTCTATGATTTTTGACTGGTATTATTACCATCCACTCTCTTTTGGAAATATGTAATGATGTTTAAAAAAAAAAAAAGGTAGGGGGAGGAAATAAATCATGTTACCTTCTGCTTTCAACTATCCAATAAACTGCCATGGACTCAGAATTTAATCCAGTGTCTTAATCACCAGGGCCTACAGTCCCTACCTTCTAGCCCTTCTTAATCCTTGACCTCATCTTCTTTCATTCTTTCTCTTATTTACAACACTCCAGCCATGTGGGCCTTCCTTCAGTGCTTTCATTCAAGGCATGTGTACTGAACATCAGCTATGTCTCAGGTAATGTTTTAGATACTTGAGGTACAATCAATGAACAAAACAGAAAACACCTTCTCACCCAAAAGACATTGTCGGTGCTATTTCCTCTTCCTAAAACATGTTTACCCAAGAGTTTAGCAAAGTCTAGCTCCTCTTGACCCTTCGTGTCTCAGCTCAAATGTTATTTCCTCCAAGAAGACTTCCCCAGCCACACTTTCTGGAGTGGTACCTATGCCCCTGATTGCTGTGTATTTCATCATCCTTATTTGGTCTCAATTGTACTTATTATTTCCCAATATTATTTTATTCACTTATTTATCGATGTATTTAATTTAAAATTTTTACTTATGAATTATCTGTCTTTCTCAATTAGAAGGCGAGCTCCATGAGATCAGGGACTTGTATTCCTAGCACCTAGAACAGTGCCTGTCACATTGTAGACACTCAATAAATTGTATACACTGAATGAGTGAATGAATGGATAAGTGGATGAATTAAAGAAACCATACCTCCTTTTGCTTCAGGACATTTTTCCTGCTCCGTGTGGTCCTTACTCAGTTGTCAATAGTGTTCCATCCCTGCCATCCTTAGGTAAAAGTGGACATGTGACCCAGCTTGGGTCAATTATGGACTTGCATTCTTTGGATATGGTGATTAGTCCAAGATTGGGCATAGGATCCAAGCCAGGCCAATTGGCGCACTTGTCCAAAATTTTCAAAATAGGAAGTTAAGAGAGGTATACAAACTTTAAGGATTAATATGTAAAGCTACTGGTGGTTACCATCTTCCTCTGACATAGTCTGTCAAGGGTAGACCAGAATGAGATTAAAATGCAAAGTGAAACTTTACATTTAGATGGAGCTAGAGAGAAAGTCTTGATAACATTAGTTGAACCTGTGCTTCCAACCTTGCTTAAAGCCTGGTATCCCAAGTCATTAAATTTCTCTTTTTGCTTAAGCCAATATGGGTTGGATTTTTGAACCATGCAACTGAGACTCCTGACTATGAGTTGGTGTTTACACAGGTAACTCCCAGCCCTCCACTCCTCTTTTCCAAATGGAACAGTCAAGCACAGCAGCCCCAAGCAATAGCCCTGGCATTTGGCCCTGTCATCCTCGAGTACGGTTTAATGTCTGAGCTTGAGAGAGGCAGTTACAAGTGTACTCCCCACTTCAGAGAAGCTGCATGTTGCTTAAGAGGTCGCACCAACTTTCCCTTCCTCTTGTTACTTAGTAACAAGGAGCAAGACTTATGATCAATGCAGAGTGGCTTTTTTATCCCACCCCAGACCTACCTGCTCTGACAAGCATCCTGTGCCAAGGTCTAGCAATGGTTATTTTCCTCTCTCCATTTTCCCTCAACCCCACCCCCCCTTCCCAAAGGCCAGAGATGAGCAGCAAACCAAAATCTTACACTTAAACACAGAGTGTGGCTGGCGTATTTATCCTACTCCTCTGTGAAACGACAAAAAGCAATGATACCAGTTGGGTTGATTATGCACTGGTGATTGCAAAATTCCTTTCCTGCCAACAGCAGAGCTTGAGCATTTCACACTGGGTGATTTAAAGCTAGTCAGAAAACCCAAAGCAAAGGGCAGCAAAAGTGAGACAGTAGAAACAAGGCCCTGATGTTACATGCTTAGCACTTGACTGGGCCACTTGACTTTTTGATCTAATTCTCTCTTTTCTCAAATGTATTTATAACACGGCAGGGACTGTTTCATTAAGTAGAGCACAAAATCAAGAGTGCATCAGAAACAAAGGCCTCCTCACCTTCCTAATCATGAACTTTCTTTTTATTTTTTTTAACTTTTTTGTAACATTTATTTATTTTTCAAAGAGAGAGAGTGTGAACGAGGGAGGGGCAGAGAGAGAGGGAGACACTGAATCTGAAGCAGGCTCCAGGCTCTGAGCTGTCAGCACAGAGTGGGACGCAGTGCCCAAACCCACGAGCCGTGAGATTATGACCTGAGCTGAAGTCAGACGCTCAGCCGACTGAGCCACCCAGGTATCCCATGAACTTTCTTTCAGTTGCCAAGATCTAGGGGCAAGAAAATACTGAAATGAAGGAGTATGTAAGGTCTACCAAATTCTTTGAACCATAAAGTGAAAAGAGAAGACAAAGAACCAAATGAGCTCTGCCATGTGACGAAAGAGGCCTGGACTCTTTCTGGGATATACTCTGCACAGAGCCCAATATATATTCAGTGTTTAATATTCATAATACCATTGGCTAGCTGTAGCAGGTTGACTGGTGGCCCCCAAAAGATATGGCGATGTCCTGGAACTTGTAAATGTGACCTTATTTGGAAAAAAGGTCTTTGCAGATGTAATTAAGTTAAAGATCTCGAGATGAGATTATCCTAGATTACCCAAGGGGGCCCTAAATTCGGTGATGAATGTCTTTTTCCTTTTAATGTTTTTTATTTATTTTTGAGAGAGGGAGAGAGGGAGGGGCAAAGAGAGGGGGAGAAAGAGAATCCCAACCAGGCTCTGTGCTGTCAGCGCAAAGCCTGACATGGGGCTTGAACTCACAAATGTTGAGATCATGACATGAGCAGAAACCAAGAGTCAGATGGATGCTTAACCAGCTGAGCCACCCAGGTGCCTCAGTGATGAATGTCTGTATGAGAGTGAGGCAGGGAGTTATTAGACACACTGAGGAAAAGGCCAAGAGAAATGAGGCAGAGATTGGAGCTATAATTCAAGGAACATCTGGGCCACCAGAAGCTGAGGAGGCAAGGAGAGACTCTCCCCCCTGGAGCTTTCAGAGGGGACACAGCCCTGCTGACCCCTTGACTTTGATCTTCTGATCTCCAGAACTGTGAGAATGAATTTGTGTTCTTGTAAGCCACCTGGTTGGTGGGCCCAAGGAAACCACTGCACTAGCACGTATCATGCTTACTCCATCCTATACCTGTGCTAGGTGCTTTGCAGTCACTTTCTCCTTTATTCAGGGCAAAATATCCTTACAAGAGAGGTATCCTTATCCCCCTTAAGCAGATAAAGGGTTTAAAAGCCTTGCCCAAAGTCTGCTGAGGAAAAGTGGAGTCTGAATTCAAATTCAAATCCATCTAACTCTGAAACCCAGGCTCTCCCCACTGTGCCACTATTTCCTTAGTTAATGTAAGTGTTTGTTTTCAAATCATTAAAGAATAGGGTCTGATCTTGATGCCCAGTTCCTAGCATATTTGACACCCAGAACATTTCATTTTTAACACCTCCTTCTCCCATATATGACACAATTATTTTCAGTAATAGTCATGAAATGAAGCAAATATATTCATTTATGGACTAAATTTACATTTACCAAATGAAATGATTGTACTTCATAGTTGACACTGTTTCACTGTTTTATATTTAAAAACAAATAAAAATTCCCAGTGGTCACGTTGAAGGAATAATTTAATAACTAAATTCTGTTTCTGTTCTTAAAATTGTTGAGCTCCTACTGTTTCTTTCTAATCTACTGTCTAAACACAGATATATGTAACACCACCAGAGTTGGATGCAGGAGCTTAGCCCCAAATGCAAACAATTTGGAGCCCAGGGGAATTTACTTTCAAAACAGGTGAGTATGGGGAGGAGCTAAGACGGTGGAACAGCATGGAAGTTTTTTTGTGTCTCATGTCCATGAAATACAGTCAGACCAACACTGAACCATCCTGCACACCTAGGAAGCTGATCTGAGGATTAACACAAAAATCTGTACAACCCGAGCCACAGAATTCAGCAGGTATGCAGCATGGAGAGGTGAACTGAGGGAGAGAGAAGCCACGAAGGGCAGGGAGCTGTTTTTGCATGCAGAGAGAGGACAGAGGCGGTGTGTGGGGGGAAGAATATGGCAAAGCATCCCCCCCCCCCCCCCGCAAAAGCAGCTGGAGAGAAAGTGGAAAAGTGGAAACTGCCATAGGGACTGAATTAAAAAGGGAGAAAGGAGAAAGAAGAGGGTTTAAATTCCATTAAGACTCTATAAACAGGGGGAGCACAGAGTCTGAAACTCTGCAGCTCAATACCTGGTGGTGCTCTGGTGAGGATGGTGAATCCCAAGGAGCAGAGTGAAGTCTGCGGTCTTCAGACCACATGGGGAGAGGCGGTTCCCCTGCTGGGAGGACATCTGGTAGAGGCTATGTGGACCCCCAACAGGCAAAGGCCCCAGTGGACCTGGGAGAACAACCACATTTGCTGGTGCTGGAACAAGATCACTGGGAGTGAAGCCTGGTACCAGATGTGTGTTGTGATTTGCCATAATCCCTGAAATGCTGCTGCTACACAATCGCCTGAACGTTTTCTGGAGTGGGCTGGCACCCGACCAGTCTCTGGACATTGGCAGCTGCATGGTGCCACAAACGTTCCTGGATGCAGCTGGCACCCAGCCATTGCTCAGTGTGACCCTCCTGCAGAGGGGCAGAACGGGTCAAAGCCGCAGTTCTGCAGAAATAAGGGGTCGGGAAAAAGCCGCATCTGAGATAAAACTCAGGAGGGAGGTGCTGCCTGGGGCTTGGTCATGGACAGTGTAACAGCGGGGAGTGGATGGAAGCCAAAGACAAAGGATGGGTGCATGATTGCTGATAAGGGAGAACAGAGTTCTAATACTAGACACTGGGTAGCTGGGTGACGCCATTATCACCACTCCAGTGCATGTGCATGCGCACCTACAAGTGCCACAACAATCCACCCCAGTAAGCTAAGCAGCGCCATCTAGTGGAGAATGGAGCCATTACACTAAGCCCCACTCAAATAGGCCAACCTCACTCTTCAGGAACACAAGTCTCTCCACCTGCTTAGTTTATGGACTATAAAGCACTTCATAGTTCGACTTCCTGGGGAAAAAGAAGTAATTTCATTCGTATTTCAGTCTGCTCACTGGTCCATCTATTCAATTTTCTTTCTTTTTTTCTTTTTTCTTTTTTCATTTCTTTTCTTTTTCATGAATACAAAAAGATACAAAATTCATTTTTATTTTAAATTTTTATTAAAAATATTTTAATTTTTTTCTACTATATTTTTAACTTTTGTGTAAATTTTTTCAAATTCTATTTTACTTCCATCACTTGATTTTAGTCTATTTCAGTGTATTCATTTTTTTTTTCAAATTTTCAAAGGATTTCTTTTTTTTCCTTTCCCCTTTTTTCCCTAATCTATCAAGCCCCTTTCAACACCCAGACCAAAACACACCTAGGATCTAGCATCACTTATTCAATTTGTGTGTGTGTGTTTGTTTTTAAGTTTTTAATTTTAATATTTTTATTTTAATTTTTTTTTACTTCATTAATTCCTTTTCTCCCTTCAAAATGATGAAACGAAGGAATTCACCCCAAAAGAAAGAGCAGGAAGAAACGACAGCCAGGGACTTAACTAACACAGATACAAGCAAGATGTCTAAACCAGAATTTAGAGTCACAATAATAAGAACATTAGCTGTAGTTGAAAATATACTAGAATCCCTTTCTGTGGAGATAAAAGAAGTAAAACTAGTCAGGATGAAATAAAAAATGCTATAACTGAGCTGCAATCTTGAATGGATGCCACAGCAGGAAGGATGGATGAAGCAGCAGAGAGAATCAACAACATAGAGGACAAACTAATGGAGAATAATGAAGCAGGAAAAAAAAGGGAGATTAAGGCAGAAAAGCACGATTTAAAAATTAGAGAAATCAGTGACTCATTAAAAAGGAACAACATCAGAATCTTAGGGGTCGCAGAAAATGAAGAGAGATATAAAGGGGTAGAAAGGTTATGTGAGCAAATCATAGCAGAAAACTTTCCTAACCTGGGGAAAGACACAGACATAAAAAATCCAGGAAGCACAGAGGACTCCCATTGGATTCTACAAAAACTGACCATCAACAAGGCATATCATAGTCAAATTCACAAAATACTCAGGCAAGGACAGAATCATGAAAGCATCAAGGGAAAAAAGTCCCTGACCTACAAGGGAAGACAGATCAGGTTTGCAGCAGACCTATCCACAGAAATTTGACAAGCCAGAAAGGAGTGGCAGGATATATTCAATGTGCTGAATTAGAAAAATATGCGGCCAAGAATTCTTTATCCAGTAAGGCTGTCATTCAAAATAGAAGGAGAGATAAAAAGTTTCCCAGACAAACAAAAATTAAAGGAGTTTGTGACCACTAACGAAATTCTAAGGGAGACACTGAGGGGAGAAAAGATGGAAAAAAAAACCACACACACACACACAAAAATAAATAAAGACCAAAAGCAACAAAGACTAGAAAGGACCAGAGAACACCACGAGAAACTCCAACTCTACAAGGAACATAATGGCATAAATTCATATCTTTCCGTACTCACTCTAAACATCAATGGACTCAATACTCCAATTGAAAGACTTAGGGTAACAGAATGGATAAGAAAACAAGATCCATCTACATGCTGTTTACAAGAGACCGACTTGAGACCTAAAGACACCTTCAGATTGAAAGTAAGGGGAAAGAGAACCATCTATCATGCTAATGGTCAACAAAAGAAAGCCGGATTAGCCATACTTATATCAGACAATCTAGAGTTTAAAATAAAGACTATAACAAGAGATGAAGAAGGGCATTATATCATATTTAAGGGGTCTATCCACCAAGAAGACCTAACAATTGTAAACATTTATGCGCCAAATGTGGAAGCACCCAAAATATAAATCAATTAGTCACAAACATAAAGAAGCTCATTGATAATAATGCCATAATAGTAGGGGACTTCAACACTCCACTCACAACAATGGACAAATCATGTAATCAAAAAAATGAACAAGGAAACAATGGCTTTGAATGGCATACTGGACCAGATGGACTTAACAGATATATTCAGAACATTTCATCCCAAAGTAGTGGAGTATACATTCTTCTCCAGTGCACATGGAAAGTTTTCCAGAACAGACCATATACTGGGACACAAATCAGCCCTCAACAAGTACAAAAAGATCGAGATCATACAGTGCATATTTTTAGACCACAACAATATGAAACTTGAAATCAACCACAAGAAAAAAATTGGAAAGGTAACAAATACCTGGAGACTAGAGAACATCCTACTAAAGAATGAATGGATTAACCAAGGAGTTAAAGAGGAAATTAAAAACTTCATGGAAGCCAATGAAAATGGTAACACCACAACCCAAAACCTCTGGGACACAGGAAAGGCAGACATAAGAGGAAAGTATATAGCAATCCAGGCCTTCCTAAAGAAGAAAGAAAGGTCTCAGATACACAACCTAACCTTATGCCTCAAGGAGCTGGAAAAAGAACAGCACACAAAACCCAAAACCAGCAGAAGACAGGAAATAATAAACATTAGAGCAAAAATCAATGCTATCAAAACCAAAAAATAAAAAAATAAAAAAAATAAATAAAAACAGTAGAACAGATGAAACCAGAAACTGGTTCTTTGAAAGAATTAACAAAATTGATAAATCACTAGCAGTTTGATCAAAAAGAAAAAGGAAAGGACCCAAATAAATAAAATCAAGAATGAAAGAGGAGAGATAAAAACCAACAAAACAGAAATAAAAACAATAATAAGAGAATATTATGAGTAGTTATACACCAATAAAATGGGCAATCTGGAAGAAATGGACAAATTTCTAGAAACATATAAACTACCAAAACTGAAACAGGAAGAAATAGAAAACTTGAACAGAACCATAACCAGTAAAGAAATAATTAGTAATCAAAAATCTCCCAAAAAACAAGAGTCCAGGGCCAGATGGCTTTCCAGGGGAATTCTACCAAACATTTAAGGAAGAGTTAACACCTATTCTCTTAAAGGTGTTACAGAAAATAGAAATGGAAGGAAAACTTCCACACTCATTCTATGAAGCCAGCATTACGTTGATTCCAAAACCAGACAGAGTCCCCACTAAAAAGGAGAACTATAGACCAATTTCCCTGATGAACATGGATGCAAAAATCCTCAACAAGATAGTAGCCAACCGGCTCCAACAATACATTAAAAAAAATTACTCACCACAACCAAGTGGGATTTATACCTGGGATGCAGGGCTCGTTCAATATCTGCAAAACAATCAATGTGATGCCTCACTTCAATAAAAGAAAGGACAAGAACCATATGATCCTCTAAATAGATGCAGAGAAAGCATTTGACAAAATACAGCATCATTTCTTGATAAAAACCCTCAAGAAAGTAGGGATAGAAGTATCATACCTCAAGATCATAAAAGCCATATACAAAAGAACCAACACTAATATCATCCTCAATGGGGAAAAACTGAGAGCTTTCCCCCTAAGGTCAGGAACAAGACAGAGATGTCCACTCTCACCACTGTTATTCAACATAGTATTGGAAGCCCTAGCTTCAGCAATCAGACACACAATGGAATAAAAGGCATCCAAATCAGCCAGGAGGAAGTCAAACTTTTACTCTTCTCAGATGACATGATACTCTATATGGAAAACCCAAAAGATTCCACCAAAAAACTGCCAGAACTGATTCATGAATTTGGCAAAGTTGCAGGATATAAAATCAATACACAGAAATTAGTTGCATTCCCAGTCACCAACAATGAAACAACAAAAAGAGAAATCAAGGAATCAATCCCATTTACAATTGCACCAAAACCCATAAAATACCTAGGAATAAATCTAACCAAAGAGGTAAAAAATCTATACACTGAAAACTATAGAAAGCTTATGAAAGAAATCGAAGACACACAAAAAAATGGAAAAATATTCCATGCCTCTGAATAGGAAGAACAAATACTGTTAAAATGTCAATACTACCCAAAGAAATCTACATATTCAATGCAATCCCTATCAAAATAACACCAGCATTCTTCACAGAGCCAGAACAAATAATCCTAAAATTTGTATGGAACCAGAAAAGACCCTGAATAGCCAAAGCAATCTTGAAAATGAAAACCAAAGCAGGAGGCATCACAATCCTAGACTTCAAACTGTACTATAAAGCTGTAATCATCAAGACAGTATGGTACTGGCACAAAAACACTCAGATCAATGGAACAGAAGAGAGAACCCAGAAATGGACCCACAAATGTGTGGACAACTAATCTTTGACAAAGCGGGAAAGAATATCCAATGGAATAAAGACAGTCTCTTCAGCAAGTGGTGCTAGGAAAACCGGACAGTGACATGCAGAATAATGAACCTGGACCACTTTTTTACACCAGACACAAAAAGAAACTCAAAATGGATGAAAGACGTCAATGTAAGACAGGAAGCCATCAAAATCCTTGAGGAGAAAACTGGCAAAAACCTCTTTGATCTTGGCTGCAGCAACTTCTCAGTCAACACGTCTCCAGAGGCAAGGGAAACAAAAACAAAAATGAACTACTGGGACCTCATGAAAATAAAAATCTTCAGCACAGTGAAGGAAACAATCAGCAAAACTAAAAGGCAACTGACGGAATGGGAGAAAATATTTGCAAACAACATATCAGATAAAGGGTTAGTATCCAAAATCTATAAAGAACTTCTCAAACTCAACACCCCAAAAACAAAGAATCCAGCGAAGAAATGGGCAAAAGACATGAATAGACACTTCTCCAAGGAAGACATCCAGATGGCCAACCGACACATGAAAAAATGCTCAACATCACTCGTCAACAGGGAAATACAAATCAAAACCACAATGAGATACCACCTCACACCTGTCAGAATGGCTAACATTAACAAGTTAAGCAATAACAGATGTTGGTGAGGATGCGGAGAAAGAGGATCTCTTTTGCATTGCTGCTGGGAATGCAAGCTGGCGCAGCCACTCTGGAAAACAGTATGGAGGTTCCTCAAAAAATTAAAAATAGAACTACCCTTACAACCCAGCAATTGCACTACTAGGTATTTATCCACGGGATACAGGTATGCTGTTTCAAAGGGACACATGCACCCCCATGTTTGTAGCAGCACTATCAACAATAGCCAAAGTATGGAAACAGCCCAAATGTCCATCAATGGATGAAAGGATAAAGAAGATGTGGTATTTATATACAAGGGGGTATTATTCGGCAATCAAAAAGAATGAAATCTTTTTGCAATCCATTTGCAACTCTGTGGATGGAACTAGAGAGTATCATGCTAAGTGAAATTAGTCAGTTAGAGAAAGACAAAAAATCATATGACTTCATTCATAGGAGGACTTTAAGACACAGAACAGATGAACACAAGGGAAGGGAACCAAAATTATATAAAAATAGGGAGGGGGACAGAACATAAGAGGTTCTCAAATATGGAG
This sequence comes from Felis catus, assembly GCF_018350175.1. NCBI lineage: Eukaryota > Metazoa > Chordata > Mammalia > Carnivora > Felidae > Felis > Felis catus. The sequence goes on from NC_058373.1 coordinate 125,395,384, forward strand.
AACAAACAGGGTTACTGGAGGGGTTGTGGGAGAGGGTATGGGCTAAATGGGTAAGGGGCATTAAGGAATGTACTCCTGAAATCATTGTTGCACTATACGCTAACTAATTTGGATTTAAAGTAAAAAAATAAAATTAGTAAAAAAAATTAAAATTAAAATTAAAAAAACAAACAAACAGGTGAGTATGGCTGTGCCCCAAGTATTGGGGTCTGATTGTATAATCGAGAGTTGTCCAATTAATTTCTATACTGAAGACAATGTTTATTAAAAGATACCTAGGCTTATTTTTTTTTTTACTGTGGTAAAAACAAATTAAAAAATTTACCATCTTAGCCATTTTTAAGTATATACAGCTTAGTAGTGCCAAGTATATTCACACTGTTGTGCAACCAATCGCCAGAAATTTTTCATCTTGCAAAAATGAAATTCTGCTCATTAAACAACTCCCCATTTCCCCCTCCCTCTAGCCTGTAGCAACCACCTTTCTAATTTCTGTTTCTATGTATCTGACATCTTTAGATACCTCATATTGGTGTAATCATAGAGTATTAGAATTTTTGTGATTGTCTTATTTCATTTATGTCAAATGTAGAAAATGTAAAAATGTTTTTTTTTTTAAAGTACGTAATACAAAGGAAGCTAACAAGTATATTATTATTAAAACTCAACACAGGGCCCCTGGGTGGTTCAGTTGGTTAGGCAACCTACTCTTGATTTTGACTCAGGTCATGATCTCACAGTTCATGAGTTTGAGCCCCACATCGGGCTCTGTGCTGACAGTGCAGAGCCTGTTTGGGATTCTCTGTCTCCGTCTCTCTGTCCCTTCCCTTCTCACTATCTCTCTCTCTCTCAAAAATAAATAAATGAACATTAAAAAAAAAAAAAAACACACAATACTAACTGTGGTATTTAGGTCAATTCAAACTTATACCAAAAATCTGATCCTTCCTCAGAAGCCACTTCAATTGCATTAGGAAGCTCTTGGGAATAAACCTGCAGAAGAGAAGTGGTGTGAGCTGAATATAGACAACTTTCCCTCGGGCAAACAAAAATATTGATTTTTTTTTTTCTGAAAAGGCACTCTTTTCCTTTAACTCATTTAACCTGACACCATCAGTAGAGGGAAGAAAACAGTAACTCTCCACTTTGCTGATGCCAGCTCAGCACAGAACCACTCTCCAGACTGACTTTGCCATCATGGCCCTGGTCCGTTGTGTTTGTTTCCCTGCCTTTTCAGAGCGGTAAGTACGGACAGTAAGGACTGGAGGAGTGCTCCCAGAACACAAGTGCATCCTCTGAACATAAATAGCAGACCAGGCTGCCACAAGAGCCACAGCCTCTTGCCAGCAGGTTTAGCTAAAGTGGACACCATTTATTCCTGAAAACTCAGTGACAGAGAGACCAACTAGTCCTAACTAGGACCTTAATTTTTTTTTTTTAATGTTTATTTTTGAGAGAGAAAGAGAAACAGAATGTGAGCAGGGGAGGGGCAGAAAGAGAGGGAGACACAGAATCCAAAGCAGGCTCCAGGCTCCAAGCTGTCAGCAGAGAGCCCGAGGTGGTTCTCGAACTCACAAATGGCAAAATCATGACCTAAGCCAAAACTGGATGCTGAACTGACTGAGCCACCTAGGCACCCCTAGTCTTAACTATGATCTTGACCTCACTCAAGCAATGACCTCACTATCATTTTGCCATGTGATCTGAGGCAAATTACTTAACCTCCATAAAGCTCAATCAACCATCTGTAGAAGGAAGATAAAAATAATCACCTTGAGGACTATTATGGGAATTAAGAAAGTAAGGAAAGCACTTGACACTCAAATATTCATTCTATTTTTAAATCTGTTTTAATGTTTATTTATTTTTGAGTGAGAGAGAGCTCAAGTGGACGAGTGGAAGAGAGAGGGAGACATAGACTCTGAAGCAGGCTTCAGGCTCTGAGCTGTCAGCACAGAGCCTGACACGGGGCTCAAACTCACAAACTGCGAGATCATGACTTGAGCCGTAGTTGGACGCTTAACCAACTGAGTCACCCAGGTGTCCTAAGAAATGTTCATTCTTAAGTCTCTTTCAGGGTTCCAGGGTGGCACAGTCATTTGAGTGTTCAACTCTTGATCTCTACGCAGGTCATGATCTCACTGTTAGTGAGTTTGAGCACCACATTGGGCTCTGCACTGATGGCAAAGAACCTACTTGGGATTCTATCTCTTATCTCTGCCCTTCTCCACTTATGTGCTCGCTCTCTCTCTCTCTCTCTCTCTCTCTCAAAATAAATTAAAAAGCTTAAAAAAATTTTTTAAAATTAAAAATCTTTTAGTGACCTTCTCCTTCCATCTTTAATGCCCTCTTTGAGAACAAGAACTCCCCATACAAGGTCCTTTGATGATGAGAAGTGGAATTCTATGGGAAAGCTCCAGAATATATGAAACATGTCAAAAAGAGGATTTTAAGAACATGAAAATAACATTAAGTACATATATACATATGCCTTATAATGTAGAATATATAAACTGAATGACATGTCAGGATAGGGCCTGGGATCTTGATATGTGCTCACACCAAGAAAAGAGAGAAAGTTTTGGAGAAAGGACCCAGTCAATGCAAGCAGACTTGGGCTCAAATAGGTTTAGGGAGACATCGATGACTATGGATCCTCAATACACTCCTTCATTCCCTACAAATAGGCCTCCAGTGGCCTCCTCCAGACAAGCCCCAGCTTGGCCTCCAATGAGCAGCTATGTGAGGGATGAAGCATCATGACCTGACGCTTCCATCCCTCACAACTAGTCATTCCACCAAGACTGTGTTGGGTTGCATTTGGGATCTAGCTCTCATTGCGCACAGAGTAGGTACTCAACACATGAATAATACAACAAGTAAAGGACAAAAATGTAACTCTTTTGTTCTCAAGGATAATTAGCCAACCACAATCATAACAAACAATAACTAATATTCATAATAATAGTGTCTATACATTGCTATTTTGTGTATCTCATGATTAGGATATTAAATGCTTAATGGGAAAAAAGGTTAATATAAAGGTAGAAGCCTCTCTGCAAGGGGAGGAAGGTGATTCTTAGGACATGCCTCATTATTTCCACAGTTTTGCTAAATCAAATCTTTTTCCCCCTCTTGCCAAAAGATAAATGTGGAAGTGTTTGAATACTGTATAGAAATGTAACTGACCATGAAACTTGCTACTGAGCCATGCAACAGATACTCCTTTGCATGATTAGTAAAGCTTTTCATGCCAAGTAAATGCTTAAGGTTGCTCATTCCCAGGTGAACTGAGCTATACCATCAAGGTTCTTGGTTGCAAATAAGAGAAATAAACTCTGGTTGACTTAAGTGGAAAAGGGAATTGGCTTGAAGGCTACAGCAGTCTGCAGAATTAACAAGAGGGCTGGGAAAGCAATCTCAGGCAGGAATAAGCAAGGGGAGGCAAAAACCACAGACCTGCTCTAGCAAAAATTGTTTTAGAAGGCTCAAACCACTGGACTTGAACATATAAAGGACTTCTGACTGCTCCTATAATTTCATTTCATGACCCCAAGATTCAAAGTCCTCTGATTTTAAAACTTACTACAAAGCAACAGTAATTAAAACAGTGTAGCACAGGTATAAAGACAAAATACACACCATGGAAGAGAGATCCCCAAAATAAACCCTTACATACATGGTCAAATTATTTTTGAGAAGGGTTCTAAGACTATTCAATGGGAAAAAGATAGTCTTTTCAACAAATGTTGCTAAGAAAACTTGAAGAATGGAATTGGGCCCTTGCCTAATACCATATGCAAAAACTAACTCAAAGTTAATCACGTACCTAACAGCAAGACACAAAACTATAAAAAATAGAAGATACCCTAGGGTAAGAGCTTCATGACATTGGATTTGGCAATGATTTCTGGGATATGATACCAAAGGCACAGACAAGAAAATTTAAAAAAAATAGGCAAGTACGACTTCATGAAAACTAGAAAATTTTATACATCAAAAGATGGTATCAACAAAATAAAATGGCAAACCACTGAAGTGGGAGAAAATATTTGCAAATCATGTCTCTGATAAGGAATTATATCCAGAACACTTAGAAAACTTCTAACTCGGGGACCAAGGGAAGATGGCGGCGTAGGAGGACGCTGGGCTCACCGCGCGTCCTGCTGATCACTTAGATTCCACCTACACCTGCCTAACTAACCCAGAAAACCACCAGAAGACTAGCAGAATGGAGTCTCCAGAACAAGCGCAGACGAGAGGCCCACAGAAGAGGGTAGGAAGGGCGGAGAGGCGGTGTGTGCTGCACGGACTGGCAGGAGGGAGCCGGGGCGGAGGGGCAGCCTGCCGGCCAAGCAGAGTCCCCAGGACTGGCTTACAAAAGCGGAGGGGCCAGACAGAGTGTGTTCCGACAGCAAGCGGGACTTAGCATCTGGGAGGTCATAAGTTAACAGCTCTGCTCGGAATGCGGGAAGGCTGGAGGACAAAGGGAGGGAGAGTTGCTGAGCCCTGGGACGACAGAGCTGTTTGCCGGGGAACAAAGGCGCTCGCCAGCGCCATCTCCCTCGCCCATCCCCCAGCCAAAATCCCAAAGGGAACCAGTTCCTGCCAGGGAACTTGCTTGATCCACGCAAATATCCAACGCTGTGCTTCTGCAGAGCCACCCCTCCCGCAGCGGGTCTGACTCCCTCCCGCTGCCACAGGGCCCCTCCTGAAGTGGATCACCTAAGGAGAAGCGAGCTAAACCTGCCCCTCCTGCCCCCATGCACCTTGCCTACCCACCCCAGCTAATACGCCAGATCCCCAGATAATACGCCAGATCCCCAGCACCACAACCCTGGCAGTGTGCAAGTAGCCCAGAAGGGCCACACCACTCCACAGTGAATCCCATCCCTAGGAGAGGGGAAGAGAAGGCTCACACCAGTCTGACTGTGGCCCCAGCGGTGGGCTGGGGACAGACATCAGGTCTGACTGTGGCTCCGCCTACCAACTCCAGTTCTGCACCACAGCACAGGGGAAGTGCCCTGCAGGTCCGCACCACTCCAGGGACTATCCAAAATGACCAAACGGAAGAATTCCCCTCAGAAGAATCTCCAGGAAATAACAACAGCTAATGAACTGATCAAAAAGGATTTAAATAATATAACAGAAAGTGAATTTAGAATAATAGTCATAAAATTAATCGCTGGGCTTGAAAACACTATAGAGGACAGCAGAGAATCTCTTGCTACAGAGATCAAGGGACTAAGGAACAGTCAGGAGGAGCTGAAAAACACTGTAAACGAAATGCAAAACAAAATGGAAACGATGACGGCTCGGATTGAAGAGGCAGAGGAGAGAATAGGTGAACTAGAAGATAAAATTATGGAAAAAGAGGGAGCTGAGAAAAAGAGAGATAAAAAAATCCAGGAGTATGAGGGGAAAATTAGAGAACTAAGTGATACGCTAAAAAGAAATAATATACGCATAATTGGTATCCCAGAGGAGGAAGAGAGAGGGAAAGGTGCTGAAGGTGTACTTGAAGAAATAATAGCTGAGAACTTCCCTGAACTGGGGAAGGAAAAAGACATTGAAATCCAAGAGGCACAGAGAACTCCCTTCAGACGTAACTTGAATCGATCTTCTGCACGACATATCATAGTGAAACTGGCAAAATACAGGATAAAGAGAAAATTCTGAAAGCAGCAAGGGGTAAACGTGCCCTAACATATAAAGGGAGACCTATAAGACTCGTGACTGATCTCTCTTTTGAAACTTGGCAGGCCAGAAAGGATTGGCATGAGATCTACAATGTGCTGAACAGAAAAAATATGCAGCCAAGAATCCTTTATCCAGCAAGTCTGTCATTTAGAGTAGAAGGAGAGATAAAGGTCTTCCCAAATAAACACAAACTGAAGGAATTTGTCACCACTAAACCAGCCCTACAAGAGATCCTAAGGGGGATCCTGTGAGACAAAGTACCAGAGACATCGCTACAAGCATAAAACATACAGACATCACAATGACTCTAAACCCGTATCTTTCTATAACAACACTGAATGTAAATGGATTAAGTGAACCAACCAAAAGACATAGGGTATCAGAATGGATAAAAAAACAAGACCCATCTATTTGCTGTCTACAAGAGACTCATTTTAGACCTGAGGACACCTTTAGATTGAGAGTGAGGGGATGGAGAACTATTTATCATGCTACTGGAAGCCAAAAGAAAGCTGGAGTAGCCATACTTCTATCAGACAAACTAGACTTTCAATTAAAGGCTGTAACAAGAGATGAAGAAGGGCATTATATAATAATCACAGGGTCTATCTATCAGGAAGAGCTAACAATTATAAATGTCTATGCGCCAAATACCGGAGCCCCCAAATACATAAAACAATTACTCATAAACATAAGCAACCTTATTGATAATAATGTGGTAATTGCAGGGGACTTTAACACTCCACTTACAGAAATGGATAGATCATCTAGACACATGGTCAATAAAGAAACAAGGGCCCTGAATGACACATTGCATCAGATGGACTTGACATATATTTAGAACTCTGCATCCCAAAGCAACAGAATATACTTTCTTCTCAAGTGCACATGGAACATTCTCCAAGATAGATCATATACTGGGTCACAAAACAGCCCTTCATAAGTATACAAGAATTGAAATTATACCATGCATACTTTCAGACCACAATGCTATGAAGCTTGAAATCAACCACAGGAAAAAGTCTGGAAAACCTCCAAAAGCATGGAGGTTAAAGAACACCCTACTAAACAATGAGTGGGTCAACCAGGCAATTAGAAAAGAGATTACAAAATATATGGAAACAAACGAAAATGAAAATACAACAATCCAAATGCTTTGGGACACAGCGAAGGCAGTCCTGAGAGGAAAATACATTGCAATCCAGGCCTATCTCAAGAAACAAGAAAAATCCCAAATACAAAATCTAACAGCACACCTAAAGGAAATAGAAGCAGAACAGCAAAGATAGCCTAAACCCAGCATAAGAAGAGAAATAATAAAGATCAGAGCAGAAATAAACAATATAGAATCTAAAAAAACTGTAGAGCAGATCAACGAAACCAAGAGTTGGTTTTTTGAAAAAATAACAAAATTGACAAACCTCTAGCCAGGCTTCTCAAAAAGAAAAGGGAGATGACCCAAATAGATAAAATCATTAATGAAAATGGAATTATTACAACCAATCCCTCAGAGATACAAACAATTATCAGGGAATACTATGAAAAATTATATGCCAACAAATTGGACAACCTGGAAGAAATGGACAAATTCCTAAACACCCACACTCTTCCAAAACTCAATGAGGAGGAAGTAGAAAGCTTGAACAGACCCATAACCAGCGAAGAAATTGAATCTGTTATCAAAAATCTCCCAACAAATAAGAGTCCAGGACCAGATGGCTTCCCAGGGGAGTTCTACCAGACGTTTAAAGCAGAGATAATACCTATTCTTCTCAAGCTATTCCAAGAAATAGAAAGGGAAGGAAAACTTCCAGACTCATTCTATGAAGCCAGTATTACTTTGATTCCTAAACCAGACAGAGACCCAGTCAAAAAAGAGAACTACAGGCCAATATCCCTGATGAAAATGGATGCAAAAATTCTCAATAAGATACTAGCAAATCGAATTCAACAGCATATAAAAAGAATTATTCACCATGATCAAGTGGGATTCATTCCTGGGATGCAGGGCTGGTTCAACATTCGCAAATTAATCAACGTGATACATCACATTAATAAAAGAAAAGATAAGAACCATATGATCCTGTCAATCGATGCAGAAAAGGCCTTTGACAAAATTCAGCACCCTTTCTTAATAAAAACCTTGAGAAAGTCGGGATAGAAGGAACATACTTAAACATCATCAAAGCCATTTATGAAAAGCCCACAGCTCACATCATCCTCAACGGGGAAAAACTGAGAGCTTTTTCCCTGAGATCAGGAACACAACAGGGATGCCCACTCTCACCTGTGTTATTTAACATAGTGTGGAAGTTCTAGCATCAGCAATCAGACAAAAGGAAATCAAAGGCATCAAAATTGGCAAAGATGAAGTCAAGCTTTCGCTTTTTGCAGATGACGTGATATTATACATGGAAAATCCGATAGACTCCACCAAAAGTCTGCTAGAACTGATACATGAATTCAGCAAAGTTGCAGGATACAAAATCAATGTACAGAAATCAGTTGCATTCTTATACACTAACAATGAAGCAACAGAAAGACAAATAAAGAAACTGATCCCATTCACAATTGCACCAAGAAGCATAAAATACCTAGGAATAAATCTAACCAAAGATGAAAAAGATCTGTATGCTGAAAACTATAGAAAGCTTATGAAGGTAGTTGAAGAAGATATAAAGAAATGGAAAGACATTCCCTGCTCATGGATTGGAAGAATAAATATTGTCAAAATGTCAATACTACCCAAAGCTATCTACACATTCAATGCAATCCCGATCTAAATTGCACCAGCATTCTCGAAACTAGAACAAGCAATTCTAAAATTCATATGGAACCACAAAAAGCCCCGAATAGCCAAAGTAATTTTGAAGAAGAAGACCAAAGCAGGAGGCATCACAATCCCAGACTTTAGCCTCTACTACAAAGCTGTCATCATCAAGACAGCATGGTATTGGCACAAAAACAGACACATAGACCAATGGAATAGAATAGAAACCCCAGAACTAGACCCACAAACGTATGGCCAACTAATCTTTGACAAAGCAGGAAAGAACATCCAATGGAAAAAAGACAGTCTCTTTAACAAATGGTGCTGGGAGAACTGGACAGCAACACGCAGAAGGTTGAAACTAGACCACTTTCTCACACCATTCACAAAAATAAACTCAAAATGGATAAAGGACCTGAATGTGAGACAGGAAACCATCAAAACCCTAGAGGAGAAAGCAGGAAAAGACCTCTCTGACCTCAGCTGTAGCAATCTCTTACTCGACACATCCCCAAAGGCAAGGGAATTAAAAGCAAAAATGAATTACTGGGACCTTATGAAGATAAAAAGCTTCTGCACAGCAAAGGAAACAACCAACAAAACTAAAAGGCAACCCACGGAATGGGAAAAGATCTTTGCAAATGACATATCGGACAAGGGGCTAGTATCCAAAATCTATAAAGAGCTCACCAAACTCCACACCCGAAAAACAAATAACCCAGTGAAGAAATGGGCAGAAAACATGAAGAGACACTTCTCTAAAGAAGACATCCGGATGGCCAACAGGCACATGAAAAGATGCTCAACGTCACTCCTTATCAGGGAAATACAAATCAAAACCACACTCAGATATCACCTCATGCCAGTCAGAGTGGCCAAAATGAACAAATCAGGAGACTATAGATGCTGGAGAGGATGTGGAGAAACGGGAACCCTCTTGCACTGTTGGTGGGAATGCAAACTGGTGCAGCCACTCTGGAAAACAGTGTGGAGGTTCCTCAGAAAATTAAAAATAGACCTACCCTATGACCCAGCAATAGCACTGCTAGGAATTTACCCAAGGGATACAGGAGTACTGATGCATAGGGGCACTTGTACCCCAATGTTTATAGCAGCACTCTCAACAATAGCCAAATGATGGAAAGAGCCTAGATGTCCATCAACTGATGAATGGAAAAAGAAATTGTGGTTTATATACACCATGGAGTACTACATGGCAATGAGAAAGAACGGAATATGGCCCTTTGTAGCAACGTGGATGGAACTGGAGAGTGTGATGCTAAGTGAAATAAGCCATACAGAGAAAGACATATACCATATGGTTTCACTCATATGTGGATCCTGAGAAACTTAACAGAAACCCATGGGGGAGGGGAAGGAAAAAGAAAAAAAAAGAGGTTAGAGTGGGAGAGAGCCAAAGCATGAGAGACTCTTAAAAACTGAGAACAGGGGCGCCTGGGTGGCTCAATCGGTTGGGCAGCCGACTTCACCTCGGGTCATGATCTCACGGTCCGTGAGTTCGAGCCCCGCATCGGGCTCTGTGCTGACAGCTCAGAGCCTGGAGCCTGTTTCAGATTCTGTGTCTCCCTCTCTCTGACCCTACCCCGTTCATGCTCTGTCTCTCTCTGTCCCAAAAATAAATAAACGTTAAAAAAAAAAAAAAAAAAAAAAACTGAGAACAAACTGAAGGTTGATGGGGGGTGGGAGGGAAGGGAGGGTGGGGGATGGGTATTGAGGAGGGCACCTTTTGGGATGAGCACTGGGTGTTGTATGGAAACCAATTTGACAATAAATTTCATATATTGGAAAAAAAAATAAAGATGAGAAACTTGGAAGTTGGGAAAAATTAAGCAATAAATAGTAAGTGGTTCTCTCTTAAAAAAAAAAAAACTTTTAAAACTCAACAACAAAAACAAACAATTTGACTCAGAAATGGGCAAAAGACTTAAACAGACATTTCTCCAAAGAAGGCATACAGATGGTCCATAAACACATGAAAAGATGCTCAATATCACTAATCATTAAAGAAATGCAAACCAAAACCACAGTGAGATACCACCTTACGAGGATGGAAACAAAGAGAAAAACAAGCAAACAAAAATCAAACAAGTGTCCTCAAGGATGTGGAGAAATTGGAACCCTTGCACACTGTTGGTGGGAGTACCGTTGCTGCAGAAAAGAGTATGGCAGTTCCTCAAAAAATTAAACATAGAATTTCCATATGATACATCAACGTCACTCCCTCCCTACCCCTGCAAAACTGGAAGCAGGGTCTCAAAGAGACATTTGTATACCCATGTCCATAGCAGTATTATTCATAATACCAAAAACAGAAGCAACCTAACGGTCCATCAACGGATAAATTTATATAAGCAAACTGTGGTAAATACACACAATAAGATATTATTCAGCCTTAAAAAGGCAGGAAATTCTGACACATTTGACAGCATGGTTAAACCTGAGGACATTGTGCTAAGTGACATAAACCAGTCAAAAAGAGATAAAAAATGCATGAGTTCACTGAGGTGCTATACTTAAAGTCGCAGAAAGTAGAAGGGTGGTTATCAGGGGCTGAGGAAAAGGAAGAATGGAGGTTACTGTTTAATGGGCATAGAGTTTCAGTTTTATAAGACGAAAACAGTTCTAAAGATGCATGGTGGTGAGGGTAGCTCTTTATGTGTTTAATACCATAAGCTGCACACTTAAAACTATTAAAATGGTAAATTTTATGTTTCTATCCTTTAACACATTAAAAGAACTGAAAAAAAAAAGTCAAAGTCTTGAGTGCAAGCATCAGACTGGGTACCTGGAGATTTTGGCCCCTGTTTCTAGATACAGAGGCTGGTAAGGAACCACTTCCTACTTCCAGAAACAGAGGCACAGCCCTGCCCTCCATCCTGCTTGGCATGAAACGAAACAGGCAAAGTGTTCTGTGAAGACTAAACCACAAAGATCTCTCATTCATCCTGTTGAAATGAAACAGCCATAGGGAGCTTTTATTCTCATCATCTGTCAAAACTAAGCTGGCCGGAATTCTTGGTTTTCCTGGACCGCTTGCCCTGTCCTGCACTGCCACCCTCCCCTGTGCTATCCACAATGTGGAAGTCCCCATGGCTGTGCAGGAAAGTCAGCGAGCTCTTTTCAAAATGAAGGACATAGGTCTCTGACTTCCTTCCAATTAACCAATGCACCACTTTTATTCACTCATCACTCATTCATTCAACACATGTGTACTTCTACATGCCTCGCACAGAGTCCAGTCCTGGAAATATAGTTATGAACTTGAAAGACAGTCAATGCCCTAATGGAATGTATAGTCCAGTGACTCAATATTCACCCCTATGGAACCCTATAGAATATTCTTCTCTGGAGGCTGCTCATAATCCCCTAAATTGTGATCAGCTTCATGGCCTCCAAGCAGCTATCCCTAAAACAAAACAAAACAAAACAAAACAAAACAAAACAAAACAAAACAAAACAGACCCCAATGACTCCTAAATTTCCCTCATCCTATGGGATATGTAAAGTTTTCAGATGTTGAGCTTTTTCATATTTTTAGAACTCTTGTAAACAGGTGACTATGAAGGAATAGAAATTACTCCATTAAATGGAGTTCCCTGAGATTTAAAACAGCAAAGCAGCCAGCTGTGGCTGTTTCTCTGATTACAGTTAGGCGTATTTCACACAAGGAGGTACAAGGCTAAGTAAACACAGACATTCTGATGGTCCCCAGGTATCCCTCTCTGGCCCCCAAAGCTTGCCTTTCAGAATAAAGTTGACTTTTATTTTGAAAAGACAACAAAGCTTTCAGCAGCTTCTCACCAATAAGCCTTGGAGAAGATAGAAAGTCTAGGAGGGTAATTACTTGACTTTGAGTTAAATGGGATATATATATAAATTTATTTATGAGGTATTTTTATAAATCATTTTGTATCTGTTCTTAAAACCAACAGGACGGGCTGACAGGTTGTCAAATGGGACACAGACTCAATGCCAAGGAACACATGCATTTGGTATAAATACATAAAGTAGGCTGGGTGTAGGAAGAGAAGTCCTGTTCTTGTATTGCAAATAAGAATAAATAAGCACTATTGTATATGATTAATCAAGTTCAACAAATCATGGTCATGTAACATCACTATAGGTTGCCTGCCTCGAGAAATGGAAAGGCAACCTACCTAGGTAGACCTTCTGGCTATACCTTTTATTAGTTGCACAACATCGGCCACTTTGCATCACATTTTGGCATTTTAAAGATTCAAGTGTAGAGTATGAAACTCAAACCAGAAGAACCCTAAAGCCCTTTTTACCAACATAATAAAATATTTTCAGAGTCTAACATGTGCCCTACACTTTACACATACTGTACCTCCCAACAAAGATGAAAGATAACCATTATTATGTCCATTTTTCAGATGAGGGAATCAAGGCTCAGAGAATGTAGGTATGGCTGGCACTAGACTTCAGATCAATCTGGTTCCAAAGCCTGTGTTATTTCACTCTATAGTATTTTCCACTGTGTATCCACGGATATGCATATAGGCCCCTGCAATTCTAAGGAAGCATGAGAGTAAAGACACAGTCTCATAACCTAAGCCTAAACCAAGCCAGCAAATCAGCAAGGGAAAATGCAGAAAATTGTATACAGCTAATGGAAAGCAAGGGGCGGAGGGAGAAGAAATAAAGAAAAAGAATGGTAAACAGAAAATATAAAATCATTATCTATGATAACTAGAAATGGAATAAATTACCTACTGAGTTGTCATTAAGGATATTGTTTCTTTCCATCTTCTGCTCTGCCTCTCTGTCCTGTGTCTATAAAGGCTTGATTCTCCTCAAGGTCATAGAATAGCTGCTAGTTGAACTGGAGCTACGTGCTTCCTCATTCCAATCTGCCAAGAGAAATTTTGAGTATTTCAAGCAAGAGTCCCAAAGTTCACAGAATGACTTCTTAGGTCACACTCCCACCCCTGAAACCATGACCATAGCCAGAGCAGTAGGATGGCCTAATCCTCACCAAAACACTGTCCTTACTGACAGCTTCTCCCCTTTCTTCCTACTTTACCGGCCTTGCTTCCTCATTCACCCCACTGATTCTCAGATATAGCTTCAAGGGCGTGTGACATGTGCAGCCACACAGGGCCTCACTCTTGGTTTAATGCTCTGCTGTCACCGTCTTGAAATTTTTAGTAAGTTTCGAACAAAGGGCCCCACATTTTCATTTTGCATTAATTAGGTTCTGCAAATTATGTAGCCAGTTGTTAACTACTCTTCTTCCCAATCTCTGCCTTGGGAGTGCCTTTAGGATTGATCTTGGACCGTCTTCCTTTCTCTGTTATCTCTCTTTGTGCTCTTGCTTAGGTGAATCATTTCTACGGCTTTAAATGTTCTCCATATGATAATAATTTCCAAAGATGTTATTTAGCTCAGACATTCCTGAGCTCATCTGCTTATGTCCAACTTGACATCTTGATACCTCAACCTGGATGCCTTAACAGGCACCACACACTTAAAAATATATCAAATATGAATCTTTTCATTTCCTCCCCCAAATATCTGTCTTCTCCCATGCTCACTACAATCAAGCCTCTTTGGATAAACATGTGTACCTTTCTACATCATCCCTCTTTCCTGACTCTAAGCATTTGTGTTTTTTGTTTCCTCTGTCCACCGGAAAGTTTGTATCAGTTTACACTTCCACAAGCAATCTACCTTACAGCTCATTTACCCACACCCTGACCATGACAGGTCATTCTTTCTTCTAGTCATTTGACAGATACAAAAAAATAGTTTCTTATTGTCTTATTTTGTATTCCTTCAATTATGAAAAAGGCCAATTAATTGACATTTGCCTTTCTTCTTTGAAGAACTGACTTCTTTGTTCTATGTGTCCATTTTCCCTTGTGGAGTATCTTATAAATCTGTATGAGTCCATTATATATGGAAAATATCAATTGTCTGTATTAATAAAAGAAAGTTAGAACAAACCTGGAACAAGAAAAGACAAATCATTAGGAGGTCTCAATGGTCTCAATGTTCTTGATTCTCAGACTATAAAGATCTAAAGGGAGGGTTCTCAGTTGGTTGAGCGTCTGACTTCAGCTCAGGTCATGACCCCACGGTTGGTGAGTTTGGGCCCTGCATCGGGCTCTGTGCTGACAGCTCAGAGCCTGGAGCCTGCTTTGGATTCTGTCTCCCTCTCTCTCTGCCCCTCCATGACTCACGCTCTCTCTCTGCCACTCAAAAATAAAGAAAATTTAAAAAAAATTTTTTTTAAATCTTCTAAAAGATCTAAAGGGAGAGTGTTGCAGGCAAAGGGCAAAATCAGGTGCAAATGCCTTGCTTAGGAATTGAATTTTGCATGGTTGTGTTGTCAGATGGGTCCCTATGTGGTTGCCACTTGTGCATCAGGACTTTAAATGAATTCCACATGGATATGAGTCAATGGGCTTTAGTGAGACAAATCTACCAAAGTCAAGGCAAGCAAAAGAATAACAGGCAGGGGCCCCCATCCTCTCACAGAGAGATAGGCCGTGGTGGGGGGTCTCTGATGGATACATTTGCAATCCGGTTGAGGGAGCCTGACCCACTTTTTCTCCCTTCATATGAAAGGTCAAGTACAACAAAGCTTTGTCAGACTGGCTGATGACATTCTGGCTTAGGGGTGACTTAGACTAGGTAATCAGCAAAAATAGAAGTTGCCCATGTACATGTTGACAGTAGACCCTGCAAAACTTGCTGATAGATTTGAATGTGATAAAGTGAGGGGGGCGGGGTGGAGGTTTCAGGGATGACTCTTGAGTTTTGTTTTGAGCACCTGGTAGGCAGTAGAGCCATTTATTAATATTGGAGAAGGCTAGGGAAGAAGATATAGATGCAGATGACACTAAGCTTCAAATCCCAATAGTTACTGATGCACCAGGTTTGAATAGGGAAATAGAAATAGGAATGAATTGTTTCTACAACCTTGTGTTTGAGGAAGTGGGCTATTCGAGAAGTGCTTAGGAGGTAACTGGTATCATTTCAATTCCACCACCTTTGGAAAGGTGAAGTTTGAAGGTAAGCAAAGATTCAGAACATTCTTGATTCAAGAACACAAAATTTGTTTCCAATGTGAAGGCTGCAACTATAGTTATGCTTCTAGAATTCTCTATTTCTTATTGATAAACTCAGTGCCCAATATAATTCAAATATTAATTCTTCTGGATCCCTCAATACAATTGCAGAGGCATCGTCACAGGCTGTTAACCTGTTTCTATTAAGATAGGAAGATTAGGAAAACTCACACAATTAACCTAGCTCATCTAAGAACTCCTCTGGGGCCATTATTCTTTACTAAAATATATGGGTATATAGACATTTACTGAGCAGTTACCATGTGCCAAAGAGTGTGCTAAATGCAACATATGCATTATCTCACCACCTTCACAACAACCCAGAGGTAGTCAGGTTTGGTAACACATCCAAGTTCACACTGCTCTTAATCCAATCTATACTAGAATTAGAACGCACACAATTCAACATTTTTTTTTTTTATGTTTATTTTTGAGATAGAGTGAGTGAGTGAGCAGGGGACGGGCAAAGAGGGAGAGAGAATCCCAAGCAGGTTCTGCACTGTCAGCACACAGCCCAAAGCAGGGCTCAAAATGACAAACCATGAGATTATCATTGGTCAGATGCTTAACCAACTGCACCACCCAGGCACTCCTCAACATCACTGCTTTTCAAAGACAGCAACTGTCTTATCTCTTGGTCCTCCAGAACTGATCACAGTTCCCGGCCCATGGGAGGTCACTACAGAGTGAATTGAATGAGAGAGTTAATATATGCTTGTGCTCAATACCCTCTCAGACTAAGAAAATTGCATTTCAAAACAAACAAAAGCAAGCAACTACTTCTATCTGCCTCTTCCTTGGCTGAGGAGTAGTAGGAGGGTTGACACAAAGGCCACTTACCTCCAGAAGTAGGACTGCCAACAATCACTAGAAGATTCAGGTCAGACTCAGGTAACAAAATGAAGAACTTCAAATCTTTTATAACGATATCTCAATATCAATGTTTTTTTCTCCATAAATGAATTGGGAAGAATCCATTGATAATTTTTACAAATGTTGTAATTCTACTAGTTTTAGCTTTGGGAAAATTCAACCAATTTTAGACGTATAATTCAGACTATGTTTACTTGTGGGGAGAAAAAAAATTGCTTAAAGCCTTCACACCATGTTTCATTACCATGCCCTATACCTATCCTTC
The DNA here is from genome assembly GCF_018350175.1 of Felis catus. Lineage (NCBI taxonomy): Eukaryota > Metazoa > Chordata > Mammalia > Carnivora > Felidae > Felis > Felis catus. The sequence goes on from NC_058373.1 coordinate 125,412,107, forward strand.
ACTTTTCTTCCCGCAGGCACTTTCTGCTACAGCCCTTGCTTTACTGATTCAACCTCCCAGGTTTAATTTGTTTGGTTGTAACCAAATCTTTCACTGCCTCAAGCTTAATCAGATGACATTCTCTTTTGCTATTTGCCACCATTAAAAAAACGTTTTTCAGCTCCACCAATCATTTTAAATGTAATTACAAAATTAGTAATTTGTGACATCTGAGTGCTTGCTGTTACCAAGCACAATTCGGAGAGCTTTACATGCATTGTACCTCAGTCTTCAAAACCAGATTGTCATCATTTTACAGATGGAGAAACTGAGGCCAAAATGGTTAAGATCAACATAGTAGCTTAAACTGCAAAAATACAAGATTTGCTGGCAATAAATGTCTTTATTAGAATTGTTTTGTTAAAACTTGGTTTCCTAAAGTAGCAGCAGAATTCAAAAAATACAAAAACAAACAAAAACTACCCCAAGCTTCTTAATGATTCATTTGGATTAACTGTAAAATGAAATGCCTAATTATTTAATACCTTCTAAAATAACACAAAATATATATAATATGTAATACAAACCTCAATAATTCAATTCTCTTGTTATGCATTTACTTACAAACTCTGAACTAAAGAAAAGATTTAGCTAAACAGAATAATTTAAAAACATGTCCTCATATAATTCTATCGTAAGTAATCTATTCTTTGGAGAATTACTTAATATGTCAATTTTATCAATTTTAGTTACATTTTGTTGGTGCCTGGAAAATACAACTATTCTTTTTAAAGCTAGTCTGAATTTGTAATACAGTTTAATAATTCAGATTGTCATCCCACCCTACTTAAAGGTATAGAACTTAATGATACCCTTTTTTTTGATAAATGGAACTTAACAATGTATTTTCCTTTCTAAACTGTATAGTTTTATTCAGTTGGCTACATAATATTATACACTAGTAAACAAAGCAAGCAACATTACTCTTTTTTAAATAACATCTTTAATTAAAGTTTTTGCAAAGGTAAAATATTAAACTTAAAATAGGTCTTAGTACATCAAAATACTAAGTTCTCTAATTGTATTCCAAGATGGTCTTTAAAACATAATATCCTGTATATCACAGAAGAGCAACCTTGATCTGCAATTGTACAGAATGAATTTTACAAACATAATAAATATATTTACGCCCTTACACATAACAGTATGTACAACAGCAGTTGACAATAGTAGCTCAGAACAGCAAAAGGATTAGCCCCTCCCCCAAAATTGTAGCCCTGACACATACTGGACTGATTTAAGGAACCTTGACTAAAATAGTAATTACTAATTCCACGTAGTTCTTCCCTTAAGGGAAGAACTTGTTCTCTTGTTCCTCAAAATAAACAAAAATAGTAAGCTCGGTGTTTAAAGTTCTTCCTTAAATCATAAAAATGACAAAAGATAGACTAAGGCAGGCTTAAAAAGGGAATTATAAACTTGAGAATAATTTCCATAGCATAATAGATTAAAATGCAAAACTATTTAACATAAACTCATGAGGAACTATTTAAAGCAACTATGTTTTAACCAATGAATTCAAAATCTGAAATAGCTGACAGATAGATGGGAAACAGACATGAGATAAAATGAAAATGTACAAAGATGGATCAATAAAATATTCCATTGCACAAAAGCTCAAAAAAGTTCAAGATGAAATAATCTGAAAATATAGGAATTTTCTCAAGTGGAAGAAAATGCAAAGTTATAAAGGGAACTCCCAAGAGGAAATTATGTCTACATTCCTGTACAAGGCATATTTACCTTTTGAAAAGAATGGTGACATTATTGCTATAAGATAACCAAAAATTACTCTTAGAGGGAGTCAACCCTTTTTATTCCTCCATAAAAGCCAGAAAAAAGAAAACCAAATCCTTGATTTTCATATAGCAAAAGAAAATCTTTATACAAAAGCTATTATATTTTTATGTTCTTGCTGTCTAAAACGAAAATCTATTAGAATACGCTCTTCAAGAACACATTTTAATCACTATACACATCGCTCAGATCCTGATGTATTCCTAAGAATAACATCAAGGTGGCTTTGATTTTAAGAGGCAACAATATAAATGTGATATGATGGCATTTAATTAACAGAAAGAAATGTTAAATGTGAACATTTAAAAAAAATATAAAAGCCCAATATAAAGATCCCCCTCATATAACAGACATTTTACTCTAGAAACTAATTGCACATTAGAGTTGGTTTAGCCAAACGTGGCTCTCTACAGAAATTAAATGTGCTCTCAGGCAATTCAAATGGTCTGATTATACAAATGACCACCAAGAAAGGGTACATATACTGAAAGGCACACATTTCCCCACTTTACCTAGAATTTTGTGTAAATTTTCCTTAGCACTGTTAACATTAATTTTTTTTTTTTTTGGAATAAAAGGTGCCATCACCATCTGTGCAAATCTAAACAAATCTTCTTCTGAAACCTTTACTTATTTTCATAATACCAAGTCTGAACTACTTTCCCTCTTTAAAGTAACATGTTATTTTCATTTTCAAAATCTGAAAGTGGGAATCCTTGCCTTTTCAAAGGAATGACATTTTATGGAACCTAATGAAATGATTTGTTAAATACATTAAAAGCATGATTAAGAATTCAAGTACAGTAAAAGAGAAGCAAGTGGCATTCTTATAGCAAGCCACTATAATAAAACTAAAACATTCTATTTGATTAAAAAGGAACACGATGCAGTAATATATAAGAGCACAATTTGGTATGCAGTGTTGTTTGGACCAGCTTTCAGAATTTTCACAGGTAAAAGAAAAGCATTTGCCAAGTATGCCATAATTAATATGCAATATACAGGTGCAAATACAAATGGTTATTTCCTGCTTCAAAATAGCCCTAGTGAGTCATTCTGAAAGCAGTGGTTGTTCATGTTTGAAAATGTTATAAAAACAGGCCAGTATACAATTCTACTATGAATACAAATGTTTGTCTACATAGAGGGCCCAAAACATGAGCTGAATATCATATAGTAATCCAAAGTTCAGTAGCAGAACTACGATAGCCAAAGGGTTTCAATCAACATTGCAGCACTGCTAAACTTTTATAGGTAGTTCAGGTCATTGACTTCTTCATTGGGTAAATATAAACCTACTAACAACTATACTGAAGGACAAATGAACAACAGGACTGCTGTGATTTCACCCCCTCCCTTCTCTTCTCCCAGTCTCACTAACAAAAAGAAAAAAACCTGTGTGTGCTTTGAGAGTAGTGGGGTAAATAAACCTCGCCTCCAAAAAACTAAAGAGAGTAAAAATTAAAACCGTATTACCAGTTAATGGCATCTAAATAAAACCTAACTACTAGCATGCTAGAAACCATCATTTACACCAAAGTTCAGAACATAAGTTAAAGGGTCCAAGATGGTATGTGGGGTGGGAAGTAAGTACGCACACGCACGCACACACACACACACAAATTGATTCGCCTTTTTGAGAAGTTTAAAGATCTGTGTTAAAAAAACAAACATATAATAGCTCACAGTTTCTCTTTGCAATGTAAAGCGTTTCTATGTTACTTCTAGAAACACATATAAAGGCAAATAAAAAGGAAGACAAAAATGGAAGACTTAAAAAAAAAATCAATATATGAGTAACTTTACCACATGTGAATTTTGCCAAGATAGACCATGAAAAGAATTAGTTATAAGAAAATATAGGTGAAGACAAGTGATCCTACAGTTCTCCCAGGCAACTAGTTCACACGGAACACAGCACTGCCACGTTGTTCTTTAGAGCCCCTTACAGAATACAGAGCTGTGTATTCTTAATATACATATTAAATTTCTATTATTCTTAATATACAAGTCAAATTTCTATGCTTTCTTCTCGATGTGCAAACTGGAGCCCATGTATACATTATCAATGGCCTGGAAGGGCCACCAAATCAAAGAGAGGTAAATATGTACTTAGTGGCCCATCCCCCTCTAACCCCCAAAATTTCCCCTCAAATTACAAAGTTGCAATTAAAAGTGTTTTTTTTTTCCCCCCCAATTAGAAGAGTTTTTAAATTCTTTACTAGTAAATACAGGAAACTTTAATAGTTACTAAATCGTTTAAGAAAAACCCAGGTCCTCACCACCTGCCCAATGAATGCTTCAATCAATAGAGTATTATCTGAATATTTAGCTTAAAGATTAAACACATATATAAGCATATTCTTCAGTCCAACAGGAAAAAAAATCTATCTATTCATGTGTATGTAATTTCAGCTAGATGGTACCTCTGTGAACTAAAACTGTATTCCTGAGGAGCCACTCCGGGGTTTCTTTTTAAGGTATGGGACTAAAAAACAACAAAAAAAACAAATATGATTTTTCTGGAAGGAAACCGAAGTCATCATTTTAATTCTGCTCAACTCAATGAGACCCAAGTCTTTAAATTACATTTAATGAGAACCTAATTAAAATAAATATCCATTCCTGGGTCAAATTTTGTCTCCAAACTGTGATCACTGATTACTTCCTTTAACTCTTAAACAGATGTTTCATAAAGCAGGGAAGGAAGAGGTATATATTACTGAGGGAGAATAGCTAGTAAAAATATTTAAGACCTATTATGAGAGTTCTAAATTGTTTCCTTATACAAGTGAATTAAAATCCAACACCATAATTCTTACCCTTTTGTAAAAAGCTCACACGCAATTTTTACCAAATATAACCACATACAATAAGCAGTTTCAGGTCAATCTATCAAAAGGGAATTTTCTTCAGTTCGTTCCAACAAATATCTTCTGATTGAACCCAAGTTGGAGGAAGGAATATAGACAAAGCTTTACATGCTAATTACTGGTGGCAGGTACCTGTATTTAAAATCGACAATTATGGTTTTCCAAAACCCCAGCCTCCCCCACCCCAACAACCCCAGGTGCTACAGTTCCATGGCTTGCCAGTTAGAAGTAGTGTCTATGTTGTCAAGGTCTCTTTGTTCCAGTAGCTTTGATTCTACTGCACTTTTCTGACATGCAGAAGTTAAGTTTTGGTTGGTGTATGTCCCAAGTTTCAAACTGTCCACTTAAAATTTTTTTTTAAGTTTCTTTTGTTTATTTATAAAATAAAAGAACCAACTCTTCACCATTCTGCATCTCCAATGGCTTTGGAAAATATATAATCTCTTCCATTAAGATTCATAATGCCATCCTTGAGATGAAATTTCCATTTGTTTTTACTTCTGTGTATCTAAAGAAACAAAAAAAGAACGTAAGAGATACAAAAGATAGGAAACGAAAACCCATTCACATCAAAAAAATTTTTGTCTTGTACATTATTGCATTTACAAATTATTTTTAATTGACAGGTAACAGGTCACATTAGTTTCTGCTGCACAACATGATCCGGTATTATAAAATGATCATAAGTCTAATTAACACTCATCACTATATATAGTTGCAAATTTGTTTTCTTGTGATGAGAACTTTTAAGATCTACTCTTTGAAAACCTTCAAATATATAATATGGCATTACCTATAATCAACATGCTGTATTTCACACCTGTAGGACTTACTTATTTTATAACTGCAAATTTGTACTTTTGACCCCCTTCACACATTTGCCCCAGTCTCCAACCTCTGGCCTCTGGCAATGACCATTTTGTTTCTATGAGTTCAGTTGTTTTTTGGTTTATTTTTGCTTGGTTGTTGTAGAATCCACAAATAAGTGAAATAATACAGTACGTGCCTTTCTCTGACTTACTTCACCTAGCATAATGCTCTCAAGGTCCATCCAAGTTGTCATAAACAACAAGCCTCCTTTTTTATGGCTGCATACAATAATATACAAATACATCATGTGTATATAAACATATATACCATGTTTTCTTTATCCACCCATCCACTGATGGACACTTAGGTTGCTTCCTTGTCTTGACTACTGTAAATTATGCTGCAATGAACATGGGAGGACATAAACCTTTCAGAGTTAGTGCTTTCATTTCCTTCAAATAACTACCCAGGAAGCAGAACTGCTGGATCATATGTGGTTCCATTTTTGATTTTTCAAGGAACCTCCACAGTTGTCCACAGTGGCTATACCAATTTACACTCCTACCAAAAGTGTACAAGGATTCCCTTTTTCCCACAACCTCACCAACACTTGTTTTTCTTATCATTTGATAATAGTCATTCCAACAGGCATGAGGTGGTATCTCATTATGGTTTTGATGTGTATTTCTGACAGACAGTGATGTTGAGTACCTTTTCATGTACCTGTTGGCCATTTTACGTCTTCTTTGGAAAAACATCTATTCAGTTCTTCTGCCCATGTTTTATTTACTTTTTATTTTGTTAAGTTTATTTATTTTGAGAGAGACAGAAGTGAGGAGGGGGGGTGGGGGGGGAGAGGGAGAGAGAGCGAGCGCCCGACGCAGGGCTCAAACTCACAAACCGGGAGATCATGACCTGAGTGAGCTTCCATACATTTTGGATATTAACTCTTTATCAGATATATAATTTGCAAGTATTTTCTCCTATTCTGTAGGTTGCCTTTTCATTTTGTTGATGGTTTCCTTTGCTGTGCAGGAGCTTTTTAGTTTAATGTATTCCCGTTTATTTTTGCTCTTGTTGCCTTTGCTTTTGGTGCCAAATCTAAAAAATCATCACCAAGACCCATGTCAAGGAACTTACTTCCATGTTTTCTTCTAGTTTTATGGTTTCAGATCTCACATTCAAGTCTTTAATCCATCTTATGTTGTAAGATAGCAGTCCAGTTTCATTCCTTTGCATGTGCCTGCCCAGTTTTCCCAGCACCATTCATATAAGAGATTGTCCTTTCCCTACTGTATATTCTTAGCTCCTTTGTTGTAAATCAAATGACTACGTATATGTAGATTTATTTCTGGGCTCTCTTCTGTTCCACTGATCTGAACGTCTGGTTTTATGTCAATACCATACTGTTTTTTTTACAGTATTGTAATACAGAATAAAATCAAAAGGCATGATGCCTCTTTCTTTCTTAAGTTACCTTTGGTTTTTCAGGGTCTTTTGAATTTTAGAATTTTTTGTTCCATTTCTATGAAAATCCCTTGGAAATCTGGTAGGGACTGAACTAAATCAGTAGATCACTTTAGGTAGTATGGACACTTTAATATTAACTCTTCCAATCAATGAGCACAAAATATTTTTTCATTTATTTGTGTCTTCGTCAATTTCTTTCACCAATGTCTCAGTTTTCAGTGCACAGGTCTTTCATCTCCTTGGTTATATTCATTCCAAAGTATTTTATTCTTTTTGATGCAATTATAAACGGGATTGTTTTCTTGACTTCCCTGATAGTTTATTAGCATACAGAAATGCAACATATTTTGTATATTGATTTTATACCTGGCAACTTCACTGAATTACTAGTTTTTTTGGTGGAGTCTTTAAGGTTTTCTATATATAATATATAATACTATGTCATCTGTAAATAGTGACAGTTTTACTTCTTCCTTTCCAATTTGGATGCTATTTATTTCCTTTTTCTTGCCTAAATGCTCTGGCTAGAGCCTCTACTATTATGTTGAATAAAAATGGCAAGAATTAAACACCCATCTTGTTCCTGATCTTAGAGGAAAAGCTTTCAGCTTTTCATCTTTGAGTATGTTACCTGCACGTTTGTCTTGAGTGCCTTTTATTATGTTGAGGTACATACGGCCCCTCTAATATTCACTTTGTTGAGTTTTTATCATAAATGCATGCTGAATTCAGCCAAATGTTTTTTCTGCATCTACTGAAATGATCTTAAGAGTTTTACATTTTTTTTAATTAAAAAAGTTTAAAAATTTTTTTATCACATTGATTGATTTGTGTATGTTGAATCATCCTTGGATCCCCTAAAATAAAGACCACTTGGTCCTGGTCATGGTATATGATCATCTCCATACATTGCTGAATTCAGCTTGCTGCTATTTTATTGAGGATTTTGGCATCTGTGTTCATTAGGAATATTGGCCTACTATGATTTTCTTTTCTTGTGGTGTCCTTGTCTGGTTTTGGTGTCAGGGTAATATTGAACTTATAAAATGATTTTAGTAGAATGCTCCCTCTTCTATGTTTTATAAGAGTTCGAGGGGCGCCTGGGTGGCTCAGACAGTTAAGCGTCTGACTTTGGCTCAAGTCATGATTTTGTGGTTCGTGAGTTCAAGCCCCACATCAGGCTCTGTGCTGACAGCTCAGGGCCTGGAGCCTACTTTGGATTCTGTGTCCCCCTTTCTTTGTCCCTCCCCTACTCCCACTCTATCTCTCTCTCTCAAAAATAAACAAACATTAAAAAAAAAAAAAAAACCTAAAAAAAAAAAAATCACCTCTGCTTGACTATTTCTATTTCTAAATGACCTGGTAACAACTCACCTTCCAAGCTCATTTCCTACCTCCACATTTCTCAAAGACTTTATTTCAATCAAAAGAAGTCTCATCCCTTGCTCCCATTTTTACAAATTCAATTCCTATTTCAAGATCCACCTCAAAAATAACTATTCTCAAAGCTTTCCCTAATCACATCAGCTAAAAGTACTTTTTTTTTTTTTTTTTAATTTATTTATTTTGAGAGAGACAGAGAGAGAGAGCACCACGCATGCACGTGGCAGGGGTTGGTGGAGTGAGAGACAGAGAATCCCAGGCAGGCTCTGCAATGTTAGCACAGAGCCCTATGCGGGGCTCAATCTCATGAACCATGAGATCATGACCTGAGCTGAAATCAAGAGTCAGATGCATAACCAAATGAGCCACCCAGGTGCCTCAAAAAGTAGTCTAATTGTTAATTTTCAGTGGTATTCCTAAACACATTTCTAGTATCATTTCTAAGTATATATATATATATAAATTATTTTCTCCTACCAAAGTAAAACATCGTTTTCTCAAGACCTAACGTGGAACCTTATACTTGGCAGTATTTAACAAATATATCTGATTACTTAGATTTCAAAAACTACGTATATCTGCAATTAAGCCAAAGGGGGAATGGCAGTGTTCAAACTGGACCAGACCTTGGGAACTCCCATCTTTACTTTCATTTATAGTTTTTAGTTGTTTGCAATTCATGGATTTAAGGGGAAAAAGAAGTCACAAAATTTAATCAACTGAAATGACCTTTCTTCCTTTTCCAAGTCCCATACATCATTCAATTTCCGGTTCAAGCTCCACATCTTCAAAGAAAGACCAACTGTTCTCCCTCTTCTCTGGTTTAAAGGGACTTCAAAATTGAGTAGGTTAGGCTTTCATATTCAAAAGAGGAAATCATGCCTGGAGACGTTCAATGAGTTGACCAGGGGTATATTGCTAATAAGTGACAAAGATGATTCTCAAGTTCTGGTCCAACACACTTTTTACTAAATCAGGTCATTTCATATAATTATCCAGAAATGTTCACTTGTACAGATACGTTCTGAGAACTCATTCCTAAAATTCACAGTCTAACTTCCCAATGCAAACATTTCCATAGCATATTCTTGGCAAACTGCTGTTCACTGTCTGCTTAAGTAGGATTGGGGGGGGGGGGGGGAGTGTTAAAGAATTGCAAATTAAGTTATTCCATTCTGGGGCTGCTCTCTACAAGTCTTTCATATTTTACCGCTTACTGAAATCTGCTTTCTCGAAACTTCCACTTACTGATCCTAACTCTACCTTCAGGGACTTAATTAAAAAAACAAAAAACAAACAAAATACAACCCCCCCCCCACATATATATATATATATACCCTTCATGTATTTGAAAACTGTCATACTTTTCCCCTAGATCACGGAGTTAAACTATATACACATTTAATATTTACCAAATTTTTCTACAAGAAAATAGAGCAACATAAAATTAAAACTGTAGACTGGGCAGAAACTCTTGCATTAAGTGGTCTTATAGCTCTGGTTGAAAAATACACTATGTAGATAAGATGTTAAACCTCACATCTTAAGATGGATGATTTGAATTCCAAAAGACATACCAAACTTAAATCCCAAACCAATCACTCTCTTCTCCCAAACCTGCTCCATCTTCAGCCTTTCCCTTCTGAGCTGATGGCATCTCCATTCTTCTTTCTGAGTCCTCATCAAAAAATGTTGGAATCACTCTTGATTCCTCTTTTTCTTTTCTACCACATAGCCAGGAAGAGAAAATCTTGCTGATTCTGCCTTCAAGACATATCCAAGATTCAGCTGCTTCTCACCATTTCCAACACTATCCCCCAAGCCTGACTCACCATTGTCTCTCACTTGGATTACAACATCCTGTTAGTCTCCTTGTTTCACCTCTGCTTCCTCTACACAATCTACTCTCAATAAAGAAAGCAAAGTAATCCTTTTAGAATTAAAATGTAAGTGATAACTACATCTATCTATTTGAAACCTTCCAGTAACTTCCCAATTCACGCACAAGAACCCACATCCTTGCGAAGTTTCATACCACCTGCCCCCACTTACCTCTGACTTAATCTACTACTATATCCCCTCCCCTGCATCCCCAGTCCAACAATTCTGGTCTGGCCCCTGTCCAACCCTCACACACAACAGGCAGGCTCTGTTACCAGATAATAACAAGGCTAACTCTCTTCAAGAGGTTTGTTTGTTGTTTTTTTTTTTTTTAAGTTTATTTATTTTGCAAAAGGGAGTGTGAGCAGGGGATGGGCAGAGAGAGAGAGAGAGAGAGAGAGAGAGAGAGAGAGAGAGAGAGAGAGAGAGAGAGAGAGAATCTCAAGCCGGCTCTCCACTCTGTGGGGCTCGAGCCCATTACCTTGAAAATCATGACCTGAGCCAAAATCAAGAGACACAACCAACTGAGCCACCCAGGCACCGCAGCTCTCTTCAAGTCTTGTTCAAATGTTATTTTCTCAAAAGATCTAATAAGACTAACCTTTTAAAAACTGTAACCTGTCCCTTTCCTACCAATTATCCATACCAATTATCAGCTTCTAACATACCATAATAATTTATTATTAAGTTTTAGCATATGTTTCCCTTGACTAAACTTCCTAATGGCAGGAACTGTTTTATTTTGTTCACTAGAGTATGTCAACCTCCTAGTACAGTTTCCTGGTACATCATACACACTCTGTTTGTTGAATGAAAAGACCTCTGTTTCCTCTTTTCTTTACCACTCCTACAGAGAAAGTAGTAGCTATCCAAAAATGGGTATACAAATTTATTTCCAGCATGAAGCAAGTGACTGCAACCTGAAAGACAATGGGATTATATAAACAAGAAAGTGATGAGTAGCCCAGAAAAAGAAATTCCCCAGACAAGTAAAGAAATGGATGGCATTCTGCTGTAAGACAACATGCAAAAAGCAAATGTAGAAAAGTTTCAGGATCAAATAATAGTCCATATACTCAACACTTCAAGCATATTAAGTAAAATTACCAATAAAGCTGAAACCTCAACACCTAATGCCATCAGTCTTTATTCATAACAAGAGAGAACTCTGCCTCATTATCAGGTTTAACTACGGTTTTGATTGGCAACATTGACTTCATTATTCTTTCTATAAATAAGATAATGTATTCTAAAATTGACTCATTATTGAAATTCTAAAGTTTAGGCTTCAAATATAAAATCCTAAAATACAAGTTGCTCAAACTATATCCAACCCTATTTTAACAAATTCATAAAACACCAGCGTTCTTTATCATTGACTAAAACATCAAGCCCAGCCCTCCAGAACTCATTTGATTCTACAAATTAGATCTCTGTAAACTTTACAATTGTTTATCATTCAATATACTATTTAAAGCTATTTTGAGTTTCTGTTTAAAACATTAAAATGTCCTTAGGAGCAAATCAAACCAATTTGAACATTTCAAATATTATATGCATAATTTATAACAAAGGAGAATACAACCATTCTTATAATATGAAAATACTGAGAAGTATATTCTTCAATCTAGCTAGGTTTGTAAAGGCCTCCCTGGCCCAATAAATCTGACCTCTTGTCATCGTGAAATTGTGTTCTGGGGGTGCTTGGGTGGCTCCATCAGTTAAGCGTCTGACTCTTGATTTCAGCTCAGGTCATAATCTCATGCATGTTTCATGAGTTCGATCCCCACGTCAGGCTCTGCGCCGACAGCACAGAACCTGATTGGGATTGTCTATCTCCTCTCTCTCTGCCCTTCCCCTGCTTGCATGCTTGAAAGCTCTTTCTCAAAAATAAATAAACATTAAAAAAAAAAAAAAAGAAATTGTGTTCTGGATAATTTAGTTGTATAAGGTTCCTTTCACATTTCCTGACAACAAAGGTTTATTGGTATCTATTTTAACCTTAATACTCTTCCTCTACATAAATGTAACAAGAAATTACATTTATTATAACATAAGGTTTTAAGAAGCTTATCCAAAAGTCACACAGTACAAGAGTGGATGCTCTGGTAATGCGGTATCAATGGCCTCACAGACTTTATAAATTTTTTTTTTTCAACGTTTATTTTTATTTTTGGGACAGAGAGAGACGGAGCATGAACGGGCGAGGGGCAGAGAGAGAGGGAGACACAGAATCGGAAACAGGCTCCAGGCTCTGAGCCATCAGCCCAGAGCCCGACGCGGGGCTCGAACTCACGGACCGCGAGATCGTGACCTGGCTGAAGTCACCGCTTAACCGACTGCGCCACCCAGGCGCCCCGCCTCACAGACTTTATTCTGTAATCTCTCTGATAAGTTAACTGGTTTGACTACTTTTCATTACAAAATGTTAAGATTCATTGTTTTGACATTTCCCTACAGTTCTCTTTGCAATAAGCATGGCTACTTAGGAAATTCATTTCTATAGAAGCAACACAAATTTAAGCTCTTCATCATTTGTTAAGGAAATTAATGCAGAGCACAAATTTTGCATAATCACGATTGCAGCTCCAGTGCCTGGCACATGTAGATACTTAGTAAGTATTTGTTTCATGAATGAGTGGTGCTTACAAACAAAAACCCAATTGCTTCGGTTAGGGTTTTCATCATTTTGTAAAGACCACTGCTGAAATTAAATTATAAATGCAATATACTTTGTAGATTTATTATAAATTTGATGATTATAATCAGCAAACAATTTTATTCCAAATTAAATGTTTCAGCAAGTAACAAAATCTCAACAATAATGCCTGTAACTACAACAAAGATATTTGGATGGCAGCATCCTTCTGGAGAACTAGGAAAACAAAGATTCAATAACCAATTCTCACACACCTAGTTTAAAAATACCTAATGCTACCAAAATAAAGCAAAGCTGAATAATTTTTTAAATGATTTTTAGTAAAAACACATCTATTTGTTATCAGTCCTGCTTATTGCCCTAGTTCTGTCCTTAGTAATAAAAAAAAAAAGTGACAGAATTCAATTAAAGCCTTTTAGTTTTAAAGTAGTTGAAGCTAAAGGGAAAATGGGGTTATTCCACTAGATTATTAATGTTAAAGGACAACCTCAAAGTGGCTCTGTTTACTTTGTTAACAAGTGGAAGACAGAGTAAATTGGAAAACGCCTACCTCTCCTGATTTTACTGTAACATTTTTCAAATGTACAGCTACATAAATAATTTCTCATTTTATTAAAATAATCAACTATAACAATGTTTTCATTCACTGTTTATACTGAATATAAGAGGCATCAATTAGCTGCCCAAATGTTTGAACAAGGTAGAACAGATATTTAGGGAAGAAATCATAACAAAAAAATGTCAGTAATCTGATAAAATCCTTACCTTATCATATTGGCATACAACAACATTTTCTGTATCAAAGAGTTCCTGTCCTTCCTCATCACTCACATCATCTTCGCTGTTGAGGGGCTCCTACAAATAAGAAAGAACAGGATTTATTTATACTTCACGTGTTACTAGAAAAAGCCCCTTCTAATACACAATGACTTTGATGTTCTTCGAGAATGAAGGGTCAGATAGAAGCATACACACACACACATATACACCACAAACATATTGTTAATCAGCTATGGTTAAGACTTTGCCAAGGTTACTGAAATGCCAGCAAGAAACCAAAAATTAAAGTAGTTAAGCTACATAACTTTAAAGTCTGAAAAGAGATTTTATTTTCTTCATTCTTTCAGAATAGCACATATTCTCTTCAATAACTGTTTAAATGCCTAAAAGGGGACCTAAGAAAATACAAAGGTTTAATGAGATAATGGCATTATGTACCACCAGAAGTAGCAGAGTAAAAGGGGAAAAAAATGGTGAAGTTGGAGGAAAAAGGGGCTCTAAAACAGGCTAGGAGTCTGGCTTGTGTATACAACACTGAGGACTAAGACTGTTTATAATATTAGCAGGTCTACCATTCTGATGGTAATGGTGGAGGCTTGCAGTATAATTACCTAAGGCATTCAAATGAAAAGGGGACCTGTGGAAGGGTGGGAAAGGATCTCAGTCCCCAAAAGAATTAAAGACCAAGATCTAACTAGTGTATAAAATGACCAAAGATATTAAATTTGACCTCAGTTATTTGAGAGGATAAAAGATATAACCCAGATTTTTAATTAACAGAGAAAGAGAAGACAGGACAAAATAAAAGTGGAAAGGATAATAAGGTGATATTAAGTCTCTGTCTATAACTAGGCCTGTATCTCACATATATGTGTATGTATATGTATTCTTTCATTTAAAATAGATATCACCAATGTAAATGTAAAAGCAATTTATTGAGATAAAATTCACCACTTTAACCATTTTAAAGTGTACAACCAATCATACTTAGTACATTCACAATGTGTGCAATTATCACCACTATTTAATTCCAGAATAATTTCATCACCTTTACCATTAAGCAGTCACTCCTCATTCCCACCTCTTCCCAGCCCCCGACTTACTGCTTTCTGTCACTATATATTTACCTCTAGATATTTCATATAAATGGAAACATACAATATACACATATAACCTGTGGTGTGGTTTCTTTAACTTATAATGTGTGAGGTTCATCCATGCTGTAGCGTAAGCCAGTACTTTGTTCCTTTTCCTGGCTAAATAATACTTCGTTGTACGGATAAACCACATTTTAATTTGTCCCTCCACCAACTGATAGACATTTGGGTTATTTACATTTTTTTGGATTTTGTAAACAGTTTTGAACATTCACACACAAGCTTCTGTTTGAATACCTATTTTCAATTTTCCTATACATATACTTAGAAGAATTGCTGGGTCATATGATATTTTTACGCTTAACATTTTGAGGAACCCCCAAACCATATTCTACAGCAGGTACACCATTTTGCATCTCCATCAGCGATGCACAAGAATTCCAATTTCTCCACATCCCCAACAGTATCTGGTCTCTCTCTTATAAGCGTTTTTTTTTTTTTTTTTTTTTGAGAGTACATGGGAGCAAGGGGGGGGGGGAGAGGGGGAGAGAGAGAGGGAGGGGGAGAGAGAGAGGGACAGGGAGGGAGGGAGAGAGAGGGAGAGAGAGAGAGAGAGAGAGAGACAAAGAGACAGAGAGAGACAGAGAGACAGGCAGAGAATCCCAAACAGGCTCAGTGTGGAGCCTGAGACAGGGCTCGATCTCACAACTGTCTGATCATGACCTCAGCCAAAATCAAGAGTCAGACACTTAGCCAACTGAGCCACCCAGGCGTGCCCCACATCTGTCTCCCTTTTTTCTTTTGTGATTACAGCCATCCCAGTAAACATCAAGTGCTATCTCTTTGTGGTTTTGAGATTTGCATTTCTGTAATAAACAGTAATATTAAACATTTTTTCACAGGCTTGTTGGCTACCTGTATATCCTCCTTGGAGAAATGTCTATTTAAGTCCTTTGCTCATTCTGGATTAGAGTTGTTTGTTGTAGAATTTTAAAAGTTCTCTATTCTGGATATTAAGCTCTAATCAGGTATGTGATTTGCAAATATTTTCCCCTATTTTGTAGACGGTCTTTTCACTTTTTGGACATAGTCCTTAGACACACATAAGTTTTTAATCTATTAAATCCATGTTATTATTATTATTATTTTTATTCCCTGTGCTTTCGGTGTCCCATCTAAGAAACTATTAACAAAACCAGTGTTGTGAGGCTTCTGTCCTGTTTTCCTCTAAGAGTTTTATAGTTTTAGCTCTTACATTTAGGTCTTTGACCCATTAAGAGCTAATTTTGTATATGGTGTGAGGTAGGGGTCCACCTTCACTGTTTTGCATGCAGATGGATATTTGGTTGCTACATTTGTTGAATAAGACCATTCTTTCCTACTGAATAGTCTTGGCCCATATAAAAATTTTGTAACATGACAGCATACATAGCAGTATTTCACATAAAAAAGACACGCTTAAAACTTAGGGATCCAAAAAAATGTCGAAGTAAAAGAATGAACAGAGCCATACCAGGCAGGCAGATTCTAACTGAACAAAGTTGACATGGCTCTATTAATGTCACACAAAACAGACTGTATGGGGAAAAAAAATTGTAGATAAAACAGGAAACTATATAATCATAAATGGTTCAATTCACTGGAAAACACATATTTAAGCTTATGTACATCCATTTTTAGGTTCAAATTATAAAAAGCATAATGAAAACAAAACAAATCCACCATCATAGTAGGAGATCTGAACATATCTCACTCAGTAATCAATGATGGTGTCAGCACACAAAAAATTTCAGTAAGGTAGACATATCTTACCTTAGATATGTAAGTAGACTATCCAAAGAAAATGATTAACAATCTAATTCTAATGGTACATACAGAAGACAACAAAACAACTGCAGAAAACAGTCTTTTCAAATATACAGAAGCATATGCAAATAGTGACCACATAAAGCAAGTCCCGTCACACAGATCATATTCTCTACAAATAAAACAGTTTAGTCACAACAAAAATTAATGAAATAGAAAAAAATACACTAACGAGAATAAAGCTAAAAGTTGATTCTTAAAAAACATCAATGAAATCAATATGCCTCTGGCAAAAATGAACAAGAAAAGAAGGGCAAGAATACACAAATAATATCAGAAATGAGAATATTAAAAAAAAGAAAATGACTACATATGATTCTGACACCAAAAAGATTATCATTAACTTTATGCTAATTAAACATTTAAATATGTAGTACTAGAAAATGTAACTTATTCAGTCTCAAAAAGAAAGATACTTGAACAGAGTAAAGACATTACTAGCATCAGATATTTTTAACAGCATGCTTTAACAAATATTCACAGAACAATTAAGTATAATCTTAGAAAAAAAAAAGTCCAAGGAAGATGGAATATTTGCCAGAATTCATTTTATAAGACTATCATAAACCTGAAAACCTAGTAAAAAGAGTATGAGAACAGAAAATCAGACAGTATTGTTCATGAATATACATGTAAAAATCCTGAACTAAGTGTAAGTAATTCAGCAATTCATAAAAAGGGCAATACTCAAGTCATGCTATCCCAGGAAAACAAAATTGGTTTACATGTAGAAAACCAATTAGTGCAATTAGTTATAAGTAACAGATTAAGGATAAGAAATTGTATGATGATCTAATAGTTGCAGAAAAACTGTTTAATAAAATTCAATATTTATTTATGATATAAAAAATAAAGCAAAGCCCTTAGTTAATTTGAATAAAAGAGAACTTCCTTAACCAGAGAAAACATATCCATAAAAAATCTATAGTAAACATTATATTAAATAGTGAATCATAGAAAGGGTTCCCTTTAAGATTAAGAATAAGATAAGAAAGGGGCATCTGGGTGGCTCAGTGGTTGAGCGTCTCTTGATGTGGCTCTTTATTTCAGCTCAGGTCATGATCCCAGGGTCCTGAGATTAAACCCTACGTGGCTCCACACTCAGTGGAGCTCGGCATTCTCTCTCCCCGTCTTTCTTTTCTCCTCCCCTGCTTACACGCACGTACTCTCTCAAAATAAATAAACTTAAAAAACAAAAACAAAAACAAGATAAGAGTGCCTGCTATTTTTAATCAATATTGTTCTGGAAGGTTTAGCCAATGAGATAAGAAAAGGTGCCCTTTTTAATATTTAATTGTCAATTGAGAAAACATGAAAGAATCAAAGATGATAAATATCATGATTAATCAAGGAAATGCAAATTAAAACCAAAAAGAAACACCACTTTCTACCTATCAGACTGCCAAAAATTAAGAAGCCTAACAATATCAAGTATCAGTGAAGACATTAATACAATCTGGCATTTTATTGCAAAGTTGAAGATGTGCATGCCTTAGAATCTAGTAATTCAATGGTCAGGTATAACACTTAAAAGAAAGTCATGCGTGTGTCCTCAGAAGACACACTCCAAAATATTTTATAACAGTAAACAAGTAGACACAACCCATCACATCAGATATGGATAAATAAGCTATGGTATATTCAACAGTGAAAATAATTCTAGGTATATGCAGTAACTTCGATGAACCTCAGAAATACCACCTTGAGGGAAAAAAAAGTCAACCTGCAGAAGAATACAGAAATTACTCCATTTATGTTATAAATAGGCATTCACAATTAAACAATATGCTCTTCAGGAATATAAATACAGATGGTAAACACAAAATTCATGAGCGGAAAAAGAGGGAAGAGAATGGGGATTGGGGCGAGGGACTCAGGGACTTGAACAAAGTATGGGATTATTTTTAACTAGAGGTGGATGTAAGGATGTTTTTATCTTAAATATTTTTTAAAAAAACATTAGATAATTTAAAGAAATTTGTACTAGGATAAACAAATTTACATCTTAGGTTGCAGAAAGCAGTAACAACGAAAACTGTTAAGACAAATGTCACCTTGAACACAAGTAACTAAGCAAGAACACTAAGGAAAACAAAGATATATAAACAAAGATATACGCTTCTAGAAATACATAACTAAGAAAGACTAAGAAAGAATACTTTGCTTAACTCATGATGGACACTAAGAGTAGATAAAGTGATGTAAGGAACTGATATGGAATACAGACCAAAAGGAAGTCACATTCAGCTTTTTTCTCAAGTTTCCTCTCTTCCCAAATGTTGCCATACCTTTCTAATTACTGAAGCTAAAGATTAACCATATTTATCTGTTCTACCAATGTCGTATGTTTAAACCATATCGTGAATGCATAAGCCAGAAAACTAGCATTACGTGCACTGTCTCCACCCCCTTTATAAATACAACTCAATTTGATACACATTTTTTATTGTCAGCTATATGAAACAATACTTCATGAAGATAAATACAACCAGAAAAATCTAAAACCCTTATTAGGTTAAAAATCTAACTTTATATTAAAATCTGTATTGTATAATACCCTAACGGCCTCTGAAAAAATAGAATATAATTCATCAGTTTGGCACCGGGTAAAAGAAACTAATAGTTTCTCGTTTCAAGTCTTTTACTACAAACTTACTTCTTCTACCTGCCCATCCTCAGCTCCATCTTTCTCTTTGTCTTCCTCTTCATCATCATCATAGTCTTCTTCTTCATCTTCATCTTCTTCAGATGACGTATCCCCAGTTCCATCAACCTGTAACACCAATGGAGCTTGTGGCTGAGCAGGCTGGGCCTGTGGCTGCTGTTGGCCAGCTGCAGTTATCTGTGCCTGTGCCGGTGTTGGTGCAGCCACTGTTGTAGGTATAACTTGAGTCTTATTTCCTGTAAATAAGATTTGCTGTGGCTGAATGATGACACCCGTCTGTGGTGAAATCCCTCCAGGAAGAGGGGCCAGTACCTAAGGCAAAAGAAACCCATATTAGAAACTAGTCAGAGGACCAAGCAGCTCAGTTTCATGTGGTACACAGACAGACCTAAAAGCTGAAGAGTCACCAAAAATGACCGTATCTCACACCGTTAAAACTACCAAGGCATAAAAGGAATGTTTAACTAGTATACTGATCCACTTCCATTTTACCATTCAAATTTCTGAAGGAAAAAAGATTTTCTGAAAATAACTGTTTCATTTACTGAGCACTTGCTATGTATATGTACGTGGCAGATTCTGGACTAAGAGTTACATATAAGTTTATTTATTTGATGTATAGATAGGTATAGTAACTCACCAACCTGCCAGTCACTAAAAGGCAAAATCTTAAGCTAGACTTTCTGACTTTGCTCTAATTATTATCTTACACTGCCTCCCTGTGGAGAACACCGCACTGGAAATGTGAAGTCTTAGGTCCTAGTTTTGTCTAAGATCCCAGATAGAGATGTAGCAGAGGCATGTCACTTAACCTCCCTTGGCTTTTGTCACTTCACTGTTACTAGGATCAATGGTTCTCAACCCTGGCTGCAAATTACAACCACCTGGTAACTTAAAAAATACTGGTACTTGGGCCCCAGTCCTATTATTCTGATTTCACTGGTGTGAGCAGAAATGTAATCATTTAAAGCTCCCCAGCTGATTCTAACCATGCAACCACACCAGATCGGACAATTTCTCAAGTTCCTTTCAGCATCTGGAATTCTAAGGTAAACCACAACTCAAAAAGAACATATCAACAAATATTAATTATATCTTTTATAATAAACATATTTATAATTATACTTCTTAATAAATAAAAAGCAGAGACTTCCTAGTGATAAATAAAAACAATAAATGGCAATTATTTGCCTTTAGTTTCAAGGAATGCAAAATAAAACAATATTTCTCTTAAGAAGTTTACAGATTGGGGCGCCTGGGTGGCGCAGTCGGTTAAGTGTCCGACTTCAGCCAGGTCACGATCTCGCGGTCTGTGGGTTCAAGCCCCGCGTCGGGCTCTAGGCTGATGGCTCAGAGCCTGGAGCCTGTTTCTGATTCTGTGTCTCCCTCTCTCTCTCTGCCCCTCCCCCGTTCATACTCTGTCTCTCTCTGTCCCAAAAATAAATAAAAAACGTTGAAAAAAAAAATTTAAAAGAAGTTTACAGATTAATGGTGCATAGGCAAAGCAATAAAACAACTCAAGAAGATAGAAGGCTTAAGGACATCTGGGTGGCTCAAGTTGGGTGAGCGTCCAACTCTTGGTTTCGGAGTTCAAGCCCTGGGCTTCATGCTGACAGTGCACAGCCTGCTTGGGATTCTCTCTCCCTCTCTCTCTGCCCCTCCCCTGCTTGCACGCTCTAATAAACAAACTTTAAAGAAAAAAAAAGACGGTGTAACAGAAGTATGATATGATGTTATGAAAACACGGGACAGAGTATTAAATTCAGCTTGAGGGACAAGGTATGGTCAGAGAAGCCTTCCTAATAGGTTAATACTTGAGTTCATTTGTGCTTGGAAGATTAGCCAGGTTTTTCCATTTGGTCAGTTGGTTGGTTTGCCGGGGGGGCAGCAGGAGTGGAGGGAGTTGCTGGAACGAAGGCCAAAGGACATTCTAAGTAGAAGAGTAATATCAAGTGAAACCCAAAAGTAATAGCAGGAGAAAATCTGGAAAGCTGTAAATCAGATGGATTAATGCTTCTCTGATCTTACCTCTATCTTCATACTATTATACAAACATTATGTATTTATGTGTCTCTTTTTTAAAGTACCTAAGTTCCTCAAGAAAATAACCATTTCTCTTTCCTCTTTGTCTTCATAGTATAAGAGTTTAACACCTGGCACACAAGTAGATACAAATATTTAACTTTGATCTAAACAGCAGCTGAAGCAGATAACTAGAAGCATGGCAAGAAATAAACCTGAAGAGAACAAAAAAACAAGATCCAAAAAAACCCAAAGATCCTGTGAACCATGCTGAGGAGTTTAGACTTTTTCCAATAGGCAAGGAGAAATCATTATTTTAAGGATTTTAGAAAAATAACTACAAATACAGAGTAACAGGTTAGGAGGGCACAAGACTACAGTCAGGGAAATCAATTAGGAGGATAACATATAGTATTAAAGTGTGTATATATATGTATATAGTGTGTGTAATTATATATCTATATATACACACATGTATATACACACACCTTCACATTTAAAAAAAAATTTTTTTTTTAACAATTATTTATTTTTGAGAGACAGAGAGAGACAGAGTACTACTGGGGGGAGGGGCGGGACACAGAATCCAAACCAGGCTCCAGGCTCTGAGCTGCTAGCACACAGCCTGATGCAGGGCTCAAACTCACAGACCACGAGATCATGACCTGAGCCGAAGGCGGCCGCTTAACCAACTGAGCCACTGAGGTGCCCCGCTCACATTTTACACATAGTATATAGCGTGTGTGTATATATATATATATAGTACTGAGAGGATAATTGTATTTTAAGTGAGAAATTAAGAAAGCATGAACTAAGGAAATGATAAGAGAGTCTGAGAAAAGAAAACTAGT
This sequence comes from Felis catus, assembly GCF_018350175.1. Lineage (NCBI taxonomy): Eukaryota > Metazoa > Chordata > Mammalia > Carnivora > Felidae > Felis > Felis catus. The sequence continues at coordinate 125,434,300 of NC_058373.1, forward strand.
TTCAAACATATTAAGGAACTGCAAACATGTTAAAACTGCAGTCTGAAAAAAAAAAGCTATTAAGAATTGGTAGGAATTTGTGATACGTTGCATATTAAAGGTAAAGGAGGGGGAGGATCCCACACCCCACTCCCAGAAAATGTATAAGCTTCATAAGATTCATGCCTGCTCTGTTCACTCTTAAATCTCTAGTCCCTTGCAAAGACTCTGATACACAGCCACACAGTAAATATTTGTTGAATGAATACCAGATAACTTGGGAGGCTTAGGAAGCTGGAAAGTGGTGCCACTGACTGAAAAACATGTTCGGAGGGATGATGAAAGATAAGCAAGGATAATGACAACTTAGTCTTAAACATATTGAATGTAAGTTAAGCTGTGACGTATACAGGAGTAATTTAGAATGACAGGATGTATAGTATTAGAGAATAGTCTAAACATTCGTATAGACAAAGCCATGAGAAAGAGAAAGGGAACCACCCAGAGAATTCAAACAGAAGAAGAAAAAAGAACCCCACTGTGATCATAACTTATGACTCTATTACCTGTTGTATAACAGGGGCTTGTACTCCACCAGGCTGCATTTGTGGTATAACTTGTTGTTGTAGAACCACTGACTGCTGAGGCTGGAAGATATACTGGGCACCATTGGCTGCTCTGACTACTTGAAGAAGCTGGCCTAAAGCAAAACATATATATTACAAGTTACCATTTTAGCAGTAACCATCTCAAAATAAATGAATTCATGGTAAATGTCAAACCACCAAAATGCCCTATTAATTCTCAAATAAGAAGTCTAACGATTTTATTAAGCATTGTCACCCATACACAGTAAACTTACCTTCTTCACTTTTCTCCATGTTTTATAAATGTTTTAAAACGTTTTCTTTTCCTTACTTATCCTCATAAAACTCTTTTCCAATAAAGTTTTAACAACAGATTATGAGAATTGATTAGAAGTTTAAATTATCTTTACTAACATGTTAGGAGTCATGAAAGAGCAGTAAGCAAGATCAGATGTTTTCAGGGGCTCTTTGTTTTTAAAGCTTCAAGACATGAAAGCGTAACAGTTCATTAGTATCTTGAGCCAAAGCACCAGGGTACTTAGTTTCAAAATGCTTAAAAACAATCAAAGCTTGCTGAACCAATTATCATTGCCACATAATCCTAACTGTATGCATGGCTTATACACACAGAAGTGAATCCCTCTCTTTGTTGTTTTAGATGATGCAGAATCTTCAAATAATTAAAAAGCAACAATTACACGTTAAAAATATGTAGAAAGTTCTTTACAAATTTAGAATTTTATTGGCAAAATAATAAGAAATTATATAATTACGATTACAGAAAGAATACTTAAAAGCCACATAAATTCTTCCAACGTTAATATGCCAAAAATCCCAAGTAAATTTTGTCAGTTTATGCAGACATGCTATATAAAACAGAGTACTTAGTTTGATATCACAAATTTGTTCAAAGGAGTCAAGTTTAATTTATTTGGCAAGTTAAAGGTGTTTAATCTATGTAAGTATTAAATCTATGTACGTATTAATCTATGTAAAGGTGTAAAAATCTATGTATTTCTATATAATTATACTTCATTCAATAAATAGGATTCTTATTCACAGATCAAAAGCTCAAGTGCAATTTTCATCTTCCCTACTGCATCCTCAGCAATAATTATCATTTAATGTGCAGTAGTACTTGATCTTATTTTAATAACCTAATAAGCTAAATCACAAAAGAAACACTGATTTTTTTTTTTTCAACGTTTATTTATTTTTGGGACAGAGAGAGACAGAGCATGAACGGGGGAGGGGCAGAGAGAGAGGGAGACACAGAATTGGAAACAGGCTCCAGGCTCTGAGCCATCAGCCCAGAGCCTGACGCGGGGCTCGAACTCACAGACCGCGAGATCGTGACCTGGCTGAAGTCGGACGCTTAACCGACTGCGCCACCCAGGCGCCCCAACACTGATTTTTTTCAATGAGGCCAAAACAAAGACTAGATGGTACAATTTTCTGAGTTATACATATAAATAATGGTGCTGTTATTCCTAATTACCTGAATTTGTTAATATCTGTTGAACAGGAGTCACGCCTGCAGGGAGTGCCAAGGTAGCAGCTGTAGCAGCAGCGCTCTGGGGGGGGGGGGGGGGGGGGGGGGAAGCAAAGGAAAAAAATCAAAACCACATATGGGCACAAGAGTACCTCAGTTTAACTCTGGCACATTTTAATAGTATTTGGAAGTTTATTGTTTAGTGTATACTAATACTAAAAGTTCTAGTGAGACTAAATCCCATTTTATAAAATGATACAATAAAGACTACCTAGCCTAAATGCTTTGCGTAAGTACTTCCACTAAGTAGAGTAATATGAAGTGCCTGGGTGGCTCAGTCAGTTAAGTGTCTGACTTTGGCTCAGGTCATGATCTCATGGTTTGTGGGTTCAAGCCCCTCTTCACTGCCAGCACAGAGCCCACTTTGGATCCTCTGTCTCCCACTCTCTGCCCCTCCCCTGCTCACAGAGCGCACTCTCTCTCTCTCAAAAATAAACATTAAAAAAGAAAAGAAAGAAAATGTGTTTCTTCTTGTCATTTAATAGGCCTAAGTAATTTCTACACCTAAAGCCTCAAATTCCCACCATGTCCCCAGAATACAGCTATAGCCCCACCAGGTTCTCTTCATGAAATGCAGGTTCTGCATTTCATTTATTTTAATAAATCTTGTCTGTATAGGCAAATGAAAGGTAATCTAAGTCTGAGGAGTAAGTTAACAGCCATTTACTACTGAGAAATATTATTTAGAAATACGAAGGGCCTAGAGGCACCTGGGTGGCCAGTCGCTTAGGCATCTGACTTCGGTCCTGGTCACGATCTCACAGTTTGTGGGTTAAGGCCCCATGCCGGGCTCTGTGCTGACAGCATGGAGCCTGCTTCGCATTCTCTGTCTCCCTCTCTCTGTCCTTCCCCCACTCGGTTTCTCTCTCTCAAACTAAACATTAAAAAAACATATTAAGGGCTTATAATTCATATTTTATAAGATTAATAGATCTCCCTATACTGGCAAAGTGACAACTCTAGTTTCTACACATCACACATGACCCAATGACCACCTACACACCTCTGCACGTTCAAGTTGCTACCAATAAATATTTCTGGAGTGACATACCATACACAAACCATCCTTTATTGATATCTACTGAAAATTTATTCTCGTATTATATGAAATAGCATTAGAATAATGCATTAGAGCAATTATTTCATAAAGAGAACTTGCAACACTGGTTTGATAGAAGATCCTGTTTTGTTTTTAATATTTTTGAAGTTTATTTATTTTGAGAGAGAAAGAGAGAGAGAGAGAGAGAGAGAGAGAGAGAGAGAGAGAAACTACAAGCAGGGAGGGCAGAGAGAGGGAAGATACGAAGAAAGCTCCACACTGTCAGCACAGAGCTGACAGATGGGAGGATTGAGCTGACTAACTAGGAGATCATGACCTGAGCCAAAACCAAGAGTCGAACACATACCCAACTGAGCCACCCTGGTACCCTGGTCTTGTTTTGTAATTTCTCTGAAATACCTTTCTACCTAATATATTACCACTATCCTCCATTCTTACTGAATTACTTAACTTTTCAATGTGTTCATTTCCAAAGCATGCATAACTATTAAAAAAATCAAAACTGGGGTGCCTGGCTGGCTCAGTCAGTACAGCATGTGACCCAAGAATTCAAGCCTCATGGTGGGTGTGGAGATTGCTTAAAAATAAAATCCTTTTTAAAAAAAAAAATTAGAACTTTTAGAAAAAAATTTTTTTTAAGTTTATTTATTCTGGGAGAGACAGAGACAGCATAAGTGGGCGAGGAGCAGAGAGAGACAGAGACAGAGAATCCCAAGCAGACTCTGCACTGTCATCATGGAGCCTGACATGGGGCTCGAACTCACAAAACAGTGAGATCAGGACCTAAGCCAAACGAAGAGTCAGATGCGTAACCAACTGAGCCACCCAGGTACCCCAAAACTGTTTTTAATGGCTATCTTCTAATCAGGAATAATAATGCAAACAAACAAAACCCAAAAACCTTTTATTGGTAAGGAGCCCACAGTGATTATGTTTCAGAACATATAAAATGTATGAGGCAAACACTGATTGACAACATCAAATAAAATACTAAAATACATATATATGCTAATGCATTTTATTGATTGACGTTTCTGACCCATGATCTGTTTAAATACATGCTTTTTGGAATCAAGGAGATGTAAAAAACAGGTAAGAGATGGGCTACTGATTTTGCCCCAGTCTCTTTAAACACAATTTTAATTCAAAATTCTCTCGCAAACACTTAAAATTCTTAGAAAATCTAAGTAAGATGGGCCTACTCCAAGTGATTCTACAAAACTTGGTTTTAAAATGACACAAGTTATTCCCTAGGAAACAGTCTCAATAGTACCAACTGCAATATATATCGTACAGTTAGACTCTTATTTTTAAGGGTGGAGGTTAAAAAAAAATAATTGGGGGTATTAGACCTGAAATGGAATTTTTGAATGATAAAAATTCTTGTGATTCCATAATAGACTGGAATTTTGTGATTTTCATGCAGAAAAAATTAATTCCAGCAACTTTAACTGGAAGTACAAATAGATATGCTTTTTTTTGTGAATTTAAAAACTGTAATTTCCACTATAGTGCAGAAATTTGCAATTCTGTCAAGTTATAAATTTATAAGGCTGGCATATTTTAAAAGGAATCATTTGTCTAGTAGGTGAGCCCTGTTTCCTATCTGGCTTATCAATCACAAATGAGTTTGAGGTTCACTACTCATCACTCACCAAACAGAAGTGATTTTTTTTTTTTTAATTTTGTTTTTTTCAACGTTTATTTATTTTTTGGGACAGAGAGAGACAGAGCATGAACGGGGGAGGGGCAGAGAGAGAGGGAGACACAGAATCGGAAACAGGCTCCAGGCCCCGAGCCATCAGCCCAGAGCCTGAAGCGGGGCTCGAACTCACAGACCGCGAGATCGTGACCTGGCTGAAGTCGGACGCTTAACTGACTGCGCCCCCCAGGCGCCCCAGAAGTGATTTTTTTTTAAATACTCCTTTTTCAGGGGCACCTGCGTGGCTCAGTCGGTTAAGCGTCCGACTTCAGCTCAGGTCATGATCTCATAGTTCGTGAGTTCAAGCCCCACCTCGGGCTCTGTGCTAACAGCTCAGAGTCTAGAGCCTGCTTCAGATTCTTGTCTCCCTCTCTCTCTCTCTGCCCCTCCCATGCTCATTCACTGTCTCTCTCTGTCTCAAAAATAAACATTAAAAAAAAAAAAAAATTAAAATACTCCTTTTTCATTAAAAAAAAAAAACTATCTGAAAAGAAATCTCATTGCTGGCGTTAGGCTAAGATTTTTTTTTTTTAAATGGTTCTTTAATCATTTAAATGACTCTTATGATTAAATGATAATCATTTAATGATTCTTTAATCATTAAATAAAAGATCTGGCTGAATTTAAGAATGAAATGTTAGAACTGAGACACCACTAGCAGTCTATATATTGTAAACAGAAGAAAAGTCATTTATAAGAAAGTGCTGGAGTAACTATTCTAATAAGACTTCATTTTAATGTTTTACTAAAAAAAAGCTTTAAGTTCATAGGTAAGGATTCTCTAAGGATCTGAAAAGGTTTTTTGAGTTTTAGTTATATGGTACTATTTTTGATGGGAAATACTGTATGCCCTAAACGAAATGTGAAAATTTAAGGACTTATGTTCAGTGAATATCCCTTAGAAATATCAAAAGACTAATACATAACTCAGCTGGTTAAAATGCACTTTAAAGTAGTAGCATACACGTCGTAATAAATCTTAAAAGGCTATGCTATGGTTAAATCAGAGCAAAACTTTTTAAAAGTTTGATCTTAAAAAGTTATCTTGAACTATGCAAATAGTTCATTTTCATTTTTAGAGCTTATAATTCTCAGCATTCCTGACCTCTTGCAATTAATGGATCTTCTGAAACAGAACTATAATTGGCACAGTATGTCTGGTAGGTCTCAAAACCTATTTTCAAAAATAGCATGGAATAAAACAGCTCTCACAAAGCACCATTCTTTTGGTATTTTCAACAGAAAACTGTATAATTTTATGAACCTCAATGTCTAAGTATCAAGCTAAACTTTAGATTTGCTGCTAAATCCAATATTTAGGAAACTAAATAAAACAGCCATTTTGCTCAAGTTTTGAATAAACTTCAGACTGTTAATACACAACATACCCAGGCATAATCACAATTTTGAGTTAAAGTAGAGCCAAGCAAAGTGCTACATTTTGAGTCTCACCATGTTTGATGCATTCATATGTTGTATCAGCTTAGAATCAGGAACTATAACTTGTGGTGCAGCAGCTAGTAAAAAGAAAAAAAAAAAAGACACATGCAAACAAGGAACCATGAGGTTGTTTCACAATCCTAAGAATGCTATACAATGCTGAAAAAGTTTTTCACCTTTTCTGCATTCAAATGCATTCACCCATTTGATATCTCAGAATGTTATAAATATCTATAAATAACAGCTGTGACATACCCATCTTATACTAGAAAACATCAATGAAAAAAAAGAATTAAGTAACAATACATAAGGACACAAGAGAATTTGGGAACATGGAGTAGTGAGACACCTAATATTTATACGTATACAGTTCTGTGCATTCTTAAACTGGAAATCATCAAACACAATTTAATCCTGTCTTGGTAACTCAGCATGAACTATTTTATCGATATAATGATGCTACTGTTGGAATGAATTATTAACCCCTTAAGAATGAGCTAAAAAAAAAAAAAACTCTAGTTTTTTTTAAACCTACAGAGCCCTTTTGTACCATTTGACAGTTGCCAGAATCTTAAGTTACTTCCAACAATGTTTTTAAAAATATAAATCAGAAATAATGGCAATATTACAGAAGTATAAAAGGAATTAAGTGTTTGATTCCGCAAATTTCAGAGAATAAATGATAATCCCATTATCCTAATATTCTCTGAGTGAAGAAAATCAAATTTTAATTTATGATGACCTAAAATCCTAGTGCCAGACCTGAAGGCAATAGGAGGAACAGTCATCAAAACAGATTAAAAGGAATAAAAACAAAAAACAAAAAAAGATTAAAAGGATAAAATTATTTGATGCAGATACAGAATAAAATCAAATATTAAAACTCATATTTGGCATAACAGTAAAATAACCCAAATAGACATTTCTACTGTACATCATTTACCATATATCACTATCAATTTTAAGTCTTAAGTATATTCTCAGATACTCTCAAATGAGGCATATGGGTAACTAAACTGTTACTTTGAAATAAAATTTTTCATATACCTTCGTTCTCCTTTTCAATAACAAGATTTATAAAACTCAAATGCTCGGAAGTTTCATAACTGAACACATTTGTCACGACAGAAATTACTTGTTATATGCAACAGGCCAAGCTTCTTAGCCTTTTCAGGGCCCAAATTTTCCTGAGTATTGAAATGTTCGAAGAGCTACTTCCCAAAGCTTTTGTAAAGCTTCAGTGACACAAAATCTATGAAATTACTTGCACAGTACAAAGCACTATGGACACAATCTATAAATACTTGGTTTTTCTTACCTTGAAACCAAGTAATATAAATTAAGGTATGTTATATATACACTCTTCGCTTAAAAGAAATCTAATTCAGTCAATTTACACTTACTAAATTACTAGGAAATTGAAATTTCCGATTGCCATCATTACAAAAATTCTCCAATGTTTCAGATATATTTATAAAAACTAAACTTAAATAGGTCTTTGGAGGAATAAATCAATTTCATTACGAAAGTAGATGATTTTCCCAATTAAAATAATGAAACCCTTAAATAAACCTTTATAGATTTGACTTATTGTAGGAAATCCAGCATTATGTAGACTTCTCAAAAGTATTAATACACTTACCTGAATATCATCTTAGGCTCTCAATTAGTTAACCAGTTGTTTATCATTACTACAAAAATAAAATCCACTTTTTATATAAAATCTGTCGGCAAATATATATATATACCAATCCCTCGGCCAATAGAAAGGAAAAACCTAGAGTATTTCTCTTCTTTGAAAATGACAAATTTCAATTCCAAGTTGTAAGTAGAAAAATATACCCAGCCTCACCTTGCTGTGAGGCAGGAATAAGGACCTGCTGGGTCTGCGCTTGCTGAGGTACCGTCTGCTGTGGTTGAGTTTGCTGATGGTGGTGGTGGTGGTGATGCTGCTGTTGCTGAGGTTGATGTTGTTGTTGAACTTGCAGTAAAAGCTGTTGCTCTTCTGAATGAAATCCATCGACTGCCCTAGACTGCATTAGTTTATTCTCCCACAACTAAGGTAAAGAAAAGAACATTCTAAGTGAACATCAAGGAAGATAAATCCAGACATAGACAAAACATATTTTATTAGTCTGTTCATAAAATTCTTCCATTTTCAAAACTGATACAACCACAAAATAAACCAACCCCTAATTCTTATCCAAGTGTATGCAATAACCAAAACTAATTTTTAAAGTATCAAATTTCAGGGGGGGTCTGGGTGGCTCAGTCAGTTGAGCATCTGACTCTTGGCTTAAGACATGATCTCACGGATTGGTCTACACTCTCAGAACAGAGCCTGCTTAGGATTTGCTCTCTCTCTCTGTCCCTCCCATGCCCATATGCTCTCTCAAAATAAACAAAAAAACATTAAAGAAAGTATCAAATTTCATTTTTTGCTATCTTAGAGTACTGGAGAATTTTCTTTTTATATCTTCAAACTTTCTACAGTAATTCCTTAGTAATTCCACTCAGTTTCACAGAAGCAAGTTTTTAATAATCAAAGATTATCCTTTTGTAACACCAAATCAATTACTATTTTTATGGAAATCTTTCTTTAATGAAATATCTTTTAAATTATATATGCAAAACATAAATTCATCTTCTCTTGATCTGAACAACGAGAAACATTATACAGGCAATCCTCAAGTTAGAAAAGGGTAACTTTCCATCTGTCCAATCCTACACAAGGATAAAGCAGCAGCAATGCCTAAGGCTTTTAGAGGCACTCTCAACCCTCTACACCTTTTGAAATTCCCCTCTGTCTTCCATCATGACAAGAAATGACAACCCTTTTCTGCTTTTCCCCTTCTCTTTTCTCATCACACCATAGGACAGCTTTTATGATGGGGGGGGGGGGAGATCAAGACATGGGCAAAAGGAACACAGAAAATAAAGTATTTATGACTATTTCATCCTTCTTCCTAACACATTTCCTCTCTACCAGACTGTGTTCAATCTAGAGAGCCTCAACCCTTATAAGAAACTGCCCAAGAAAGGAACAAACTGTTCTTTAAATATACAAATGAAATTTAATTCAGTCATTTTGTACACAAGCACCTACACATACTTTGTTTTCTCCCCTAAGATATGCTCTTGGAATATTGCCTAACTCACCTGAGGCTTCTATCAGATCCTTCAAGAAGCTCCCTTTACCAATACTCACAAAGATTTTTATAATCTCCTGACACTTCCAACTTCTGGAAATTCTATATTTGTAGCTACATGCTAATTACAATTCCAGCATAGCTCTAATGGCTTGCTGAAAAAGTAAATTAACAGTCAATTTCCCAAAGCAACCATTCCCCTAACAGGCTTAGTATTTAAACTTGCCTGAAGACTATTCTTACAGAGATAGTAACAATATCTATCTCCTGGTTTGCTGTGAAGACAAAATAACATATTCCTGTAAATTATCACAGTCTAGCATAAAGTCAGCACTAATAAATGTTATTTTCATTATTATGGTGGTGGTGGTTATTAATTGTGTAACAGAACATGACACCAGAAGTCAGAAACCCAGTTAGTCCTAGTCTGGCCACTATTTAGCTTTGTGGACAAATTACATATCTTTCTTGGGCATTTTCCTCATCTAAAAAGAGAACAAGTTCAATTACTTCTAAACTCACTTTCAGCTAAGAAATCTAAGTCTCTGAAAAATCTCAGATTGAAAACAGCTAGAGATCTTTCTAGGGTAACAAAGAATGACTTTCTGGGAGCCCAAGTTGCATCTGGTTCATCTCCATGAAGTAGGCATCTAGCATAGCACGCAGAGCAAAATGGACACCTACACGTTGAATAAAACACATTCCAACTAACATATAGTAAGGCTTCCAAACAGTCTGCACTCACCCAAACCTTCTATACTTTTGTCTGTTCTAAAACAAAACTGGAGCACCTGGGTGGCTCAGTTGGTTAAGCATTCGACTTCAGCATAGGTCATGATCTCACAGTCCGTAAGTTCAAGCCCCATGTCAGGTTCTGTGCTGACAGCTCAGAGCCTGGAGCCTGCTTCAGATTCTGTGTCTCCCTTTTTCTCTGCCCCTCCCCTCCCTCTCAAAATAAACATTAAAAAAAAAAAAAAAAAGAAAAAAAAAAGAGTCTAAAACAAAACAAAACCTGGTCTCTGGTGAGCCAAAAATCACGGTAAAAAAAGTACTATTAATTAATGCTTTAAGAAACAGTTGTGTTTAGTCCATGTTTTTATTAAATTGAAAGCTTCAGTTTTATCACCTCCAACTGATCTACCCACTGCAATCTGATCCATCACATTACTTCAATGAAACTTCCATGGTAATGGCAAATATTAGTAATTATGTATCATGTGCTAAGTGCTGGGTACTACTCACCTAGTAGTACTCAGGTACTAGGTGAGTCCTCTGAAGTCAACGGCCTATGGGTCAGAATCCACCCAACACCTCATCACTATCGTCACTATCCTTTCCAGAGGATTGTTTACTGTTATGGGCCTGCTTCAAGTCCTCTCCTCCCATTACTGTAAACTGTAATGACTAAGTCCTCTGAGCTCCCCTCATCAAGTCATAAATTCTGCAAATAATTACTGAGATCTCCTATCTACTAGACACTAGTAGAGGCATTGAGAACAGACAGTGAACAAACCTGATAAATATCCTTCTCCTCACAGAGACTACATTCTAGTGAAAACTTGTTCTTCCAATCTATCGTCTATTACAATAATCAGTGGTCCTCAAAATGTGGTCCCAGGACAAACAGCATCAGCATCACCTGAGAAACTGTTAGACATACCAATTCTCAGGCCCCACCCCAGACCTACTGAATCAGCAACTCTTGGGATAGAGCCAAAAATCTGTTTTAATAGTCTGTCCAGGTCACTTTAATGCATGCTATTAAAGTCTAAACTAATGCATTTCAAACTGCATACTGCAGCCCTTTAGTTTAAAGGGCTGTTAAAATTTAATTTTTTTTTTTTTTTTTTGTAAATATAACTGAATTAAAAAGCAAATGTCAGACTACCTCTCTATCAAGTTACTCGCTGGAGCAGAAGTCCAAAAATCTGCATTTTAACTAGCATCCCAGAAAATCTTTCTCACTTTAAGAAAAAATCAAGCTCCTTAGTACAGAATATGTCACCTCTCCTAGCTGCTACTATAACTTGTATTCTATTTTCCTAACAGTGTCCAACTACTTGCAGTTCCCAGAATACAGCATACATATCTCATGTCTAAATCTTAGTAAACTACTCCCTCTGACAGTCTTTCCTCACAATTCCCCAAACAATGCAAATGTCAAAGTCACACAGCCTCAATGAAATCACTGACTGCCTCCATACCCTAGAAATATTTCTTCTGTACTTTTCACACTAAGTTTATCATCTCTACTAAAGTATGAATTCCTTCAAGGCAGAGACTATGTGTCTTATTCAGAAGCTAACAAAATGACTAAGAGCTTATCAGACATTTAGTATTAATTTCAAAGAAGAGAAGGGAAAACAAACTTGTTTTCCAGCATAATATTTCTCTGTAAGGATACTACTGACATTCTGGCCAGGACAATGCTTTATCATACAGGGTAGTGCCATAGGAAGTGTACAGAAAATACAGCATTCCTGGCTGTAGCCTACTAAATGCCAAGGATGTCCACTAGTCACTAAGACAAGCAAACATGGCCCCATACGTTTCCAACTGCTGGGGGTTGTGGGGAAGACAGAAGAAAGGGGTGATGGGAGTAGTCCACAAAGAATCCCCATTTACTAAGCACCAAATACTAGGTAATGTAAAAAATACAAATACAGTACCCTAAATACTTAACATTAAAATTTAACATCACATAATATAAAGTTCAAATTGGCAGAATGTTTTCTCTCCAATTTCATTTTTTATATGATTTTAATTGTATTTATCAAAATATTCTATTTTTTAAATTATCAGCTATTTAAACTAAACAATACCTACTTTCATCAACAGAGATAACATTAATACTAACAACAACCAAGAATACTGAATTGTTACATATTTATTTATTTATTTATTTATTTATTTTGCTAAGGAAATAGGAAGAACTATTTTTCTTCCTTTTCATAATACTATTTTCCCTCCAACACAGTAGCTATTATTTCTGGCAATCCTACTTCAGCCATCTTTGCCAGGTCTCTGAAATTAGACACGGAGAAAATTCTTTTTCTGTTCCCCAAATAACTCAGATATACACCTGTGTATCATGTTAACTAGACTAATACTGTATTCTAACTGTGCACTTTGTGAGTACTTTATAGGTACAGACTCATTTTTACAAAATCCTAGAACACTGACATTGTTACTAGCTCCTTTTTACAGCAAAAGAACCCAAGGAACAAGAAGTTATATAATTTATCCAAGACCACCAACTAAAAGCAGGCAAAAATGAAGAACAATCCAGGCAGTCTGACTCCACTATTTCCAGTCAGGGCTGGACTCTGAGAGTGAGCAGGCACACTAGGCAACCTGCTTGCCTCACCCTAATCCCAGCTCTGGTCCAAGTTTCTAAACTCTACACTATATTCCTGTTATCAGAGCAGGCCTAGTCACAACTCTGGTACCTTCTTTTTACCGGTAAGTACTGAATGTCATCTGGAGACAAAGGCCTAGGTTCAAGTCTCTAGCCCATGATAAATGACCCCGTCAAAGCATATTCTCTCCAAGTCTATTTTTTGATCTATATATTTTTATTAATCTACCGCTTCCTGGCAGTCTGCTAGGCTAGAAATTCTGAAGGATTCTACTTCCACAAAATAGCTAGCTCCTGAATAAAACAGAAGACAAATTCATTTACATATGGGCTCTCTTGAACTGGGGTTGGGGAACAGAGTTTTCCACAAGGACAAATGAAGTGGAATAATGGATTATTGTTCAAGTTATGACCCAAGTATTTATATATAACTAGAATATATTTAGAATAATCGTTCTCCATCAGGGGTGGTTTTGCCCCCAGGGACATTTGGCAATGCATGGACACATTTTTGGTTGTCAGAAATGACGGGTGCTACTGGCATCTAGTGGGTAGAGGCCAGGTATGCTGCTAACATTCTACAATGAACAGGACAGCCCTCTACAACAAAGAATTAACAAATGACAGAAGTGTCAAGGTTGAGAAACCTGATCTAGAGACAAAGTGAGTTTCAGATTTGTCGCCAATCGAGAAAATTTTTTCTCGCGGTTTTATTGAGAAAAAAAGGCCATGGTTTTTGTTTTTTTTTTTATTTAAATCCAAGTTAGTTAACATATAGTGTAATGATGGTTTCAGGAGTAGAATTTAGTGATACATCACTTACATGTAACACCCAGTGCTCATCCCAACAAGTGCCCTCCTTAATGCCCATTATGCAGTTAGCCCATCCCCCACCCAACACCCCTCCAGCAACCCTTCCTTTCTTCTCTATATTTAAGAATCTCTTATGGTCTGCCTCCCTCTCTTTTTATCCAATTATGTTCATCTGTTTTCTTAAATTCCACATAAGTGAAATCATATGATATCTACCTTTCCCTGACTTACTTTGCTTATTAGCATAATACACTCTAGTTCCATCCACGTTGTTGAAACAGCAAGATCTCATTCTTTTTGATTGCTGAGTAATATTCCATTGTGTGTGGAATATTATATGTGTGTGTGTGTGTGTGTGTGTGTGTATATACATACACACACACACACGTGCACAAACCACATCTTTTTCCATTCGTCATTCGAGGGACGTTTGGACTCCTTCAGTAATTTGGCTATTGTTGATAGTGTTGCTATAAACACTGGGGTGCATGTGTCCCTTCAAATCAGCATTTTTGTAACCTTTGGATAAATACCTAGTAGTGTATTGCTGAGTTGTAGGGTAGTTCTATTTTTAATTTTTTGAGTAATCTGTACTGTTTTCCAGAGAGACTGTGTCAGGTTGCATTCCCACCAGCAGTACAAAAGTGTTGCTCTTTCTCCACATCCTTGCCAACATCTGTTGTTTCCTGAGTTGTTAACTTTAGGAGAGCCCATGTTTTATATCTCCCATAGTATTTGCTGTTGAGATATGGGGAGCTCTGACAGTGTAGAAAGAAAGATGATTTTATCATTCCCTTTAAAGAGGATTTCTAGACTGTCATTCCCATCCATAATCACTCACCAATCCAAATCACAACTTACATTCAAATAGAGATTTAAAAATGGGGTGCCTGGGTGGCTAAGTTGTTTAAGGGTCCAAGTTTGGCTCAGTCTCGCGGTTCATGGGTTTGAGTTTCGCGTCGGGCTCTGTGCTGATAGCTCAGAGCCTGGAACCTGCTTCAGATTCTGTGTCTCCCTCTCCCTCTACCCCAACCCCACTCATGCTCTGTGTCTCTAGTTCTCAAAAATAAACAGTAAAAAAATATATTTAAGGGGTGCCTGGGTGGCTCAGTTGGTTAAACATCCAACTTCAGTTCAGGTCATAATCTCATGGCTCCTGAGTTTGAGCCCAGCACTAGTCTCTGTGCTGACAGCTTAGAGCCTGGAGCCTGCTTCAGATTCTGTCTCCCTCTCTCTCTACCCCTCCCTGGCTTGCGCTCAGTCTCTCTCTCTCTCTCTCTCTCTCTCTCTCTCTCTCTCTCTCTCTCTCATATAAACAAACATTAAAAACATTTTTTAAATACATATATTTAAAGTATGTATGTATAGATAGATCAAAAATCAAGACTGTGGTGATTTTTTTTTTTATTTCCCATAGTTTATACATTAAAGTAGGCCTATAGTGTTTCAAGAGATAACCTAGAAAATTGGGTTGAATTTTTTTTTAAGTTTATTTTGAGAGACAGAGAGAGAGAGAGCATGCACAAGCAGGGGAGGGGCAGAGACAGAGAAAGGAAGAGAAAGAATCCCAAGCTGGCTCTGCACTGTCAGTGTGGAGCCCAATGCAGGGCTTAAAGTCATGAACTGTGAGATCATGACCTGAGCTGAAACCAAGAGTTGGATACTTAACCAACTGAGCCACCCTGGTGCCCAGGTTGATTTTTTTTTCCCATCACTTCCCTTCCAGCATTATCTAGTTAAACTTTAAATTACATGCACAGTCACTACTCATCTTAATTCATAATCTAATTCACCATGTATCCTTCACAGCAGTAGGGAAATTTTTGATAAAAGTTTGTGAAATAGCCCAAAAGAGGAGAGGAGGGGCTAGAATTAATGACAAAGTTCTTTGTAAAACATAAAACACAAAATCAATTGTTAATCTTTATTAGCAAGAATGTCTAAACCTGTAGAATCTAATACAATATCCCCTAGCCACATACACATGGTGATTTAAATTGGAATTATAATTAAAAACTCAGTTCTTCAGTTCCACTAACTACATTTCCAGTGCTTAACAGCCATATGCTGCTAGTGGCTACTATACTGGAGAACACAGATACGGAATGTTTTCATCACCACAGACAGGGCACATTTTGGAAATTCTAATGAGATTCTGAAGAAATTTAGTACAGAGAATTAAAATAACATAAACTCAGTTTAGTCTAACA
Source organism: Felis catus (assembly GCF_018350175.1). Lineage (NCBI taxonomy): Eukaryota > Metazoa > Chordata > Mammalia > Carnivora > Felidae > Felis > Felis catus. The sequence continues at coordinate 125,450,150 of NC_058373.1, forward strand.
GTTTATTTTTAAATCCAGTGACAATCTAGAAAAGAAGAGTATGCCCCATTTGGAAAAACAGTAAAAATATTACAGTACTTTGTTCAGTTAGATTATGGAGTCATGTTTGTTATTAACCAATTTAATTAAATATTTACTGAATACCAACCACATATGGAAGGCACTGTGTTAGAGGCTAGGGATTCAAAGATGAGTAATTCACAATTTTTGTTATTAAAAACTAGCCACTAAACAAACAAAAGGTGCATAATATATATATATTATTCAATATATTACATACTCCATTGTATAGATTACACTAATATATATTTAAACAGCCAAATATAATAAAAATACAGGTAGAGCTATTTAATTTCAAAGACAACTCATTCTCTTTGAGAGAATGCCTTGATTCTATTGGAACCATTCAGAAAAACCAATTCCCCACACTTTGTGAAAAGCAAGAGTAGATAACCAACAACCTGGATTAACTGCCAGTATGACTTAAGGTAAGTCTTTGGAGCTGATTTCCTACATTTAAAAATGTTGCATCTTCTACATAAGTTCAAAGTACTTTAAGGTCAACCATTACACCAGTGTAATGTAAACAGCATAGTATTTGCTCCACAGAACACAAAGGAATCAAACTAATCTTACTCTTTTCTTATTCATACCCTGAGATACTTTATGCTGTTTCAGTAGTTTATATTGCTATTCTTCCAACTCATGCCTCAAGAGTTGGTGTTCTTTCACTAGCAATTCTGGATACCTACTCTTTACTTTTAGTAACCATTACACTTCTCTCAAGGTAAATAAAAATTTCCTCATTTCACTTAAATCTATATATTTTTCCTTCCTCCCACAGGCAGATTCTTGTTAAAAACTCTACAGAAGTTGCCCACAGATGCCTAAACACCCTAAGACACATTTTATCACCATAATAAATATGAGGTTTGCCTTATTTAAAATAAGTTGCTAGGGGCACCTGGGTGGCTCAGTCTGTTAAGCAACCAACTTTGGCTCATGTCATGATCTCACAGTTTCTGGGTCTGAGCCCCCTGTCAGGCTCTGTGCTGGCAGCTCGGAGCCTGAAGCCTGCTTTGATTCTGGGTCTCCCCCTCTCCCTGCCCCTCCCTAACTTGTGCTCTGTCTCTCTTTCTCTCAAAAATAAACATTAAAAAAAATTAAAAAATAATAAAATAAGTTGCTAAGCTGCAGCCTCCACACTTCCACTGAATAGATAAATAATGCCAAAACAAATGTTCTTAGCACTGTGATTACTGTCCTCAAGGAACTCAATATCCAATTTCTAAGCCAGCAGTTCTAAACCTTTTTGGTCTCAGGATCTTTTATTCCTTTCAAAAATTACTGAGGACCTCAAAAAGCTTTTATGAAATTATAACTAAGTTGTTTATGTTTACGAATGCATTTAAAAACAGCAATGTATCCATTACATGTTAACATAAATAACATATCTTTAAAAAAAATAACCATATTTTCCAGATCAAATTTAGTTGACAAGTAGCTTAAAGAAAAAATAGCTGGATTCTCCTATCTGCTTCTACATCTACTTTGTTGTTTTGGTTGAAGTAGAAGAAAATCTGTCTTCCCGCAGCTAAGCAGTTGGGAAAAGAAAAAGTATTTTAAATTATGGTTTCTTAAAAGTTAGCTATAATGTGGAATCTGAAACCATACACAAAATCCATTAATTTATCTTTCACTTTGAAAGGATTTTGCAACATCATGCATTGGTCATTTGGAAAATACAAATTCACTGAATTATGCAGATATTCCAAATGTTAATACATTTCATTAAAGAGTATCAAATAATGGCACTTCTTAATAGTAACAGTGATCTCCTCTGGACCCTTAAGTAAACATCGTTTTAATATTCACTGCATCAAAATGGGATGCATACATAAAGCACTGTGCATATGGAACAGTTACCTCAAGGAAAAGCACTTGTGCATTTGAGTAGCTACTTTAGTTGGCCACTTGTCAGAACACAACTTTTACTGGAAATATGACAAACTATGATTTCCAGAGTTGGGCATTTGGCCAACCTCATGGACCCCCTGAAAGAATCTGTGAGGAAACCTCAGGACTCCACAGACCTTACTTTGAGAACCACTGTTCTGAGCAATATGGCAAAAAGATTGCATGATTTCATGAGTCATTACAATACCAAGAAAACATAAATGCTAAATAAGAATATCGAACTGCTTCCACTTAAATCCAAAAAAATCCAAGAGACAGAAAACCAGTTCCAAAGTAAAATAGATTATAAACCCAATATTTGGCCCTGTAAAAAAAACAAAAAAAAACAAAAACTTAAGAATGTGAAATTCTTTCACCCAGCACTTAATTTGTACAACATAAATACATTTTAGAATATATGTACATTAAAACCATAGAAATAAGGAAGAAAAAAAAAACACTGTCAAATAATTAGACCATAACCATCCATTAATGGACTAAAACAAACCTATAAGGGGGACTTATAGTTGCTCAAGCCTCGGACTCTCAATTTTGGCTCAGGTTATATCTCACAGTTGTGAGATCGAGCTCCACGCTGGGCTCTGCACTGAAAGCACAGAACCTGCTTGGGATTCTCTCCCTCTCTCACTCAAAATAAATAAACTTAAAAAAAAAAAAAAAAAAAAGTTAAGTCCTACTAATTTCCATTATCACATACAAAGAAACTGAAATATAAGCAATGTGCCTAAAGTCAGAGGGTGGATGGACTGTAGAGCTGGGATTTAAAACTAGCACCCTTCACCTAACTTTATACTGCCTCCTGCAGCAAAGTTGAACGTTCATCCCATGGAAAAATTAGGGATCAGTCGTGGATTGAAGAGAGTATTTTAAGGGAGGAAGGAAAAAGTATGACTACTAAAAACAACAACAAAAAGAGAGAGGCAAACTCACAGTTTTCAGTTCCATCAGAACTTGCTCATCAACTCCATCATCCAAAAAGATGTCTCTCACATCGTTAATAACATCTTCAATCACAGATCTGTACAATTTAGGCTTTAAAGGAAAAATAAAAGACTTGAAAAAGATCATTTTTTACATATTAAATGACACGTTTTCACGAATTCAAAACAAATTAAATATAATCGTTTCTCCAAATATCTAAAACTTATTTTAGAAGATACAACTTTAAAGATATCACCATCTTAACAAACCTCATTTGCTTCAGTTAAAATGAATTATTTTATGTCTGCATATCTTTTTAAAAGGCGTAGACTACTTAATGTAATTTGTATAGGGAAGATCCTTACACATACAAGGTCCACACAATTTCCAGTTATAATTTCCTATGTTGTTATACTCAAAGCACCTAATGTGATCCAATAACAGCTTTATGGGTTGCTATGTCTGGTTCCCATTATTCTTTCCTTTGACTCCTCTTCTATCTCAGAACCTCCTCATTAAGCTTTAAACTAGAGAACCTTCATCCTACAGTTATTTGTGACATCTGCAACCTAAAAAACATTCAAATTTAAGTACCACCTAATTTTTTGTTGTTGTTGTTGTTATTAACCAGTCTGTGCCTTTAAGCTACACCATTATACTGTTCATATACCCACACTAACAGGTCTCAGAAGTCCCAGAGAAACAAGGCATACTGATCTCTTTCCCAAGATTTCTTTCCTTCAACCACTACCCAAATGATATTATGAAATGGAATCATGGACAGCCTCAATGTTTGTTTTTTAAATTATTATTACTATTATTGTTGCTATTTCTTGGGAGGGGTTGGAGGGAAAGATGACTTCTAGAAAGTTGCCAGAAGAATAAAATGAAAACAGATGTGAAAGCACTTTCAAAAGCATAAAGTATTTTTTAAAAATCAAAAGGTGATAGACAGTAATTTGCCCAACCCACATCCTATTTTTAACATGTTAGGCAAAAAGTTTGCATGTCAGTGGGACAAAACTAGTGGTGCCTCATTATAAATCCTACCCATTATCACACACAGTTAAGATTATCAGACTTTTTCTTTTAATGTTTGTCATTTGTGTTTTATATCCTGCTTCTAGTAAAAATTACTGGTTACCCAATAAAACCAAGGGTTTGCTTTCATAACCAAAGCTCAAACAAATTTAAATGTTTCGTTAGCATCTCTATCAACAACATGGTTATCACAGGAGAACCCTCTAAGAAAATGTGTCCCTGCAATGCCCAAAATATAAATAATGAGTTCCTCTGTACAATTTACCTCAACTATTAAAAATTATTCGTTCCTCTTCATTACAACCAGAAAAGCAATTCACATATCTGGGTTCTCACTTTTGCTATTCCACTCACTAACCTTTTATTTTGCCAAATCTGCCTCTGTGAACTTTAAATTTTCACATGCAAAATGTAAAACCCTACACGGCCTCCTTATGTTTAACATTGATTCTATATATAAGGAAAGTGTAACTGACTATGGGTATCACCTTATCCATGGTGACTTAACCACTGAATTACAAAAATAACATTTAAAAAGTCGTTTTAAGCCAGCAATGATCCTTAAAGCATTATAAAGAGGTGGTGAAACTTTAAATCGGTACTCAGAATCTTAAATTGATGATGAAAATTATTTTTTCAGCCAACTGGATACTTTGGTGTTTTCCGAAGTCAATCGCTCCTAAAAATCTCCAGCTTGGAGATCCAGGCATTTACAAGTACAAAATTTGTTTTCTTCAGGTACTCCCCATTTAATGAAACCATTCTGTTTTAGGATTTTGCTTATGTGCAAAATCACCCACAACCTGACCATTTAAAGGATTCTTAAAAGCACTGTAGCTGAAAGGAAATGTGTATTCTTCATGAAGTATAAACACACAGAGAATAATTTAGCATTATTGTTCAGAAGTGGATAAGCCCTCAAAATACCGATGTTTTTAAAAGCATGGAGGTACAAACACACTATTTGAAACAAGCAATTTCCAAGTTATTATTTAAAATGCTAAACCTTACTTGAGCCAAAATTTTTGCCTTCTACAAAATACCAAGTAATTTAGGTTTGTCCTGGTTTTCTTAACACAGATACTCCAAACTTAAAAACTGGTAAATGAAAGAGCCAAGACAGTGGCAGTACCCAATGATTAATTAGAAGGTTCCTTTCAAAAGTGTTAGTCCCCTGAGGTAATACTGGGAAATAAACTGGATTAACTAACTTCTGTATGGGATATCGATATGCAATGAAACAGAAAACACTATCTACCTAGAATTTTAATTTTTTTCAATCCAGTTTGCACTAAACTTCTTCACTCTTACTACTTACAATTCCCTTATAGGTAAATGTACCGTGGGCATAAGGTCCTATGTTGCAGCTTTTAGGCACTTAACTATTTCTTCGAAAAGCTTTTTGTCTCCAACACTTAATAGAAAAACATGACACATCAGAAGCTTTGTTTCTAACATATTTTCTGAATACTTAATGATCAAAACACTACCAAAGTCCCCTGAAGCCAACAGTTAATGTAGGAAGCATTTTTTTTTAATCCCCGTCAATAACGCACTTATTTTCCAATACAAAAACGATTTGACATCTGAGCTACAATTCTCTTTAAAAGCAAAAATAAAAATAAAATGAAAAGAATGGACACCAATTCTATTTTCCCCTAACAAAGACAGGAAATCCTAGCTACTGCATCAAAACAATGAAAAACTTGGGGCTCTGAGAGCGGCCCTGTTGGGTGCGAAATAACAGGGTAAGGAAAGGACCTAGAAATAAACTGAGCTCTGCACGTTCCTGCCTCTCGCCTCGGGAGCACGCACCTCCCAGCCCCGCTCTCAGCAGCTCTCACTATTTAAAGCCGGATCTAGTGTTTAAATGGAGAGGCGGTGACGTAGGCCTGAAAAGCACCTTCCCATCCTGGCAGAGTCTATATTAGAGAGCGGCAATGGCTCTATATAAACAGGGCAGCCAAAGGGAGGAGGACCACAAGGCTCAGGGACTGAAAAGCAGGGTAAGCGGCCGCAGCCATGATGGATCGACCCGAGTCGCCAACGGTACGGAGTCGGGCGGCCGCGGGCTTGTCTGCGGCATTTGGGACCGGGCAAAAACGTGTTTTATTGTCAGAATAAAAATAAGAGTGGGGTGGACTAGTGATCATATTGCGTTCGTGACTGAAAAGGTTATTTATGTGACTGCTTTTTGCAAACCTACGTGATCGCAAGTAACCAAAAAGGGTCAATGGGAGAAGTAGGCAAATTTCAAGGCGAAAGCGGGGGCACTTTGACCACTGTAGGCTTTTTTTTGTTTGCTTTGGTGCTTTTGCTAGTGGAAGATACGATGGGGGTTTTGCTTCCCCTTCGCCATTTTACCGATTCGGAAGGAACCGAGATAAGTGCTTTTCAACCTTCGTCCTTTTTTTTTTTTTAAAGAAATATAAAATGGCCCCAGTGAAGGCTCCCTAAGCACAACCGCCAGAAACACCCCAAGTAACCCCCAAAGTAGCCGTTCACCATCCACCGCATTGAAGTGGACCACGGTGGGTATTGGGGACTCGCCCAATTCCCCAGACGCGGTTTTTGTTCTGAGGCTGCTCCGGGAGCCCTTCTCGAGCCAGTGTGGCCGGACCCGTCTCGGGGGGAAGCGGCGGTTTCCCACCCGCCCTCTCTCCCTCCCGGCGGCCGGGGTCTGGGGCCAGGGCCGCGCGCTCGCCCCGGCCCAACGGCCTTCGAGGCCCGGACCGCCCCGCGGCGGCCCCAGGCCCCGCCGGCGCCCCCGCCCTCCCCGCCGCTGCCGCCGCCGCCGCCGCGAGCCCGAGGCGCCCCCCCGCGCCCGCCGCCCCGGCCCGCTCCGCCCGAGGCGGGAAGTGGCGGCGGCGGCGGCCGCGCGGGCGGCTGAGGAGAGTAGAGGCCGGGAGTCGCCGCCGTCCCCGCCCCCGCCCGGTCCGGCCGTTGCTGCCGCCTGAACGAAGCCCCCGCCGGCCACCAAACCACGTCCTTACCACGGTGTTTGTATTTGCCGAGTTCGCCATTTCCACACACAACACAAACAAGAGGGGGGCAAGCCCGAGAAAACAAGATAAAAACAAAACCAAAAAAGAAAAAGAAAACCAAAACACCCGGAGGGTGGCCCAAGCCACCGCAAGACTGGGGGTAAAAATTTCAAACAAAATCGGATCCTGAAAGAGTAGAGGGGAGCGGTGAGAGGAGAAGGAGGAGGAGGGGGGCAGTCCTCCCGGAGCTAAAAAACCTCGAGAATCGCCCTTAAGAAAAAAGCCACGACCCTCGTGGGGTCCGGGGGGCGTTGCCCGCTCCCCACCCCGCGCCAAGGAGGGAAACCACCACCGGTCGCCGCTCCCCGCGCCGCCGCTGCCGCCACCGGCTGCAGCTCCAGCCGTCCGGTCCGCCCGCTTCTCCCCTTTATATAGTGAGCCAACGAGCTGCGCGAGCCGCCGCCGCCGCCGCTGCCGCCGAGAGACAGGGCGGAGGGGGAGGGAGGGGCGGAAAGGGCGGGGGCAGAGGTGGGCGGGGCTGAGCGCGAGACACCGCGAGAGCCGCGTGCGCAGGCGCGCCGGGGCGGAGGCCACCTTGGGCCGCGTCGTCACGCGCCGTGGAGAGCGCTGGGCGGGCGGAGCCTTGTGGCCTGGAGTAGTGAAGTCGCCCCGCAGGTTTCCCAAGTCTCGCGTGATCACGTGGTGGCCCCCACAGGCGGAAGTGTCCAACAGCTCTTTTGGGATAAGAGGCTTTTAAAGTATTGCTGGAAACGCCGTGAGTTCTGGTGACACTCGAGTTCAAAGCTACCTGGGACCCCTCTTGTCAGGTGTTTCTGCATCTCCCTGAGCTGGAGGAGCTAAGAAATATGGAAGGGGCGCTGGCAAGCTGCCTCGCTAGCAATGGCTGCGGCGGAGGACTAGTCACGTGACCCCGCTTCCGGTCCTGGAGGCGCTCGGACTCCGGGCAGAGTTTTAAATGCGGAGTCATCTCAAGGGAGTGAGCTGGTCTTGTACTTAGAGCTCCGAGGCTTTCGGTCGACTTGCGGAGGGTGGGCCTTTGGCCTGCGAAATTGTGTGCCTGTTCCTAAAGGGGAGGAAAGCTGGCTTGGGCCCACTGTTAACACATTGCAGAATTAGTAACCTCTGATACCGACTGAGTTGTCTCCCCCAGTACAGCTAAAAGTCTCTGGGTTTCATTTCCCTCAAGGTTAGTCCACCCAGTAGACCGTGTACTTTAAGTGATTTGTTGCGGTAGTGGAAATGCCAGAAACACACAACAATGAAACATGAACCATCGGATTAGGACAGCACCATAACGTTCCCCCCTTCGTTGTTTTGTTTTTTTAATACTGCCCAAATTCTGTGATTCCACGTGGACTGCGTGCAGTGACTAACACCTAAAATACTTGCCCTTGACCCACCAATTCTCGTGGCCTCTCGCTGTGAGAGAGCCGGCAGAAAAAGTCCATGTCTTGGAGTGTAATTAAATAGGCGTTTGCCCTGCTCTGCTCAGGCAAATCACGCCTTTATGGCAACATTTCACGCAGAACAGAGAATGCTCTGTTTGGAAGGCAGAACTCACAGTACCTAATTCTCTTGTCCGTAGGAATTTTGAGGGACACGCGGAATGTAGTCTGGACAAGTGAAGGAGTTTATCCTCATAAAGCAAAACGAAATGTCACAGTTATATGCCTCTGAATGCAGATTTGGAGAATATCAAAGGCAGCTTACCAGAGAGGAAAATATGCGACCTGCCAGGACCTGAAGGAAGAACTTAGAGAAAGCAGAGCCATTAATACTCAGAAAATGGGAAGTTGTCGGTATGTTTGTGATGGGCAGAGAGAATATCAAATAATTTTGAGATTTCTTTTAAAACCTCCTGACCCTAAATTCTTGCCTTAACACTCAGGTGCATTTCAGTTCCCTGCACAGCTGCCTGTTTGTTGAGGAAACTTAAAGAAAAAAGTCGTAGGAAAACAGTGCTCTTGATACATAAAAATGGGGTTCCATCAATATTTGTAATTCATTTAATATTCAGGTGACCATTAGCCCGACAAGGTATTCTAAACAGTACAGACCCTGGTAAATTTCACCGCTTATTATTTTAAGAGGACTCCTTTTTACCTCATTATGTGTACATACTACCGAGTAATTTGCACATGGAATCCCTCTCCTTCCACCTCATTTTCTTCTCTAACCATTTGGTATTAACTAAATGATAAGATGTTTTGCCATCAGTTAAGATTAAGACCACTGTATACAGAACGTGGGTTAGAATCTAGATTTACTCTCCATGGACTTATTCCCAGGGGTATTAGTGACAGTTATATTCTGATTGAGTCTCATCTATGAAGTAACAAAATATAGTTTTTGGATTAAAAAGGCAGAAAACCCAGCCTTGCACTCCTTAAGACCTTCATACTTCCTAGAGGCTCTGGGATGGCCTCTTTCACACATTTTAAAAGCACTTGGCTAACATTTACCTAGAACTAACTCTTCCCTCTCCCTCCAGTGTGCGTGGCACCTAAGTAACCACCATGTATTCCGTTCCAGTTTACTGTTTTCCAAATGCTCATTTAGTTGCAATATGCCTCCAATCACTATATATGTGTGCCAGCCAGCTTAATTTGAGGAAGAGATATTACCTGATCTTGCACCAAAATAGTCGGTGTGAATAATTTGAAGGCCACAGCCATTTAATTCACAAAACTGGAAATCTGTGAACAGAAATCTCTTCTCACATAAGACTAGATTTAGCATTATTTTTAAATTGTTTTTATATGAACTTTTTGGGGAGGAGCAGAGCTTAAATATCTTTTCTAATTTTAGTACTTCTTGTACCATATATGAAGTATTTATACTGGATTATCAGTTTGCAAACTCATACTTTGTATCAACTATATACTTAAACAGATACATAATAGTGCTCTCTTTCTTTGTGATGAATCTTTTTTTTTTTTTCAAAATTTACTGGATGAGAAAAAGTTACTTCTTTTAATGTTAATATTCTGCCTAAACCACTGGATAACTGCCAAACAACAAAAGCAGAGGAAAAATGTAGTGCATGAATTTTAATATTAAACAAAATGACACCAAACCTTGTATGTCCAAACATTAAAATGTTTTACTGTCCACATGACTATTTTAACAACAATGCCAAGAAAGAAAAAAATCTAAAAAGATTGCGCCTGGAAGTTAGATTGCATTAAAATCTCATTATATAACTTACCTGCAGTCTCCATGTTCTTAAAATAATAGATCAGTAAAGCTAATTCTGGCATATTTAGGCATCACGCAGCCCTTATATGCTCAATAATTTTGGGCACTTGTGGAGAATATAGAAGTGAGGAGGAAAGATCTTGTTGCTCAAGCTTACCAATCCTAATGAAAGCCCCTATTGTAAAGTTAGTGCATAGTTACAGCATTTATTCAAGATCTTAGAAGCCCTGATGTATTTCAGTCCTACCAAAAAAATAATATTCAGAGTTCACCTGTTTTTTAGGCTTTTGCAAGACAACAACAACAACAACAACAACAAACCTGTTGGTTTCCATATGCAGTGATGTTTGATGTAGTATATAAAAAGAAATTACTGTTCACACAAATTACTTTTATACACATGAGGTGGAGATTTTTTAAATCTTTTTTTTTTAATGTTCTCTCCCTCCCTTGTAACTTGCAGTTTAAAATTGCTACTCCAGGGGCGCCTGGGTGGCGCAGTCGGTTAAGCGTCTGACTTCAGCCAGGTCACGATCTTGCGGTCCGTGAGTTCGAGCCCCGCGTCGGGCTCTGGGCTGATGGCTCAGAGCCTGGAGCCTGTTTCCGATTCTGTGTCTCCCTCTCTCTCTGCTCCTCCCCCATTCATGCTCTGTCTCTCTCTGTCCCAAAAATAAATAAACGTTGAAAAAAAAAAAAAATTTTAAAATTGCTACTCCATATCTTAAAACAGCAACTAACTTGCAATTCTTTTTTGTATATGGAAATATAAGTCAGTTAGTGGCAGCTTAGCAAAAATAACTTAGTGCAGAGTCTGTGCAATCAAGTTTGACAATGTGATTACTTTACTGTGGGACCTTCTGCAGTAACTAAACCTCTCTGTGCTGATAAGATGAAATAGTAACCACCACCTATGATTGTTAGGAAGATCAAGGGTACTAGAAAGTGTTTTGATAAGTATTGGGTGGATGTATTTATTATTAATGGTAAGTGTATTAACAGCTACATCAACGTAGGGGGAAGGTCTTTTTAACTCACTTTGTAGAACACTAGTATGAGATTTTAATAATTATGCCAGTGGTTGATGATGAATATATTCACAAAATAAATTTGTTACCTTAATTTTTTTTGTTACTTTAATTTTGTTACTTAATTTACCTTTGGCTAAATTTTGGCTAAATTTTGATACCTTAAGTGGCTAGTATATAGCATAACTTTTGTATGTAAATATAATATATGCTGTCATGAGATAAGGTTCCTTAAGCAAAATGTTGATTTATCATTGGAATTAATCAGGTTGCTTGGTTACACACATGTACAGTTATATCTAGCAAATTACAGATGAATTTACCCATTGACCCAGCAACGCCAATTCTAGGACTCTATCTCACACATACAGTAGCAAAAATATGAAAAGTGTACGCCCAAGACTATTCATTATGGGACTGCTTATAACACCCAAAGAAAGGAAACACCCTTATATGTCTTTATAAGGTTGAATAAACCACGGTATTTGCACACAGTGAAATACTATGCAGCTATAACAAGGAATGAGAAATATCTCTATTTACCACTGTAGACTAATTTTCTTTTTTTTCTAATTTTTTTAACATTTATTCATTTTTTTAATTTTTATTTTTTTATAAAAATTTTTTTTTAACGTTTATTTATTTTTGAGACAGAGAGAGACAGAGCATGAACGGGGAAGGGGCAGAGAGAGAGGGAGACACAGAATCGGAAGCAGGCTCCAGGCTCTGAGCCATCAGCCCAGAGCCGGATGCGGGGCTCGAACCCACGGACCGCAAGATCGTGACCTGGCTGAAGTCGGACGCTTAACCGACTGCGCCACCCAGGCGCCCCAACATTTATTCATTTTTGAGAGACAGAGAGAGACAGAGCATGAGTGGGGAAGGGGCAGAGAGAGGGAGACACAGAATCTGAAACAGGCTCCAGGCTCTGAGCTGTCAGCACAGAGTCCGACGCAGGGCTCGAACTCACAAACTGTGAGATCCTGACCTGAGCCGAAGTCGGACGCTCAACTGACTGAGCCACCCAGGCACACTAGACTAATTTTCAGTATAGTGTGTTATGTGACAAAAACAAGTAGGGATAAGTGTTCTTTGTATGTTACCATTTAAGAAAAGAGGAACTATAAAAACGTGTGTACATACATACATACTTGTTTATGTTTAAAAAAAAAAAAGGAAAGATAAGCCATAATTTTTTTTTTTAAGGAAGGTTACCTATGAAGACAAGGAGAAAATAATATGATGACAGGAATAGAAACTAGAAAATATATTTTTATATTTTACTCTGGAAACATTCACTTAATTATAAAATAAAATTATTTATAAAATAAAATTAATTTTAATTAGTCTCAAAACTGAAAGACAATAAATCAAATAAAGCTAACAGTATTTCATAACACACAGAGAGGAAGGAACCTTTTCAAGTGACTTTAAAACACAGTAATTTGAGTCTGCATCTTTAGTGAGATATTTTCTAAAAACAAATGTGAAAAAAAATATTTGCTCTTCTCTGTATTGTTGATGATAATGTTTGTATATCCTGTTTTTTTAATGGCATGTGGGATAAATAAAATGAGTAATTATGTGATGTTCTAGTTTCATTATCTCAATTATTCTTAAAAACTGAGATTCCCAACATGGGGGAAAGGAAATACAGATATAAGATAGAAGCGGGAAGAGTAAAAATTCTGTAGTCCTGAATCTGAATTAGAAGTATCATTGTGCAGGGGCACCTGGGTGGCTCATTAGGTTAAGCCTCCGACTTCAGCTCAGGTCATGATCTCATGGTTCGTGGATTTGAGCCCTGCATCAGGCTCTGTGCTGACAGCTTGGAGCCTGGAGCCTGCTTCAGATTCTGTCTCTCTCTCTCTCTCTCTCTCTCTCTGTCTCTCTCTCTCTCTCTCTCTCAAGAATAAATAAACATTGAAAAAAAAATTTTTAAGTTTCATGATGCATTTTGTCTTATTTTTTTCCCTGCCTCTGAAGAAGCCTAGAAATAACTAACCCAGTGGCAGTGAGTATACCTAGTACATAGATTATGGCCTTTCAAGACCAGCACTCCTTGGATAAATGTCTTATTCTGATCCACATCAGGAGCAAGAAATGTCTTTTTTTTTTTAAATAATGAAAACCCAGACCCAATATATTTTAGCCTATGAAAGACACATAGCTCTGAAAGAGCCTAAACACAGTGACCAATCTAGTAACTGTGAGCATCTCTAGCTCCCAGATTATGATCTTGAAATACCATTTTCCACTGAAAGGAATCAAGGCTCCTTGCAGATATTGCTGACTCCAGAACTAGAGCAAGAAAAATATCAGTTTGAACCAAATGAAATTGCCAATTATTGCCCGACCTAATACAAACTGAATCTAGAATATCTTTTCATACAGATAGCAAGGAAGATGTATTAGTTTGCCGGGGCAGCGGTGACAAAGTGCCACAAACTGGGTGGCTTAAGATAACGGAAATTCATGCTCTTACAGTCCTGGGAGCTAGAAGTCTGAAATCAAGCTGTCAGCAGGACCATGCTCTCCCTGACACTCTGAGTAGACTTCTTCCTTGCCTCTTCTCAGTTGCTGGTTGTGGCCAGCAGTCCTTCCTGTCTTTGGCTTAAGGTCACATCACTCCAATCTCTGCCTCCATCTGTACATGGCATTCTCCCTGTGTCTTCACATTGTTTTCCCTTTGCACCTGTCTGTCTCTGTGTCCAAAGTCCCCCTTTTTGTAAAGATGTCAGTCATATTGGATTAGGGCTTATTCTAATGACCACATTCTAACTTGACGCCCTCTGTAAAGACCCTGTTTCCAAATAAGGCCATTTTCTGAAGTACTGGGGTTAGGATTTCAACATCTCTTTTTTGGAGGACACAATCCAGCCCATGAGAGAAGATATCAAAGACTCCTAGTGTCATGTCAAAAGAATTTAGGAGCCAACATGAAGAGGCTCCCACTGGACAAATATGAGACACTTTCCATTAATTTATAATATTGCTACAAAACAAAATATGAAAATTCTAATTGGTCACTATTGGAGGATGCTAGGGATTAATTCATTATTTTGAAGATTGATAAATGGAGAAAAATAAGCATTTATCTAACCTTCCCTACATGAACTGTACCACCAAGCACCAAATAGTAGATTCAGTGGGTTGAATGGTGGCCCCCAAAAGAAAATGACCATGTCCTAATCCTCAAAACCTATGAATGTTATCTTACTTGAAAAGGGGTCTCTACAGGTGTAATTATGTCAAGGATTTTGTGATGAGATTATCCTTGATTACCCTGATAGGCCCTAAATCCTATGGTGAGTGTTCTTATAGGAGATACATAGGGGTGCCTGGGTGGATTAGTCAGTTGAGCATCTGACTTCGGCTCAGGTCATGATCTCATGGTTCGTGAGTTCCAGTCCCACTTCTGGCCTGGAGCCTGCTCCAGATTCTGTGTCTCCCTCTTTCTCTGCCCCTCCCCTACTCATGCTCTGCCTCTCTCTCTCCCTCTCTCAAAAATAAATAAATGTTTAAAAATTTTTAAAAAAGAGATACATAGAAGTGAGTAAAAAGAAGAGCAAAGGGAAATGTAACCACAGTGGTAGAAATTGTAACAATGCACCCACAGGTAATGTGTAGCCCCCAGAAGTTGGAAGAAGCAAAGAACAGATTCTCCCCTAGAGCCTCTTGGGGGAATGTGGTCCTGGAAATACATTTATTTTAGACTTCTGGCCTCCACAACTGCAAGAGAATAAATTTCTGTTGGTGTTGAGCCACCAAGTTCATGCTTATTTCTTACAACAGCCTTAGGAAACTAATACAGTAGATGAAAAGAAGTTTCTCATTAAAGAAGTATTCCATCTAGGGGCACCTGGGTGGCTCAGTCAGCTAAGCATCCGACTCTTGATTTCATCTCAGGTCATGATCTCATGGTTTGTGAGATCGAGCCCCCCTTTGAACTCCACTGGGTCAGCGTCAATGGGGAGCCTGCTTGGAATTCTCTCTCTCCTTTCCCTTTTTGCCCCTCCCCGGCTTGTTCTCTCTCTCTCTCAAAATAAATAAATAAACATAAAAAAAGAGAAGTGTTCCAGCCAATAACCGAATAAAGAATGATAAAATATCACCATTGGGCAACCTCTAATGAATTGAGAGATGGAGGCGTTAAGCACTGACATCTGCCAACATTACAAAAAGGGAAACAACCAGAGGCATGTGCCTTCCTGATAAAAAACATGCCACCACCTATAAGGTAGTCTTACCTTCATGACCACCACCCAAAAATATAAACCCAGAATCTAAGTTTGTAGACCCAACTAGCAATTCACAAAAAATACAGAGGGTTCAAGGACATATCAAACTATATATCAGGAATGCAATCAGCAAAAGCCAGGCCCTGGGAAGCTATTGTACAAATGGTCCAATTTCTTCAATAAATAAATTCAGGGAGAGAGGAAACTACAGATTAAAAGACACTTAGGAGGGGTGCCTGGGTGGCTCAGTCAGTTAAGTGTCTGACTTCAGCTCAGGTCTTGATCTCATGGTTTGTGAGGTTGAGCCCCCTCATCAGGCTTTCTGCTGTCTGCACAGAGCCTGCTTTGGATCCTCTGTCCCCCTCTCTCTCTGCCCCTACCCTGCTTGTGCTCTCTCTGTGTCTCTCTCTAAATACATGAATGAATGAATGAATGAATGAATGAATAAATAAATTTTTTAGAAGGGACTTAAGAGACATATCAATTAATCACAATGTATGGAACTTATTTGGATCCCAATGCAAATAAACTGTAAAAGAAATGACAATTATGACACAATTGGAAATTTGAACACTATTGGATATTTGATGAAATTAAAGAGTTACTGAATTAAATGAAATTGTTCATGTAAAATATTAAAAATAAGCCAATGAAGCTTTATTTTACAATCAGTGATGATTCTTTATCCAGACAACTTGTCTTTCTATCGAAAGACAGTTGATATTCCCAAGAAGGCCTGGTATTGTTACAAATGTAATTAATATTAAACACTTTAATTACATAGGTTTTTCTCTTTCTCTGTTTTTTGGACCTCAGCCACATATGCCTTTTTTTGGGGGGAGGGGGCACAAGTGAGCGAGGTGCAAAGAGAATCCGAGAAGGGGCAGAGGGAGAGAGAGAGAGAGAGAAGTAGAGAGAAAGTGAGGCTCGCCTCATGCCCAACTTGAACTCATGAACCATGAGATCATGACCTGAGCCAAAGTCAGATGCTTAACAACTGAGCCAACCAGGTGCCCTACATATGCCTTATCTTGATTCACAAGTTGAACAGCTGTGCCTTAGAACAATTAAAAATGTTGAAAATATGGGGCACCTGGGTGGCGCAGTTGGTTAAGCGTCCAACTTCAGCCAGGTCACGATCTCGCGGTCCGTGAGTTCAAGCCCCGCGTCAGGCTCTGGGCTGATGGCTCAGAGCCTGGAGCCTGTTTCCGATTCTGTGTCTCCCTCTCTCTCTGCCCCTCCCCCATTCATGCTCTGTCTCTCT
Source organism: Felis catus (assembly GCF_018350175.1). Classification (NCBI taxonomy): domain Eukaryota; kingdom Metazoa; phylum Chordata; class Mammalia; order Carnivora; family Felidae; genus Felis; species Felis catus. The sequence goes on from NC_058373.1 coordinate 125,466,822, forward strand.
CTGTCCCAAAAATAAATAAATGTTGAAAAAAAAAATTAAAAAAAAAATGTTGAAAATGTGCTCTGATGTTTTATGTAAGTATTCTTCTAGTGGAGAAATTATCTTTGATTTACATGCCATCTTTATCTTCTTCATATACCTTCATCCAGATAGAGCCTCCTGATATGACAGGTAATTCTACATAGATAAGCTTCTTTCCTTTTTTCCCTTTCTTTCTTTCTTTCTTTCTTTCTGAGAGATAGAGGGAGAGAGCATGCACACATACTAGCAGGGGAGGGACAGAGGGCAAGAGAGAATCTTGAGCAGGCTCCACACCAGGAGCCAACAGGGGGCTGTGAAATCATGACCTGATTTCACATTACTGTGAAATCATGACCTGAGCCAAAATCAAGAGTTGAATACTTAAACAACTGAGCCACCCAGGAGCTCCTCTTTATTATTATTATTGTTGTTGTTGTTATTTTTTTTTAAGTAGGCTCCATGCCCAGCGTGGGGCTTGAACTCATGACCCTGAGATCAAGAGTCAGATGCTCTATTGACTGAGCCAGCCAGGTACCCCTACATAGATAACTTTATAATAAAATACATCACAGGGCTCAGTCTTGTGAGTTCGAGCTTCCAGTTGGGTTCTGGCTCTCTGCTGACAACATGGACCCTGCTTGGGATTCTCTCTCCTGCTCTTTCTGTCCCTACCCCACCTGTATGTACACTCTCTCTCTCTTACTTTCTCTCTCTCTCTCTCTCTTTCTCAAATAAATAAATAAGCTTAAAATAATACATTATAGAAGATAAATCTGCAGTTTATCTGTAAACTCTATCTTAGAGAATTATTACTGTAACTGGAACTAGATGGACCCATTTCAGTTCTTCTCCAGAATCTACCTTCCTCTGGTAGCAGAGGTGGTAGAGATTGTAAAAGGGGAGGTGGCAGAAAGATTATCATAGATTCCAGACCAGAGTGGAAGTAAGGAATTGGCTTAACTACTGAGGGCTGGTCTTCCTTTTAATGGGTTTCTGTGAGAAAAATCAAGGGGTGTAGTTCAAATAACTTGTTGAAAACAAAGCTCTGGGTTAATGTTATTGGTTGTTTCTTCAAAGTAATGAGATAGCCAGTGGGCAAAAAATAATAGATGCTTAAGCAGGAAAAATGGAGATAAAAAAAAAAAAAGATGAGGAATTTGCCACTTTGTGTTCCTGCCAAGCTAAGAAACAACAACAACAAAAACAATAATGGATTTATTGTAAAAGTTTTAATCACACAGTACCTCATTCAAAGCTTGTAACAGTCCAATGAGATAAGTAATATTATGCCTTTATTATGATTAGGAAACTGAGACTTACCTTCAACAGTGACTTGCCCAAGGTCATATTGCTGTTTACCTGTGAAATTTTAGAGGTACAAATTCAGGGCTCTTTCCATCTGTCTTAGAAATAAGAAGCTGTCAATCCAGGAGAATGCAACGGTTTTGAATCAAATCATGTCACTCCTTAAGTTTGTCAAGTATATGTTAATTATATAATGTGTTAAACTTCATTTGGGAGACAAGAAACTCTATGCAACATTGAGCCCTGAAACCAAGACTTTGCCCTGGTTAAATATAATTGCCTTCATAAAAGTATCATCAAGAAGCATTTATTAAATAATTTAAATAACCAATTCCTCTGTTTTTACATCACTTGAAAATCATCCATTTTCCATTTCAGATAGCATCTACTCAGTTACTCATTTCAGTTGAATGACTCAATTCAATTCTTGAATTTGTCAAGAGCAGCCATTTTCTAGCAAGATTGTCTATAATCAAAACATTTATGTCTAGCTTTATCCTTACATTTTAAATGCTTTCATAAGACAAGAAAATAAAGGATGACCATTTTTAGAGGTAGAACATTAGGAAGGGGAATTCTTTCTATTTTATCTAATAAGCCAGCGGCATAACTCTAAATAAGTAGATAAAAAAAGTAAATTAGGCATGTGCTAATGTCATGGCACAATAAATTAGAAGAGGTAGTATATATCGACAGCTATACTGGTCTAGCAAGTATCCAAGCATGTGACCTCGGGTGTCAGGTAGACCAACATGCTTGTTCTTGCTCTGACCATGGGCAAGTGACCTCATCTGTAGAGTGGCAGGTTAGTAATATTACCTACTTTAGATAATTATGTGAGGATTAAGAAATGATCCACGTGCAGCCCCTTAGCACAATAACTGGCACAAAGTAGGTCCTTAGTAAATATTGAAGACCATAGCAACAATAATAATATTGATGGTACAGAAAATTAAATGGGTTCCATTTTGTCTTTGTCTAGATCATGTTGAACAGTGGAGCAGAACAAATAGAAATTAGAACATATTTCTGAACCGAGTGCACCAATAAAGCAAAGCTGTATATATCTTCTGCACATGTAAGGTTTTTTTTTTTCCCCCGTCTATAAAATTAGAATCAAAGAAGGAAGCAATTCCAAGTTTGAGATGAAACACATACTACACTCTAAAGTAGTAAATTTTTCACCGGTTTCATTGAGGTTAAATCATTTGAATAACTGATTTCTGTTTCTACATCAGTTGAAAATCATCTACTTCCTGAAATGACTCAGACTGTTTAAAACTAGAAGCCTTATATAAATCTCTAGCCAAGAGATACAGTTGCTCATTTGTCAAGTGTAGAATGCATTACCATTCCTCAATAAATGTTAAATTGAAATGATAGATTTTTCAGCCCTCAGATATACTGTAGTGTGTGATAAAAGACAATCAATACTGCTATTTGGACACAGGATGACAAAATACACCTGAGCCCAGATAGAACGTAGAACCAGGAAACCACAGTCCCTTAGAGTGGTGTTTCATTTCTTCTTCATAGATTTTGTAGCCTCCTTAGTAATAAATAACTATGGTCTTCTTTTCTTTATTATTTTTTAAAATGTTTATTTGTTTTTGAGAGAGAGAGACAGAGCGTAAGTGGGGGAGGGGCAGAGAGCGAGGGAGACACAGAATCTGAAGACAGGTTCCAGGCTCTGAGCTGTCAGGACAGAGACCGATGCACAGCTCAAACTCATGAACCGCAAGATCTTGACCTGAGCTGAAGTTGGACGCTTAACTGACAGAGCCACCCAAGTACCCCATGGTCTTATTTTCAAACGATAGAACTCATTATATAATTGCTTCTTAATTTTTCTCTGATTTTGGTGAACAACACAATCAATTTCAAATCCCTTCTTTCTGTCTCCCCCTTTCCCTTCATTTACTTTCCTCCCTTCCTCCTTCTTGCCTCCTCATTGTCTCCATTTGTCCCTTTGCTTTCCTTTTTACTTATTATTATCATTATTATTGAGAGAGTGAGCACACATGTGCATGCATGAGCATGGGAGGTGCAGAGAGAGAGAGAGAGAGAGAGAGAGAGAGAGAGAGAATCCTAAGCAGGCCCCACGTCCAACATGAGCCCAATGTGGGGCTTGATCTCACAATCATGAAATGATGACCCGAGCCAAAATCAAGAATCAGACGCCTAACCAACTGAGCCACCAAGGCGCCCCTTTTCTTCTTCTTTAATACAGTAGTTACAGAATACCAAACATAGCCTTTTTTCAATGCCCTTCATGTATTTTCATCCTTCCATTATTGGCTTAAAAAATCAAATCAGAATCTGTCTGACTTTTTAAAAATGGATAATGATTATCAAATACAGACCATTTTCAAAATCTCAGTATGTTCTTAGTCTCCATATTTAGCCCTCTTAATTTTATCCTTAAACAATCATGACATTAAAAAAATATTTGGAAGGAAAAAAAACACAACAAAACAAGAAAAATTAGATTACCCAAATCCATCAAATAAAAATATAAAAGATGAAATCCATGTATTTCTGTCTTTCCAATCATATCTCTCAATCACATGTTTTTCCTATTTCCACAAAGCATCTCTGGATATATATATGTAGATAAATATGACTACACTTTGTTTTTTACAAAAAAGAAATCATGCCTTTAATTTTATATACGATTTGCTTTTTCATATACCCAGTATATCACAGACCTCTTTCTAGACCAGTAAATGTTATGCTGTCTCAAGTGACTTTAAGTCACCTCTGTAGGTGCATAAAGGAATAGACTATTTCCTTTTGTGCTATTTTAAATTTTGCTGCAACAATGTCCTTGTGAAGGTACCTTTATATACTTTTGCTATTATCTTTGTAGGATAGAGTCTTAGAAATGAAGTTGACTGATCTTAGGATTTCTACAAGTTAAATACTAGTCGATAGTCACAAGCCGTCCATGGACAGGTTGTCCCCACTAGCTCTCTGACTCTATAAAGGTCCCACGTAGCTGTCCTGTAAACTTGAGACCAACTCCTTTCTCATTCCTCCAGGAAAAGGAATTTTTAAAAATTTGTTTCTTTATCTTTCTTCACATTGCACACTTACAATGTCTTTCTCCACTTACCTTTTTTCCTTTCTGGAAAAATCCAGCTCCTGGAAGCTTTAATTCCTTCCATTATTTCCCCCATCATTGTTTCTCTATATTTATTTTTGTAAATTATTTGGGAAGTGATCATATTTGATACAATTTCTTGCTTCAACATACATTCTAAAAGGAAAAGTAAGACAAATGTTTTCACAATGTTCTTTGTTCTTGGCTTATTTTTCTTTCATCCAAAAAGAAAGACTAAAGTTGTGTCTAATTCCCAAGATCTCCAAATATTCCCCTTTCTAAATTTTGTACACACTCCCATTTAAAAGAATGTATTATGATCCAGTTTTGCACGTCTGAGTCCCACTAGACTTTTCTTCCAATCACTCAAAAATATTCACTGAGAATGAGGCCCTATTCTAGGCTATGAGGGCACTAGTGTAAGAGAAAACAAACCAAATCCCCTTCCATTATGAAGCTCATGAGACTGATGAAACAGACAATAGACAAGATAAATAAGTAAAATGTTACACATTAGGCATTTGTAGAAATCCAGGTGAGTAGAGTGGAGGTAAGAAAGGTTCATCATAGGGGCACCTGGGTGGCTCAGTTGGTTAAGCCTCCAACTCTTGACTTCATGTCAGGCCATATTTTCAGGGTTCCTGAGATTGAGCCCTGCATTGGGCTCTGTGCTGACAGAGTGGAGCCTGTTTGGGATTCTCTCTCTCTGCCCCTCCCCCACTTGGGTTCTCTGTCTCTCTCTCTCAAAATAATAAAGTTTTTTTTTTTAAAAAGAAAGATTCATCATATTTTTAAACTAGTTTTTTTCAAGTGATTTTTTTTAATGTTTATTTTTGAGAGAGAGTGAGAGAGCAGATGCATGAGAGTGGGGGAGGAGCACAGAGAGAGGAAGACAGAATCCCAGGCAGGCTCTGTGCTGAGCCTGATGTGGGGCTTGATGCAGGGCTTGAACTCATGAATTGTGACATCCTTAGCTGAGCCAAAATCAAGAGTCAGATCTTTAACCTATTGAGCTGCCCAGGAGCTCCCATCATCTGTTTTGAAAAGGGATTCTGTAAGGCTTGCTTTGGATAGAACATGGGGTCTTAGAAAAATGAGCAAAGATTTTCACAGGTTTCTGTTAGGTAACTGGGAAGATGTTGGTGCCCTTTACATAGGTTGGGGGAAATTGAGGGAAAGACACGTTTAGATGAGAAAAGTTCTGTTATGGTTAGGTTTAGGTGTCTGTTGAGCAGTCAAGTGGAGAGTCAAATAAACTGGTGAATACAAGCTTAGAGCCCAGCAATTTGACCTAGAAATAAATGTTTGGGAATCATCTAACATATATAGGTACTTACAGCCATGGTAATGTATGAGATCCTGTGAGGAGTATAAGGGAAGAGAATAGAGGTATTCTGATGTTTAGAGAATGGACCAAGGAGAAAAAAACCAAGAGCCAAAAAACAAGACTCGAAAGGAGTTGGCAATGATGTAGCACATAAACCAGGAGAACATTAGTGAGGGTGGGGGTGGGGGTGGACACCAAGGGAAGAGATTGCTGCAAGAAGAGAATAGTTAAAACTGTCAAATAAAAGATCTTAGATTTGTCAAGTTGCAGGACATTGACAAAAGTCATTATCATGTAGTAATGGAGATGGAAGATAAATTGAAGGCAACTGAGAAGAAAAATGAGAAAATGGTGAGAACAAGTATATCTTCTTTGTATCTCTATGGTCAGAAATAGCAATCAGCAGTCAGAGCACAGATTCCCCATGTTTGGGGAACAGGGTCCTTTGTGTCTACTCTGGCTCCTGCAAGTGCATGCAAGCAGCTTCTGGAGGATGTACAAGGCTGCCTGCCACAGGGCTGGGAGGTGGGAAATGGGGAGCTGCTATTGTGCGAAGAGCTGACATTGACTGAATCTAGCTGCAATTTACCGTCCAAGCCTTTGCCTGGAAGTTGAAAGCCTTCAATAGACTCCAGAGTTCCAACATGGTCATATCCCACAGATTCTGCCAATGCAATTGATGTCTAGGTGGGGAGACAGATTCCTGGTGCTTCAACTCCACCAACTTACCAGAGTCCTTTCTCCAAATCATTTTTTGAAGATGGGATTTATTAGAAACTATTTCCAAGCTGCTGGGAATAGTCAACAGAAAAAAAACACATAATGACACAAGAGAAATTGCATATGATTGCAGTCATCACTTTTTGAGAAACGCCAGTGAGGATAGGCTTCAGAGCAAAAAGGGAGCTGTTCATCTCTGCTGGGAACAGAGAGCTTCTACAAACTGTGCAACAAACAGGATGAGAACAAAGAAAGTTAGAATTGATGGTGGAAATGTGTAGGTGGGTTGATAGATTTGGTGGTCAGAAATGAAAGAACTTCCCATGATGGTTTAAAATTTTTCAATAAAATACAACGGTTATCAGCTGAGAGTGCAGTTGTAAAATTGGGAAGGAATTGTTGAAGGTTTGAGAAGAGAGGAGAAAATATGAAATTGTCATTTTTTTGCAGGTAGAACATCAGATGTATTTAAAAAGTGTGTAAGATTGTTATGGAAAAGCAATTGCTTTTTTGAGATTTAGGATAAGAATCATTATGGCTATGGTGCTTTTCTCTGGTCTCAGTCAGCTACTTGTGGAAGACATAGAATAGGTAAATAATAGTGTTGCAGGTTTTTTGGGGGTTTTTTTTGTTTTTTTTTTTACCTCTATACCCAGGATTTGTTCTCTTGCCACTTGGAAGAATAAAGAGGTGGACACAAAATAAAATAAGCAGTAGGCAAAAGTTCATAAGAGTATAAGATTAAGAAAGTAAGAACAGTATGAAAACTCTCATTGCAGAGAGGGGGTGTTCCAAAGTGAATGCCCATGACTATAGGCAAGGGACTTTGCTTTATAGGGTTTGGGTCAGCCCTCCCTTCCCCTCCCCCTTGCTCCTTCTCAGGTTCTACCATTATTGGCTTAATAACTCTAAATGCCTAGTCATTCCTTTTTGATTGGCTTGTTTCCATTGTATGAGGGGTGGTCTATGGCCATAGGTGCTTTGTGGGTCTGTTATTTTTAACCAAGTCTTGTCAAATTCCTGAGGGAAACCTGAGGAGGAGTAGGTGGGGTCTGTCACATTCTCAAGAGGAACTTTATGCCTGAGGGAGTTTGCTCCAGGTCAGATGTTCCCAGAAGAAATGTTTTAAAATTTGTGTTTTTCCCCACCCAGGGACCTTCAAGACTTAGCCTCTCCCTTTCTGCCTACTGAATCCTATCTTTCCCTATCATACTAGGCTCAACTAATGTGACAAAGATCACTATCCCCAAATACCATTTCCCCCTTTCCTTTAGTAATAGAATTCCTTGAGTTTTAGCTGGTCTTATTCAGCAAGAGATTACATTTTTTAAAAAAAATTTTTTTTTTCAACGTTTATTTATTTTTGGGACAGAGAGAGACAGAGCATGAACGGGGGAGGGGCAGAGAGAGAGGGAGACACAGAATCGGAAACAGGCTCCAGGCTCTGAGCCGTCAGCCCAGAGCCCGACGCGGGGCTCGAACCCACGGACCGCGAGATCGTGACCTGGCTGAAGTCGGACGCTTAACCGACTGCGCCACCCAGGCGCCCCAAGAGATTACATTTTTGAGCTTCCTTTGCGGGTGTCACCCTGTGCTTACATTTGATCCAATGGATATAAGATGTGATGTGGGCAACTTCTGGAACATCTTCCTAAAGGTGCCTTGGACCTCAGTGAGCGACTATTGACAAATAGTTCATAAATAGTTCATAAATAACAGAAAACCAATAAATCAGCAAAGTAGTAATTTGCAAAGCTTTATTGAGCACACACCAAAATACAGTTTGCAAACTGGGAGCATGCAAACCAAAGCATGGAATGAAGCTATTGTTGGATGACAATGCCCCTCCTGTAAGGGGTAGCTTATAGAGTGGAAAGGAACTGATTATTTATACTTCATAGTGATTGGTTATATTAGAATTTTCTTAAATGATAGGGAATTGGTCAGTAGTGACTACATATTAACCTTGGGAACCAGTTCAAGTTTTGCTTATGATTTCCAGATGCATAATTAAGAAATAACCCAGGTCAAGTTAGTCTTGCAAAGTAAGCTAAATTAAGCTTTGTTTGTGTGACTTGAAGGTCAATGAGATGACAGTATTTGGGGCTATAGTGTCTGATAGCACGAATTTCATAGGATCTAAGTTTTGAAGAGGAAGGAGAATGATTGATGAAACTACAATAGGAGGCAAGTAGGATACTGTTTTCTCATCTTCAAGCCCAGAGGTACATGGTATAAGAGAAAAAAGCATGTCCTTTTGAGAAAAAAGCATGTCCCACATGCACAGCAGTGGGAGCAGTGTGCTCTTAGGGGATAACAGGATGGAATGAAGGGAGATGTGAGTGAAGGAACTGTCCAGAGAGGATATCACAGATCAAGAGTATTGATGATAGGTCTTGAGTCTTAGAGGCACAGAAAGTGTCCAGGGAGTTAGGGAGGAGTGTGAGAGGGAGTCATATTTATGGATGAATTGGGGTGATAGACTGAAAAGGATTTGGACTTCTAGTGGTTCCTGAATCTCACGGAAACACATATTGGTATAGTGATCCTCAGTTCCAATTACAGGAAGGTCAAGAATTGGTTTATGACAGGAAGCATGGGTGACCCAGCGCAGCCAGTTGTGGTCTAGCACCCAAAGGCAAAGACATCTTCTGAGAGTTTGGTCTCATGGACATTTTGCATTGATGAGACAGCCACAGGAGCAGTAGTCTCACTGGAAGCTCCAGGAATTCTGTTAACTCACGTTATTTAAAGTCTCTGTGCTTCAGTTTATGAAATGAGTGGGATGGGGATGACAATAGTACTTACTTGATAATTATGGAGATTAAATATGCAGCAGATTGAATGGCTCCAATTCTTCACCCCTCCCTCTGTGCACACACGTGCCTGTGACTTTGCAGTATACTAAGTAGATGGAGTCTGTTTTCTTACCCCTTTAATCTGGGCCTGATCATGTGAGTCCATTGGCCAATAGAATTTGGTAGAAGTGTTGGTGTGCCATTTCTGACCTTAGGCCCTAAGAAGCCTAGGTCTTAGGATCTGTCCTTGCTAAGATGCCCCAGCCAAGCACAGGCTGGGCAGAGCTCCCAGGTAACACTTAAAACACATAAGTGAGCCTAGCCTTGGTCAGCCAATCCTCAATAGACCACACATCTCTGAGCTATAAAAATCAAGAACTATTGTGTTAAGCCCCTGAGGTTTCCAATGGCTTGCTACACAGAAATAGCTAAGTGATATAAAATACAAGGCATCCTACACAGTGCGTGGCACTTCTTAAATACTCAATTAACGTTAGTGTTCTGGTGACTATGGCTATGTAACAAGTTGCCCCAGAACTTATTGGCCTGAAACTATTATTTATTAGGTTTAGGGATTATGAGGATCCGGAATTTGGACACAGTACAGCAGCAATGGCTTGTCTCTTCTCTGTGACATTGGGTGCCTCAGCTGGAAGACTCCAAGTGTGAGGGCTAGAATCCTCTAAATTTTCATGCACCTGTGTGTCTTCGTTGATTCCAGCTGTGAGCTGAGACCTTAGCTAAGACTGTTGAGTGGAATGCCTACATGTGGTCTCTGGGTTAAAAAATGTAACTCCTGGGGTTTGCTCTCAACAGGTGTAAAACAGATTTTATCCATTTCTGCTGCCTAGACTGTATGGGGGAGGAAAGGACAGGTAGTTTTGGCTCTAATTTCTTGTGAAAATGTTATCTGTCATTTTTGAGACCTCTGAAGAAAAAAAATGTGTTTATGTAAATTCTTTTTGGAGATCTAAGATAGACTTCTCTCTGGTTTGGAAAGATACTTCAATGGGTCCATTACAGGGTGCAATGGAGTGGAACTAAAAATTGTTTTGCATAAGAAAGTGAACTATAATGGAGACTCATTATACGTCTATTCAAGTTATTCGGTCTGCCACTCCACTCAGTGGGTCTGTGAGGCAGATAAAAGATGCTGTCAAGCCTGAAATGGTCAATTCATGTTGGTAAAACTCAGGAAATAATTGTGACTCATTTTAATGGCTTCCCCACATTGACCATGAACTGGAACACATTGTTCAGGTAGCTGGGATTTGGGGCGTTGATGACTCTGTCAGTAATTCTCAATGAAGAAACTGAAAAATTAATTGAGGGTCATGGAGCAACTTTCATTAAAGAAGACTTACGCTTTTGTCTATTCTATGGCTACTTTGATTTTCAAGAGTGTTGACTTTAGAACTTAATCTCCACTTAACATGAGATTTTAAGAAGTTTTCAGTTTTCCCTTGGCAGTCAGGGAGACAGTAGTTTGGGGACTTGAGGTGTTGGTTCCATGTACTCAGACTAGAGACGAGGGAGAAAGATGTTTAACGATTCCCTCTGTGGGGTGTGAGCCATGAACTTTAGGTGCAGGGATGTCTGGCATTCAGTTTTAAATTCTTCCCTGTTTTGTGCTGCACTCACTATTAACTGCCAACCTTCAATAAATGTCAGTTGTACCATCAGCCTTGAATTATTAGTACAATGCAGAATGGAGAGGGGAGCTGCCTTCATTAGATAAGGATGCATCTAAAAGACTTAACACACATGGTCGCATCAGAATATAAGCCCTACATAAATGCTAGCTCATGTTATGTTTCAGGAATACAGAAAGTTGCCCAGCATAGAGGACTAAAGAGGAAATAGAGGATCATGATGGAGAGGAGGTGGGAGGATCTTGGAAAAGTGCTGACAAATGACACTGAGGATATTTAAATTCTCATCTTCACTTCCTCTCATTCTCAACTCCTCCTCCCCCACATGCTGAGAAACATTAAGGACATGCTTGGCTTCAAACAGCTACTTGCACAGTTATTCCATGTGAAGATTAAAGGACAGGGGGACCTTAGCAGACTGAAACCTTGTGCCAATGTGGAACCTAGACAGGTCTCAAAACTTGGTTCAAGAGGATTCTTGGCAGACAGGGATAGGGGGAAGGAGTATATTATTCTTCAGATTCCCCAACCTAAGAAAATTTTATGCTGTTATTTGGCCATTAACCCTTCTGTGCATCTGCTATCAATTACTAATATCAGTCTTAATTTCAGACTGACCAGGCTATACAATTCTGTGTTCTGTTCAGCACAGAGTTCTTTCACTGGCAGGGGACCATGGACCTGGTCTAAGTTCTCCTCTTAATAGATCATTGTATTTTGCAGTAAGATGTCTGTGGTCTATTTGAACTAAACACAAAGCTGTTTCTTTCTTGCCTTGTTTACTCCAAAAAAAACTTTGCTTTCTTTGCCCTTAAGCTTTCCTCTAGTCCAAAATATCTGGCACATTGTAGACAGATTAGCCTTTCTAGAATAATGCTTTATTAGTAAGATTCTAAAATGCCTTTGTAGCATTTACTAGACTGAGTCAACCTTAGACTAGATCTCAGCTTGGCTTCACTATCAACCTTCGGATGGGCAGGAACCCTTTGCTCAGGTCAGGCTCACCTCCTGCCAATCCAACATGCCACTTGTACACCTGACTCTTTCCAGTTCTAAACTCACTTCCTCTTGCAACTGAGTCAAATTTTGCCCCCACCTCAAGGTATCACTTAAACGTGATCTTTCCTCTGAAAACTTTCCAAGTATTCTAGTCCATATTGATTTTTTTCCCCAATCTGAATTTATGTTGACATTAGTCATTTGGATTCATCAATCGATTGAATAGTTATTTGTTGAGCGCTGACAGGAATATGTCAGGAACATATTGCAGAAATGATATTTTTTATGTATTCTTTTCTATTTCTCACTTACTGTATGCATTTGCACTTATCACCAAGAAAACCTTAAGGGTTATATCATTTTAATTTGTTTTCTCGCACAATTGGGCACAAAATTGGAATGCAATAAATATATCTTGAATTGACTAAATTATATATATGATAAACTTAACTAGGATAAGCAGTTTTTAATGTGTCACTTGTTAATTTGTCATCTTATGATCACACCACATTAACTGGGTGATAGGCCTTCTTTATAATAAATACTTTTCATTATGTCTTACCTCATTAAATCTTCCATGGTGACAGATTTTGTTAAAAAGTTTGTATTAATAGGATTTTAAGAAACAAAACAGATGAATGTATGGGAAGGGGGAAAAAAAGAGAGAGAGAGAGAGAGAGAGAGAGAGAGAGAGAGAGAGAGAGAAACCACACAAGACTTTACAGTAGAGAATGAACTGAGGGTTGATAGAGGGAGGTGGGTGGGGGATGGGCTAGATGGGTGATGGCTGTTAAGGAGGCACTTGTTATGATGAGCACTGGGTGTTATATGTAAGTGATGAGTCACTAAATTCTACTCCTAAAAACAATAAAAAAAATTTATTAATAGCTCATTTTCATAGCTCAAAAAAAGGGTATTACAAATGAGAATCAGCAGAACAATTAAAAATAAAACCTCACCTCTATAAAGTTAGCCAGTGTGTAGACTTTATTACATAGGCACATATTCTTTTTTTTTTTTAAAGTAAACTGGTTTTACATAAAATTAATCACAATAGTACAAGAAGTTATATCAAATGAGGATGGATGATGAATGAAGGAAAAATACAAGCCTTGGATCAGCTGAATCACTCATTGGATCTAGGGTCCATCATCCTAACAGACTGAAATTCACTTACAGACATTACAAAAATGGAGGGTGAGAAGGAGTGCTCTTTTATCACACTCCCTAGCTAAAACACTGATTCTGTTTAATTTCTTGAATATGGTAGAGTTTTCTCCAGGCTCTGTTGGCAGGTGGACACAAAGGTTTAAATGAATGCTGGCTTAGGGTCAGAGGTGTTCATAATCTTCCTTTCTTTCACCCCCATACTTCTAAACCCTTAAACCCTTTGGTCCAATAGGTTGCTGTCAGGTTCTGACTGCACATCTGCTTTCCCAGAACTGCGCACATTGGACACTACATGGAGTTGCTGATCCTGAAGCACATGGAGGCACGATGATGGTGGCTAGATAGTGTCTATGACTGGCACTGAGGGTTTGATCCGAGGCACAGCATGGAGCTAAATAGGAAGGGGATGCCAGAACGTCTTGCTCTGTCCAGTTAGAATCAAGCCATCACATTTGACCCAATTCTAAGTATAAGAAACTAAAGTCATACTAACACATTAAAAAGATGGTATTTTGTAGCTTGTGCATGTTTAAAAAAATTTAAACTACATTTTCATGTTATTAAGAGACAGTGAGAATATAAAGAGGCCTGACCCTTTCTCTCATCTCGTTTTGCCTTAACTGTTTTACAAATAGTCCCAGCATATTTACGGAGCACTTTTCCCCCCCTCCCTCAATTTCTGCAGTCTGTTGTGTAAAAGGACATATCTATGAATCACAGATCATTGTAACGTGGCCCCTCAGTACCTTGGAGGGTTAGATCTACTTCTGCTTCAAGTGATACTCAAATCCTAACATCCATTTCGGACACCTGTTTGGTCTGTTCCTCTCCACATTCATACCACTGTTGTGCTGGGTGATGCCAGTGGAACGTACAGGGCAGTGTTCTAACTGATGTTCACCATCCTTTTGATACTCCAACTACACAATTACATAATAGAGGACTGTGTTTGTTGTCTGGGCAGATGGTAAGGGATGAAGACAGGAAAAGAAAAAAGATGGGCCAGCTGATTTTCCCAGTCTTCAAATTTTAAATTTCTTGGTTCTTAAGACTATATGAAGAGCACCCATGACATGAAGTATCACTGACAGTGGCACCAAAGGATATTTTATAAAATAATCCATGAAACTGAAGTGGGCAGGGACCTAAGGGGACAATTAGTCCAGCTTCCTCACTTTTTTAGGTGAGGTTACTGAGTCCTTATTGGGAAAAGAGCAGGTTACTTCACATGGTGATTGTCTCCATGACTATGTCCTTCAAAGAGTCATAGAAACCCCAATTTTCCCTTGATAAAGTACACTCCCTCTGATGACTTCACATCAACAATTCTCAGTGTCCTTGGCTTTGACGTTACCTCCCTTTAGGGAAGCTGGCTGATAGCACAGCACTTTGACCAGAGTAGACACTTGATAAACATTTGTTGAACTGAAATCATTCTGTTTATCCTTGCTGCATAACCTTTTATTTGTCCCTTACTTTTAAGGGATAGCCTCTAGTTCAAGTTTGGTGGCTAGTGCTGTTTGTCACCTCTGTCCACTTTACCTTTTCATGTTGAAATTCTCATTTTTAAGTCTGCTCTTTTGTGGCTTTTCATTACCCACTATTATTTGCCTCTCTGTAGACACTACCAAACACCTTCCTATGGATAGTTTCTATCTGTACAGGCTTGGAATTGCAAGTTCAGAGATCTATTTTTCCCCCAATTCTTAAAACAAACAAACAAAAAAAGATGAGACTCTCAGTCAGATTTGCTAAGGCACACTAGAAGAAATGTAAAACTCCGTATTCCTTCTTTGAGTTAATATGTGGGGAAATATTACTGATACATTTATTTTCTACATCTTGTTTACTTTTTAATTCCTTAAATACATAAATATAAGTCACAATACCCAATGCAAGTTTCCTTTACAAAAAGCACAATTAAGAAATGATGGAGAAATGGTGACTTGTAGGAAATTGGCAGACATCGGCAATGTTTAGAAAACATCTTGAAAACTTGGGGAGAATGAGATGACTATTTTTATATGAAGAGCAGTCATGGTTTGAATGGGACTTGGTATAAGTTGTTAAAGATGATTTGTTTACTAGGTGATTTTTTTTGTGTGTGTGGACATTTTTGGTCAGTTTTGTTTGAATTTTCTGTTAAATGGCATTCTTAACATGACCTAAAACTCTAGATATGCTAGAATTCACTTAGGATTATCATCTGGAGAACCATTAAAGTTACCAGTCCCAAGTGGGAGAATTCTAAAAGTAGGCTAGGTGGCAATGCTTCCTACTGAAATTAATTTAATACTCCCAAGGCTTTTAAACAATTTCAGATCCTTCTGTGCTTTCCCACAACTAACCTCATAAAGAGATTGAAAGCAGCTCTGAAATCATGATTTAATTTCACAAGTTTCATCCTTACCATCTCAGTCCTCCATCTGCCTATGGTGACAAAACACAGTAACACCAGTCAGTAGTTAATGGTGGGGAAACCAAAGACATAGCACACCAAGATTGGCCCAAGCTTTCTCCTCCTGCTGACTATTCAAATGGGCAAGACATGTCTGACTTGAAGGAACAAAACTGAATCAATAATCTTGACTCATGGATAGCATCTGTGCTACTGTATTTTGGGCACAAAAATGTTTTTCAATATGAGTGAGAAAAACTGTAGTTTAAATTCAGCTGCACGTGAAGGCTATGTGCTGACAGTCATTAGTTGACAGTGGAAGCAGGAATAAAAAAAAATTAAGTCTTTCAGGAAATAAAGCTTGCTTGCTTATTTTAATAGAAGTATTTGATGATAAGTAAGGGCTAAGTTTCTTAGAGTTTCAGGTGAGTGTGCGTTTAACAAACATTTATTAAATACCTAATAATTTCTTTTTTTCTTTCTTTTAAAAGTAATCTCTACACCTAACATGGGGCTTGAACTCATGTCCCTGAGATCAAGAGTTGCAGGCTCCAGGTGCCTGAGTGGCTCAGTTGGTTAAGCGTTCAACCCTCGATTTCAGCTCTGGTCATGATCTCACGGTTCGTGAGATTGAGCCCTCTGTTGGGCACTGTGCTGGCAGAGCAGAACCTGTTTGGTATTCTTTCTCTACCTCTGTCTCTACTCCTCCCCTGCTTGCACACTGTCTCTCTCAAAATCAATAAAATAAATCTAAAAAAAAGAAGGTGCATGCTCTACCAACTGAGCCAGCCAGGCACCCCCTAATAATTTCCTTTTATTTCACTAATATATGTTTGTCCTATCAGCAAGGATTTAAGGTGGCTTGAAACCTTTCCCAAGCTTTCTCCTAGGTACTGAACATAAAGAATAAGATATATTCCTTGCCATCATGGATCATATTTCTTGGGGACTTTAATTTCTAAGGAAATAAACTCTTGCTCTCACCCACTAGGTTTGAATAGAAATTGCTCCCATTTCAAATAAGAAATATATTGCATTAAAAAAAATGTTCTCAAGGGTTATGAGTCCTGCCAATAATGCAGGAATGCTGAGAGCGGGGAAAGAACCAAATGAAAAAAAAAAAAATGTCCAGATGATATTTAAGTGAAATGTAAAATTTTGAGAAAAAATAACTAGTATTATGTTTACAAGAGTGGCAAAGGGGGTTTAATGGCCCACCACAAAATACCTTAGCTTCTCTTGTTTGACATATCACGACAAGTACATTTCTTATCCTCTTTTACTATAAAGTCACAAAGCAAGCCATGAGACTCAAAAGAAAGCATAGCTCTTAACATCATGTGACATCTAATTTATGTTCTAATAGTAATACTATGTATTGGTAAAGTGAATTTACTTTTAATATCTTCACATTATTGATAACATAGACAAGGACTACTCATGACCACACACATACACACAATCCAGGTCCAGGGTAGTAAAAGAATCTGCACACCAAAAAGGTAATTTGCCTGTGTTTTCTATGTAGGCTATTCACATAACACTAGGCCTAAAAATAGATAGTATTATATCCCCCAAAGTCCCAAATGCTACCCATAATCAGTTTCCCGAAAACAGTAGTGGGAAAGCAAATTTGATGAAATCAAGGTGGTAGGTTTTTTTTAAAAAAATTATTATTAATAATAATTTGCTTGCTGAATGCAGATAGCATGGAAAGGATTTTCCTAACCCTTGGTTGAAAGAAAAAAAAAATCCACGTAAAAGCACAAAGGCAATGAGAATTAACTAAGATGGGGAGAAATCGTCCAACAGGCAGCACACATGTGATGCTGGCAGGTGAGGCAGATATCTTGACAGGGTGCGCAGGTGCTAACATTGGGTAAGGAAGGTGTCAGAATGACCTTCACCTTGCCAGTTCCTTAGCGCATCTTGATGTTTCTGTGAGGAATCTCATGTGCCTTTCGTACAACAGGGGAAGGGCTCTGCCTCACTTGACAGAGACCTTCAGGAAATCCCAATGTATTTCACAAAGTTTACAAAACCACTTATCAAGGAGAAAACAACTAGAGTTAGAGAGTTACTACTGAGATTAGCCTATATGCAAAAGGGATCTTGGGAGCCATCTAGCCCAAATCCAGTGCCCCTTTCACAGCATCTGGGATGAATGGTTATTTTAACCTTTGGCCATTTGCAGCAATAGGAAATATTACTACACAAGTCTTTTCCCCTTTAGAACCACCACATTTAGAACCTCTTATTAGAAAATTCTTTCTTATGTTGAAGCAAACATCTGTTATCTATAAAGTTCCTCTTTGTTCCTATATTTGCCCTTTGAAGTTACACAGGTAAGTCTTATTCTTCTCCCTTTTTAAAACTCAACGGAAATTTCAGGGCAGCTATATTATTTTATTCTCTCCTATTCTATTCCCCTGTCCCTTATATAATTAGACCCTTCACAACCCTGGTCACCTGCCTCTGGACACAACTGATTAATGTCTCTCTCAAAACATAGCATCCACCATTGAATCCAACCCTCCATCCAAATGTGGACTGACCAGTGCAGCATGCAGGGATCCCTGGGCTTCTGTTACCACAGGTTGAATGCATTAACTTTGTGATAGTCACCATACACTCCTAATTCAAAACTGAAGTCCTGTTTCCCTAAGAAAACATTTCTATAGGAACCATTGTGAAACCATGATTTTTCAACAACCTTCCTGTCAACACACACGTAGGTAACACCACTCTGTATTTAGAAGGTTGTATTTAAGCAACTCAGAATATAGTGTTTAAGCAACTCAGAATATAGTGTCTCGTTAATGCCTACTGAATTTTATCCTTTTAGTTTCAGTCTTATGTTCAGGTATTTCAAAAAAAATGGTAATGATGTCTATGTTCTAGTGTCAGTACGTAGTTACAATTCAGTGAAAATTCACTGGATAAATTAATCCCAAATCTGCCAGTTGAGACTGGATATATCATTTATTCCTGTGTCATCTGACAAATCTTACAGGTATGCTTTCTGTCCCCTTACTTTATTCTTCACAGGAGAAGAAGGCAGATAGAACCGGCCTTTAAGCTGCTGAGCAGGTATTCCCTTTGGGATGGCCAATATAGTTCCTTGTATGGTAAGGAGACACCAAGATAGAAATAAGAAGTAGAAGTACAGAATATAAGCAGGAACATATGAAGGGAAAGAAGATCGAGTGTCCCAGACTCTTGGAATCAGATTTAATGTTCCCAACATTAGAAAAATAGGCCTTTCCCCCATTTCTACCCTAGAGTCTTCCGCCTTTTAGATCTGTTACAATATTGTAATTATCAAACTCTGAATTTGGGGGGAGAGCTCATATACTAAAAGCTTAGTTTTAAAACAGCTTTTAAAATTATCTTTTCCACTTATATTTCCTGTAAAGTCTGAATTAAAGAGACATGCAACTGTCTATAGGCTTGAGGTATAAAAAGAGCTCCCAAATGCCCTGACAAATGCCTGAGGTATACATACATACATATATATATATATATATATATATATATATATATATATATATGTATATATATATATATAGGTGTGTGTATATATATGTGTATATATATATATGTATATATATGTGTGTGTATATATATATATCTCCATCCATTTGTTTCAGAAACAGAAATGGCCTGTATTTTTCAGTGTGAATTTGGGAATTCTCTGAGATTGAAGTTGTCTCCTGAATTGAATATTATGTTACAATTAATGGCCCTTTTCCCCAGAATGAAGAAAAATCACCTCAGTTTTGCTTTCCCTTCAATAGCCACCCTTTGCAGAATGTGTGGCTAATCACAGAATAAAAAAGTATCCTATTGTGCCTTTTTTCCATTGTTTATTGTGACTCAGGGTGGTGAACCCTGGGAACAGAGAGATGGAAAAAGTGTTTTAATCAAAACCATCCAGAACTGAGAGGGAAACGTCTTGAAAACTTCTGTTGCATAGTGTTAACATGTAAAGAATGGAGACATGTACAAAGAGCCTAGTAGACCCAAAGAGGAAATTTGTTTTGTACCTCACCTCTTCTGAACCTTTTTCTAGAGGGAGTGACAGAGGTGGATTCTGAATGAACTTTCTCAAGACTGTGTTTTCTAGAAAACCATGTAAGTGACAGATGAACATCAGAAGGAAATGGGGCCAACACTCATGTGGAAGGTTCTCTTCCTGACTCCAACAGTGACAACAAACCACACCCAACAGCTGTTGAGATAAGCAGAGTGAAGAAAAGGAGGCTTAATTAGACAATAAGCCCCAAAAGTCAGGTGAACTAGGTGCATCATCAGGCATATCAGGGTCTCTCCAAAGCAACCACCTCAAGGTTTCCTGTTAAAATACAGGTAACTACAAAAGGAAGGTCCAAAATACTGTTCCCAACATGGAGTAGTCATGGTAGGTACTGACTTGAACTTCAGCTATTCATGAGAACTTGGGTCATGCCCAAGTAGGGCTTTGTCACTGGACCCCACACTCCTTGGGATTTTCCATTTCATCTCCTTCAAAGTCTGGCTTCAAACTCTTTTTTTGCTCAATTTCCACCTGCCAAGAATAGAAGTTGGAGAGAAATATCAGAAAGAGGAGAAAAACATCCCAATAATAAATAATCTCAAAGAGAATACCTCACCATGCTCGTTGAGATTCCCTGTAATTTTGTTAATGTTTTGGGCTTTAGCCACACTGAAGATACTGGCCCTGAGTATATTAGGATTATCTCTTTGCACATGCTCTTTGCTTGCTCTGGAATCCCCCTTCCTCACAGTCCACCTGGAAAATTCTTATTCTTTGTCTTGCATAGTTGTTCAAAGGTCACCTTGAGTCATGTTCCCAAGTCATTAGGTAGAGTGAGGCGTTCTTCCTGGGCATATTTCCACTGTACCTGGTACACCTGCCCGGCTCCCCCCCAACCACAGGCTCCATAGGACAGGGGTACGCCCTTGTTGACTATTGTACTCCAATAATGTAGGTATACAGCAGGCAAGCACAAAGGTTTATCAAAATGACTGAATTCCTTTCCATCTGGCTGTTTATACTCTCCATTACTTTATCTCTTTCCAAAGTTAAGTATTCTAGTGTTTATAGTTCTTCCTGTGTCTCCTGCAAAATACGGCAGCTACAACTATGAAGGGATTAATAAATTCATCTTGCCTTGAAAGTGACACACGCTGAAGCCTTTGACAAGTCAGAAAGGAAATCTATCAAGCTAGAGAGTTTCATAATTAAAACTGCTCTTCTCTTCACCACTTTGGATATTTATGATGAAGGGAACAATTAAAGAAAAAACAGATGAGGGTCATGCTTGATGAAAGTGCTATATTTTCCCTGGCCACAAGATGGAGTATGTGTTCTTTTTGGTAGTTTAAGGTTTTAGATCACACAACTAAGTAAACATTGAAGAACAATAAATAACCTTGAAAAACCAAGGATATTATTATGAATAAAGAAATTATTAAACCGTTTGCAAAATAATTCTTCAATAACCCCCATTTTCTATCTTTGGCATTTAATCTGCTATTGAATTTCCAATGCCTGAAGATAGAATCACTATTTATATCAGAACACTCCAACTTAGTTTCCTCCTTCCACAGCCCTGATCCTGTTACTATTACAGAAGCTTGCTTGGCTTTTGAATTTTGTCCTGGTATAGCCCAGTGACCAGGTCATAGGTGTCCTGACTTTACTCAGATCTACTTCACCAACTCTGAAGCTGAATGAAATACATGCTTTGGGTTAGCACTTTCCTGAACTCCCCTCCACTTTCAAGTTCACAACTTCTGCCACATATATTATGAATGAGTAATACTAATTCCTTTACCCCATGACTCTTTTGTTGTTGTTCATGACGACTGAAAAACATTATACTCTCCTCTTTCATTCACCTCTTTATTTTTTCCCAACCTTTCTCTTGCCCACCACTGAGACTATTCATTCAAATCAGAGCAGACTCATCCACAGCTATGCATGGTGTACCTCTCTCTAAGGCGGTAAGAGAACATCCTGAATTCAAGGCAGGCACTGCTAAAGGGAACAAGACAGGGGAGGGGAAGGGGGTGAACAAATGGACCTGGAAACATTAGCCAGATGCCTCCCGAGGCTACCTTGTAGCTGTAGTGTGCAGAATAATTGACCCACTTCCTGACATCAGTCTTGTCTTCCACAGAGATGGATCTTACGGCAGCTTTAGAGGCAGAAGTTGTGGGCATGCTGAACTCAACATTCACGTGACTGGCAAATCTGGAAGGCACTTCCCGGTCAGAGCCAAGTTCAAGGTGGCAGAAGAAACAGTGTGGGTGACCAGAAGCTATGAAAGGAAAAGAATTTAGACATTAGGTTCTTTGGGGAGGACATGGAAGAAGAGGCGAAAAGAGCCACTCAATAGCAAAGGAGGCTCAGCACCAGGCAGTCTTTCTGAGGGTCCAATGCTGAGCGGAGGACTTACAACAGAAATCACACTGCCTGTGCCTCAGACCCTGCTGATTACAGTAGCCTTGTATCCTAGCAATAAAACCCACAGCCTGAAAAACGCACTCAGGTCAGGGTGATAATGGGAACACAACACAAATAATAAGTAATAGAGGCTGTAAATTGGCAGGAAGGAATAAAAGGGATCAGCACTTAGCACCTAACAGAGCATCAATGACAGCCATGTGGAGCAAAGTAATTAATTCCCTTTGAAAGATGGATTTTCTTTTTTTAATTAAAAAAAATTTAATGTTTATTTTTGAGAGACAGGGAGAGAGACAGAGAGACAGAGAGACAGAGTGCGAGCAAGGCAGGGAAAGAGAGAGAGGTAGACATAGAATCCAAAGCAGGCTCCAGGCTCTGAGATGTCAGCACAGAGCCCAATGCGAAGCTCGAACCCACAAACCGCGAGATCATGACCTGAGCCAAAGTTGTAGACTTAACTAACTGAACCACCTAGGCACCCAGAAGATGAATTTTCTTAATCATCTCATATTTTTACAAAGATGCTTTTGGAATGTCTCTGTGGGTAAATGGCACACGTAAATGATGAAGCCTTTATAAACAACAGCTTTGCATTCAGGAAGCACATGGTATGCTGGGTAGAACACAGGCCAACAGGACACTGAGTATGACTTCTAGCTCTCCTGCTAAGTGTCAGAAATCTTGCACCCACATCCTTGTTCTCTCCAGCTTCAAGTCCTGATTTGGGAAGTGGGGAAATGGAGGTAGGTCAATGCAAGGCACAGTCCTTTCCTGTTCTTTAATTCTACAAATCTATGGTTCGTTCTACTGTACGTGGCTGAAAAACTTGAGGACCGATTAGCTATCTGAGTGAAAAGAGAGCTTAGTTCTGTGACTATAACCTTTGAAGCATCATTGTTTGTTGAGCATCCTTTACTGTCCCAGCTGCTGTGTGCACACCCTCTCCCCGCATCTTCATAACAATCCCTTGAGGTCATAGCCATTCCAGTCTACAGATGAGGCAACCAAGGCTTCGGGGAGGTAAAGCGAGCCGCCCAGTCAGAACTGCAAAGTGGCAGAATGAGAACTGAACCCAAGCAGTCAGTCTCCAAAGTGCTTTAGCCACTTTGTCTGAGTCACAGCCACCCTCATGGTCTCCCATCTCAAGACCAGGTTTTGCAGGGTGACATGAGTAGAGGAGTGAGCTGTAAGAACCCCCATACAACTCACCGTGGATAAACAACGTGACATGGCTCTGACTTTGTTATGTAACAGCAAGAGTCCTAAGTTATCTGAGCTTCCCCAAATAAACAATTTCAATTTTCTTTATTGGTTTGGACAGGACTTTTTAATCTCGGAGAGTGAGGACACACACCCCCGCTCTCCAAGGAAAACACCACGCAGTGAAGTATTTGTTTTGCTCTATTTCATAAATAACATATTTCAGTGGTTATTTCTAAAGAGTAATACTTTGGGAAATTGAGAAACTTGCACTGGTTTCTAGGAAAGAAATTTAAATCTGATACATATGTTAGTAAAAATTATGTTATCTAAAAATGAACCCAGGTGATTTATTTTAAATTACAATTGTGATTACACAGCTTTCAGTTACTGAGCATTTCTTACAGGCCAGAGACTGTGCTAAACACTTAAAAGCATTATCTAATTTCTATCTTAATGAGCTGGGTATTCATAATCCTCTTCTGTAAATGAGGAAAATAAGATTTCTCTGAGAGGTTTAAGTAAATGGCCTGAGGTCTTACAGCCACTAAATTGCAGCACTGGGAATAAAACTCAGATCTGACAGATTCCAAATTATGTCCTAAACTCCTCTCAATATATTGCTAGAGATTTAGATCACTCTGAAGTACACAGAGGAGTTTACTTTAATTCAATGGCAACTTGAACAACAGTTTTACCCAGTTACCCTTATTTAAACATTGTCAGAATCCTGAGAAATCATTACTTTCCACAAAGCAGATGCCTCCTCTCACCTTCCAAAGTGTATTCACAGCAAACCCTATGAAAGCAGTATTCCCTCTGGGTTCCAGGCGTCCACTAATGGACGCCCACGATGTATAGGGCTGAGGGACAGATAGGGATATGCAATTCTGAAAGCTAGTACAGTTTGATTTATGGTAATGAACTATGTGAACCCACACATTTTGTCATCTTCCTTGATGAAACCAAGAAAATTTAATTTAAAATTTAGATTTCTACTTTCCATAAAAGGTGAATTATATTGAAATTGCTTTTCTCTTGGTCTAATATTAGAGAACTGGAGTTCCAGCAAAGAAAGCTACCCGTGCAGGACAGAATGCTTTGTTTCCTGGCGGATGATCTGGGAAAGCAGTAGGACTTGTTCTGGTGCCTTCTAGGATTAAGAAAAGCTTTTGGGGTCAGGGTGAAAAGGGTCCCCGAAGAGTGCAGGTGAGGGGGCAGGGGGCGTGGGGAGGGGATGACTGTACATGCACACAGCTGGGCTAGGCCCACCACTTCAGGCCACGTGGGACTCCAGTGGCAGTTTGTTAGTCTTTTGGTGACTGGGACTGGGACAAGCCCTCTGTGACTACAGCCTCAGATGCCAGCAAAGCCAGGGGTACAGACCTACAGACCCATGCTACTTGTGGTCTGACTGTCCTGCCTGCTGCAAGTTAGGGATACAGGGCCACTGCCGGTAGAAGTAAGCACGCAGAGGTTCAGGCCTCCTTTACTGTAAACAGAGGTGTGAGAATTATGGAAAATAACCTGTAAAAGGCACTTTCCCAAGGCTCTCTGAAGACCAAGATAGAGGAGCTCAGGAAAGGGATGATTACTAATAGATCATCAATTTGGTGGTTTCATGGAGGGCACACTGGATGGGAACAGGAGGAGCTGGTCCCAGAGAACACCAGCAACGCTAAGAACCTGCTGTCTGACTTAATTCAGATTCCGTGTGTCTTGAGTTGCCAGAAAAGGGTGTTATCAATTTCCTGAACAGATCCAGAAATATACGATTGGTCAGGAGTAGTACCTTTGCCGGGGTGGGGGTGGGGGGTTGCTACTAAAAATGCATAACCATGAATAACAAAAGCAGGGATGAGGGGGTAGCTTAACTGAGAAACATTCCCAAATATCCTTATGCTGTTCTGGATTTCAAAAATCTTTCACAAAGGTTCCAGTAATCAGGAAATACATTTGTAATATATAAGCTTCATTAACTTGGCCTTGAGCCTACTGAACACTCACTTGCTGGGAAAGCATTAAAGAACGTGTTTGCTGAAGACCTATATTTACCCGTGTCCTGCATCCATTCTCCCCTTTCTTCTGGTAACAATCTTTTTCCCCTCCCTCTGCTTTGGGAGATAATCTTCCCCAGCACTGCATGTCATTTTGGAGGTCATGTCAGTCAAAATGCGCTGTCTTCCCCTTGACTCTTGACAGAAAACGGCTTGTGATGATTTATGCCAATAGCTGCGGCCTGAGGAGGCATCTCACAGCTCTGCTTTCAAGAGCCATCCTTTCTATGCCTGCTCATTCAACCCTTCCAGCCTTTCCTTCAGCGCTCTGAGCTATCCTCCAACAATCTTTTGTTTCGTTTTGTTTTTGCTGCTTATAACCAAAACTCCTCATACAGTACTTTTAAATATTTGAGAGAAAGAACTTTGAAGCAAATGAGATAGAGGTGTACACATTGAGAAAACTGAAAATCTCTCTTCCCTTAGAGGAAGTTACTTCACGTTTGTGTCTATTTGGTATCCTCTACTAAGAGGCAGCTGTGGTATTGAGAAAAGACCCCTGGATGTGGCTTTGTGACTTCAGATAAGTCATGTCACTCTCGGTCCTTAATTTTCTCATCTGTAGAATGAAGAGGTTTGACTCAAGTTATTCCCAAGGCCCCTTCCAGCTTGAAAACTCGGTAATCCCATAATGAAGTTATCTGAATCCATAGGTAACAAACTGAAGAGCTAAGCATTCCGATAAACATAAACCTGAGGCCTTGTCTTTTCTGATGTCAAGTCTCCAGCAGGTTAAACAGTAATTTGCTTCCTACCGGCTCAGTTCTCGTGTCAGGGGCTTCTGTGCCAAAGGACAGTTCAGGGCTTCTCCTCTCCTCCGTCAGTTCAGGGCGGGCCCCATGGCTGAGGTGGAGATCACCGTGCTATCACTAGGAGAATACAGTGCTGACCGGGGAGAAACGAATATGCAAGCACAGAGAGGAAGACTTTGTTTTTAAAAATCCTGTCAGTTTAGAAATGGCAGGGGGGCGGGGGATGGCCAACCCAGCCTCAAACACAGAGGTCCAATTGTCTTTTCATTTTGCACCGCTACACCCAGTGTCTGACACAGAATGCCCCGGTGTGTTCCACCCCCCTGGACTGCTTGGGGAGGTGACCAGATAATACTGCCTCTTGCCATCACATCACGATACATTTTGGGTACGATGACAGGACCACTCCACCCTCAGACCAGGAAATGAAGACTCTATAAACACACCACTAGGATTTAATAGTAGAATGGAAGAATATCTGCATAAGAGAAGGACATTTCCGTCAAGTTTTTCTAAACTTTACTCCTTTTGCTCAGCTTGGATATCTATTTGCTAACACATGGGCACAATTTATTATAAACAAGAAGAGAAGTGCTTTAAAGGATCACAGGATCATGAGCTTACTGCCTGTCATTGGAGTCACTCGGACTTCCTCTAAGAAATAGGGCTATTAGAACTAGTTGGATCACTCCCTAGTTTTGTCATTTCGTTAATTTCACTGGACCCCTGAGGAAAGTCATTGCCTTCTGTGCTCACTCAAGCACAAAAGCACCCCTGATAGCCGTGAGCAAGCCAGCTAGGGCTGGTTAGCTTGCTTTCTTTGTGTAATTCAAACATACCTTCCTTTATTGATTTGGTTTTTTTGTCTGACAGAATTTCAGCCCTATTGGACCTTCTGGTCCTGGCTGGATCTTCAGTCTCATCAGAGGCCATTTCTCCCCTTCCTGCATCCTCAAATCCCAACTCCAAGTTGGAGATGTTATGACTGACAGGTCTTGCACATGGTGACTCGAATCTTAAATCTAACTGAGAAAGATACCTCTTCAGAACCCAGAAGCCTGCTAGGATCTGGAAACAGCTTCCAGCACCACATATAATACTTATATGAGTCAGAAAAGAATACAAACTCATAAGCTGTCCTGGAAACGTGCTTAGCGGCTCAACCCGCTAATAATGCAGAGTTCTCTGGAAGAAGCGTGATAACAAAGGGGTGAGAACATGTTGCGAACTGGGTCATTCACGTTTGTTCCTTACTCCGCACAAGTATTTTTGATTTCCTGGTCCCATTCCTCCATTACCATTTGTCACCCAACAAAAACCAGCACTTCATAGGGGAACAGAGTGTGGAACTTGGACCCCTGCTCTTCTGTAACCATGTGGCAGTTTTCACAGAAGAGAAGCCTGTACCTACCCGAGTTTTTGTCAGGCAGTCGGTTTATCCTCCACACAATGGAGTTGAAGGCATGCTCGTACTTGGCAGTTCCCAGAGTTACTCTCATGACAGGCTCAGAGCCAGATACGCTAGTTGAACCAAAACTTGCCCCCCGGTTCACTTTAGCTTTTAGAGACTTTTCCCCCAGGACACTTTCCCTGCGGAAGTTTTTCACCCACTCACTGGGCACGGGGTAACGAACCATCACATTCTCACAGGGAACCTGGGTGAGAGGGTCTCGGTTAGAGGAGAAGCCGGTTGACATCCTCAGCCAGCTCTGCACCTCCACCTCTGCCCCATTGATGCTTGCTGCTGTCCTGAGTGTGAAAGGCAAGGTCTTTTCTGCAAATATTGTCCTGAACCGCATTAGCTCAAACCGGCAGGCGTCCAAAGGGTTGAACAGAATAACCCGTGAGTTGTTGAATACATCCTCATCCACGCACCCATGAAAATGGCACTGATGGAGCTTGATCCACTTTGTGGTGGTGGTCGGCATGATGTCCTGCCGGGAAACTATTTCGTTCCCTTTGACAAGGACATCATTGAGGCCCAAGCGGCACTCTGCAAGCCCAGAGAGGAAACTCAGAATGTGGATCCGTGTCAGGACATGGTGCTGGAGAATCTGGTTGTCTCCCTTGCTCACAATGCCAGAGAACTCATCCCTGACATCCACAGTAATCTCCTCTTCAAGGTAGTTCAAGCCCACTGTGCTTAAGTCCATTGACAACACTGGCAGATTCATGAGCCGGTCCTGAACGGCTCGGATGAAACTGAGGAAGTCATCGTAATTGGTGGTGCCCAGCTTGATCACTTGTTCCCTCTCTGCTGTGTGGGCCACAGCAGGTTTGGGCTGGTATTTCTTCTTCTCCTTGTAGGTGACACGGTCTATTCGCAAGCTGTGGATCCTGCCATTCTCGTCATAGTTTTGGAGCCGGGGTTCCGAAATTTCATGGCAGATCTCCAGCTTGAACTCACGGAATGGCTTTTCTAGGCCCTGCTCATAATACAGCTGCAAGTAACCACTGTCTGTCAGTTTGATGTAGATGGGTCCCCAGTGCCTAGATGACATGATGTTTTTCTTCTCAGGGATCCTTAGCATCATTGGCCATCCATCCCTGGGCTGGGACAGCCCTGAACCAGGTGGGTGGTCATCTAGTTCAATCCAGGCTTTCGGGTCATCATCTGGTAGTGTCGCACTGCTTAAGTGATCAGGATCATCAATCTGGAGTTGTTTGAGTTTTTCAACGGCATCAGAGTGTGACTGGTTTTTGCTTGAATCATCAAAACTGATGGCATCTTGGTAGATGACAATGAGAGAATCTCTTTGGCTTTTGCCTGTGGCACTGGAAATGGAATTGTTTTGGGAGCGTCTCTCCTGCTCCTCAAAAAAAGCAATGAAAGGGTTGATGGGGGAAGGCTGTACATCCTGCAGAGTCTCATTCAGGAAAGGATTGGTTGCCCTCCAAGGTGGAGCCTCGGTTATGGAAGGCGGATGATTTAAGGAGGAAATGTCCAGCTTCTGAACTTTGGAAAAGTTCATCAATGTGCTCTTGGGACGCTCCCTCTTCTTAAATGACCCAGCTGGGTGATAAGGTACATCTGGGATCACAGATGCAGTAGGTGGTGGGTTTGGCTTCAGGGGAGAGGTGACTGGTGACAAAGGGCAGCTGACTTCATTGTCATCAAAAGTGACCCAGCTGGGGAAACGAGCAGAAGTCACTGGAGTTGCAGGGTGTCCATTCGTGGCTGGACTACTGGCCGGCCAGCTGACGGCCTCCATCTCTACCTCTTCATCTTCCTGGAGTGAGGAAGAACTGTCTGCAAGAAAAAGGAGAGCTTATGAGGGCTGCTATTCAGGGCCTCTACAAGTACAGGAAACTGAGGTATGGGAATGAAGGATGAGTAGAATTTTATCTGGAATCTGATAAATTCAAAAGCAGCTCACTACCTGTCTCAAGTGCTAGTCTGGGCACAGAATCTCATAATTTTGTAATAAGCACACCAAAGGGGCCACACATCAAATGCAGTAAGAATACAAATAGGTCTGTCAATACAGAAGCACTGATAGGCCCAAGGTCCCTTGCAGTTTAACTCTTATACATTCTCCCTTTATTTAATAGAAGTTTCTAGAATAGATTTTTTTTTTACTGTGTTATATATAAAGTATGCGTTCTTAATTCTTAGACATTGAAAACCACCTCCTACATAAAATGATATAAAGCTGATCTCATTAGACAAGACACGTTATCTGCTCTAAGTGATAATATGATTACAAATAATGTAATTGGGGGGAATTTGTCCAAATGTGATCAATAAATATTAAAAACAAAGTGTTAACATCCTGAATAAGGTCATACAAGTAAATAAGAAGGCTATAAAAACTCCAATAGAAATACAAAGGACACATACAGAAAGCTCAGGAGAGAGAAACTAAAAATGTCTAATAAGCATGTGAAAATGTCCAATCTCACTGGAAATAAGAAAAAAATGCAGATTAAAAACAATCAGTGAAGATTCTTAAAGTTTTTACTCTTCAATGAAGGTAAGGGTACTATGATATGAACAGTAAATAGACCTTTAATGGGACTCTAAGTTGCTACAAACTCTCTGAAAGTGGTTTGGCCATTTGTATTAAGGCCTTACAAATGTGCATAAATAATAACTTTGTAATTCTTCCCTAAGGAAATAAATCTAAATTGTGAACGAAGTTTTGGGTGAATGTTAAGAAACCGAGGTACACAATGGAATACCCAGCCATTAAAATGTTTACAAGTATGCAATAACATGAGGAAATACTTATAATTTCTTCTATTTTCTCTAAAATACTTTTCCATCTTGGAGTTTATTTATTTTATGCAGATAAAAAAGTATTATTACAAATAAAACTCCACCCTGGCAGGGCCTTCAAGGAAGGGGAGGCAGGACTCGAGTTTCCATAAGGGAAAGATCCAAACCTTTCAGTCAGCATCAAGACCCTGCGTGTCTGTGGGGACTGTGGGAAGGGAGGGGAAAGTGAAGCCTTTAGCAAGGAGTGGATTCTGATGAAGGAGTGGCACGGAAAACAAATCTGTGTCTGGCATCCAGTAGATATTCAGTAAAAGTTTGTTAAATGACTAAGTGAGAGAAGAGTTTGCACTGGAGCAGTTCTATTTACTCTGTTCCTGGAGAAATGTCGAGGGGGGACCTCTGCCACCACTTTACCCACTGTTTCTATTTCCAGTAATGTGGCACGAAAGAGAAATGGATGCTCAGTGGTTGAGTCAAGTAGTTGAGTTTTCCGACCGCTTCCCTTAACTGTCACGAATATCATATCCGACCAAACCAAATTAGTAATGCTGCACATAAATGGAAGTAGAATTACATGTGGTGGGATGGCTGCTTGTCATTCATCTTTTTTTTTTTTTTAATTTATTTTGAGAGAGCGTGAGGGAGGGGCAGAGAGAGAGGGGAGAGAGAATCCCAAGCAGGCTCTGCACTGTCAGTGCAAAACCTGAGGTGGGGCTCAAACCCATGAACCTGGGTGAGATCATGACCTGAGCCGAAGTCAGGTGCTTAACTGACAGAGCCACCCAGGTGTCCCTCAAAGCATTTTAAAATTAAAAATGAGACTTCCCTTCAAATTAATCATTAATACACTTTTGTAGATGTGTGCTTTATTTTCTGAAAAAATGAAGGGAAAGGGGTCAAGAAAACCCAGGTTTGTAGGATTTATGTATTATTTTATTTATCATTATCATTATCCTTATTACTACTATTACTGCAACAACTACTATTGTTATCATAATGAAGGCTAAAGGGAACAGTGTGGCCCGGAGTAAAATACAATCACTTCCTTGGAACAGTAACTGATCCTCCCTAGACAACTGGGGTTGCATCTCAAAACATCAGTTTCTTATGAAGCCACTCTAAGGAGCTTTTGTAACCTTAGTGCTCCCACCCGAACAGCCTGATACTGACCCAGTCCCTGTGGAAGGATATCCTTTTTGCTTTGGGGTTCATGACCACTCCCTCATTTAAACAAGCCCACGTCTTTTTCCTCTGGAGGGTGCTTTTCTGCCAAAGCTGTTTATTCTTTCTGCCAAAGGATTCCCTTCTGCTGGGAATCCTGTCCCCAAAATAGCATTTCTCATTTTCCTCTATGAAGCCAAAAAGGAAGGGGGGTGGAAAAAAAAAAAAAAGAGGCTTTGTCTCCACTTGACACAATTTTCTTACAATAAATTTCTTTTTAAATGAAGCTATTTAAAATCACACAAAGTCCTAGACAGTTTTGAAGCATTAGACTTAGGATACAATTTAAATGAATCTTCTTTAAATCTGGAGGGAAAGTTTTTAATTAAATTAATTTCTAGAGATTCTATATTCTCTTTGATGGCCATTGAAAAGTATTAAAAGACTTTGTTACAAAATATTCTCCCTTTGACAGTTTCATCTCCCATGATTACAAACTGCTTTAAAAAATCCATCATTTGGCACGGCAGTGGGACATAAGTCAAATTTCTGGAGATTTTTTTTCCTAAAAAATCATTTATTAAATAAAAAATGAATTAGGGGCACCTGGGTGGCTCAGTCGGCTAAGCATCCTACTCTTGGTTTTGGCTCAGGTCATGATCTCAGGGTTCAAGCCCCACATTGGGCTCTGTGCTGACAGTGCAGAGCCTGCTTGGGATTCTCTCTCTCTCCCTCTCTCTCTGCCCCTCCCCTGTGTGCTCTCTCTCTCTCTCAAAATTAATAAATTTATAAAAAAAGTCTTAATAAAGATACTTTTACAGATGAAAAGCAAAAGTGTCTCTAGCTCACATGAAAATAAAGCATTTCTTGGGGCAAACCCAAGGACTGACAAACACTACTTTGAAAAACTATCCCTTATTAACACTGACTTCTCTATTTGTAAGCTCTTAACTTTCTGTCATTTATCACTGAGATTTTCAATGGTTTTTGCAAAGATTAGGTCATATATTTTCTGAGTCTCTTTTAATTAAAACCTCTTTATTACATTATTTGAGACTTTCACATATAAAAAGTAACTTATCTGTAGGTAAAATTTCTGGGGAAACATATATATCATATATGATAAAAACTTGACGTCCTTCATATAATAGTATGGTGTATTCTTAATAAAAACGACACACCCTTACAAAAATAAAGTAAAATAAAATAGGATAAGAACAGACAATTCATGGGGTACCTGGGTGTCTCAGTTGGTTGAGCATCCAACTCTGGTTTTGGTTCAGGTCATAGTCTCATGGTTCATGGTTTGAGCCCCACATCGGGCTCTGTGATGACAGTGTGGAGTCTGCTTGGGATTCTCTCTCCCTCTCTCTGCCCTTCCCCCATTCACACTGTCTCTCTCTTAAAATAAAGATACTTTGAAAAAAAAAAAAAAAGGAGGGGCGCCTGGGTGGCTCAGTTGTTTGGACGTCTGACTTCGGCTCAGGTCATGATCTCGTGGTTCATGGGTTCGAGCCTCATGTCGGGCTCTGTGCTGACAGCTCAGAGGCTGGAGTCTGCTTTGGATTCTGTGTCTCCCTCTCTCTCTCTGTTCCTCCCCTGCTTGCACTCTGTCTCTCTCTCTCTCTCTCAAAGGTAAATAATATTTTAAAAATGTCTTTAAAAAGGAATAATTCACTAATGAAGAAATATAAATGTGTAATAACTATTTGGAAAAAAAAGAAGTTCAACCTTTTTATAAAACAATAAATACAATTCTCTCTGTGTCATAGAGACAAAAATTTGGAAAGAATAATAATCATTATTGGTGACACAAGGAAACTTACACTCTGATGAAAGTTAAAAAAAATCTTTCTGGGGGCAATTTGAAAATTTGTACAAAAGTCTCAAAAAATGTGACCCCAAAATTCTACTCATACAACTGTATTGTAAGGAAAGAACAATACAGGCATGCAGAGATACATTTAGTGTAGGTTTACCACAGCAATGTTTGTATCAGAAAAATTGGAAAACAACATAAATGCCCAGTGATGGAGGATTGTTTATATCGAGTATTATGCTCCTAAAATGGAATCCCATGCAGCTATTAAGCAAATGTTATTGACACATGTTTATTCACACAGAAGCTGATTATGACATACATTTTGCATGAACAGTAACAAGAGCCTACAATCTGGAGTCAAACTGCCTTGGTTTCAATTCCGTACCTGTAGCACATTAGCCACGTGACTTTGGGCAAGTTTTTAAATTTCTCTGCACCTCAGTCTTCCCATCTATGACATTAAGAAAATATGAAATCCCGGGGCTCCTGGGTGGCTCAGCTGGTTAAGTGTCTGACTTGATTTCAGCTCAGGTCATGGTCTCAAGGTTCGTGGGATCGAGCCCCGTGTCGGGCTCTATGCTGACAGCGTGGAGCCTGCTTCAGATTATCTCTCTCCCATCCTCTCTCTGCCTCTCCCCTGCTTATGCTCTCTTTCTCTCTCAAAATAAATAAATACAACATTAAAAAAATATATTAAATCCTACCTGTCAGGGTTGTTGGGAAAATTTAATATAGATTTTAGAATTGTGCCTGGCAAGTAATAAATGGTAAGTGTTCAGTAGGTGTTAGCTGCAATCACTACTCCTACTAGAAGGATACATTTTCATCATATAAAGTATACATATATTAAAAAAGCACTGGAATATAATATTTCAAAATATTTTGATGTGAAAACCAGTGTCTCCTGTGGGGTAAGAGGCGATTTAAAAAATATTAAATCTGTATTCTTTAAGAAAATGCTGTTTGCTTACAAGATAAATAGTAAAAGGTCAAAACACATCCTTAGCACTCCTGCTAATTAACCTTAGAGAAAGAGAACAGTTTAGCTGTAATCCACGTTGATAAAGCAGCAGTTAGATCTTTCCCATGACACTTATGACTAATGTAGTTGGTACTGAGAACAATGAGGGGAGAGAAAGAAAAAAAAAAGCCAGCAAATTTCTTCAGTAAGAAACAGGCAAAAACTAATTATGCTCAGAACAAAATTAACTATCATCCAGAATTTCATTTTATTGACTTATTAAAATAAAACCAAAGGGGCGCCTGGGTGGCGCAGTCGGTTAAGCGTCCGACTTCAGCCAGGTCACGATCTCGCGGTCCGTGAGTTCGAGCCCCGCGTCGGGCTCTGGGCTGATGGCTCGGAGCCTGGAGCCTATTTCCGATTCTGTGTCTCCCTCTCTCTCTGCCCCTCCCCCGTTCATGCTTTGTCTCTCTCTGTCCCAAAAATAAATAAACGTTGAAAAAAAAATTAAAAAAAATAAATAAATAAAACCAAAGCCAAAAATCCAGCATAATTTTAATTACTATCTCTTCCACCTGCTACCTCCAAATTACTTTTATTATGAGTTGGGCTGCTGCCAAACCAAAGCCATGTATAAAAATCAGGTTCTCATCGGCCCACTGGGAGAGCTAGCTAGTACCTACGAGCTTCCTAATGTCTTTACTGATGCCAACAAAAAAGACGGATTCTTTCAATGCTAGACCACAATCTATTTTAAGTGCCCCAAAGACTCAGTTAAATGATTACAATGGTAGTCAAAGTTACCAAACCGAAGAAAAAGTAAGAGCTATGGGGGAGACTAAGTTTCTATATTTTGAATACAGCAGATACTCCGCCCTCTTCTTTCTCCATTTGTTAACCTAATTTGTTCATGCAATGACAAATGCAAAAACTGAGCGCTGTTCATTAAATTTATTTGCAGAGGCAAGAACAAATATTCTTAGATTATTGCCGTCTTCTCCAGATGAGACAGCAGTCACTATTACACAAGAGCATATACTTAAAACTGTATAAGCAGCCTCAGATGCACAGCAGGCCGTTACATATTTGTGGAATGATCTAGAAAGTGAAAAGAGGACCACAGAATTTTCAGGTTTGAAGAGATTTTAGAAATAATAAAACTTGACCTTCATTTTGCTGGGAAGACTGAGGGGCTCAGGAAGTTTAAGTAAAGTACCCAAGGTAACATTTACAAAGTCCTGCTTTCAATGTTCACTACCTCTGTTATTTTCTTAATGCTTGTTCTCTAAGCTAAAATCTGGTTAATTTTTCCCACTGCCTTTGAGATGGGCAACAGTTACCTTGACACACAGCTTTTTGGGAGCACTGTTCAGTAGGGGAAAAGAAGTTAACTAAACAAGGATTTACATCCATTTACACAAAGAAGCCTCTGGGCATAAGGTCAGGTGATGTCAGCCCCTGATGTGTGAATGTGTAAGGGTGAGAAAAGAGTTAGTCATCTGAACCTTATCAACGGAGCTTCCAACTTGGATAAAGCAAGCTGAGACCTGCTTAGTCATCACAATACACTGATAAAGAGAGCCAGAGGGTTTTTGAGTCTCTTCATCTGTCCTTAGCATTATCCAGGAGACGGGATGATTTGGCGCTGGTAAAGTTACCTGGTCAGGGATATCCCCAAAGTGAAGAAGCCAATTCATCAAACTAGTACTTCACCACTAGTTGACAGACTTCCTAGCAGGAGCATTTGACACTACATTCTGGTTTCTATTTGCTAAGAGGACCTATGAAGCAGTACTCAATTGCTCTGCCAACTCCCCCCACCCCTGCTTATCAAGATGAGCTCACCCAACACTCCTCATCTCTGTTTTGCTCAGAAAAGCAACATATATCATCTCTTGCTCAGAAAAGCAAGCATCAGACTTTAAGTTTGATGACTGTCTCAGGAACCTGTGTGTTCTTGGTGAATCTGTTCTCTCTGGTTCTAAACTTTTGTTTCTGCGTTATCACCCCCCACTTCACCGGTACTCAACCTTTGGATCCCTGCTTTTGGCTCCTTTCCTCTAACAACTAAATCTCCACTCAACTGGCTTACTGGTTCCCTGGCTTAATATCAGCTTCTCATGTTGTCTTAGACGAAGACTCTATTCTTCAACTCTCGTCAGGGCAGAGATCCTACCAAAACACCTTGCTGTTGTCTGAAAGAGTCACTCCAGTTCCCCAGCAGAGGTCATAGGCAGGGAACAGGGATAGATGCCAATATCTATAACAAATTGAAAAATCAACATTCCATTTTATAAATTAATCTCTTAATATTTTACACACTGAGGTATATCAAAGACTTAACTTAGTAATAAGGCCTGTTGAGAACCCAACCTGTGTTTTATTTGTCATTGCCATAGCAAAAAGCTCCTGTATTTCCTTCCTCAACTATTTGAGCACACCAAAGAGGGGTGAACAAAGGACTTTCTAGAGTCTAAGCCTTTTTGAACGGGCAATGAAGCTCTGCTTAATGGACCATAAAACTCTTCTATGGTCTCATAAATAGACATTTTCCAAAGAAGACATACAAATGGCCAACAGACATATGAAAAGATGTTCCACATCACTAATCATCAGCGAAATGCAAATCAAAACCACAATGAGTTATTCCCTTATACCATTCAGAATGGCTAAAATAAAAAAGGCAAGAAATAACAAGCATTGGTGAGGATGTGGAGGAAAAGTAACCCTCACAGACTGCTGGTGGGAATGTAAATTGGTACAGCCACCGTGGAAACAGTAAGGAGGTTCCTCCAAAAATTAAAAATAGAACTACCATATGACCCATTAATTCCACCACTAGTATTAACCAAAGAAAATGAAAACACTAATTTGATGAGATAGATGCACCCCTATGTTTATTACAGTATTATTTACAATAGCTGAGATCTAGAAGCAACCTAAGTATCTACAGACAGATGAACAGATAAGGAATCTCTCTCTCTCTCTCTCTCTCTCTCTCTCTCTCTCACACACACACACACACACACACACACACACACACACACACTATGCAGCCATAAAAATGATGAGGCTGTGCCAGTTGCAACAACATGGACGGACCCAGAAGGTATTATGATAAGTGAAATAAGTAAACTGAGAAAGACAAATACCATATGATTTCACTCATATGTGCAATCTAAAAAACAAATGAACAAACAAAAATAGACCTATAAATACAGAGGACAAACCGATAGTTGCTAGAGGGAAAGGAGTGCGGGGGGGAGGGGCAAAATGAATGATGGGGACTGGGAGATGCAAGCCTCCAGGAATGGAATGAGTAAGTCACGAGAACAAAGAACACAGCATAGGGGATATAGTTAATGGTACTATAGTAGCATTGTATGGTGACAGATAGTAGTTACACTGTGGTGAGTATAGTAAGGTATAAGAGAAATTGAATCGCTATGTTGCGCATCTGAAACGAATGTAACCTCATGCGTCAACTATGTTCAAATAGAAATTAAAAACAACAACAACAACTCATCTCTGGTGTGATGAGAAGTAGAAAAGGTTCTTTTGGTTTAGGAGCTTAAAAGAGGAGAGGCATCCAGAAGTTACTCTAAGGGAGAACATAAGGGAACGGCAAGGAAAAAAGAGGGTCTCCATCCTGACTCTCTAAGTGCAGCATGGTTTGCATACCCAGGAAGTGTCAGAGGTGGGGACCAGGACAAGGACTACCT
The DNA here is from genome assembly GCF_018350175.1 of Felis catus. Lineage (NCBI taxonomy): Eukaryota > Metazoa > Chordata > Mammalia > Carnivora > Felidae > Felis > Felis catus. The sequence continues at coordinate 125,504,681 of NC_058373.1, forward strand.
GCAGGGCCACTGGGACAGTGTCCTGAAAGAGTGGCAAGCCTACAGTGCCCATGCCCTTACTGTGACCAGGATAGCTGAGTCATTAGGACCGCCTGTCCCTCTGCCACTGTGGATGTGTCACTCATGTGTGCCCCCATATCCTTACTCACTATGCATCCGGCTACCATGTGAGGTAAGACCCCAGCAACCACCCACGTGAGTCTTAGTGACAGGGACTGTTACTTCTCCAAGGTTGACCCGGTGAGTTCAACAGGGGGGTTGTGATAAGGGCAAAGGAACAGAGCTGGGGGCTCTCACACAGTATTACAGATGCTTGCTTGGGTACATGTGTGCTGGGGATGAGGAGCAGAGCGGGCTCCTAGCTCCATGTGTTAACTCTGCTAGGCTATAATACAGCTTCCAGGAGAAGTTCTAAAGGTCTGTTGGTGGTAGGGGTACCGTTAGCCAGTCTAAGATCACCCACAGAAAGGTTAAGGGCAATTGACAATAGCTGAAAAAATCTCTGTAAATCACTCCCTTTTCACCCATATTGCCCAAAGCTCATTGTTTTTCATGTGGACTTTCAGCAATGACAGTAACAAAATAACCAACAGCTCCTGTGTGCAGTAAGCCACTTCTTCTCAATTGAATTTGGAGTTGGTAATTTCATTTCATTTCAGTACTTATCCAGCTTCTGTTTAGTTATCAAGATCGAAGGAGACATTCTTACGTAGACTGAGGGTAGATGAAACTTACAAACTGTAAACATATCAAGTTAAGGTAATTTTTTAGAAAAACAGGATAGCAACTAATTTCTAGCATGACAATAAATTTATTCTAGCTGGTGGAGCTCTATTTGTGTTTCTGAACGTCTCAAATTTTTCAGAAGCCCTCATGAGGTAGATAATCCGCAGGCAAACAGTGAAGTGTTATTTCCAGATGATTTGCACACTTGGTACTTTTCCTGACTTATTACAGCATTCCCACCATCTGGCATATATACACCAGCATCTCCTGGGTGGACACAAGGCTCACAAGGGAAAGGCTGGTTTAAAAGTGGTTTGTACCAGGGGCGCCTGGGTGGCTCAGTTGGTTAAGCATCCGACTTCGGCTCAGGTCATGATCTCACCATTTGTGGGTTTGAACCCCATGTAGGGCTCTGTGCTGACAGCTCAGAGCCTGGAGCCTGCTTTAGATTCTGTCTGTCTGTCTGTCTGTCTCTCTCTCTCTCTCTCTGCCCCTCCTCCACTCACGCGCTCACTCTCTCTCTCTTAAAAATAAGTAAACATTAAAAAAATTAAAAAAATTTTTAAAGTGGTTTGTACTAATGATGGATTGAATTCCTGGCTTCACGCTGGTCTCTACTGCCTGTTTTGTGTCACTGCAGACAGAAAAGGGTAAAGCTTGGGCTCTGGAGTCAGTTCGTCCAGGCTCTGCCATTAGAAAACTATGAGATCTTGGACACGTTACTTAACCCTCTCTAAACTGCAGGATTTCTCAATTCTCAAAGCAAATAATAACAGTACCCACTTGTGAAGGGAAATGAGATCATTAACGGACACTGCATTTAACTGGGCTTCAGCTCAATAAATGTTAGCTATCACAATAAAAATATGTAAATATTATTAGAATTCTCAAGGAAGCAAAAGGAAGAGGGAAGGAAAAGAGGAGAGAGAATGCCTTTGAAGTTGTATTATCAATCTGATGGAGACTGAAGGGGAGACTGAAGAAGGAAAGGAGGAAGAAACTGGAAGAAATGGAAAGGGGGATGGAGAGAGAAGAATATCTCAGGTTATGATTCCTTGAGTCCAAATCTTTCCACAATCATTGCATAGATAAATCCCCAAAGGCTTGGGAATGATAAGGGATCTGAGGGTCTGCATTCACAAAGTCATTGTGACTACAAAACAGCAGCACTAGCCTATCACACGAGGGAAGTGTTAAGTCTTGAGTACACTTTGGTCAAGACAGAACATCCAACTTTCTATTATTCCTCTGGTACAAAGAAGTGCCTTTGCAATTGTAGGGCAGGTCTAAGATGCTTTTGTATTCTGGACAAGTAATCCTCAAAGTGGAGAGGAATGCACTCAAGGAGGTATCCAGAATGATCCACTGGGGTGTGGGAAGAAAACACCAGAACCTCTATTTTTGTTCACTTTTTAACCCATCCTTTAAACATTTCTAATTTTTGTTTATATGTTATAAAACATTTACTAAAATACCTAGTATGTTTGTAATATATAAATAAATTTATAATATATATACACACAACACACACACACACACACACACACACACACACACACACACACAAATATTAGAGGCTCATGATTAAGTCTTTGGAGAAACGTGACCAAACATTTGGAGAAAATTGTTATAGTGCACTAGGCATGTTTCAAATACTTAGCATGACTTCACATACACACAAAGATATCACCTCTTCCCTGTCCTTTATAACAGTGGGCTGTTGTAACCAGAAAAAAAATGGTCTTGGTTATCAGTCCAAAGAGAGAAGTATTTTGCCAAATAAGATTTTTTATTCCCTTAAACTCTATTATTTGGGCAATAATTCAATCTTAAATACCCCAGTGCTCCTGTAGTCATGCTAACAACCTATCTCAGGTTTTCCCTCTTCCCTAGAATCATGCTAAATATGACTTCATCACCACTCCTCCCTGCTTTCTAGAAAGTTTTAAAAACAGTCTTCCAATTCTGCAGAAATTATGAAACTGACCTAAATAAATAACTGTTGGAGTCGATGCCAGGGCCAAAGACTGTGTGACCTCAATATCAGAACACCAGTCTCCTCATTTCCCTTTCTTGTTTACACTCTTGGTGCCCAGGGAATAAATAGCAATGGCAGGAAGATGTCTGTGAGATCCTGGTCCGTGCCAAGGACATCACCAGCTCAGCAAGTGTCTTCAAAGTAAATGTTTTAATTGTTGTTCGAGTAACAGGTTGCGACTGTTACCTTTGCTCTCAATAAAGCCCCGAGGAAAATTCAACCTACATGGTTCAGAGCAGAAGGACAAAATCAATGGAGTCAACAATACCGATGGAAGAAATACTGTATTACCTATCCTGCAACCGCCACCCCCCCTATTTTGGGTAACCACTTCACAATCAGACTCCGCCCCCCCCCCCCCCCCCCGCCCCATTCAAGTCTTCATGGATCTTCACTCAGTGTGCCCCATCCATGGTGCATATGACCCAAGCAAAGTCAGATACTTGTTGGAAATCTTGAATAGACTGAGCAAGCGCAGGAAAGTAGTGGGAGCTGAGTTATTCAGATAGAGGCACCCTGAAGAGCCTGCATATTAGTTCTTGCTGGCTTGATGCTTAAAGTTGCCAAGATTTCTGACCATCTCTGAGAGATGGCAAAAATGGCCTCAGATTCTTCTTTCCTCTCTCCACGCTCTTGGGCAGTCCCTTTCCATGTGGACTCTGAGCTGGAACATGGGATTCATTTTAGTCAGGATCAAATACACCACAAATGGAAACTTGAAAAGTGCTTGTGTGACGGTGCTTGCCCTCTTTTGCTGTACTTGGAACCCCAAGACCATGATGCAGTGAGTCTGCAGGGGGATAAATGACCATGTGGAGGAGATGCAAGGCACCCTAGCCAACCAGGCAGTGACTGCAGACCCATGAGTGAGCTCCTATGGTGAACAGCTTAGCCTGGCACAGACTAGGAATTGCTCAAGCTTGCCCGGACTGTGGATGTGCAGAATCTTGAGCTAAACAAATGATTGTTGGGGAGCTGGGTATGTGTGTGTGTCGGGGGGCGGGGGGCTAATTTTCAATGTGGTTTTTATGTAGCACAGTAAAAGCTGATACACCAACTTCCTGGAGTTTGAGTTTTCAGCTTTTCTTCTAATTCTGTAAACTATCATATCCTTAGAATGAATTCATTTTACTTAAAGTTAGTAAAGTTGGCTTCTGTTGCTTGCAATTGAAATTATTTTAGTAGCCAGGTAGGAGACAGATGACCAGATCTTTGTAGGAAACATGGCAAATATAAATTTCCAGAAACTTCCAAACTTGTCTGTTTTTTCTTTTAATGTTTATTTATTTATTTTGAGAAAGAGAAAGCATGAGTGTGTGGGGGGGGTGGGGGGCAGAGAGAGAGAAAGAGTGAGAGAGAATCCCAAACAGGCTCCACACTGTCAGTGCAGAGCCCCACACGGGGCTCAGTCTCACGAACTGTGAGATCATGACCTCAGCCAAAATCAAGGGTCAGATGCTTAACAAACTGGGCCACCCAGGTGCCCCCAAACTTGTCTGGTTTTTGAGCAAAACTATTTTGTTGCTCCTCTCCATTCTCCCTTATTCTTTTCACAAGGAAATAGAATAGTATTCTTACTGTTGAAATAATATAAGACACACTTCAAACTCTAAGTTTAGAGGGGAGGAATTTTGAGACTCTTATTTGAAGAGCTGTCATCTTTGGTCTGGGTCACCCTAGACATAAACAGGTGGGAAGAAGTTAGGCTCTAACTGCATTGTCAAGTGGTCTGTGGACTGTGGCTCTAGCCTGGTTCATATCCTGGCTACTCTACCTATTAACATGGTGACCTTGGGCAAGTTACTTAAATGTAGTAGGCTTTAGTTCCCTCCACTGTAAAATGGAGATAATAATAATATTTACCTCTTACAGCAAACATTACATAAATATTTGTTATTATTATTATAATGATTACTCCTTAGAGTCTAGGTTCCCTTGGGGAACATCTTGGAAAAAGACATTTGGTATTGTGCGAGCTTGGAAAAAGCCATGGAAGAGAAGGCTTTATTGCTAGTCCTGGCTCTGCCACAAACCTGCTATGGTCTTGGGCAAGGCTCTTTGTGCCATTTCCCTCCCCATCTGTAACATGGGATAATCATAATCCCTGTTCTAGTTTGGAAGCAAATATGAAGTAACACACGTGAACATGTTTCTAAACATTCAAAAGTGCTCAATTGCTATTTGGTAAGGTCTATGATTATTATTCAGATAATGAGGTAGTTTTAGGTTCCAAATAAGTCCTACAATTTCTCATGCCATTTGAGTAGGTCCTAGGTGGAGAGTTATTGCATTTAGACAGAGAAACAGAAATGCAAAAAGCAATCTTGGCATAAAGAGTTATTTACAGATATATTATACCAAAACCTGTGTGTTGAGGGGTGCCTGGGTGGGTCAGTCAGTTAAGCATCCAGCTCTTGATTTGGTTTCAGGTCATGATCTCGGGGTGGTGGGATTGAGCCCTACATGGGACTCCGCACTGGCTGTGCAGCCTGCTTAAGATTCTCTCTCTCCCTCTGCCCTGCCCGGCTCATGCTATCTCAAACAAATTAATTAATTAAATTAAATAAATAACAGGAAAAAAACCCTGTATGTTGAGAGGCTTGATTACATATCAGATCAAAGAGGTCACAGCCTAGGGGTGCCTGGGTGGCTCAGCCAGTTAAGCGTGTGACTTTGGCTCAGCTCATGATCTCACAAGCTCAGGTCATGATCTCACAGTTCGTGAGTATGAAGCCCACATGGGGCTCTCTGCTCTCAGTATAGAGCCCACTTTGGGTCCTCTGTCCCCCTCTCTCTCTGCCCCTCCCCCATGCATTCTCTCTCTCTCTCTCTCTCTCTCTCTCTCTCAAAAATAAACATTAAAAAAAAAAAAGAGGTCATAGCCTTTTCAAAACTGTCCCAGAGACCATCAGTATTTCTGAGGATATAAATGGCATCAAGTAACCTGAGAGCAGGGAAAGTGGAAGACCAAAAACACACTCATACCTTTCTACATTCTGAAGTGACGGATGCCGCCTAATCAACTTGTTCCCCACCTGTCCACAGGACCAGGGTTGAGTGTTCTTTGCCTTAGCCGGGGACAACTCGGGATTTAAGGCCCAGTGAATCCAAGGCACTCATATGTGAATTCATGTTAAAGCACACTGGTTTTTTGAATTGTTCCAGTCACCAAGTTCTAATATAACTAACGATTTGTTTCTGTAATATAAAGATTAACTTTTTTTGGATAATTTTAAGGAACAAGTTACATTTTAGAAAATTTGGATGGTGCAGAAACCCATACCATCAAAAGCACCTGAATCTTGCTGCCACCGGAGGTAAGTGACATCACATTCTAGTGTTTCCTTCAAGTTGTCTCACTGTGCAAGTACACATTCATGAACACACACCTATCTAAAAGTCAGGAGTATTCTGCATATACGGTTTTAGAACCTACTTTTGTTGTTGTTGTTAATATTCGCACATCAGAGTTTTCATGGGACAACACTGAAAACAGGCAGTGTGGAAGACAGTACGTGCCAGGAGCTGTTGGCAGTATCTGACCACGCTGTTAGGACGAGCATGATGGATGCTAAACGGGTTTGGAGGGCAGTTTGTATTAATTCCAGGATATACATGTAGTGTCTGGCTGCCTTGGTGGGGACATGCAGGGGACATGAAGGGTCATGAGAAACTGAGATGCTGGATAAAGGGTGATCGATGCTGATAATTTGCTTCATGAAGTAAATATGACTCCCACTGACATTTAGAGTCAGGGACTTCAGTAGACAGAGATGAGGTCATGGGATCAGGGCTTCTATTTTCAAATCTAAAGCTTGCCTGGCTGTGACATGCTGAAATGTTGACAAACATGCTGCCTTCCAGTCTTTAAAAATAGTAACCTTTGTTTCCCACACTGAGGGCATTTCCTAAGTGTCAGATCGAGTATCCTCTGCAGCTGGACACACAGCAGATTGGTATGTATGCAACAGAAGACCTGTTGCCCTGTCTTCGCATAAATGAGAGAAGTCAAGTCATAAAGGCAGAATCATCCACCCACCCACTTCAAAGCATGAACCTTGGTGACTTTATAGGGCAGGTTGCACAACATAAACCAGAGGTTTGCTTCCTCAAAGACCTTTCAACAGCATGCACTATAGAGCAAAGGAATTTCTGCCCTATCTTCAAGAGCAGACTGGGGCAAATACACGAGTCAGCATTTGATAAAGGTTGTTAGCAAATAAAGAATAAATGGTCCCAAAAATATTTAGAGAGGATGAAGTATTCTATCTAACACCTTAAGATTTCTGGTTAAGAATAAGAGGGGTATGGTTAAGAATAAGAGAAGATAAGCACAAACTGTCTTCAGAAATCAGGGCAAAATTGAGCCATGGAAAGAGATCTTTATGGTGTTAGTTTTTCTTTAAAGTATTTCATTTGGGATTGGATTGTCTAACCCCACATGGCCCTTGGTGACTTCTGGAGTGTGTCTAGAGTTCTCTGGTGACTTGAGGAGCAGACTTGAGGTTTTACGGCAAGAGAGGGAGCTGGAAGGAGAGAGGAAGAATAACCCACCACCGCCCCTATGTTCAAGACAACAGCAGTGGCTTGGGTGACGCTCCCCAATCGTGTACCATATGCCAGATGCCCTGCTAGAACTGTATGGAAACTTTTCACTTGATCCTGGAACACTATATATCATAGATCCTACCTTTTCCCGTTTTTATTGATGGGGACACTGAAGCACAGACGTTAGATGACTTGACAAAAGTCACAGACTAGTAAGTGGTGCAGCTAGAATCTGAACCCAGGAGGTCAGAGCTCACGACCTTCAGCTTGACCACTCTCGTGTATAGCAGCACTAGGATTGCAGCTCAACATCTGTAGAACTAGCTAATCTCGAGCAAGTTACTCAATTTCTAAGTCTTAGTTTCCTCACTTTTAAAAAGGATAATAAAAATAAGCTGATCTATCTATCACAATAGGGTTGTGAGAACCAAACGAGACATGTGCATGTCACTTGTAAAATACGGCAAGCTACACATTTTTTTAAAAGCTTATTTATTTATCTATTTACTTACTTATTTTGAGAGAGAGAGAAAGAGGGAGGGAGGGAGGGAGGGAGAGAGAGGGAGGGAGGGAGGGAGAGAGAGAGAGAGAAAGAGAGAGAGAGAGAGAGAGAATCCCAAGCAGGCTGAGCACTGTCAGTGCAGAGCCTAATGCGGGGCTCAAACTCATGACCTATGAGATCATGACCTGAGCCAAAATCAGGAGTCGGATGCTTAACTGACTGAGCCACCCAGGTACTCCATGGCATGCTACACATTTTAAATTACTTTCATTATTACTGATGAAAGAAGAGAAAGAGGGCACTTATTTCTTCATTTTGAGGTTTGTTTTTTCTTGTTTTTGCTTAGTATGAACATTTTAATTTTAATAATCAACATAAAGCAATGGAAATAACAAATATTCACTGGTAGGCACATTAGGTATTGAGAAAAAGCAGAAAACATTCCTGTATCAGGAACCTGTGACTAGAAAGAAAAAAAAAATAGTGATTATTTTGACCAGGCAGTGACTTAGAATGACTTTGTGGGGGGCGGAGGGGGGGGGGTGCTCTGCATCTCCAGTGATAAAAGCCTGTTCTAACTGCTGGCAGGCAAGTGACTCTTACTTCCCGGAAGTGGAATGAACTTTCAAGGACTTGTGGCTCTCCAGATAATGACTTCCAGTTCCATGAAAACAAAGCACAGCAGCTGGCAATAACAGCCTGTCTGTTATTATCTAGTCCCTATTCCATATCTTAGAGCTATCATTCTCAGTCTGGTCTGACAGAGGCTTCTCCAGCTCCAGGATTCCAAATCCCCAACTGTTTTGGATAGACATAAATGCCAGAACTTAAAACCAAGGTTAGAAGGGCACCTGGGTGGCTCAGTCAGTTGAGCGTCTGACTTTGGCTCAGGTCATGATCTCATGGTTCGAGGGTTCAAGCCCCACATTAGGCTTTGCACTGACAGGGCAGAGCCTGCTTCAGATTCTCTGTCTTCCTCTCTCTCTGCCCCTCTGCTGCTTATGCTCACTCTCTCTCTCTCAAAAATAAACAAACATTACAAAAAAAGTTTAGAAAGAATTACCTTTGAGCAAAATCACTCTGGAATCAGACCAACCTGCTGGAAGTCATTAAATTCTCAAGCAGGGCTAAAGTCCCTGATCTACACTTCTGCCAGAGCACACACAGGCATGATCTCTTTGTGTTTATTTTCCCACTCTGGCTACTACATTACAGTCTTTTGAATTTAATTGTGCTGGGAACTTCATCTAGGAACCCTAAGTTGGGAAAGCAGAAAAAAATGAACATCTTCAGAAATTAAGTAATAGAAAGATCAACAAAGAAGAGTTTAGTCATCTACCATTAAATTAAAAGGTGACTTGGGTATAATTTCAGAAAGAATTGATAGGAATGGGTCTAAAGTCTACTAATCTGTAATCTCATTAATTACACCAAAGGTTAAAAACTCCCTTCTAACATAAGCAGTTCATGTTCACTGAAGAAAATTTAGAAGATACAGGCAAGCAAAAAAAATAATAAAAAGCATCCAAAGTCCCACTTTTACCATCAAAATAAGAGACATCTGTACTATTATAAAGGTTGATGAAGGGGAAACTGAAAATAACATAGTTAACTGTAGGACTCAGGTGGGAATCATGGGACACAAAACTGTACTAGGACCTGGTGGTCACCTTACAATATGTGCCTGGACTTCTGTCCTCTTAGGCAAGTCCTCTGAACCTCCTTGGAATATTACAGATGTTATTTACACACGCATACAATAATGTGTTGTATAAGAATATTTTGTGAGACCATCTCAATAAATGAATAAGATTTAATACCCATTTATGATAAAAACTTTCAGCATACTAGAAATGGAAGACAAATTCCTCAATCTGTTAAAGGGTGTATATATAGGAAAAAACTCAGCTAATATTATAATGATGAAATATTGAATGTTTTCTCCCAATTTCACTGCTTCTAGTCAATACTGTAGTGGAGTGCATATGCATGGCAACAAGGTAAGGAAAGGAAATGAAAAGCAAAATAAAGAGTTAAAACTCTTCATAGGTGGCATGATTATGTACTCAGCAAATCCAAAAATATCAACAAAATCATAGAAGTAATGAGTGAATACAGCAAGGTCTCAGGATACAAAATCATTACCTAAAAACAAATTGTATGTCTAAATACTAGTAACAAATGAATGGAAAATTTTATCTTATATTATTATTATTATGTATATTTTTTAAGGAGGGTTCACACCCATCGCAGAGCCCAATGTGGGGCTTGAACTCATGACCCTGAAATCAAGATCTGAGCTGAGATCAAGAGTAAGACACTTAACTTACTGAGCCACCCAGCCATCCCTAGAAAATGAAATTTTAAAAATTATGATTTACAATATGATAAAAATATCAAATACACAGAAGTAAATGTAATAAAAGATACAGAAGCTCTCTATACTTGAAAACCATGGAACACTGCTGAGTGACATTAAAGAAGGCATAAATAATGGAGAGATTTCATGTTAATGGATTTGAAAAGTCAATGTATAAGATGGAAAAATTTGTGAAATTGAATTATAGAGTCAATGCAATTCCAATCAAAATCCCCAGACTTTTTTTTCCCCTTTGGTAGAAATGGATAAGCTGTCAATTTTTATTAAAGCCTGTCAATAGCCAAGATAATCTTGAAGAAGAAAATTCTGGAGGGCTTACATTACTAAATTTTAAGATTTACTATAAACACTCAGTAATTAAGACAGCATGATAGGAAAGACAAATAGGTTAATGGAACAGAATAGAGAGTCTAGAAGTAGACCCAAACATATACAGTCATTTGGGTTTTGACAAAAGTGCCAAAGAATTCAACGGGAAAGTTCTTTTCAATAAAATGTTCTAGAGCAACTAGACATACATATGGAAAACAAAAATTGACCTTAATCTCTTCCTCTCTCTATATATACTAAAATTAAACTGAGAAAGATCACAGATCTATATGAGAGACAAAACTATAACACTTCTACAAGAAAACATAAAAAACCCACCTCATGACCTGTGGTAAGCAATGACTTCTGAGGACAAAGAAAGCACTACCATGAAAGAAAAAAAATTAATAAATTGATTTTGTCAATTTATCTATTTTTCTTTTTCATTTTTTTAAATTTTGTGTTTTTAACTTATACCCAAGTTAGTTAGCATATAGTGCAGCAATGATTTCAGGAGCAGATTCCTTAATGCCCCTTACCCATTTAGCCCATCCCCCCTCCCACAACCCCTCTAGTAACCCTCTGTTGTTCTCCATATTTAAGAGTTTCTTATGTTTTGTCCCCCTCCCTGTTTTTATCTTATTTTTGCTTCCCTTCCCTTGTGTTCATCTGTTCTGTGTCTTAAAGTCCTCATGTGAGTGAAGTCATATGCTATTTGTCTTTCTCTGACTAATTTCACTTAGCATAATACCCTCTAGTTCTATCCATGTAGTTGCAAATGGCAAGATTTCATTCTTTTTGATTGCCGAATAATACTCCATTGTATATATATACCGCATCTTCTTTATCCATTCATCCATTGATGGACATTGGACTCTCCATACTTTGGCTATTGTTGATTTTCTTAAATCAATTTATCAAGATATCACTTAAAAAGTAAAAAGGCAAGCTACTGAAAAGAGACATATTCAGAATCCCTAAAGAATCCTCACAAATAATAATAAAAAGAGAAATAACCCCCCCCAAAACCCAGGCCCTTCATAAAAGAAGCTATATGAATGGCCACGGAGCACATGATAAGGTTATTAGACATCAAGGATGTGTAAATTAAACTACAATGAGATACCACACATCCACTAGAATGGCTAAAACTGGAAAGCATGATAATATCAAGTGTTACAGGATGAAGAACAACTAGAACTCTCTTATGTTGTTGGTTAAAGTATAAAGTTGTAAAATCACTTGGAAAAATGGTTTAGCAGCCTCTAATAAATTTACACATTCATCTAACGTATGATCCAGCAATTCCACTCCCATGTTTGTATACAAGTGAAAAATATGTCCACAGATAGATTTGTTCAAGAATGTTCAGCAACTTTATTCATTAAAGAACTGGAAACACCCCAAATATCGATCAATAAGAGAATGGATAAGCAAATTGCATCATATTCATATAATAGAGGACTACAGTTATGATAAACCTAAATATTTAGACATGGATCAACATGATAAATCTTAAAACCACTACCTGAATCTCAAAAGTCACTAGCACACCATCACTTACCCTGGTTCATTGATTCATCTAATCTCACACATCTAATCTCTAATCTTCAAAGTAGATACTATTATCCATCAGTTTTAATAATGAAAAAGATTCACAGAGGAAAACTAATACCCAAGATTGTATTTACTCATTCATTAGTTCATTCAAGATTTACTGAGCATATACGGTTTGCTAACAGGTGGTGTGTCACATGCTAAGGATATAATGTTAGCAAAATTAGACACAAGATTTAAACTCAGTCCTTCCACTACACAACACTGCCAGGCACTGCAACAGGTCCTACATTTAAAAAAAACAATGTGTAAGACACTGTCATTGCAATTATGATACAATACAAAGTGTTCTCATAGGTTTATGCAAAGTGCTGTGTGATCCCAAAATGAAAAATGACTGATAATTCTGCCTGAGTTGGCTGAAGCCAAACTGGCAAAAGGGCGGGCATTTCAGCTGATAATATAACAGCAGATAGAATGCTTTCAGGCACTGAGGAAGAGTGGAAAGAGTATAAGATGTGGAACTAAGTCCACCTGGTTGGGATGCTGGCTCAGTACTGATATTTGTGAAATGTGAGTAACTATTCAGAAACTTGCGGGGTGGTTGTGAATACCTAAGGATCTAAGCACATGCAGAAGAAACTCAATTTATAGTAGCTTTCAGTTTTTGAACAAATAACTGGTGTTACTCATACTGCCAACATACATCTCCTATTGTAAATTGTGTGTCGATCTCCAGAAAGCCTTACCTCTCAAAACAAGAACATGATTGACTTTCTAGGCTTGAAAAGCTTAAGATTAGACCCCAAACCCATAGTGATTTGCTGACTTTGATCTCCCTCCTCGTTTGAACATGACTTGTGCCCAATATACACCATGAGACTTGGGATTAAGTAGAGTTGGCTATCTTAGTTTGAGTGGCTTATACAGGGTTAGAAGCCAAGACCCAAAAACACTTGGACTAGTGGGAATAGCAGTCACTCTGCATTGTTCCTTTTTGTACAAAACCACTCAGAATGTACTTTATCACTGTCTCCTCTGTGCCCAGCTCACAGCAATGCTCACTTTAATCTGCATGAGATACCCCTATTGGTGTACAGATTTCTAGAACAGAGGCTAGTGGTAAGAAATCAATCTGAGAGAGACAGCCTAGTAAGGGAAGACCAAAATGGCAGAATTTTCTCAATACATAAAGGCTCTTCCTGTGGCACCTGCATCCAAGATTTTAATATAGATCATGAAATAGGCTCAGTATCCCTTCCGATGGCACAGCAGGCTAGCGCTGCTGAATATTAAGGCATTTACAAAACAAGAGCTCAGAAGTTGTTTGCAAGGCTGAGTGGCTCTTTATTGACATATCCAGTCAAGGTAGAATAACTACAGCAAGAGTGACCATGGCACCAACCTCTCCTAACCACATAGGTTTATATGTGCACAGTTGACTGATGAACTGACTCAGAAGGGTGTTTACATTATTTAATCATCAGAGCAAACACTGCAAACAGCTTGACAATGAGCATGGCACGTGGGAGACAACAGGCTTGCTCTGTGGCAGCCACAAGCAGGCTGTAGATGATGTTGGGCAAATTATTTAAGTTCTTCAAGCCTCAGGTCCCTCACCTATAAAATGGAATAATGATGCCCTGCAAGATGCCGTGAGAGTTACAGATAATGTAGGCAAGTGCCTGGCATAATTCTTTGCATGTACCAGACACCTAATAAGTGGTTATTCTTGTTATCATAATTAACCTAAGGCGTGGCACTCTATAATTTGGGGGGAGCCAAGGAAAAGATACGTGCTACGAGTTGACTGCTTTTGTTGGATAGAGGCCATGTTCAATGGCTTTTAGCCTGCTTACATGGGGTGAATTTCAGGGAAGGGTTTGCATGTGATGGGGAGGGGGGTGTGCAAATGAGAACATGTACTGGGTGAGTGGAGGGTAACAGGACAAAGAGGGGAGAGAAGGGGGAAAAAAGACTTTCAGAAAAAGAACTTGTATCTTATTACTAGACTATAAGCTATTTGAAAGCAAGGCCTATCTTTCATTTTATGTTATTTTTTACCCTGTTTTTATTCATCCCTACAAACTCCATCAGACTCTACCACAACACCTGACACCCAGTAGACACTCGGCAAATGTTTACTGATACACACCTGGATCAGACACTGACTCTCGCTCGCAGGTGTGGCTCTGACTAAGCAGGAAAAGGAAATGGACAGTGGTGGTGTTGGACAACTGTCCAGCAGTGATTCTGATAAGCAGAAGTGCCCTTTGTCCCAGCAGCTGAGTCACCGCGCCTTCACACTGACACACTGCAACAGGTTCCACTCACAACACCAATAATGACATGAGGTCATTCCCTCAACAAAGCAATAAGCCCCAAACAAAGGCTCCAAATCTTAACACAGGGAAGGTCTGTCCCAGTCAGTCACCTTCTATCCCAGTTAGCACATCAGATACATGAAATATTTGTCCCATCCTGGACTAGGCATCCTACACACACTGCGTTCAATAATCCTCCTGACAACCCTATGGAAGGTGTTAGGTATAGTTTGGAGGTGAAGAAAATGAAATTCACAGGGGTTAAGTACCTTGCCTAAGGTCAAATGTCAACCAGGTTCAAAATCCTATAGGACAACACACACATACTGAAAGGCGTACATATCAAAAATTTTTATATTCACGTAAGCAGTTCCAGCTGAAGAAACGAGTCCCCTCGTACTGCTTTCTTATCACACCCACTCCAAGGGCAGCCACTCTTCTGACTTCTCACAACTCTCTGAGTTTTGCCTGGAATATTGTAATTTGTCCTTCCATTGAATTCTTCGATTTTTCTTATCTGTAATTTCCTAATACCCTCTTGTAGTGTCAATTATTTGTTCTTTTACATACCTTGTCTTTCTAATTACTATTGTTATAAGCTCCTCCAGGCTAAGGGTTTATACTTCTTTGCATTCCCCTGGTGCG
This sequence comes from Felis catus, assembly GCF_018350175.1. Lineage (NCBI taxonomy): Eukaryota > Metazoa > Chordata > Mammalia > Carnivora > Felidae > Felis > Felis catus. Next base: position 125,519,710 of record NC_058373.1, read on the forward strand.
TCCTGCATGGAGAAATGACTCCACAATATATGTACCTAACAGTTAACTTTTGCTTTCTGTGTACCTGGCACTGTTGTAAGCATTTTACCTGGATTATCTCATTTAATCCTTCTAACAGTCCAATGAGGTAGGTACTGCAATTGCCTCCCTTTTACAAATAACAATGCTGAGGCACAAAGCAGCAGCTTGCTCAAGGTCAAACAGTCAGAGAGAGACAGTCAGGATTCAAACCCAGGCATTGTTATTCCAGGGCATGTGTCAATGGGAGGGCTTTCATTATTCTCTTCTCTTCTCCTAACATTTTTATTCAAATATAAAACACCCGTAGAAAAAAGACAATATAAATCACACATTTAAAGTTCAATGCATTCTGAACGTGGGGAGAGCTTGTCTGAACTGGGCACTTGGATTCAGCGCCTTCATTTCCCACATGGAAGAAACGTACATGGATTCCCTGGATGCTGAAAAGCTATTACAATGCCCCTATGATAAAAACCACCAGATCAGGGCCTGTAGGTTTCTCTATCATCTTACCAAGTGCAGAAAGAATCATCCTGACGTCACAAACCAATTGGCTACTTGTCCCTTCACCAGGTTCCTTGGGCCAAAATCAGTCATCACATCTCAAGCTGTGATGATAAAAGTTGTATTGAGAAGAATGTTATCAACCAAACCAGGAACCCTAGAGGATAGGAGACTCTGGCTGAGAGCACATAGCAGTGCCTTCCTTGTGGTGAAGACTGGGATTAAGATCTATGGGGACAGAGCAGCACCCCCCTTTGTCTGGGGCACAGCCAACTACTGTGTCAACAACAGCCCCACAGGCAACACACTTATGGAACATAAGAGTAACCTGGCTTCAGGCATGCATATTCCCATGCCTGGGAATATGGCTCTATGTTCTGCCATGGAAAAACAATGGGAATGTGGCACTAACCACAAAAGTATAGCTTGATCAGTTACACTGTGCAAATAAGAAATTTCATCTTCTTGAAACTCAGTCCTCAATTCTTTTGTGACCACAGTGTGATTTTTCTTTTCTTTTTATGTTTACTTATTTACTTTGAGAGGGAGAGAGAGAGAACAGGTGGGGGAGGAGCAGAGAGAGGGACAGAGAGAACCTCTGTGCTGTCAGCGCAGAGCCTGACATGGGGCTCGATCCCATGAACCATGAGATCAAAACCCCAGCTGATATCAATATCAAGAGTTGGATGCCCAACCAACTGAGCCACCCAGGTGCCCCAGTGCAGTACTATTTTCAAAAACTATGAGCTTTCTGACATCCCAGAGATGGTTCTGCTGTGACACTTACATCAAGAAAAACAATGGCAGTTTCAACTCATTGGCTCCTGGAGAAATGAAGAAGGGGAAATCTAGCTAAATCTGGACATTCTCAAAAAAAAAAAAAAAACCCAGACAATAAAAAGGTATAACTGAGAGAGCATTAACTACCCTCAACAAAGTATCAGGCAAAGATTGTTCTGCAGCTGTGCCTAAGTCTAATTACTATCTTTTCTTCACTGATAGCTATAATAATGAGCATTGATAATATAAGTAGAAGAGCAAACAATACTTTGTAGAATACTACTTAAACGAGCACTTCTAAAAATCAAATTATCCTAAGTAGGAAGCATGGGGGAAGGGGGTGGCAATCTGCAGAAGCACTGTTATAACTGGAAGGGTGTTTGGGGAACCAGCTCAGTAATCATGCACCCAGACCCTTTATGTTTCACAAAATCAGACCACAGGTCAACATGAACAAGAGAGATTTTTTTAAAAACAAAGAAATTATATCTCCAAATGAGTCTAAGCTGGCAAGTCATACACATATTGCACTGATGCAGTTGTAACATTAGGCGTTTCTGGATTACATCTTTTTGAGATGTAATGTGTTTTTAGAAACTATGGTGTTTTTTTCAGCATGACCTTAATGGTGGCAAATCTCTATTCCTGGACATTGACTGGATTGGATTCTCAAAAACAGTCAAAACCCAGAGTCAAAGCTAGTGAGTAAATTTCTATAAATATATTTCCTTTTTTAAAAAATGGGACAAACACATTGGGATGCCTGGTCGCTCAGTTCCTTGTATATCAGACTCTTGATTTTGGCCCAGGTCATGATCCCCGAGTTGTGGAACAGAGCCTCGCATTGGGCACTATGCTGAGCATGGAGTTTGTTTGAGATTCTCTCTCTCTCTCTCTCTCTCTCTCTCCCTCCCTCCCTCCCTCCCTTTGTCCCTCTCCCCCGCTTGTACTCTAAAATAAAAAAAAAAAATTAATGAATTAAAAAAATGGTAACACAACACAGTGTAGGTTTTGGAGTTAGAGAAATCTGTATTATTATTATTTTTTTTTAGTGTTTTATTTTTTTTTTTTGAGTGAGAGACAGCACGAGCAGAGGAGGAGGGGAGAGAGAGAGAGAGGGAGGGAGACACAGAATCCGAAGTAGGCTTCAGGTTCTGAGCCGTTAGCACAGAGCCCGATGTGGGGCTTGAACCTGTGAACCACAAGATCATGACCTGAGCCCAAGTCAGACGCCTAACTGACTGAGCCACCCAGGGTCCCCAAGAAATTTCTATTCTGACACTTGCTGGTATATGATCTTGAACACAAGACAGCCTACTTGAGTCCCAATATCCTTATATGTCAGAAGGGACTAACAGTCTGATGGGTGTAGTTGGTAAATGAGATAATGTATATGAAGCTATTATATCTTTAGCTTTTAGCTTTTATTATTGTGACTAAGGAAGGAGAAGGCTTTTGTCTGTTGAGTGTAAACAGGTTCTGAAACGACTTGCCACAAAACAGTTTACAAATTTTAGCCATCACCATTAGTGAGTGACACAACTTGCACTGTCTCTGGATTTATGCAATCCAGCACAGACCCAGAAATTATTTCTAAAAGGACCCTAAGAACAAAATACAATGACAGAGTCCAAGTACTAAAGCTGGAGCATTTATTCACAGGTGTGCCTCTTGGTGTCAGAGGAGGCCTAGATGCTCACGTTCTAATTCTGACCCATCCCTAGCAATGCCCATGATGAGGTCCATGCAGAGACGGTAGCTTTTGGTGCAGGGGAAAATGAAAGAACTGATGGAGGAAGGAGAAGTTCTCAAGGGAAACCGGATTCACTCAGAGGACATCTTTAACCCATAGACATATACACTAAGGCACTGCAGGAGGATCAGGGTCAGGATGGCTGCTTTAATAAGCTGCATCTTCAAAATTCAGAAGGGCTGTTTTCTACGGTGGTACTAGCCAGGAAGACTTGGTCTTCTGATGGTCAAGCTTCATTTGTTTCAGCAACTGAGTTAACAATCTTTCCTTGGTGTTTGCCTAAAACCTTACTCTGCTCTACTTCTCTGGGAACAAAAATAGGTCATCAAATACCCCCACAAAATCTGGTTACCTTGACCCCTGAGTCTTAGTGTCCTTGTCAATAAGATGAGGAAAATCACACCTATTTCACAGTACTATGCAAATTAAATGTGATCTCACAAAAGCATCATTATAGTGTCTCACACATAGTAGTTGCTTGATGAATAAGTTATTATTGGCTTGAAACAAAGAAGCAAACGCAAAATGTTGCATCTGAACTACTAAGAAGATAATCTATAGATTGAGAGAAAAACTTAGTCTAGTCTGGATAATTCTACAATTTGCTGAATCTTGGTTTTGAACAATTGCTATTATATCTTTAATGTATATTTTCTCCAGATACTTTCTCTATACATCCTTGTTTATCTACATATATCTTACAATTTTGCTTTATTAAAAGAATTAAAAGCCACTTAACCAATTATCCTTGAGAAAATCTATTCATGAAAATCCAGGTCTTGTGCTCCACAGGTCTGACATTTTCTTTGAATTACAGAGCTAGAGGATGAGATTCCACAGAGGATGGATACTCACTAGATGATGAAATATTCCTTCAATCAATCCCCTGGACCATGTGTGGAGTACAGGGGGTCTGTTTCTGTTGTGATCATGACTGTATACCTAACAGCACAGAGTTGGTGGAAGAGTTCTTTTTCAGAGGGGAAAAACAGGAACTGTTCATTCTGTCATCACTGTCTCTTTCACATAATAGATGTGTATGTCCTGTAGCGAGTCAGGGATAATGTGCCAAAGACAGGAAGAGACTGGGTCAAAGGCGTCATTATCTTGTTTGAGACTTCTCCACACAGATGACCACCTTCACGCTTCAAAAACAATGGCTCTCCAATTGTTTTATGGCGATGGTCACTTTGGAAGAGCAATAAACCAAAAGACCAAACACAGGGGACCCTGAATTAGGGCTGGAAGACCTGTCCTTCTGCCACACAGGGAATTCATTTAATACCCTTGGGCCTCAACTTCCACATCTGTAAAGTGAGTAGGGTGAATTAAATAACACTGAATTTGTCTCGTGTTTAAAACTGTATAATTTATACCCATTCTTCTACTTTTTTATTGTGAAAGACACCAATGGAAACCACCCCACTTTCACCAGAATGAAGAATAAAATATGGCTTTGATCATAAAAATGAAAGAAATGATAAAATATGAATTCAAGTTAAATATATACACAGTGCTGGGGTACCTGGGTGGCATCTTAACCTGTCCGTTAAGCATCTGACTTTGGCTCAGGTCATGATCTCACAGCATGTGAGTTTGAGCCCTGCATCGGACTGTCTGCTGTCAGCACAGAGCCCACTTTGGATCCTCTGTCCCCACCCCCTCCCCACCCCTCCCCTGCTGGTGTGCGCTCTCAAAAATAAAATAAAACATACACACACACACACACACACACACACACACACAGAGACACACACACAGAGACACACATACTGCCATCCTGCAGTCATTATCAGAGAGCTGCCTGCCCCTTGTGTGAATGACAGAACACTATCTGTGAATCCTCAAAATGGCTCATTTAATTCCAACTTATGAACTGTCAAGACTAACCAGGGCTGCAGACAGATGCGATGCCTCCTCCCCACTAACTGTGGTCAACATGTAAGCTGTAGGCAGCATCAGGAACAAGTGGTGGAGGTTAAGTCATGTTGAACTGGGAAGCAAAAGTGGCAGCCAAATTGCTGAATACAGAGGTGTTCTGCATGAGCTTAACATTTGTTGAGTATTTATTCCAGGGCTTATAGGCATGTGCTTTATATACATTACCTAATGTTTACCACCTGTACTTTGTGGGTCAGGAGGCTAGGGCTACAGAAGCTTAGGGTCCCAGCTCTGCTACTCAGCTATAATGTAATGGCCACTCTTTCACAGAGGGGCTGAACCGGGGACCTCCTGTTTCCTTTCTCCTGTGCCTTCTTTCCAGGTCCAGTGATTCATATTCCTTCCTCTCACTCCTGAGAGATTGGGTAGCTCAGAAAGTTTGACACTTGACTTGGTCTTTGACTTTTAAACAGTGTTTTCCTCTAGGTGCCAAATTGTTCCATGACTACTCCTGTCTTCCTTGATCAAATCAACTGGTACCAGTGGTAACCCTAGGGCGCTTGCTGTTAGACATTAGTTGGTGTGGTCAGTTTGAGCTAGGATTTGAGCGTTTACAGCAAGACATGTTGTAGACTTGCAGAATAGGTAAAAGTGGGTCAGGAACTTAGATTACCACTTCCTAGAAGACAGAGCTGAATGCACATTCCTTTTTGCACTGCACTCAGTTTTGCATCCAGCCATCAACAGGTAAAGAATCAGTATGATATACCAGAAAGAGCAATGGAATAGGAGGGAGTAGAAGAACATGGGCACAGGTCTCCATCACCCCCATTCCTGCCCAGCCACTGCTCCCCTCTCTTCTGCCCACACTGGAATAAACCCTGATATTGAGAACTACCAAATGTCAAGGGGTGTTTCTAACTCAGGAGGAGGAAAGAAGAAAAAAGGCTGAAATCTCGTCATCATATTAAAAATGGCAACAAGTGTCCAACATACACTATATGCCAGACACTGTGCAAAAAAATTTTCTTAGATGATCTTATTTCCTTCCCACAAGGCTCCTATGAGAGGGACATTATTATTAACTCCATATAAAGACAAAGAAAATGAGGCACAGAGATGTTAAATAACATGCCCAAGCTGTACAGGTAGGAGCTGGCAGAGCTGAGATTTAAGAGAAGCTTTGCCACTGGAAACAAAGGGATTTAGAAAATTGTGTGAAAGTGCTAGAAAAGGGCAAATTCCTAGGAAACCAAGAGACGCCTGGAGCTGACCTGCTCTGAAACTACCTCGCAAGGGGATATCAAATAGAAAGGCAACACATTCCACATATTATCTTTGTTGAGCATAGTTTTGTAAATGAAGGAGGGGCCAGTTAATAATGCCTCGTGAGACACGTGAGCCTGATGGCCTGGCTGTTTGTCAACTCAACACAGTTACGTCCTGGTCTTTGGCCAACATGGCATACCGTACTATCTCTGCCCAAGTAAGTGAACAAGCAGAGTGGACATACGTGTGCATGTGCGCGCGCACGTATGTGTGTGTGTGTGTGTGTGTGTGTGTGTGTGTAGGATGTGTGCAGTGTAGGCACAAAGCCCATAGGCACACCTTGCATTCTTGGCTAAAATTCCTTCCTCCCCATAAAGAAGAGGGATTATGTGACTGTTTTAGTCATTCTTCTCTTCCTGGAATGGCTTTGGGAGGCCTGTAGTCTGGCTGGGGTTTAACCCCCCGGTGGACCAAGCCTAAAGGCTGGCGACTGACACCCTCTGGGCCTGTGGGTTTGGGTGAGAAAGGGAAGCAGGAACAAGTGTGCAGGCAAAGGCTGTCCTCTGCCGGGAAAGCTGAACTCTCTCAGCTATCCATACTCTCTATCTATACCTGTTCTCAAGATAAATTGAAGTTATTTGGCTTTTTGAAGCTAGAGATTTCATGCTTTCTACAGAAGCTTAATCAGTATAACTTCCCTAAGTCACTCTCCTCCAAACTGCAAACTCAGTGAGACCAAAAGGAGTTAGTTGTATTTTCTAATTTAATCAACTCCCCCCTCTTCCTCCTGTACCTGGTTGATGAATTCTCGCTTTTCCCTCCTGGCAGCATCTGGTCTAGGCTTGCTGTTCAAATGTGCAATGCTAGCTCTGGTTTCATAATGCGAAGGCCTGTATTGATCCTAACTGTGCTGGTTTACAGGAACCTGCCAATCCTCTGGAAAATTGGTATCTTCCTGGTTTTTAAAGCAAAGAGATTTCTGGAGTCCCGTCAACTCTTTGTGTGCTTATAATCACCTTTTGATTGCAAACTCTTTGTGTTTCCATTACTCAACACTTCAGGTAAGAATTCTGTTTAAGAAACATGTCCTTGCTTGTAAAACCTGTCAGTCACATAAGGATACTTACAGGCAAATTAATTAAAAAGATAGAACCACATGATTTCAAAGCTCTTCTTTCTGTCTCCTCCTCCTCCTCTCTCCCTCCCTCCCTCCCTCTCTCTTTTTTTTTCTTTCTCATCCACTGCTTTTATTCTCTATACTGTCTTCTAACAACCTCCTTCCAGAACCTTGCTTCAGTTCATGGATTTTGTCACAAAAGACTAACCAGTCCCATCAAGGAAAATGAAAATCTATCTAACGATCAGATCAATGACAAGAGCCCTGGGTTTTTTGTTAATTTCTTACAGCATATTCTGGGTATGGGTTGAGATGGTAGGGAAGAGAAACAGGACAAGTAAATCTGATGAACCTGAAGGGCACAGACTGTGATGTGATCATCTTTGTACCCTCCAGACAGCCAAATGCAGCACTGTCAGTCTAAAACAAATGTTTACTGAGTGACTCCTATGCAGAATCAATGGTGAACAAAACAGATTGGGTATTTGCCTCCCAAAGACCTTAGCCTCATTATGAGAGAGAAAATTGACTTTAAAAAAAATGGGGTGCCTGGATGGCTCAGTCAGCTAAGTGTCCGACTCTTGATTTTGGCTCAGATCACGATTTCACGGTTTTGTGAGTTTAAGCCTCGCATCGGGCTCCACACTGACAGTGTGGAGCCTGTTTGGGATTCTCTGTCTCCCTCCCTCTTTGCCCCTCCCCAACTCACTCTGTCTCTGTCTCTCTCAAAATAAATAAACTTTAAAAAAAAGATAATTACAAACTATACTAAGTATGATGAAATAAAGGAACACGCTTAGCAGGGAGCATATGCCTGGAGCCCTGCTCTAGCCTGGGGGGTCAGGGAAGTCTTCCCTGAGGAATCTTTGACACTGAAGTGTAGACCTAAAGTATGAGGAGTTAAAGGAGCTGCAAATTACAAGCCCTTCAAAAAAGCAAAGGCATTTTCTACTTTTCCAACAACCGGAGTTCCAGTTTTTGTGTGTGTATGAGAGACGTGAATGAAATGCTAGCAATGTCATCCACATCTCTCATTCTATATGCAGTGGAATTAAAATCCCCACTTAAGCTGCCCAAGGCCACTCAGGCTAGGACTAGACCCCCCAGGGGCTGCTGGCTCCCAGCCCAGAGCCCACTGGACCACACCACAAGAACTGGAAGTTTCAGTGGCCACACCAGACTTAAAAAGCAGTGCTGAGGGAACTCTGAGACATACAGACCAAGGGCTTATCCCATATTCAAATGGTATGTAGTGGGTCAGGGATAAAAGTTTTTAAATTTTTTTTTTTTACATTTACTTATGAGAGACAATGAGAGAGCACAAGTGGGGGAGGGGCAGAGAGAGAATGAGACACAGAATCGGAAGCAGGCTCCAGGTTCCGAGCTTTCAGCACAGAGCCCGATGTGAGCTCGAACCCACAAACCGTGAGATCATGACCTGAGCCAAAGTCGGACTCCCAACGCAAATGAGCCACCCAGGCGCCATAAACGTTTTTAAAATGGAACTTTTAAGAACTCAGTGCTGCTTCTAAAGAATGGCTGGAGACGTTCAGATATTTCTGACCAAAACGTTTTCGTAAACCAGCAACAAAGAGTGAACCAGGCAGACTTCTCCATCTGCGTGCAAAGTGAAAACACTACTGTGGTGATGTGATTAATCAATACAAAGTGGTATTTAAGGTCTGCTGACTTCACCCATTAGTCCAACAAGAACTACAATTAGCCCTAACCTCTAATCTTAACCCACCTGAGAACAGCCCCCAGTAAACAGGCAGGGCATTTTTTAAATGCCAGTGACAGACACCTCCTGGGAAGTTAATACCACCTAAGTGACTTTCCTCAGCAGCTTCCCCATTTTCGTTCCTCTCTTTGCAATACTGCTACAGCAAGTAAAGACTAACACCTCCATTTCTCAGTCTCAGTTAACTTGTCCTTCCTTCTCAACAAAGATACAGAGTTGATTGGAAGGACTGGTAAATACAGAGGGAAAGACCCACATTCTGGTCGACTCTGGCATCTCCAAACTTAGAAGTGAACACAACACGGGCAATCATCCAAGAGCTTCACTACCACCTATTTGTTAAGCAAAGACAGTAAGAGAAAGGTTCCCGAAAGAGAGAGAGAGAGAAAGGTTTCCAAAAGCTGCCAGGAGGCATCTCTCAGAAGACAGGTCTCATTAAGAAGGCAGGGAAAGATACTATAGACTACCTCTAAACCTCAAATCCTTCTCCACTTCACATCTCTTCAGGGGACAAAAGATTGGAAATGTCCCTCCAATCAAAACAAGATCTCTCTCAGCCTTTCCATGATTCTTAGCCCCTGCTTTGTGTTGGCTTCTTTGTGTCTGCAAAGAAGCTGCTTCATTGAAACATCATAGAAAACACACACACACACACACACACACACACACAGTTGTCGCTCAGACAATGAGGTCGCCTGCATACAGGCATTTCCAATGTAGGCAGGAGACAAAGCCTGCAGAATTCTCAACCTGTTGCTATAGTAGCAGAAAGAATGTGATTCAGGCAGCTCTGCTGAGATCCATATCCAAATCCCTCCAGCTCCCAAAGAGAACATTAACCCTTCACTACCCCTTCTTGGGGGCAGAATCACCTGGGAAGAATCCTAAATTTGTCCTAGGCACTAGATATCATACTCTCAGCATCCACTCACTCATGCATTCACTTAGTACCTAATTAGATTCTCTTATGTTGGATCCTAGGTTGTTGGTGGTAAACAATGCAGCTATGGCCCTTGAGACTGAGTAAGAGGAGGTGTAGGATATTAAATTATTGCTCAAATAACAATATATTATGCAGCATTAGCATTATATGGGAGACACAAGAAGTTTCCAGCAAAACCATCACCAGAATGGAAACAACCTATCCAAGAGAACCAGCTTATACAGTAATGGTAGCAGACTCCATATATTCAGAGCCATTGCAATTACTTGATTGTCTGCATGTGCTAATTTGACAAGACTATCCCTAGAAATGCCTATTCCAATCATATCATGGCTCCTACGAAGCATTAGTTTAAGTGAGTTGTTTAATCAAATCAGCTTTCCACATAAAATAGAAAGAGCGTTGTTTGTTAGAGAACCACTGCAAGCAATTGCTGAACAGTCACTAGGCAACAGAAATGGCAGGTGAGGGCTCAGAAAATACATGAAATAAGTACAGTCACAGGGACCCTGGGAGGACTTCTATCTAAACAGTCCCCACCCCAATTTATTTCTGTGATCAAAACAGTAACAAAGAAACCTTAGGAAATAGAATTTAGAAATGACCTATAATCCAACTTATTTTCCTTAACATTATAATACAGAAATCTTATATTATTGAATACCTTCCTGCTAGAATTCTTTATTTCCCATGGAGCATAAATACTAGGAGGGAGGGGCTTCTTAGGAAGAGAAACTCATTAGGTAATCGTAGCCTCATCCGCTTTTTGTGAAACAAGGCAGCATCGATAAGACTGCCAAGAAAAAGCTGAAAAACCAAGAGGACAGGTTTCTAATCTCAGATGGCCAGTAGATGTGGCTTCATGGAAGTTACATAATCTTTTGTATCTCAGTTTCCTCGGAAGTAAATTTAATACACTATGCAGATCCAAAAGCACAGAATGGTCAATAGCAATGCCTATAAACCTGTGGCCTGAAATAAAGTACAGTTGACCCCTGAACAACCCGGGAGTTGGGGAAACGGACCACCCACACAGTTGAAAAATCCACATCTAACTTTTGACTCTCCAAAACCTAATCACTAATAGCCTATGATTGACCAGAAGCGTTACTGATAAGATTAACCATCAATTAACATATTTTGTATATGTTTTATATGCTGTATTCTTAATACTGTAAGCTAGAGGAAAGCAAGTGTTATTAAGAAAATCATAAAGAAGAGGGGCGCCTGGGTGGCGCAGTCGGTTAAGCGTCCGACTTCAGCCAGGTCACGATCTCGCGGTCCGGGAGTTCGAGCCCCGCGTCGGGCTCTGGGCTGATGGCTCAGAGCCTGGAGCCTGTTTCCGATTCTGTGTCTCCCTCTCTCTCTGCCCCTCCCCCGTTCATGCTCTGTCTCTCTCTGTCCCAAAAATAAATAAAGGTTGAAAAAAAAATTAAAAAAAAAAAAAAAAAGAAAATCATAAAGAAGAGAAAAATACATTTACATTACTGTAAAAAATCCATGTATATATGGACTTGTGCAGTTCAAACCCACGTTGTTCAACATCAACTGTACTCCATTGCTATTCTTAGTAACACCATAAAACATAGTTTCTGTTGTGGAGAATATCTGAGAAGCTCAATCATATTTCGGAACATGGGTTTCCTATCTCGACCAGAGGCACAGGACTATAGATCTTTCATTAAGCAATCCAGAAAGAGACAGGCAATCAAAAAGTATATTCACAAAACTCTCTTTTAACCACTGCAACATTGGGCTAGTATTTGGGAAAAGGTTCCAAATGATCTGACTAGATGGAAACTCATTTCTTTTTGCCTTGGAAAGAAGTGATGGTAGCAAAGGGATGTGATGTGACCTAACACAATGACTTCACCCCAAATCATGCCCTTCCTGGAAGTGGCCAGTGAACTCATGATCCCTTTACACTTCAGGGAATGGGGTGAGAATAGAAATGGAGGCATTCTAGTGCCATCTTTCTTATCTATCAAGTTTGAGGTAATTATAGGAATTTTTTTTCCCTTTAACACTCCATTGCAGATCATAGCAGCAAAGACACTTACTTCTACACTTTCTGGAACCCAGTTTTGACTTCACCAGCTTTTCAAAGAAGGAAAAAATATAAATCCCTCACACGTCCTTCCCCCATCATGGGAGTTTACTTTAATGACCCTAATTATTTACTTCTCTCTGTACCCATGCCCTCTGCCACGTGACTTTGCGGTTTCTCTCTGCAAATTTGTATTTCCCTAGCTTTTGACAGTAGATTTGACCATATGACCTGCTTTGTCCACCAGGATGTTAACAGTCAATGGCATAACCCAGAAGCTTGAAATGAGCTATAGCTCATTGTGGCTTCTTCTCTTCTATGTCTGCTATCATTGTGAGATGAACGTGCCCAAACAGTTGATCCGAGAGAAAAATTGAGGGACATGTAAAATAAAGCCACCCCCGATGAAGCTAAGTCAAGATCAGTTGATTCTTCCCACCCTAACCTGCAGACATAGGGGTTAATAAAAATATATTGTTGTGGGGCACCCAGGTATCTCATTCGGTTAAGGGTCCTACTCTAGGTTTTGGTTCAGGTCATGATCTCATGGTTCCTGGGATTGAGCCCCAGGTAGGGTTCTGTGCTGATAGTGCTGAGCCTGCTTGGGACTCTTTCTCCCTGTCTCTCTGCCGCTCCCCCCCACCCCCCCCCCCCATGAACTCATGCCTATTCTCTCTCTCTCTCAAAAATAAATAAATGAACTTTTTTTAAAAAGCGTATTGTTGTGTGCTAGTGAGATTTTGTGGTTGTTTGTAATGTAACATTATTGTAGCAACAACTGATACACCCACCACAGCAAAAATTCACCTGTAGTTTAAGGGCTAAAACATTGTTTGCCTTGTTTTCTTAATAAGTAACAAGTAAGGGCCCTATTACATCCCCAATGCCAAAGACTTATTCAGGAAATCTATACAATGTTCTAAATCTCACGGGATACAATAGTAAAAGTGTATAATTGCAGCCATCAATCTGCACCTGTGAACTTTTCTCATCCAGGATCAGGTCAATGTGATTGCTCAAAGGTGACTATAAACTTTTCTTATGTGGCTCGAGATACAGTAAAACCTTTATTTGCAAGCAAAACTCATTCCAGAAACATGCTTGTAATCCAAAGCACTTGTCTATCAAAGCGAATTTTGAGAATTGCCTCAGTTGTGATCATGTGACATTCAGCATCATGCACTACTCGTATTGCCAGACATTGCTCGTTTATCAAATTAAAATGTATTAGAAATGTTGCTCGTCTTGCGGAACACTCACAAAACAAGTTACTCGTGATCCAAGGTTGTACATATATCAAATCAGTAAAGAACTCTGAACCGTTGGAGTGTTGTTTGCCTAAGTACAGAGGAACTGGAATCACTGCATCTTTCCGTAATGTAAGGAACTAACAAGACCATTGGCTTATTGGTTTTCAATTCTAGCCAATCACCAGAGCTTTCTAAATTACAGATTCCTAGTCCCCATCTATAGATATTTAGTTGAATAATCTGACATAGGTATATGTGCTGTTAAAAAGTTCTCAAAGTAATGTTGATGATCACAAGAATTGGAAATGTCCCCCATCTAACAGAGTTCCTCCATTGATTGAATTTCTCATGCTGAGTTGCACCAAGCATTTGTGGTGATGTTAGCAGACCAAGGAGTGAACACAGGAGCACTATCTCCAGGTGACCACACGAATTCATTCGTTATTATTAGCGTAACAAACCATTCCAATGTTCAGTAGCTGAAAACAGTATGCACTACTTATTGCTCCTGAGTCTTCGGACCCATTTGTGTGACCTCTCCTGGGCCTACTCACATGTCAGGTCAGCTGGCTGGTCCAGGATTTCCTCCTCACATATCTGCTCAAGACCACCATCAGCTGGGGATACAAGGGTCTCTGGGCCACAGCAAATGGGTCCAGGAGTGTCCATATGGTGACCGGGCTAGATTCTAGGTGAGCAAGTAGAAGTGTGAGAGGCTGCTTAAGCCCTATGCTGGGGACTGGTACACATTCACCCTTCTACTTCTGCACATTCTATTGGTCAGAGTAAGTTACAAGGCCAAGCCCACATTCAGGGGCTGGGTAATTAGACCTTACCTCTTGACAAGAGGAGCTACAAAGTCATAACACAAGAGATTAGCTTCAAAGTCTATTACACAACCAAAGGGAGAAAAAGGTTGCCTTAAGTCAAATATGATTTCTCAGTGCAGGCCAAGGTTTTCACCCTAACCTCAAAAAAAGTTATACAATTGTTAGGGTGAAGTTTCATCTGATACTCCTCATTTCTACTCCTGCCTGCATTCACACACCTTACTTACTCCTCAAGACCTCGGTCTCATTCCTTTCAGCACTTTCATATTATCCTCTGAGGTTTTTAAAGATGATGTGGATGACATGCCATCCTTATGAGGACTTGTTCAGGGTGAGTCTTTCCATGATGTCTCTTCTTGGCTTAGGATGTGTCTACAGACGAAATGTGACCAAATGATCATAGGGCTACATCCCGCAAAGGACCCCACAGCATTAACCGAAGAGCACCAATGCCTAAGAAATATTACAGGAAAAAGATAACACACTAGACCAGAAAAGAGCCCTGAGGAGTAGGAAACTGGCACTCACTGAAGATTCCAGACGGAGGCTAATTATATTCTAGCCGCCAGCTGCTTCACTCCACTCCTACTTCACTCGCCGGTGTTTGATCACTTAGGAAGCGCACTAAAAGGGCGGTGACTGGATCAACAACCGTGCCCCTGACCCAGGCCCTAAGATGTATGCAGCCTGGGGTTATGTAGCAGCCACTTATTACAGCATCCCTACAATAAAGGTGTTGCTTCCTGTTTTTTTAGAAAAACCACCACGACCTTTGGAAGTCTCTAAACACCTCCTTGTGAGGTTTCAGACAGCAGGGGGTGGTAGGGAAAAGAATTCCGGCAACCAGGAAACACAGGATGGCAGAGAAGTGGCCAGGGCTGGGTAGTAGTGCGTGGAGGCTCTTTGGAAGGGATGTGGATACAAAGAATGGAAGGAGGAAGCATGTGCTGCTCACACGAAGGTTGTCTAAAGTGCATATTTGGTCCCCAAGCATGTGGCCAGTCTTCAACCTGCTTGCTATCACTGCTCAAAAGACTAAGCAACAGGACTGGATGAAAAACACAATGAAATGAAAAGAAATGCTAAACTCACCAGAAAGATGCCTCAGAAAAGCCAAATTCAAGAAGGTATTGCATTTAATTTAGTTTGAGAAAAAAACTACATAAAGTTTTGAAAATGTGTGGACAGGCCATCAATAGGAGGAAATGTTGCTGCACCCCTCCAAATTGTCTTCCACTCCCGAGCACTTGATCGGGGAGTGAGGCAGGTATGGTAGGACTGGTGATGTTTTAGACCTGAACACGTAGGAAACAAACTACAAACACTCGTGAAGGCTAGAAGCGCTACCAAGCGCGGTCAACTCTGCGGGTGGCTTGGAGTGGCATCCGTCTGTTTCTCAATCACAACTCAATAGAGTCGAAAATATAAACTTCGCATCCCAGGTAAAATTACCATAATCGTGCCCACCCTCACTAGGCAAAAAAAAAAAAAAAAAAAACGACAAAGTAAGTGACATTCTTGGATGGTCTCTTAATGAGCGGGCTGATTGGGCTGCAGTCAGACTATGCTTTTGATTAATTAGCCAAGAGGAAACCAAAGCTATAAGAAAACAAACTACTCGTATGATCACCACAGGAACCTTGATAATGATAATGATGACGAATTACTCATTTCTTTTCAACAAAAGATAAAATGTATCGTCCTGAAACTCAGAAGTAGGGTATGCAATCTAAGAAGGGGATTTTCACCCTGCCTGTGCCCCTCCCCACTTATACACACACATGCACACACAACTTCATACCCTTCTTGGTACAGTACTTTTTAGGGCTACTGTTTACCGCTGCTCTGAAAACCTACCTAAGTGATGTACAGGTTGCTCCTTATAGAGAATCCTTAAGTTGCCTGCACAGTGGTGCCAAGAATGAACCTGTACTACATTTGCAGGGACACTCGGGCACAGGCCAAACTTCCACATGTGTCATGGGAGTGCCTCAGCTTTGGGCAGTTTCTACTGCAGTTTCTAAGCCATTCTCTTACAAAACCCCCTTAGCTCAGATGTAACCACAATACAATTCCTCAAGCCTAAAGGAATGGGGCCGTCTCAAATATACTATAGTGGTGTAGTTTCAAATTCACATTACACTTCTAGCTTTATCTTTCCTACAACCTTTTTCCTGAAATCTCCCCAGGTAGTAAAGTTTGGGCTAGGCCAGGAACCAGAGGCAGCAGTTTTATTCTTTCCCATGCCAGTGCAATCAATGGCTTGTGTTTAGAATAAATATTTGAAACTCAGAAGCCTGCTAACAATGCAGCACTTGATTACTCTGAATTACTCTCACCCACAGCAATTGAGGGAGAAGTCGTTGGCACCAGCCCCATGCAAAAAAAAAAAAAAAAAAAAAAAAAACCTGCTTCCCAGCCTCCTCCGTTTGCCTTCCAACCCTCCCCTCAAAGAAGTCTCAACACACTACACAAAGATCTCAGTTTTCTCCCTTAAATACCACATGAATCCCACATTGAACATCTGACTTTCTTCTTCCCACAGCAGCACAGATTTACTTCAATACTTCCATGTTCATATATATTTAATTAGACCAACTTATCTTGTAACTCTCTTATTCACACCCCTCTGCCAGCATCCTTCATTCAACACTGAAATCTTTTAAAAAGGGTTTTCTGTTTGCTCATTTTAAGACAAAATGTCATCTTGGTCTGTTCTAAAGCTATAGTAACAAGCTACTTTTCAATTTAGTCAGAGGTGCCCATGTATTAAAATGGCCACAATCCTTAGCACTTTCCTTCCTTCAAAAGCTATCTGGTAAATGATATTCTTTGGGTTTCTTTTCTTTTCTTTTCTTTTCTTTTCTTTTCTTTTCTTTTCCTTTCTTTTTTCTTTTCTTTTCTTTTCTTTTTTTAGGAGGGCCAAAAGGGTAAACTGTACTAACCAGAAATAATTAGTATGTTAAGTTTTGTTTCAAGGCCAGACTAACAGGTTACAAGTTCTAATAAACCCTGCTGGGGGAAGACATTTCTTTGTCTTGGGACCACTGAGAGCAAACAAACAAAACACCTTTAATTCCATCAGAAACTCTCCCATCTAAACATAACTGAAAAGAAAAGCCAACACCAAAGCAAATGAACTAAGTGGTCCCGCTGCTGGCAGCCCTTACCATTGGGAGCAGAGGCCCCCTCCGGACCCCCGCAGGGGCTCTGGCTCCTCCTGGGGTGGGGTAAGGGTGGTGAGGGGTCCAGGACTTGGGTGCAGGTAGAGGTATGCTCCGTGCATGCTTGAACAGGACTCACCGCCGTCTGCCTGCCTGTCTGCCACTCCGTCCTCTCGTCTGGGTGGGAAGGGCCAAGATGAAAAAAAAAAAAAAATGTGCAGGTTACTCACTGGCCTTCCCAGGCGGGCACACCCAGGAGGAGGGAGAGGCCAAGCACAGACAGGGAGATTCTTCAGAGGCCATGCCTGAGATCTTGATTCTGATTCCTTTTGTTAATACTTCCTGAACTTTAAACCCAATCTGCACCAACATGGGTATTTTGGGGGAGGCCAATAACACTTGGGTAATTAGATTCCAAGAGCTTCATGCAAAGGTTACTTTGAAAAGGCAGTGCTTTAGTGCACGTACTTTTAAATTTAATCCTGAAATTTGTTTCCGCTGTGTTTGAGCATTAACACTAGAACAGGAAATTAGAGTAAGGGGGCAACCTTGGTGCAGGGGCCTGGAAATGCCTGGAGCAGGCAAACCTGGGTGTGATTAAGACAGTGAATTTCTCTATCTTTTAGGCACTAAATTTTAGAGAAACAGGATTCTCAACAGTCTCCTAAAGTCTGTGAACCTTGCCTTGTATAAGAGACACAGGCTTGAAATAAATAGGTATCCAGAAATCAAGATTTTAGAAATGGATTCCCACTGAAAATGCAAGACCTTGTTACCTGATAGCATGACTTCTGATAAATCCTGAAATGAAGCCTTTCATAAATGGAGGGACCCTTCAGTAATTTGTCCTTTTATCAATAGAAGGAGATGGGGAGATAGAGCCAAGGGTGAAGAGGACGGAACTAACCCTATTAGTACCGACTGGGGACGAGGTACTTCTCTTACCTAATCCTGAAAATGCATTTCTGAGGGAAGTATTCTTCCTCTTTCACATGTGAGCACCCTGAGACTCTGACGTTAGGTAGCCTGGCTAGGGCTCAGCCAGCTAGGGAATGGAAGACCCAGGATTTGGACCCAGGTTTGCTTGAATCTGAGACCCAGACTCATCCACCAGGTATGTCCCTCACAATTCCTGAAGAAATAGTCACCTTTTCTCCTTTTGCAATCCACCTAAGCCTAAGAAAATTTAAATTTTCTTAAATTTTTACATCAGTTCCAAAACTGATGTGCCGTGAAATACAATTCTGCAGGATATTAACAGGTGTAACAAAGGTTAAAAACAATGTACTGTATAGTGTTCTGTATGGTAGCTTTTCACAATCTTTAGTATACTACCATATATGGTACACCTCCAAGCTCGAGACTTAGTGTGCCACACGTCCTTTCCTGAAGCCTTTGTGAGTGGGAAAAGAGGATATTTTGGGTTGGGGAAACACTTCTAGAGATGGGTCACTGTTGTACTTTTCTCCCCCTCTGCTACAATCTGAATGTTCGCTTCCTTCCAAAATTAACATGTGGCATCCTAATGCCCAAAATGGTGTCAGGAGGTGGGGCTTCTGGGAGGTGATTACATAATAAGGGTGGAGCCCTCATGAAAGGGATTCCAAAGGGGTTTCCACACACTTGCCTAGCCCCTTCCACCATGTGAGGACACAAGGAATCTTCCACCTACAAGAGGACCCCTGCCTGACCACGTTCCCACCCCAATCTCAGATTTCCAGCCTCCAGAACTGTGAGAAATGCATTTCTGTTGTTTACAAGCTACTCAGTCTGTGGTATCTTGTTACAGCAGCCCAAGTAGACCAGGAAATCTTTTTTTTTTTAATTTATAAAAAAATTCATGACAAAAAAGTTCAAACAGCATACAAGGGTATAAAGGAAAAAGTGAGGATCTACCTATTCTTTGTAACCACCAGTCCCACTCCCCAGAGGTAAGCATTCTTAGAAATTTCTTAGGAATCTGCTTTAGAAATTTTTATGCATATGAAGCACATATGAACACCCTTTTTAAGATATCACAATTGGGATTAAAGCATACCCACAATGCGTTATTTGGCACTTAAAAAATGTTAATGATAGAGTTGAGATTTTTCATATCAGCCTACAGAATTGCTACTGATAAATCAGAGAAAAGCAAAAGGAACATCTATAATATGGGATTACTGCTTTATAAAAGGGTCCCCTACCTGGGTCACAGTATACCTCAAGACTAGAAGTCACAATGCCCAGCCTCGCCTTCCGGTTCTGTGTAACCTCCACACTTGACACTCATGTATAAGATGGAAAGAACCTAAACCCTATCTCATATCACAGGTTGTCGTGAGGATCAGTAACAATGATGACAATGACATCCCAGCCACCATTTATTGAGCAGCTACTCTGTGCCAGGCATTTTTCTTAATGCCTTCTATGTATTAATTTAAGCCTTGCTCTCAACAACCCTGTGAAGTAGGTATTACTATTAGACCCATTTTACACATTGAAAGAGCCATCTCCCACTGCATACCCAGCACACAAGTGCACAATAAATGCTTGAAGTTGTATCAATTAAGTAAACATGATGTCAGCAACCTTGCTTTGACACAATATACTCCTCACAGTGGCACTGTAAAGCGGATCCCATTTTTCCCTTAATAATGTTATAATTAAGGGTTCTGTTCCCAAACCTCACCTTGGCTTACTATAAATTCTAGACATAATAAAGTCTTGTAGAAACACAGCTACAACAAATCTCATAATCATTCAAAACAGCGAAATGAGGTTCCATGGCTCAGAGCATTTGAGAGACTGGCTGCTACAACCCCTCCTCTTTATTGATCAATGAAACCATATCCAGAAAATATGTGGGTCTTCTTGAAGACCTTGTTACACTCTCTCAGCATGAAACAATTTTTAATTGTGCATACATTTCAAACCCATGTGATTAAGGGACTCCAACATAATTCTATATGTATATACAAAATATACCGTATCACAAATCTGACACAACATTAATACATACGTTAGAACAAGCATCGAACATTTAATTAGAAGTAGCTTTCCCTGCCTCCTTAGAATTTTAAAGGTCATTTCAGGAATGGTGTGACTGACTCAGTTCTCCTAGAAAGACTAGGAATAATGTGAATACCATCTTATTCTCTCAATATATTTTCCTATAGAAGCCCTAGGCCTTCAAAATTAGTCCACTGGGTACTTTTCCCCTACACGTGGTGGTGGCAGCACTTCTACAGTTTGAGGCATCACCCTGGGCCTTAACTTTAGTTTGGGGTGCCCATGCTTTGACCCGATCCTCCTGTCCATCTCTCTCTCATTCTTTGCTTTTCTTTTTTTCCTCCCCAACTACCTTCTCAAGCAAAGAAAGCCTTGACTCCTTCCCTCCTCCAGCTGTGACTCTCACACCCATATTAGACTCTGGTCAACAGCACAGTATTGAGAATGTGATAGGAACTTATTCGTTTGGGGGGGGGGGTATTTGTCCCCCATCCTGCCCTCTTAATTTAGCACAATCGTCACATCCAATGCATTATTTCTTATTCCCAATTACATCCAGCCATGACCATCCACGAAGAAAGAAGTCTACGCCAGGAATGGATGGCGCAGCACTGCTCTGACATATGAATACACTTAAAAGACACGAAATGTTTGCTTCACCTGCTCTGCAATCAGCAGTTGGGAAGGGGGCACCTGGGGGGCTCAGTTGATTAAGTGTCTGACTTCAGCTCAGGTCATGATCTCACAGTTTGTGGCTCTGTGCTGACAGCTGGGAGCCGGGAGCCTGCTTGGGATTCTGGTTCTCCCTCTCTCTCTCTCTGCCCCTCCCCCACTCACAGTCTGTCTCTCTCTCAAAAATAAATAAACATTAAAAAAAAAAAAAGGGTTGGGAAGGAACAACAGTGCTCGATTGCATCCAAGACAGGGCTTGGGTCCCAGTTTAGTTATGTTCTGATGAAGTCAGAGGTCAGAGTTCCAGTTTCCTGGTCTCTAAAGTGAGAATCATCTACCTCATAAGGCTGTGATTGAAGATTAACTGAAAGAAGTATGTAAAACATTTTGTAAATGGCACAGCACCACACAAATATCAGATAGTGACCATCACGGCTTCCGGCTCTCTAAATGTGTTGGCGGTGGAGCACGATAATCGCTTTAAAAGAGGAACCAAGTTGTTTCTGTTCTGATTTCTGTTCTCCCACCACATGGCCTACTCAGCTGCTGTTCCCAAGGGAGGTCCATCACGATATTAACTGGCAGGTGAGCATAGATCCAGTAGAAAACAGACCAGCTTAATTTCATGTGGACACAGACATTTTCCTCCATTCTTGCTTTATCAGATTTTCCAAACTACTTCCTTTTAGCATAATTATAAACCTTTTTGCTTTAAGCCTTTAAACTTTTTGTTATAGGGGCACCTGGGTGGCTCAGTTGGTTAAGTGTCCGACTCTTGATTTTGGCTCAGGTCATGATCTCATGGTTCATGGGTTTGAGGCCCACTTCGGGCTTTGTGCTGACAGCACTGAGCTTGCTTGGGATTCTCTCTTTCCCTCTTTCTCTGCCCCTCCCCAGCTCACACACATGCTCTGTCTCTCTCTCAAAATAAATAAACTTAAAAAAAAATCTTTTTGTCATAAAAAATTTCAAGCATATATAAAAGTGGAGACAAAGGTGTAACAAACCTCCATGTATACATCACCAGCTTCAACAATTACCAACTCATTCACATCTTGTTTCACCCATTTCCCTCCCCATTCTGGATTATTTGGAAGCAAATTTTCAGTATCATATCATTTTATCCATATACATTTTTGCAGGTATCTCTAAAAGATAAGGATTCTGTGTGTAAACATAACCAAAATATTACATCAGAACTAAACTATAATTACTATATTACTGTAATCCAATATCCGGTTAGTGTTTAAATTTCTACAAACCTTTTGAAAGATTTTTTTTTTTTTTTGTACTTTGGTCAAATCAATTAGGCAACTGGTAGATACATGTTGTCTTTTCTAATCCAAAGCTTCTTCATCCATCTTTATTTTTTTTTCCTTGCGATTTATTTGTTAAAGAAGCTGGTTCGTCATATAGACTATCCCACGACCACATCTTGACAATGGTGTGATTTAACATGTTCATCTGCCCCTGTATTTCCTGTGAATTCACAGTTAAATCTAGAGGCTTGACCCAATTCATGTTTGGTTTTTGGACAGAATAGTTACTTGATAGGTGTTCTTGTGTACTTCCATCGGGAAGCAACTCATATTTGATTACCTCTGGTTGTGTGCACTTGGCAGCATTGAGAATCAGCGTCGAGGGCATTACTTCATGGGGACTGGAAAATGGTGATTTTTTCTCCCATTACGTCTTCATTTATTAAATGGGATGCTATTATTATTAAAAGTTGATATTTGACTGAAATTAAAGCATGAAATGAAATGAAAGACAAAAAAAGAAAACCATTTTTGTCTGATATATTTACAATTTTTTTTTTAATGTTTATTTATTTTTGAGACAGAGAGAGACAGAGCATGAACGGGGGAGGGGCAGAGAGAGAGGGAGACACAGAATCGGAAGCAGGCTCCAGGCTCTGAGCCATCAGCCCAGAGCCCGACGCGGGGCTCGAACTCACGGACCGTGAAATTGTGACCTGAGCTGAAGTCGGACGCTTAACCGACTGAGCCACCCAGGCGCCCCTGTCTGATATATTTTAAACAATATATCAGTTCCTTCCTATCTACATATCTCATTAATAATGAAAAGATTATTTTAAAGTTTAATTAAAAAAAAAAAACTACTCGACTTATGAGGAAACCTTCAATCAAAAGGTAGAGAAGGACTGGTCCATGGTACATCATTCAGATTCAAATGTGATTCCTTCAATTGTGAGTTTTTTTTTTAATTTTTAAAAATGTTTATTTATTTTTGAGAGAGAGAAAGAGTGTGAGCAGAGAGAGAGAGGTAGAGAGAGTCAGAGACACAGAATCTGCTGCAGGCTCCAGGCTCTGAGCTGTCAGCACAGAGCCCGACGTGGGGCTTGAGCCCATAAGCCGTGAGATCATGACCTGAGCCAAAAGCAAGAGTTGGACACTTAACCGACTGAGCCACCCAGGCACCCCACAATTGTGAGCTTTAGGACTTTGCTCAAGGTTTTTGGCATTCTTACCTTCATTTGGCATCCTTATTCTCTTTTCTCATCTATAAAATAGGCATAATAATGCCTATCTTATGACTCCTGTGAGGATTTATGGTAAAATATGCAAAGAGCCTGTTCCAGTGGCTGAAAAAATAGTAGATGCTCAATAAATTATAGTTACTACTAGTTGACCATTGTCTCCCCTGTAACTAGCACAGTGCCTGGCAAACAGCAGTAGCTCAATAAATGCTGGGTGGAAAAAGTGTTGATTCTTTTTACTCTGTCCCAAGCTGATGGTACTTTAAT
This sequence comes from Felis catus, assembly GCF_018350175.1. NCBI lineage: Eukaryota > Metazoa > Chordata > Mammalia > Carnivora > Felidae > Felis > Felis catus. Next base: position 125,543,440 of record NC_058373.1, read on the forward strand.
ATTTCAAGACATTGAGGATACAGATGTGAACAAAAAGTCCCGTTCATGAATTTATGCAGGAATGGAAGAGGGAATTCTTTGCTCCCAGGGGAATTATTCTAGTCGGCTCTTTTGAAAATAAGTCCTATTAGTAACCCATGGGGTCAGGACATGAGAGGGCAGCACGACGAACTCAACTACATGAGAAGACATGAGAAGACATCAACTTTCACCAAAAGGAAAATATACCGGCATTGTCATCATATTTGACCTGAGGTGCATTAAGGCCTCACTTAGTGTGCTGGGTTTAACTGTGTCCCACAGAAATGGAGGCTAAAGTCCTAAGCTTCAGATTTGAGAATGTGACTTTATCTGAAAATAGTCTTTGAGAATGTAGCCAAGTTAATATGAGATTTTACAGCATTAGCTGGGGGCTCTAAATCTGATGACTGGTGTCCTTATAAGAGGCACCAGAGGTATCAAGGTACACAGGAAAAAAGACGGGATGAAGATAGAGTCAGAAATTAGTTATGCTGCATAAACCAAGAAATGGCAAGGATTGCCAGTAACTACCAGAAACTACAAGAGGCAGGAAGGACTGACTTTTCCCTACAGCTATCTGAGGGAACATGGCCCCACTGACATGCTGTTTGGGATTTCTAGCCCACAAAACTGTGAGAGAAAAAATTTCTCTTGTTTTAGGTCACCCAGTTTGTGGTAAGTTGTTATGGCAGCACTAGGAAACGAATACATCCAGTGAACCGAGACCAAAGGTATAGACCAATCAGCCCACCTGTGCCTGTAACTGTCTAGTGAGAAAGAGGAAAGGAGAGGGGGGAATCCCAGACAAGAGAACCTGTTCCATTTTAATTCATCTTGTATCAACTGGGCCTATGACTGACTCTTCAAAGCTATGCAAGTACCAGCAGGCAAGCCTGCTTTACCTGAAAAGCAAGTAGGCAGAAGTCATGGAACTTGTTGGCACTGACACTTTGGGAATGAGCATGCTCTCTGTGGAATCTGGCAGGCGGAAAGGGGCAACAGTGCTGTCCAGGCAGGCGTGGTGGGGACAGCACCCTAGCCTAGGCATCCACCTTTCTATCCTTAGTGTATCTCAGGAAGTCTCTATGGTCTAAAGGTGACACTCCCAAACACTCTGGTAGTCACCTAATCACGCTGAGCCCCAGCAGACCACCCCTCAACAGTTAGAAGTCAATGCAACGGTGTGGTAGGGGACCTGGCACGCAGATGGTACTGGCTTGGTACCCTTTGCAAAACCATTGTCTGGATATCTGTAAACAGAAAATTGTGATGGGGGCCATTCACAAACACTCACTGGGCCCCCTTTGTGTGCCAGGCACTGGGCTGGACACTGGAAAAATGAAGAATGAGCTACAGTCTTCGATAAAGTGATTGGATGGGACGTGGGAGCGGAGATGGCTTTTTTCCTTAAAATGTCTTTTCATGTTATAATAATGTTTTACAATAAAATGCTTAAAATTGAAACTCAGATCTAATTTTTTTTTTAAAGATGTGGGAAAAGCGGTCACAGGCAGCTGTTTTGTTATTTATTTCACAAATATATATGTGTATATATTTACAACACTGCTCAATCCTTCAGCAAGGCAATGCTCCAGGCACCTAGGGAGATAGTGCTGCCCTCCAATTTACCCCCACCCACACTGCTCGCTAACATGGGGTCAGTAACACATGATTTCACACTTAATTGGTAGCTAATTATTTCAGATGTGCTAGTTTAGCTCCCCCAGAGCAGAAATTCTCTCCTTTCACACCATCTGTTAGCACCTACTCAAAAGCCCACCATGCCCCAGGATTAGCTGGCCTTGCAGATGGAACTCTGTGACTGACTTCTACCTTTCCAGAAAACGAGCCATGACAAGCTGCCCCAGTGGTTATGTTAGGGCAAGGGAGGAGGCAGAAGAGACTGTGACTAAGAATCCCGCTCACTTTTAGGATCTGTTTAATCATTTCCTATTGGTTTGCCCTGAAATGGCACCACTGAGAGCATAGGGCAAAACATGCGAGTGGGTCTAAGGGATCCACCTATGAGGCACCAGTGCCCAGGAGACAGATGTGAGCATGCATGTACACATGCGTGCATGTGCACTAGCATGTGTACAACACCTGCAGCCTAAAGCCAATAAAGGCCTTCTCAGTGACTTTAGAATTTTATTGTCCACTGTGGCTGCCACAGATGCTTGGGATACTTGCTGGAAGCAACAAGGAGAATTGGCCCCACACGTCTCGGAAATGTGGGGGCAGGCATATTAAGTGAGACACTGTGCTAAGTTCTTCACATCTACTCTTTTATTTATTCCATTCAGAGGCGCTACCAGGTCGTCCTGACCCTGTTTCAGTGGTTGGGAAACTGGCCAGAAGGGGCAGAGCCAGGATTGGATCTCGTGCCTTGGTGAGTCTAGCAAAGACTTCCTGCATGACCACAGTTCAACACTATGGCCATATGTGCTGACAGAACCAGGATCAAGCAAAACTGTTAGTCCCCAGCCTTTTTTTTCTTCCATACCCAAAGCCATTGCTCACCAGTAGAAGCACTGAACTTTGGAGAATCAAATGATTCCACAAGGCTGGCCTCTACACATACCTCCAGCCTTGGACAGAGGAGAAAAAGAGAACCCCACTGTTAACTACCAAAGTAAGTTGAAAAGCTGCATCCTCCCTCCTCTGCATGCTCAGCAGCTAATTGAGGTTAGAGCCATAGAAACCAAACAAAAGGCTCCCAGGAGCCCACACTGCCTAGCCTAACTGCTGCCAGCCACTGTGGGAAGAGAAAAAGGGAGCCCCTCCCTCCTTCATTCCTCAACAGCTTAATGAAGATTTGGCCTGTCATCTTCCCAGGGACAAATTCTGTGGCTATCTGAAAGGGACTGACTTTTATTTTCAAACAACATAGCAGATCCGCCTTTGAAACCAGAGTCAGCAATAAAATGGGTCATAAACATGTATATGAGGTTATAAGACCTGAGAGGTGACTGGATTTCTCCCAGCCCTAAAATGAAACTCCTTAGGAAGTCCCTCAATGTCACCACTGGGGAGGTAGGGAAAGTTGGTGGAGGTCATGGCTTTCACTGTGCCACTAATACAGATGGCACTTTTTAGGCCAGGACCTCCTTGGTCTTGAAGCTACAGGCTTAGCTGCCTGATGCCGTGTACCAGCAAATGAGAATATCCAGCTTTCTTTGCAAGTTAGGCATGATTCTGAAAAAAAGCCACATTCACACTCTAAAATGTCCACGATTCTAGCATACAAATGGCAGACTGATGGACTGACCAACTGAATGAATAAATAAGTACCATAAGCAAATACTATCTTTGAATCCAGCAAAGAAAACCCAATCATTTTCTTCTTAAAGTTATTTTTTAATCTTCTTTAAATCCCTCTTTCAGGGAGAGAAATTTCCCGGGAAGAAGCTGTCATGATTCAGATATTAGAATATTTTACTATTAATATCTCCAAGGGCCTTGAACTTCTTTGTCGTCTTCGAAGAACTAAGCCGACAAGTTGGCTATTTCTGGGACTGAGCATGTCTAGCTGTTTTCACAAAGGGAAGAAGTTATCACATGAAAACAGATAGATTTTTCCTTTATGGGTCTAAGACATGATGATCATAATAACTCTAATTATTATTAGTGACTCTAAAAATTATTATGATTTTATTGGACGATATGACATCTATTAAATACATCTACTATATCAAGTGTTTTTCTTTGTGTATTATAGTGTTTTTATTCACCTTCATAACAACCCTCTAAAACTGTTACTAGATGGGTCTAATTTTGCATATGAAGACACTGATGCTTGGGGCCCCTGGGTGGCTCAGTCGGTTAAGCGGTCTGATTCTTGATTTTGTCTCAGGTCATGATCCCAGGGTGATGAGATGAGCCAGGTCAGGCTCTGTGCTGGCTGTGGAGCCTGCTTAAGATTCTCTCTCACTCTCTGCCCCTCCCCTCCTAAAAATAAATAAAAACAAAGACACTGAAGCTCAGAAAAGTTAAGTGCATTATACAAAGTCAAACTGCTAGTAAGTAGGGAAGCCAGTGTTCAAATTAGGCAGCTAGCCTCCAAAGGACTAGTGAGTAGATGGTAAAGTGATACCTCATCCACTGCAACGGTATATGAACACAGCACGGGTTACCTCTCTAGGAAGTGCTTCCTTCAAAACAAGAGGTGTTCAGGCAATGACTACCAGAGTGAGAACTTCAGCTGCACTTGGGATTCAGGTCCCTGGTGATACTCAGCTCTGCCAATTCCACTGCATTGCACTACTTAGTATCAACACGCTTTTATTTTCTAGGTTTGGATGGATCCTATAGATAGATTTTTCATCTTTGTCAGAAAGTATGTCATTCAAAGAGCAGAGGATCAGTTTGGGATCCCAGGTGATATCCCAATTCCTATCTAAAGAAAAGGTCTTGGTTTGCACACCTGTTCTGAAACTGCCTCTCTGCCTTCGTCTTGGAAGCGGACGGCAATCTGAGCTTGTCAAAGTTTGTGTTCTAAAGCCAGTCTCTGCAGTGGGAAAGATGCTACACGGCACCTGCAGTGCACATTACTCTCAAGCAAGCTCCAGTCAGAATGGATGTCAAGGTTCAAGCACGGCCATGAGGCTAAAGATAATCCTGATAATAAGAGGCCAGGTAAGACTCCATTAAACCAGCCTTACATAAGTCACCGTGCTGCCTCCAGAGCATTAGTAACTGGCCAAACCAATGCCCACGTCCTCACTGTTGGAAGTGCTGAATCTAACAAGTACCTATAAAAGAGAAGTGAAATAATATATTTGTTGAAAGATGGCTCATTTTTCCTCCCTGTTTTTTTTCCTTCTCTTCATTTACTTAAATATTAGGACACCATTCAAGTCTCACCACCCATTATACAGCTTTCAAAACAAAGGAGTTTGATAACGTGCTGAGTTCATCATCCAGCCATGAATTAATTAAGGTAAGAATCATGACCAAGTTTCTAGAACCTCTAAAATAGTGAAAACAACCACCTTTTATTTTTCTGAGGGCCCACAACTAAAATTCTAGCCCTTAAGCAAGCTCTTCATATCTGTCTCCCTTTCTGCTTCCAGTTCTTTGCCAATGTCTCCAAAATGCCTTTCCTGGGCATCTGGAAGAAAAGGGATCTTCCTTTAGGGATCTGAAGCACGTGGGCTGTTGTTACTTCCACAAGTGAGGCTGGTGCAAGGAAGCCCTGGCAAGTGGAAGGCAGAGATAGAGCAGGGGAAGAGCAGTGAAGAATAAACACACCAGGAGGTTTGGAAACACCTGACAGCAACTGGTGTGCCACCACGGGGAGCCAGGCTGCTCTCCTGAATAAAGATGTACTGCCCCTTCAAGCCATCTCACTTATAAAATTATTAAGTACTGGGGTGCCTGCATGGCTCAGTTGGTTAAACGTCCGAGTCTTGATTTCAGCTTAGGTCATGATCCCAGGATCGTGGGATCTAGCCCTGCATCTGCCTCTGTGATGAGCATGGAGCCTGCTTAACGTTCGCTCTTTCTCTCCCTCTGCCCCTCTCTTCCACTCATGCGCACACACACACTCTATCTCTAAAATAAAAAAAAAAATTAAAATAAGTACTAGGGATGTAATGTATAACATGATGAGCATAGTTAACACCACTGTAGATATACAGAAAAGTTACTAAGAGAGTAGATCCTGAGCACTGGGTGTTGTATGGAAACCAATTTGACAATAAATTTCATATATAAATAAAAAAAAAAAGAGAGTAGATCCTAAGAATTCTCATCACAAAGAGAAATTTTTTTAATTTTCTTCTTTTATACGAGAAGATGGATATTAGCTGAACTTATTGTAGTAGGCATTTCACAACATATGTATATCAAATCATTCCATGGTACACCTTAAACTTATACAGTGATGTAAGTCAGCTACTTTTTTCAATAAAACTGGAAAGAAAGAATGCCTTCCTTCCCAAAAGACTGGCTGCCAATTTTAACTACAAGAGTCAGCACTAAAAATGTGACCCTTTCCCTGTATGAAGACTGACAAGAGATACTCTCCAAGAACCAGCTCTCTGTGGTAATGGAAAGGAAAGGAAATAGGAAGAAAGAACTGAGAGAAAGAAAAGAAGAAAGTAGGGAACAAGAGATCTTAGTACAAACCCTAATCATGATGCTCTCAAAACTGACCAAGTATGTCTTCCCCACCCTAACATTTCTGCCGTTTCCATCTAACAAGATGTTCAGGGACGGTCTGGAGAGACAGATGAAACAGAAGAAGGTGCTGGTTGAAGAAAAGCCACTGTTTCACCTCTCAAGAGCTGTTCTTTCTTTTGGTTCCATGGACACAGCTGGACTATCAGTCCTGTGGCTACATGAAAAACCCTGCATCTACAAGGGAGATACAGGACAGAATGGAGGGAGGGGAAAAAGATCTAAATTAGAGGGAGACCAGGATTTCAAACCACGGCTGTGCATTCCACAAGCTTCATAAATAATATTCTTGGATTTACTATGGAGTCAGTCCTGCCAAAATTTACACTACAACTTGAAACCTAATTGATGAAGGTCTTTCAAAAAAACGTCAACATGAGGGGCGCCTGGGTGGCTTGGTCGGTTGAGCGTCTGACTTCGGCTCAGGTCATGATTTCACGGTCCGTGAGTTCGAGCCCCGCGTCGGGCTCTGTGCTGACAGCTCAGAGCCTGGAGCCTGTTTCAGATTCTGTGTCTCCCTCTCTCTCTGCCCCTCCCCTGTTCATGCTCTGTCTCTCTCTGTCTCAAAAATAAATAAATGTTAAAAAAAATTTTTTTAAATGTCAACATGAGAAAAGGCAACATTGAAAAAACTGTTTTGTTAAGAGTAAGAATTAATGAAGCATATTTAGGGGAGAGAGAATTTAGTGATGTGGGAGAGAGACAAATACACAATATGCAATGGGGTGGTGCTTGAAGGAGCTAGGTTCTTGATGAGGCAAAAGGATCAAATCAAAACTTTGGTTTTTAGCAGAGCTTAGCAGCATAGAGACTGTGAATATCTGGTAGGAGTCACCCAGGACTGACAACTGTCCAAGGGTATGGTGGCAGGTCAGGGTTCTCTGACTGAGAACTCTAAGGCTACTCATAGAGTATTGAAGAAAAAAACTGCCCTTGGGGTCCAGCCAGGGTTGGAAAGCAAGTGAAACCAGGAAATCACCCAAGAAGTTCCAGCTGAAAATGAGATCCGAAGCTTGGCATGTCGTAGAACAGCTGAGAGGACAAGTTCCAGTAATAGCTGACATCTATATAATGTTCCTGGTTTATAAGGTAACTTGACATTGCCTACTTCACCTTATTTCTCAACAAATCCTGTGAGGTAGTCAGGTAGAGTGGGTATCACTATTGCTGTGTTCCCGATGAAGACATGGAGACTTGGAGAGGTGAGGTGATTTGCCAAAGTCTTATCGCTGCTAAGCTGGAGAGCAAGCCCTCCAAATGCTCATTTCACTACACCACAACCTCAGAGTACTGGAAATATCATTAAGGGAAAGATAGACTTAAGAGGACATAAGTCAAGGGCCAACATCAGCAGTGTGACGTGCATGAACTGGGCAGACAGTGGTAGAAGTGGGGCACTGGAGGTTCACCTAAAAGTGTGGAATGATGGCAGCTCAACAGTGGCACCGAAAGTAATTTAGGGGAGTGGGCATTACACTAGTCCTCCCAAGGTTTGAGAAATTAAGGCCACTGAGAGAGCAGGGGAAGCCAGACTCCTTCAGGACAAGGAATTATGAGGAACACACTATACAGGCAGAGAAGGCAGGAATATTTCCTCACCAGCAGCTAGGGTTCAATAACTACAAGACAGCTTGGGGTAGAGTGAGTGTATGCATTAGTGAGTGAATAAATGAACGGAAGCCAAAGGAGCAGGGCAGAGGGTTCTGACCTCTAATACATGATCAGCAACAGCACGGCTGAGCAAGATTTCAGGCCAAGAGGTGGTAGGGTTCCATCAGTGACAGGAAAGGAGGTAGAAGAGGTCATGGAACCTTCCCAAGATTCTAACTAGAATATTAGTGTGAGGATGTGAGAACTTCTGTGAGCTTCAGCTGAGACAGCATACATCAAAGTAGCTGATGGTGCCTGGCAAATGGTAGGTACTCAATAAGCTTTGGCCAAAGCTGCAATTGAGTCACGTGGACCTTGGGGAGTTTTCTCCTCACTGTTGACTTGTCTCTCGGTGAAATGTTTACTGATACTATTCTAGGCAATGTGTTTGAGGTGATCTAATAAGGAATCAGACATTGACATTGCTCTTACCCCCAGGGCACATCTGATAGAGACTACAGTATAATCGGGTGGCGAATATTCACTTGGTCAGCACATAATTATCAAGCATCCGCTATGTGCCAGGCACTGGTGATACATCAACAACATCACAAAGTCTCTGCACACACAGAGTTCATGTGGGCACGACAATCAGAAACAGGCAAATATCCTCAGGTGGGGTTAAGTGCAATGGAGAAACACAAGCAGGTAAGGAGACAGTAAATTGGGTGCAGGTGACTCTGTGTTAGATGGGGTGATCCAAGGAGGTGGTAAACGAGCAGAGACCTGAATGGAATAAGAGAGCAAGATGTGTGAAATTATTGAAGAACAGCCTTGCAGACAGAGGGAACAGCAAGGGAAAGAGCCTAGAGGCACAGAACACCAAGTGGGCCAGTCTGGGATGAATATGATAAACAAGAAGTTGGTAGGGACACAGTGGAGCTACTGAGAAGTGACTCCTACCTTGGGGTGTTGGTGCATCTCTGGGGCGCATGACAAGGAATCCAAGGTGGCTTCCCAGAGGAGTAGGCACTTGGGCTGGACCTTAATAGAGAAACACCATTTGTACTCGTGGCAAAGGAACACTGCAAAGCAAAGTCCAAAGGGAGGAAAGCAAAAGGTGTATGTGTGGAGAACAAAAAAGTTTGGTTTGGATGGAGAGCACATTTGATAGAGGGAAATGGTTAAAAATCATACTGGAAAGGTAAGACATGGCCAGAATTGAGGGAAGAGGGAGTGGGCAAGAAATGGCAGAAGGTAAGGAGACATGTAATTTTTGAACATGTACTATCCACTAGGCATGGGGATAGATACTTTGTAATATTTCACTTAATTTTTATTTATTTCAATATATTTCTTAGTAAATACTTCCTGATACACATTGTCAGCCTCATGTTATAGGTGAGAAACAGGCTAGGGAAGGTTACACCTGAGTGTGACTCGTGGATGTTGAGGTAAGGAGGTCAAAGTTTGGGCAGGGGAAATCACGGAAGGTTTGTAAACACAGGAGGGACATGGGCAGCACCATGCCACCCTGGGATGAAACAGGCTGCGACTCCAGGACCAGGGGACAAGCAAATGACAGTTCAGATCTCAGACTATCAAATTCTGGGATTAGTGGTCTTATTTCTCTTGTATTTCCAAGGCCACAGGGCACAACGCTAGGTCTACATTAGGTTGTCAGATCTTGATTAATAATCTACCTGACCTGAAGTTCAAACACAAGAAAAGCACAGCACCTGTTCAATGTACTCCTCCTTGTCTTGTGAGTGGGGTTATGTGTGAGACACCGGGGCTGTTCTTTCTGACAAGTCAAAAAGGAATGACTTACAGGTCCTTTGACACTGAAAAGTTGCATTTGTTTGTTTTAAATAAAACAGATTGCAACACACCAATACAATGGAACACTACTCATCAATAGAAAACAATGAATTACTGATACATGCAACATGGATGAGTCTCCAAATAATTATGCTGAGTGAAAGAACCCAAATTAGAGAGGCTACTGTATAATTCCATTTCTATAAATTCTTGAAAGTGCAAACAAATCTGCATAAGCAGAGAGTGGGTACCTGGGGCGGGAGGTGGGGGGACAGTGAGAAAGGGAGGGTTACAAATGGACACGAGGAACTATTGGGTGTTCCTCAGATATGCTCATTATCCTCATTATGGTGATGACTTCACAGATGTATATGTGTGTCAAAGCACATCACGCTGTACATTATAAATATTCATAATATAGTCTATGTCTATTACACTTCAGTAAAGCTGGGGGAAAATATAATGGTGTAGAGTTTAAACAGGGGCCCTGTAATCATATGAATTTCTTAACTTTTGTGGCATAGACTTGTCATGTTCATAAATATTGGTGTTCTCTGCTTTCTGGCCACATACTTAGGCCACATTTTCCAGCCTCTCTGGCTATAAGGCGTGGCCAGGCCCTGAGTTCTGCCAATACGATGTTCTCCTTCCCCTCCCATCCACTACCTGACTGGAGGAGACTCTGAGGACACATCGTAGCTTGGGTCCCTGCACTCTGGAGCATGGAACCCTGTCCCCACCCTGCATTCACAGTGGTATGAATGAGAAATAAACTTGGAACCATATAGAAACACTGAAATCTTGGACTTGTTAGAGTGGTTAGTCTCCTAGACAAGGACATTATATAAATAATAATAATTAATAGTTAGCAACATAATATACAGTCTATTAAACCTATAAAGTATAATGTAAAGTGTATCATTAGTATAGTGTGTTATATAGTACATATTAATAAATTAATCAGTGTATTAATATTCCTAATACCAACATTAATATTGGTAGCAGAACAGAGAGCAAACCATTGAAACTTAATAGGCCTTAGTTTCCTCCTCTGTGAAAAGGGAGAAGGTTTTTCTGCTTATCTCACAGGCTATAATAAATAATAAATAAAATTATGTATGTGAAAGCTTTTTGAAAATAAGCGTACCTTTCACCTACAATATAATTACCGTAACTGCTATTATGAATATCTCTATTTGATTTCCTGAGGCCTAGTTTATGGTTTTACTTCCAGTGAGGTCCAGGTGACTTTTCTTTGTTCCAAGCCAGAAAGACCTCACCCTTAGCTCTAGTAAGTGCCTCATACTTGATATGATATGAGAAGACAGAATCTGAAGACCATTCATGGGGACCATTCTTTTTGGTACAAGACGGGAGACACGTGGGTAGATACATTCAAATGTAAATTCATAGATAATGGATACATTTAAAAAAAATAAAAATACTATCCACTATTCTTTTTTTTGTTGTTGTTAAAAAATTTTTTTCAAGTGTTTGTTTATTTTGAGAGAGACAGAGACAGCGCAAGTTGGGGGGGGGGTGGGCAGAGAGAGAGGAAGAGAGAGAATCCCAAGCAGGCCCTATTGTCAGCACAGAGCCTGACATGGAGCTTGAACCCATGAAACTGCGAGATCATGACCTGCGCTGAAACCAAGAGGCAGATGCTTAATCGACTGAGCTGCCCAGGCACTCCTACTACCCACTATTCTTCATATTAGGAGCTTCATTTGTATTTTCTCATTTTATGAGTTTCCCCCCAAAATCTGAACCTGAATTTGATTTCTGGAAGGTCACAAGGGAAGTGACAAAAGACAGATGTATCGATAATTGAAACCATCACTACTGGAAAAAGGACCTGAAATGTCACTGAATGCTAACAATTCACCAGCAGCAACAGAGGGATCACAGCAGTATGGGGCCTGTACGCGCCCACTCAAGAACTCCAGTCAACTCCTGGGATTTGTTTCAGACTCTCCTGGGTAGTGCTACCATGCACATAACAAAAAGTTGTGCCAATATCCTATTTGAAGTGGGTAAAGTAGGACGACTTCAACGAATGTCACGTCTTCATTTTGGAATTAGTGACCTTAATCTAAACGATGCCACAGTTAACAGATTAGCCCAGAATCTCAATGGCTTATTACACGATTTACATCTCACATCTGTCAAGAATCCGCCATGGCTCTGTCGCACATCATTCCAAGGCCCAGGCCGGAAGAGCGGCCCCTGTCTAGACCATCAGACTCACCCCCAAGCATTGGTGGGCACTGCCCTAAGGATTCAGATGCTGGCTAACATAGGTCTCAGTATTTAAAAGTACAGACCAAGCTAAAACCTATTAAATGAAGTGTATCCTATCCTCCTCGATGAGTATGTGTTCATAACAAACCAGAAGGCCAAGATGGAATGGCAGCTTGTTGGGCCCCTTGGGGCTCCACACAGAAACATCACTGTGTAGGAGGAAGTGGCCCTGCCTGAGGCTTGCCCCCTTCCTTCTCCTCCAGCCCAGCCCACCCCAGCCTGCACTGGGGAGGCTCCCCCTGGCCCCACACTCAAGCTCCATTCTCAGCCCGTCTGCCTGGGGCTGCACACACCAGCAGTGTGGGCTGTGCCTGGGTGCACAAGTCCAGGACGAAGCCAGGGAGCAGGCCTGTGGCTGTGTAGGAAGAGGGTCCTGGAGTCCTGGGTACAGGGACTGTGCTCTGGAAGATGGGAAGTGAGGACCAGTGAAGCCAGAGGAACACCAAAACAGGGTCCAAGCCAGGGTCTGCCTGAGGGTGACATGTGGGGGCTCTGACAAAGGGAAAAGGAGTGGTGTTGGAAGCACACGGAACTCTGTGCCTGAAGTATCACGTCCACCTGCATTTCACCAGCCAAGCCTGATGTCAATGGGGCAGGAATAGAATATCATTCTGCAGGAGTGTATATGCGGGGCGGGGGGGGGGGGGGTGCTACATCAGAGAGAGGGATGGTGAATATTTTCACCAGGAATAGCATCTTCTTTCCTTAGACACCAGTACTGGGATGTTTAAGGAAGGAGGGGGAAAATATTCAGGAGTTTGAAAATAAATATTAACAGCTCACAACTGGTTGATTTCTAAACGCAGTGAAATGGCAAAGTGCCTTGCAAATAGCAAACACTCAGTGAAAAGGGGGGAACTGGACTGAAATATGCCAAAGTGGAAAATGCCCCCACAATCCCAGCATCCTCTGCAGGAAAAGGACAATTACTTGGCAAAGGGAAAACAGTAAGTCTCCCGGGATACATTCTGGCTCAAACTAATAACGTGTTGCTTGAGGCAACCAATTTGTACAAAACAAGCCAATCCTGAAGTCGGGGGTGGTGGGGCGGAGGGGGGGGAGGGTGAGCAGGCGGGGCATGCAAGTAAACCTGGCAGCTGCTCCCGAAACCCCCGCTGTCCTCCCTCCCACCTCTTCTCAGGAAAGCTTTTCCTCCGGATCTCACTTCTGCAGAAAAAAGGCAGACACGAGTAGTTTCACAGGCATGTTGAGTGAGCCCACCCTTCAGCCAATGAGATCTGAGAGAATAAAAGAAACTGCCTTTCTGTAAAGGTGGTTTATAAAAACTAGCCAGACATAAAATAGAACATATTTGGGGCTTGATTTAGCTGTTTTTCTACAACTTTAAGAAATTTTCTTACCACCGACTGGATGCTAGCTCTTAAATAGGAGGAATTCTAAAAACTACATTATATTGCCATCATCATAATGGCAACTCCTTACCATATTCCAGGAACTTTATGGACCTGGTCTCATTTAACCCTCAGAACAAGCTTGCAAGGTCAGTATTACCATTATTATTTCCATTCCGCAGCTGAGACACTAAAAGTCAGTGTGATTAAATAATTTGCTGACGGGGCACCTGGGTGGCTCAGTTGGTTGGGTGGCCGACTATAGCTCAGGTCATAATCTCGCGGTCTGTGAGTTCAAGCCCCGCGTCAGGCTCTGTCCTGAGTGCTCAGAACCTGGAGCCTGCTTCCGATTGTATGCCTCCCTCTCTCTCTGCCCCTTCCCTGCTTGCTCTCTCCCTGTCTGTCTCTCTCTCTCAAAAATAATAAACAATAAAAAAAATTTAAAAAGAAAATAATTTGCTGAATATCAAAGAGCAGGAGAGTAGCGGAGATGGTGTTTGGTCTATCAAACCCAGAGAACGACAGCTTTCCATTACACTGTAACTACCTCCTGCCAAGAATAAACAACTAGCATTACATCAGTGAAAACTTAAACACAAGTACATGACTGCAGTATCTGAAATACTAGCCACCCCCCTCTAAAGCAAAGAGGCCAGCACTCAATACTCTCCCCCAACAAATAAGCCTGCCCCAAACAGACACATCTATCATATAAAAACTTTCAAAACAGCTTCTGTAACATATTTAATTTTCTAAATTCATTTTTCATTTTTTATTTTTTCTGATTTTTAGAGTGATCTGGAATATTATACATAATTCAGATTTGCAGAAATATAGTAAGGAAAGTCCCTGAGATAATCAATATTATCAGTTTGGGATATATCTTGCCAAACTTTTTTCTATATACTTAGATACACACACACACACACACACGCACACACATGCACACACAGACGAATACAGCAAAAGTATATAGAGGCCAATATAGCAAAATGATTATATATTCTATCCTCTAACCTTTTTCTTTTTTTTTAATGTTTATTTATTTTGAGAGAGAGAAGTGGGGAGGGGCAGAGAGAAAGGGAGACAGAGAATCCCAAGCAGGCTCCAAGTTGTCAGCACAGAGTCCGACGTAGGGCTTGAATTCACAAACCATGAGATCACGACCTGAGCCAAAACCAAGAGTCGTGCCACCCAGGCACCCCTTCAACCTCTCTTTTTCAATTAACAATATAATTGGATCACTTTCCCTGACTGCATAGCATTCCATTTTACTTGATTACTTGGTTGGATATTTGGGTTTTGTTTGCTTTTACTAATATAAACAGTGCTGCATGGCATACTCAGGTACATGTCTAGTTATTTTCTAGGGACAAAATAACAGTTACAGACTGTGACATTTAAATTAATACTAAGGGTTAGAAAGGTCTTTCCACACTCCAGGCATGCAAAGTCACAATTCTCCACTCCCAACACAAGAATGCTTTCAATCATTTACACTTTACCAAGCTAACAGATATTCTTGTTTCATCTGTACAACTGAATAGGGATTAATCAGCTCTTTATATCACTTCTTTGCATTTCTTCTTTTATGAACTAACATATTTACTTTTGAACTAGCATGTAAGCCAACGAGTCTAGCAGGACCCACCAAGCCATTCTGTAGATAAGCAGGTGAAAAGGCTGAGCGAGGGATTTATTAAGCATAAGCAATTCCTTTCCCCTTAGTATAGCTGTGGGAAGTAGGCTCTAAGTGGAGCATCAGATGCAGATTCCAGTTTCTATAGCAAGTCACACTGCTAATGATGGTTCCAGAAAGACTATAGATGACGAGTGTATAGTGTCAATCTGCATATCTTGGGCAGGGAAGGGAGAAGACTTTTAAGTTGTGTTTACATCATGTTATGGGCTGAACTGTGTGTCCCCAAATTCATACGTTGAAATGTTAACCCCCTAGTACCTCAGCATGTGGTTGTATTTGGAGATAGGGTCTTTAAAGAGATTGTTAAATTAAAGTGAGGTCTCAAGGGTGGGCCCTAATCCAGTATGACCATCCTTGTAAGAAGAAGAGATCAGGACACAGACACACCTAGAGACAATACCATTTGAATACATAGGGCAGAGACTTCAGAAGAAACCAACTCTACTAATGTCTTGATCTCAGACTTATGGCCTTCAGAATTATGAGGAAATAAATTTCTGTGGTTTAAGCCATTCAGCCTATGGCCGCCCTAGTAAACAAATACAATTAGCACTCCACATAAGTTGTCCATTTCACAGTAAAAGAGCTGATGAACACCCTTGGTGCTTCCACTTTGAAGGGCTAACATCTTGTTGACATTTATAACCCTGTGTCTAGCACTTCTCTCTGTTTCTAGATGAACTGTAAGATGGTGACATGAATTTGTTCTTGAGGCTCATGGCAGATGTGACTCCTGCCAAAGACAGCTGCCCTTTTAGAGGAAATAGCATAATCCATTTCCTCACTTGATCCATAATCTATTTCCTCACTTAAGCTGAGAATTCATTTTCTCCCTTGAAAGAAGCATGAAAAGTTAACTCCCATTTCTGAAGAAAGCCTATGTTAATAAAACATTAATAAAGAGCCTTTCTAAGCTCTGAGGACTTTGCAAATGGAAGGAAGAGATGCCACTGTGGTAAAGTCAGGTAAGGTGAGAACAGATCTGTTAGGAAAAAAGCACTTTAGCACATCTTCAATAAGATGGCCTGCCACTCACTGCAAAAGAGCCCCCAAAGAGAATTACAAAGACCCAGACCTTGTCCCACCTAGACTTCAGCACCAGGAAAATAAATGTGTGATCTAAAATACATTAGCTTGGGGGTCAAGAGACTTTCCATGGCCATGTCTCATCAAGGTGCCAAAATTATTAAGAAAAAAAACAAAAAAACCCCAACATGATTCTTTGGATCTGAGGGGCTTTTAACTTGTTCATGAGTGAACTGAACCCTCAAGAAAGAGGATCCATTGCTTATTTCAGGGGGGAAAAAAGAAGAAAAAACGTTTAGAGAGGACTGAAATGAAGAATAGCCAGTTGTGCCTGGCCAAAAATCTCTTAGGGTTTTAAATGATTCAAAGGGTGGGTAAGGGACAAGGAATTATAAGGCCTGACTCTGCTGCTAATACTTAGTCCTTGGCTTTCCCCCCCCCATAAAATGAAGAAATTCTACTAAGTGATCTCTTAAATTTCCTCTAACTTTAAAGGTCTATGATAGTTAAAGGATCCAAACCAATCATTATGATCCCAGACAAAATACGAAGCCGTCTATTTCCAGAAGCTTCTGGGCTAATGACAACACTTGAGAGGGCATGGCATACTAGCACTGTGGTTTGAGCTTTTTACGTCCACTGATATTTTGTTGAGTTTGAGTTAACATTTTATTACCTGAAAAAAGCACAGCTCATGATTCTTTTTGGAGCCTGACTTTGCTGGGTACTGAGTGCTTTGCACAAGAGCCTCAGTGAGCAAGCCCTAATCTCATTTACACCAGTGATATTATACCACTCACCCGGGGAGCTACTTAAAGTGGAATATAACATCTTAAATGGAATCTGATGACATACATTTAAAATATTCCATAAGATAATTAAAAATTATGACCAGATAAACTCATTTCTATTTTTCCAAATTCTCTTTCTAGATGAGTATACTTGCGACCAAGGTACCTGGAAGCAAATTTTTCTTTTTTCTGAGGTGGGAGGCAAGGATATAACATTGATGCAATCTGGCAACAAGAGATGTGACTAAAAACATCCACTGGACACCTCATTAGTTCCAGACACTGTACTGGAGACCAGACTGTTGGAACAATCCAAGTAGGAAAATATCGGTGTTGCTGCCCTCAAGGACCTGAGTATCGTCGGGAAATGAATGAACCACTCAAAGACCTCTCCTGACAAAAATAGAAGAGCTGGAACAGGTACTATGACCTAGAGTAAAGCTGGGGAGAGAACTTTCTCAGGGTAGCTCACTCAGGAATGCCCCATCTTTAGGAACATACACGGCACAAAGTAAGGATTCTGCATGAGAAAACTTCTTTTGAATTTTGTCTTAAACAATCAGTAAGACTTTGTCATATGGGGGGAAAAAAAGGAGTTACTCAGGGTAAAAAGCAGGAGTAAGTAGAGGAATAGAAATGGAACATTTTGGGGCACCTGGGTGGCTCAGTTGGTTAATTGTCTGATTAATCATGACTCAGGTCATGATCTCATGGTTTGTGGGTTCAAGCCCCATGTCAGGCTCTGTGCTGACAGCTCAAAGGGTGGAGCCTGCTTCAGATTCTGTGTCTCCCTCTTTCTCTGTCCTCTCTCTCAAAATAAATAAATAAATAAATAAATAAATAAATAAATAAATAAATAAATAAATAAAAATAAACATTAAAAAAAGAAATGGAACATTTTGAAGCATAATGAGAGAAACAGTATGATTGGGGTTCCATCCATTCTAAATACTAAATGTCTTTTGAATCTGTTCAGTTTCCTCTAATCTAATCCAGTCCCCTAGACCAGACCACCATATACGCCACCCAGATTACTGCAGTATGTTAGCACTACCAGTAATATAACCAATAACTACCATGATTCCCAAGGAGCAATGAGATGAGTGATCCTTTGAGATATCTGTCACAATGATAATGTGATATGGAAACACCTGTGATTTCTGTTGATGATTAAGTGGGAGGTACTTCTAGTACCACTGGGGTTTGTTGCCTGCATCCATAATTGAGGGAAATGCTCATTGTACTAACTTCCCTATAGGTGAAAGACAATAAATACCTATCCTCCAAATTCATGGCCCCTCTGGATTCTAAGTGGTCACAAATCCCCAATATTGATCACCTATTTAGAACTGAAAGAACAGAACATCTTAAACTCTGCCTTCTGGGACTGGGTACAGAGAAGTGGTCCTTCCAATGAGCTTAGCCACAAGAGGGATACAGCTGCAGAGTGTTGACAAGCCTCGGTGTCAATCTCAATTTTGTCACTTAACTAATGTGTGGCTCTGGGCATTGGTGTCCTCATCTATAAAAGGAAAATCATAAGACTGAAAAGAACACCACAGAAGATAATCAATAAAAGGCATTTCAGCTGTCACTTCCTCTTTAGGATTGACGCATTAGCAATTCTACAAATGACTTGTAGAATTTGATTGGAGACCACGTTTGTTTTTTTAATTTTTTTAAATGTCTATTTATTTTTGAAAGACAGAGAGACACAGAGTGCAAGCAGCGGAGGAACAGAGAGAGAGGGAGACACAGAATCTGAAGCAGGCTCCAAGCTCTGAGCTGTCAGTATAGAGCCCAACGCAGGGCTGGAAACTCACAGACCACAAGATCATGATCTGAGCCCAAGTTGGACCCCCAACTGACTGAGCCACCCAGGTGCCCCAGGAGGCCACAGTTTTTAAGTTAAGTGGTCCCACAATATCTAGTTTAGATTCTCTGTTTGGAACACAGCATCTTAAACTCTGCCACTCTTTCTCAGATTCTGCTCCACACATTTGGTTTAATAGCCACAATAACCTATTTCACTAGCACAGAAAAGCCTTCCCCAACTCGCCATCTTTGCACTGTGGTGACTAAATAGGGAAGAGACTGCACAAAGTATAAGACAGGTGAGATTCTGAGACACCCAACTTAGAGAGTACCCCCCACCATACCCACACACAACCATGTACATTAATTTTTAAAAAACATTTAAAAGGTTACAGCAATCCCCCAAAACAGAACAGGAAAAACAAAATGAATGGAGACCGCCAGAGAGCTGCCCAACATTTTTTGAAGACAGGGGAAAGAGGCGTCCTTCCACATGAGCTGATCCTACGTGTCCTCTTAATTCCTTCCCATCATGAAGCTACAGTTCAATTGGCGAACACACTTAGGCATAGGTAAATGGAGAGCAGGTCTGGGGAAAAGGGTCTCACAGACCCACATGAGAATAGTTGATTTCTTCCACAAAGATCCGCCGTATAATTTCAATGTGCCAGGCAGCATGCTGAAAATGTAAAATGAAGAACGTGGCGTGGTTCCTGCTTCCAAGAGGGCCTCAGTTGAGTGGGACCCCCAAACAAGTCATTGCTGTCCAATAAGATGAGCTCATAAGGCACATTTGCACTTACCTCCTGGGGAACGCATAGGAGGCAGCAACAGCTGTGCAAAAGGGTCTCTATAACCGCTTCTCACAACCCACTGCGTTCATAAACACTGGCCTCTCATGGCACCAGGCAGGTGAGCCCACAAGACAGAGTTGGGTTGAATTCCAGCACTACCTTTTTGAGTTGTATTAGTTCAGCCAAACCATTTAATCTCTTTAGCAATTGTTTCTGCATCCATAAAATGAGGGATCAATATCTATTTTTAAGATTGTGAAAATTAGAGATTGTGTGTGTGTGTGTGTGTGTGTGTGTGTGTGTGTGTTTAGCACATTCCTGGCACATAATCCATATTCCATAAATAGAAACTATTTTTAAAATTATGTATGAAAATCCTTTTAATGGCAAAGAATCTGTTTGCAGATTATTACATATAACTTACCTATTTCTGTAGTCATAACAACTGGCAAATACCAGTTTTACTCAATAAGCATTTGTGTTTCTGAGAAAACTTTGGAACCTCTCTGGAGAAACTTTCAAAGAAACCAGTCATTAGAGGTGTTTTTGCCTGTTTGTTTGTTTGTTTGTTTGTTTGTTTTAAGCACTGACTGAAATCCAAAATGCACAACTTAATAGGGACAAGAGTATCAAGGATCCTGGGGCACCCTAAAAACAGAAATGTGGCCAAATTTAGATACATTAATGAAAGAGAAAAATGATGTAATTTGTTTCTTAAAAACTATTCTACTGTTCTTTAATTTTGAGGAAGAGACTATTGTTCAGGAAGAATATGAATATTGATGAAATTTGTAGCTAGGCAAAATAATTTAAAAAACAAATTAATTCATTTTTGTCTTCGAGGAAAATATATTCAAGGCAAAAAAAAAATCATGAAATATGAACGTGTCTTGAGAACAATAAGAATCCCCCTGTTACCCCACCATGCATGATGATAATTACCGTTTCCCGGGAATCTGGACCCCCAATTCCGTTCTACTGCTCTACCAGCTGCAGCAGGATTAGGACAAAACTGACAACAGAGAAACATGTCACATCTTGCAAGGAGTCACGCACCCCTGATGATTCTCTCCCACCATCCTTAACTAACAACAACCAGAGAAACATTCTGAGCATCTAAAAAGTTCTTGTCACAAAAATTGAGATCTTAAGTCCATAGCTTTCTACCCAGCATAAACACTTATTTCTGAGACAAAGAGTCAAGAATCCCTGGAGATATTCTACTGCTCTGGCAGAATTCCACTTCGATCAGTTAAATGCAATGAATCAAGAACATATGGTCTACATTTGTTTTAAAACCCATGAGGGTTTAACACAAAGTCTGGCAAAATGTAGTCCTGGGTCTGTTGAATCTAGAATTGAAAAAAAAAAAAAATGGCCAAGAGGTGTAGCAGAGCATGAGACACAGCAGGGCTAACTTTGTAGATCCAGGGAAATTCATCAAAATATTTTTTTCCGGTTTCTCTGGTTTCCCAACACTTTAGCAATGGCATGAACTTCCAAGTTAAATTTGCCAATTTATGTTATGTACGGGTTTTACTGACCAGGTAGTCAGTATGGGCTAATGGAAGGCTAAATGTATTTTTATATGTACATAAATATATGTGTATATGTATGTATACAAAAATATATATATAAAGTATACCTATATACACACATATATACATTTGCAGAACTTCTCAAAGTCTTTCATAACCTAATACTTGCTAGTACTCTCCAACAAAGAGGGCAAAGCATGATCTAACATACTGGCCCCCGGCATCTTGGCTTTTCTTGAACTGCTGCATGGAACACACTTGAGGGAAATGCTGGACTCCTAAACCCAAATGGGACACGGATGTCTGGGAGGCAGATGACCCTCCCCACCTGCAATCTCCGTTCATTCAAGGACCCACTCAACTGACAATCATTAAACACCTGCTGTGTGCTCTATCCAGTCTTGACATTCCTCAGTTGGCATATATGCCTGAGCGTTCTAATCCTACACTTAAACTCTGCACTTACCTGATAGGTAAAAGAAAATCAGAATGGAAGCCCACCACCTAAACAACAGCTTGTGCTACTGCAAACATTTCTGTGTTTTCTCTTTCCTGGTTGCAATGGACTTCCAAGGCAGAAGGCTTATTTTTATTCCCTCGACACTCTTCCTGTTTATCATCCCATGTAAAATTAGTGGCATTACAGAGCTCTGCTGACTGGTGAAGATGACAGGGCATGCCTGTTATCTAGGGAAAGGGGGTCCCCTCGGGAAGTAGGGGGTGAGAGAGGAAACAAGTGTTAATAAAGCTCTTGCCTGTTCTCAGCTCTCCCATCATTTGCTCTGGATAGCTGCATCCCCGAACAAATATCAGCATACCCTGTGATGTAACCAAGGTGAGGGGATTTGTTTGCCTTCCTCCTCCTAATTACCCCCTTGGTGAGAAAATGAGAAGAAAGTGTAGGCTGATCACAGAGTCTCTCCTTCCACAATTGTGCTGGGAATCAGGATTGCCCTGCAGGGCTGCCGGATCCCTGCAGAAGTCCTGCCACAGAAGACAGGGAGGAGTCTGCGGCTTGCTGCAGCTCAGCATGGAGCAGTGGGGCCAAGGGACACAGGCTGGACCCGGGCCCCCATAACCCCCTGCACACATAAGATGAATCACAGAGTTTCACACTCACACAGCATGCTGCCAGGGAAAGCCCGGGCCAGCTAGGCTGAGGGGTCTCCTGATGGAGGCTGCAATTCTTCACCCTCTACCTCCCTCTGCAGTGCTAAAAGGCATGGGGCAGGGGAGGCAGATAAATACCTCAAGTCTCCCCAAGGCAGTTCCTCCCAAGGACCCTCAAGGCCTCGGTACAGAAACTAACCACACTGAACTTCCCACAGCACCTGTCTGCATGCACCCATGGCTCACTTCGGAGGACTGCAAAACCCTCCTCAGGTCTCATCCCACCACGTACACAGTTTACCGTCCTCTTTAGGGCAGTAAAGGAGTAGGCAGAAATTATCCTTATTTCCCATATCAGAGGGAAATGAGACACAGAGCTATGGAATCAGGATTTTATTTTGTGAATTCCTACTGTACTTTGCACCGTACGAAGCACCTTCACACACACCCTGTTGCCCAGCCTGGGCACGGACCCTCTGCCCCACTTCCCAGATGAGGAACGACAGTTCCGGGGAGAGGGCTGTGCCCAGAAATATGGACAGATGAGGATCTGCTCCATGGCCTCACGATGATTTCGTTTATCCTGACCGAACGATCCAGCCTCCAAGTAGAGCCTTCCAAGAGTTGGCCACAGACACAGCCCTGGTGCCAGGTGGTGGGAAGGTAGTCAGTACAGAATAATAATCAGCACAGATCTCTTGGAAGCTCTCAATAGCTCAAATGAAAGCATTTATAACTTCTCTACGACTGAAGTAGAAAGATAAATGTCACAGGGTTAGAAATATTTGGTCACTCTCCTAAACCTTGTATTTACTTATCCAGGAAGAGTTAAAGGCTTTTCAAAGCCAGAACTCTAACATGACTACACAAGTCAGGATGTTCAGAAAGAGGCTCATGGAGGTCTTATATCTGGGGCTGTATCCAGAGGCGGTCCACACAGCCTAGGCCGCTCACCACCCTGCCTTTCATTTTTCCAGGGCCCAAAGGGACACTGCTTGCCACTTTTGGGCCTAGAAGAATAGGCGGGTGAAGAGGGAAGGGAGGTGGCTCTACCCTACACAGATGGAGGCATTCCTCTGGGCCAACCTGGACCCTTGGCTGATTACTAAAGAATGAGGAGATTTCTTTTCAAAATGGAGTGTCCGGAAACGTGTTTACATAACACCATACTGTGGGCACATAGCAGTTATCTATCAGCACTCATATCTGTTAAGGGAACATGAACTGTTTCCTCAGACTCCACCTACTATACACCTTATTTAAAAACCTTTTGATTCTATTTACGTTAAACATAAACCCACGGTAAAATATGTTATATATTCATACGCATCCTCTACCCTATCTGTATAGAAGGTCTGGAGGGTAACTTAGCAAAATGATAAACATGATGACTCTGGGGCACCACTAGGTTTGAGAACCATGGGGAAAGGCTTTGGAACTTTGGTTGAAATCCAGGCACATCCATTTCTTAGTAGTACTGTCTCAGACAAGCATCTTAACCTCCCAGACTCAGGGTCAACTAGGAAATGAGGAGAAAGATTCCTCCCTCTCAGGACTGTTGTAAAGGCCAGAGATGATACACATCATGTACTGGCACACAGCACATGCTGTGTGCTGGCTATGATTATGATTGCTTCTGTAAAAAAGGATGGTTGCCAAAAGGCCACACCTCTAGCCTCCTGTAACTACAGAAACTATCTCGTGCTGAAGGAGAGATGTAGGAGCATCGCTCATCATTCTACAGCCCTAGTTTTGCCTTCGCTTCTCCAGAGTGATCCTGGACTCCAGGCCACTGAATTCCTGGTGGAGATGAAAGTGTGTTGGCTATTCTCCACATGCTTCACCCGCACCATCACCCCAAATCCATTCTCCCACCCTTCTCCACAGCTCTATGCCCTGGGGGCTGATCTCTGTGGGTTGCCTCACCAGGGCCCTGTGCCCTTTGACTTCCAGCTGGGATCTGCCAGTGGGAAGCACGAGCACAAGATCTGGGCATTTATTCCCCCCTACTCCCCACTTCACCAAATCTCTGGCAGTGGCTCTGTCCTTCATACAGCCACAGCACCTGTTGGCCAGCCCCTCTTCCCATGATTCTAGCTCTTGCTGCCTCTGTAAGAGTCGTTTCATTAAACCCTCTTCAAATAAAACCTTTTTGAGGATACCATCTGCCACCTGCCAGGACCCTGATCAAAACAATGAGAGAAGAGGTTTTCTCAGTGGGAATTGTAATACTGTTAGCATGGCTTCAGAAAAGGGAGATACTGAAAACAATTATACGCTTTGGAGACAGATTAATAATGTCCAGTTCCGACTAGAACTCTGATTTTCATCACTAGAACCTTTAGGAATTAAAGCAATTTTCATCTAAGCAGAGAGTCCACTGAAAAAAACCAACCTGAGCCTAGAGGTCCTGACTTTCACACTGTGACGGGCCCTCTTCCACCTCTCTGAAACAGTAAGAACCCTGGGGCGAGAGAGGGGAAAACAACCAGATCCTTGCTGATCACTTATTCTGTGGCCAGCATCATATAAGTTGCTGTATATAAACTGTCTCACGGGGCGCCTGGGTGGCGCAGTCGATTAAGCATCCGACTGCAGCCAGGTCACGATCTCGCAGTCCGTGAGTTCGAGCCCCGCATCAGGCTCTGGGCTGATGGCTCAGAGCCTGGAGCCTGTTTCCGATTCTGTGTCTCCCTCTCTCTCTGCCCCGCCCCCGTTCATGCTCTGTCTCTCTCTGTCCCCCAAAAAAATAAACGTTGAAGAAAAAAAAAAATTTTAAACTGTCTCACTTGGAGCTATTAACAACTTGGTAAGGTAAGTACTACTATTATCTCCATTTTCCAGGTGAGGGAACTGAATCAAAAAGACATTAAGGATCTTGCCCAAAGTCACACAGCTGGTACATGGAAGAATGAGGATCTGAGCAGTCTAACCCCAGAGTCTGAGTACTCCTGACCAATGTGTTTGTTCTATGTGTCCTCTATGGGAAGGCTGGTGGTTGAGGGCGAGGAGGCGAAGGAAGGGGTGAGTACAGCCTCTTTTCCTAATTGCCTTGGCTTCTGATGGTGCCTTCCCAACATGAAACTTTCCCCACAGTGGAGATGGGCTTGTCACAGTTCAGCCACTGACCGTGATCCTCAGCCATAGAGATTAAACAGAACGGAGAGGGTGTAAAAACAAAATGCTATAAAGAACTGGGGCTCGTGAAGGCAGACTATGATAAACTAGGATTCTTTGCAATACTATCAAATACCAAACCAAATCCTGTCTGAACCCTTTAGTCTGCAAGAAATCTCTCTCTCCATGTGTAGAATCCTCCAATAACATATAGCACAAGGACGAATGTTACCCAAATTTGAAAAATGATCCAGAGACAAATTCCTAAACAATGTTTTTGAGAAAAACAAAATTATTGGATACACCTGGAAAATTTATCCACAGAGAAATTATTAGTAACTTTATTACTTTCAAAGGAAAATAAACCCTTGGGCCAAATAAACAAAACACCAAGAATGCACTACATCTATCCAATGCCATTCTAAACCTAACCCAGATACAGTGCTTATTAATAGGCCCTTATTTCACCTGCTAAGCCAGGCAGCATCCTTCCTACACCTCTTAGAAATTTAATAAATGAGAGCACAGGATGTTACAGACTGATGTATATAGCTCAATTCAAGCACAAAAGAAAAAATATAACTGCAAAATGATTTGTGGTCTGGACACAGTGGCTGAGTCCTGACTCATTCCACTTGACATAACATTTGCTTTTTCTCTGCTCAAATCTACCTCCCTCTTGCTGAAAACGAAAGATGCATGGGTGGCTGGGTGAAAGATTCAGCCTTGTGCATACTATGTATAGTTCAGTCATCCAAGGAGAAAATAAATTGACAAGGAACAGTACTTGTACCGAATAGTAGAAAATAACACATTAAGATATATTGTCAAATGGTTTCCCAGTATTAACATCCTGCCAACTAATCAGCCAATCTGTGTACGTGTTTTTTCCCAATGCAATTTTGAACCACTCTATCCTAGCTTTTTGACTGTAGGACTACTACATCTGAACTCATTCTGCAAACAAAGCTGCAGAGATTTTAGGAGTGGCAACAGGTCACCAAAAGTGATCTTCAAAGCCCTGTGGGCTCCATCTTACCAGTCGAGTCAGCCTGAGAAGCCCTGCTACTCATCTGTTCCTCCGCATTGATAAGCTGCAGGTCGGTGTATGAGGGATCAAAACTAGGACTACTGGTGTCTTCAGAATGTGTGGTCCAGCTGCTCTCAGAGGTCAGAGGGCATCTCCTCAAGGAGTCGAAGGAAGGGCACGTCCAGCAGGGCATGGTCAATGGTATGGCTGGGGACAGACCAAAAGCAGACAATATAAATTGGTTGTGCTCGTTGATCTTTAGTGCTTGTCTTACCTTGATGGTGCTCAGGTCCTACGAAATCTCAACAGCCATACAAGGGAAGGAAATGATGGAAATATCACTTATGACAGGGCAAAATAACTGACTGAGCCCCCACATTGTAAGTCCGTATCAAAACCAGTACCACAAATAAGGGCTCTCATGACTCTCAAATCAAAGAAAATCTCACTAAAGAAAAGTAGTGATTTTCGGCTCTACTTTTATTTCTAAACTTAGATTTGTTTCATTCAAACGAAAACTTCATGAATCCATTTTTAGTGGTATGCCAACTTCCCAAAATATACTGCAAAATTACAGCTAGGTTAGGTTAATGGCTAAGAGAAGATAGGTGAATATATATGTACTCGCATAGGAAGGTGATATGCCTCTGGAGTCTCACTGTAACTGGAGATTCTGCAGACAGTTACATATACAAATTGAGATTTCCTGGGGCTGCTGATCTGCAATATAATGAACAAACTTCAAGGGAGGAATGCACAGGGCTTGACTTTATCTCCTGAACGCTGAGCAGCAAACTCAGCCTTTCAAAACCACTTTGGAAAGTTTCTTTTTTTAAAATGAAGTTTTCTAATGTTTATTTGTCTTCAGTTAATTGCCTACCACACGGTTTCTCCATGGAATTGCATGAGAATCTTACTGCAAATTAATTGATAAGTACTAAAAACAAGTGCTGAAAGCGGTGTGGACAGGGAAGGAAAAACAAAAGAAAAAGAACTAGCATTTCTTGAGTACTCATGAAATGTCAGACACTTATACAAATGTTACTTCACTTCACTATCAATCCTGAGAGACAGGCACTGGTCTCATCTGACACAAGGGGAAACCACCTCAAAAGAGGTTAAAGAGCTCGTTCAAGAAGGGTCAGTTCTCCTACGGGTGTCTGGGTGGCTCAGGTGGTTGAGCGTCTAACTCCTGCTCTCTGCTCAGGCCATGACCTCATGGTTTGTGGGTTCAGACCATGCGTGGAGTTCTGCGCTGGCAGCTCGAAGCCTGTTGGGATTCTCTCTCCCTCTTTCTCTCTCTCTCCCTCTGCCCTTGCCCTGCGCACATGCATGTGCTCTTTCTCTCAAAATTAATAAACTACAATAAAAATTTTAAAAACAGTCAGTTCTCCTAGCTAGAGAATCAAAATTACTGAGAGTTGGGTTCAGAGAAATTTGGGTAAAGAGAAAATTGAGATTTAGGAGGGAAAAAAATAATAAATAGCAATATATGTGACATAGAACAAATATGAAACCACGGAGAATTTTCATTCCATATTCTCTTAGACATTTATAAGACATGAAGGTCTTTTCTCTGTCTGGAGTGCTCATGGCTCACACCCCCTATTCTTTAAAAATATTACCCTCCCAGTAAGGTATTCCTGAGCTATTCTCTCCAAAAATGCAAAGTCCCTTCTCTCCTTCATTTCTCCTTAGTATTATCACCATCTAATGTACTACATAATGCAGGGTCTTCCCCACTAGAATCCAAGCTTCTTGGGGATGGGGTTGGGGCGGCAGGGATTTTGGTCCATTTTACTCACTTCTGCATCCCCATTCCTAGAATACTGTCTGGTGTGAATAGGTACTCAATATTTTTGGTTTTATCAACAGAAGCACCAGAAACATTCCTAACAGTCTATGAGAAGCACTCATAACAGTCTATGCTAAGTACAGACTGTTAAAACTAAACTTGTACCTATAAAACTCCTACACAAACATAGAAAAAAATCAAACTGATAAAGAAGAACAAAATAAACAAACAGCCCAAAGCAAAACTGAACTTGTAAAGGCTTATTATAGGACTGCCATTTCCTACAATATAATGGATTAGACACCTTACTGTGGAAAAAAATTAAATAAAACGTAATAACATTATTTAAAATATATTAGAGGGTGAGCAAGAAAGAATTATCAGAGGCCAAGTTCAAGCTGGAATCCAGAATGGTAAACAGAGCACTCATCCTGATTTTCAGACCCCGAGGCTTTTGAACAAACCAAGGAGACTTCTGAGTTTGAGTTTTTTAAAGGTCTTGTGAAGAAGGCAAAGAAGGAAAACAACCTAGGGCTAACCCAAGATGGGAAATCTGACAGAAGATGTGATGCCTGAAGCTTGAATTCCTAAAGGGCTCAATTAAAGGGTAAATTAGCAATAAGCCCCACCCCCAAGCTAAGGACAGCAAGGAAAATTGTCTGCCTTAAGCCTGGGTGCAGGGTAGAGAAAAGAAATCTCCTAAGAATTTATAACTATAAGCTGTCCCACATAGGGGCTTACGGCTGAAACTACTTGTGTGGTCTGAAAACCTTCCAGTCTGAGAACATAGCTGAAGTATTTCCAGGTTGGTAGTGGCCTCGGGCACCTGGGAAAAGCAAATACTAATCCTTTCTGGAGGAAGATACCTCAAAGCCAGCCTTCCCAGACAGAATGTTCCTTAGTTACACATGGTAATAAAATAAAAAATAAAAATAAATAAACCATGAAATACATAAGAAATCAAGTTACCATAAACACAAACCAGAGCCAGCAAGGGGGCCAGGGATGGGGGGAAGCCAGAATCAGACCTGCAAAGAATTCAGACACTAGAATTATTTAGCAGGAAATATAAGTATGTTTAATATGTTTAAGGAAACAAGAAAATACGAAAGAAAATGAAAATATTAGAAAAGAAGACACAGAATTGAAAAAGAACTGAATGAGCTTCTGGAGAAGAAAACTACTACCGTAAATACAAAATTATCTAGATAGCATAGAGAGACAGAGATGAAAACATGAGAGATTAAAACACATGGGAGGGGCGCCCGGCTTAGATGGTAGAACGTGCAACTCTTGATCTTCAGGTTGTGAGTTTGAGCCCCATGTTGGACAGAGTGGTAAAAGCTCATAGGTAACTATCTAACCTGAATTCCTAAGGAGAAGAGGGAGAGAATGAGAGACAATATTAAAAAAAAAAAAACAAAAAAAACAAAACAAAACAAAAAAAACACTGGCTGAGAATTTCCAGAATTTATGAAAGATTTCTTCATCAGATTAGAAATCTCATGGTATCTCAAGCAGGGTAACCAAAAATAACTGTGCAAATAGACATCGAAATTATACAAGACCAACAACAAAGAGAAGATCTTAAATAAGACTACTTTCAAAGGAATGATGATTAGACTGACTACCATCTTCTCAACAAGAGAAGCCAATGCTTCAATAAGCTGACAGAAAATGACCAAATAGGACTGTTTATTCAGTGAGGAGATGTTCAGAGAGCAAGGGAAAAATAAAGACAATTTAGACAAACAAAAACTACAAACTACAATTAATGTAAAAGAAGGAAAGACAAGAAAAATAAACATGATTATAGAAATAAACTATATCAGTACTTGATAATAAACATAAATGGACTAAAATTTCCAGTTAAAAAAAAAAGACTATCAAACTGAAAAATCAAATGAAATCCAACATGCTGTTCACAAAAGACACATCTAAAATACAAAGATTTGGAGCACCTGGGTGGCTCAGCCGGTTACGTGTCTGACTCTTGATTTCGGCTTAGTCATGATCTCGCAGTTCATGAGTTCAGGCCCCACATAAGACTCTGCTGACAGTGTGGAGCATACTTAGGATTCTCTGTCTCCTCTCTTTCAGCCCCTCCCCCACTCATGCTCACTCTCTCTCAACAATAAATAAACTTTAAAAAAATACGAAGATTCAACAATGATAAAAGTAAAGGGATAAAAAATCCATATAAGACAAAATATTAATGAAAAAAAACCCCTGATATATTGTTGCCTATAAATAGACTTTAAAGTAAAAGCATTATTAGAAAGAGTTACAACAAAATTACTATATGTTTTAATTCATCAGAAATATATGATAATAATAATTCTAAGTTGGTATATATTTAATAACTTAGCCTCAAAATTATTAATACAAAAACTGACAGAAGTGCAGAAAGCAAGAACTGTCCATCATCATAATGGGAGATTTTTAATTACACCTCTCTCAGTAAGTGATAGATCAAAGAGGGAGAAGAATTACCAAGGAAACAGAAGATATAAACAACAAATGAACAAGCTGATCTAATGGTCATACATAGACCAACAGGTGAAGAATGCATATTCTTCATAATCCACACCTAAAACTCTTATGGCAAGTGACCAGATGCTAGGACACGAAGCAGGTTTTAACAAATACCAAAAAACTGGTATCAAATAGACCATGAACACTGATCACAATACAATGATGTCTCTAGTTATCCAAACCAGTTATCTAGATATAACTAGCATCTACTTACCAAAACTAGATAGAAGACAATTTGAAAAATTTAGAAACTAAGAAACATACTTTTAAATGAATTGTTGGTCAAAGAAGAAATATTAATGAATATTAGAAAATATCCAGAACCAAACAAAAATGAAAATAGTATATGTAAAAACTTTAAGAATACAGGTAAGCAGGGGTGCCTAGGTGGCTCATTTGGTTAAGTGTCTGACTTTGGCTTAGGTTATGATCTCACCGTTTGTGAGTTTGAGCCCTGCGTCTGGCTCTGTGCTGACAGCTCAGAGCCTGAAGCCTGCTTCTGATTCTGCGTCTCCCTCTCTCTCAGCCCCTCCCCCACTCACATTCTGTCTCTCTCTTTCTCTTTCACAACTAAATAAACATTAAAAAATTTAAAAAAGAAAGAATGGAGGTAAGCAGTATTATCAGGGACAGGTGCATTGCTTATATTAGAAAAGAAGAACTGAAATTTAATACAATAAGCTTCTAACTTATCAAGTTACAGAAAGGGCTGCAAAATAAATCAGAGAATACTAGAAAGGAAATAATAATCATAGAAGCAGAAGTTATCAAAATTAAAAAGCACATAGGTAAAAATTCTTTAAGAAGATTATGTAATAGAATTGGAAAATTGTTAGGAAAATCAAGAAAAAAGAAAGCACAAATAACCTTAAGAATGAAAAAGGGTACATAATTATACATGCTGTATATATCTAGAAGGCAATGAGAGGGAAATAATGAATGTCTTTATGCCAACATATTTGAAAAAAGAACTACAGAAGTTTTAAAAAAGTATAACTTCAAAACTGATCCAAGAAGAAAGTTAAAAACCTGACTTGTCCAATAATCATCAAATAAAGGGAATTCTTAAAATCTTCCCATAAGGAAAATGTAAGACCAGGTAGTTTTACTGAACAGTTCTATCAAACTTTAAAGGAAAAAATTTTTTTCAGAAAAAAAAGAGACCACCCATCAAGTCATTTTATGAGGTCAGAACTTCCTGACATCAAAACCTGACAAAGTACATTGCATTTATACTTCTATTCTCCAAAATGAGAATTATAGGTCAACCTCAATCATGGACATAGATATAAGAATCTCAAATAAATTATCATCAAAGAGAATCTAGAGATCAATGAAAAGAAGAATTACATCATGACTAAATTGGATTTATCCAGTTAATACGAGTTTAGTTTATTTAACATGGTATTTCTCAACTTTTTTTCATTACTGCCCCACTAGCAGGTTTCTTCCCCAATCATCCTCTCCCTTGAATCCCCTCCTCTCCAGTAGAATAACATGACCAGGAACTTGATATTAATACAATCTACTGATCTTACTCAGATGTGCCCAGTTTTACATGTACTTATGTGTGTATTTAGTTCTATGTAATGTTATCAGTGTATAATAGGTTGTGTATACACAGCCACAGTCAGGATGCAGAACAGTGCCATCACCACAAGGAATGTTGCCTTTTATATTCATTTCTATTTCTTCCTGTCATGCCCTGTTCCTAAACCCAGGCAACCACTAATTTGTTTTTCATTTCTATAATTTTGTCATTTCAAGAATGCTATATAAATGGAATCATGCAGTATGTAACCTTTTATGATGGGCTTTTATCATTCATCATAATGCCTCTGAGATTCATTCAAGGTGTTAAATGTATTGATATTTCATTCCTTTTGATTGCTGAGTAGTGTTTCATGGAATGGACTAACCACAGTTAGTTTACACCTGTCAAAGAACATCTGGGCTGTTTCTGGTTCTTAGTTATTATGAATAACAGTGCTTTGAATATTCATGGAGAGGTTTTTGTATGAACCTAAGTTTCCATTTCTCTAGGATAAATGTCCCAGAGTACAACTGCTGGGTCATACAGTAGATCACTCATGCATTGCTGGTGAGAATGTAAACTGTAACTATGACTTTGGAAAACAGTTTGACAGTTCCTTATTAAACTAAACATGCAATTAATTTCTCTGAATACTCACTAGCATTTAATATTACCACTATTTTTATTTTAAGTCATCTGATACGTGTATAGCAATAACTCATTTTATTTGCATTTCACTATTGGTAACGATACTGAATGCCTTTTCAGATACTTATCTGCCAGCTATATATCCTCTTCAGTGAAAAATATGTTTAATGTCTGTTGCTCATTTTCTAATTAGATTGCTTGGTTTTTTCACTACTGAGTTTTAAGTTTTCTTTATATATTCTAGATACCAGTCCTTTGTTGGATATGTAGTTTGCAAATATCTTGTCACAGGCTATAGCTTCTCTCTTTATCCTCTTAACAGGGACTTTCATAAAGCAAAAGTTTTAATTTTGATGAAGTCCAATGTATCAATTCCCTCTTAAATTTTAACACGGAAGATATGTTGTATATCTATCATGTACTGTATATATAGCTATGCTGTACATATAAAAAGAATAAGATTTCTCCCCCCCCCCCAAGAACTATTTTTAGCCCCATTGGAGGTAATATCACTCTGCTGATAATGTGTGGGTTAACATTACTGGATCAGTTAATATAATTCACCATAATAATACATTAAAGGAATAAAAAACATATTATCATCATAATGCATACAGAGAAAGCACTGAATAAATTTTAGTATCTTTTCATGGTAGTAATTTTTGGCAAACTAGAAACAGAAGAAGCTCCCTAAACCTAATAGAGCTAACCCCAAACCCTTACGGCAAACACCATGCAAGGGAGAACTTTCCCTCGGAGATCCTCATCAAGATGACGGGCACCCATTACTCCCACTTCTGCTCAACATCCTATTTGTGGTCAGAACCTGCACAGTAAGGCAGGAAGTAAAAGAGAGTGAAAACAACAAAACTCATTCTTTGCAGATGATATTTTTGTGTACATAAAATGCAAAAAAAACCCTAATAAATTATCAAATTAATAAATTTAGCACAGTATTTGTTTTTAAATATATATACAAGTGATTGCATTTCTGAAAAGTAACAAAGAATATATAGAAAATTAATCTTAAAACAAGATAACATTTATAATAGCAACAGGGGCACCTGAGTGGCTCAGTTGGTTAAGAGTCCAACTTCAGCTCAGGTCATGATCTCACAGTTCATGGGTTTGAGACCCGCATCAGGCTGTGTGCTGACAGCTCGGAGCCTGGAGCCTGCTTTGGATTCTGTGTCTCCCTCTCTCTCTACCCCTCCCCTGCTTGTGTTCTGTCTTTCAAAAATAAAATAAATGTTAAAAAAAATGTATAATAGCAACAAAAAATATCTATATAGTAATAAATTTAACAAAATATGCACAAGGTCTCAGAGAAGATACTTTTAAGGTTTATTAACAGATTGTACAGAAGATCTAAATAACTGGAAAGAGATATTATACTAGGGTTTAAAAAGTTAGTGTGTAAAGATGTTAATTCTCAATCAAAAACCTTACGTATTTTTTCCTTGTATTAATAAGCAGAATCATACTATTTAGATGTGAACAAAATAGAATGTTAATAATATACATTTAAAATGAATAAAATGATAATAGAAATAATGGTAAAATACTATATAGAAAAAATTGAAAGTAGACTCTTACTTCACACCAAATGGAAAAATCAATTCTAGGTGGATTTAATATCAAAGTATAAAAGGCTCCACAAGAAATATTTTAGAAGAAATATACCCAAATATCCTCACAACTTCCGGGTAAGGAAAGATTTCCTCTACCAAGACACAGAAAACACCAATCATAAGAGAAAAACAAATTTCATATCATTAAAATTAAGAACTTTTTACAAAAGGCACCATAAAGAGATGAAAAGACCATCCAATTTATTCTACATCCATGTGTAAGAGATATCTGCCATGCATCATATCTGCAAGGAAGTCCTAGACATCAGCAACAAAAGGGGAGAGACCTCAACAAGAATATACCTGGACTTTTATGAAAGAAAAAAAAAATCAGATGGCAAAAAATAAAGTTCAGTCTCATTAATAATCTAGAAAATGCAAATTAAAACCACATGAGAGTCCATTACTCTTCCCCCTTCCCTATCTCCCTGACTAAAATAGAGAAATACGACAATCCCAAGTGCAGACAAGGAAGTGCAGACACAGTATCTTATATATGGCTGATAAGAGTAAACTGGAACCACCTTAAGAAAACGCCTTGGTGCTAAGTGAGAAAGTTGAGGATAAACTCAGCCTACAGCACAGCAATTCTCCTCTGACTTTTTAATTCAAGAGAAACGCTTACACATGTTCACAGGTTGTATGTTTAGAATGCTCACAGAGGGGCGCCTGGGTGGCTTAGTTGGTTGAGCTTTCAACTTTGGCTCAGGTCATGACCTCAAGGTTCGTGAGTTCAGCTCAGAGTTTGGAATTGGCTTTGGATTCTGTGTCTCCCTCTCTCACTGCCCTTCCCCTGCTCGCTCTCTCTCTCTCTCTCTCCCTGAAAAAATAAACATTAGAAAAAAAAAAAAGAATGCTCACAGAAAAACAAAAACAAAAAGGATGCTCATAGAAGGACATTCTTAAGTGCAAAAAACTAGAAACAAGGCAAATAACAAACTGTAATACAATGGATAAGTGAATTGTGGTATATCAGCATAATGGAAAACACAGCAATAAAAACCAAAGGAACTATTGCTGCAGGTAATGATATGGGAAAATGTCACAAATAATGTGTTGAAGGAGCAAGCTATGAAATAATACATACAGTATTATTCCATTTACACAAGGTTCAAAAAGAAGTGAAATTAAATTATATCATTCTTGATGCATGTGTAGGCAGGAGAACTGTTAAGAAAAATAATGTAGCTAATATCACAAACCCCAGGAAGGTGGTGACATAGGAGGGAGGGGTGAGATGTCTGGAAGAAAGAAGATATGGTCAGTAGGAAAACCTGAGGGCTTGTGGGTGATGACAATATTCTATTTATTAAATTGGGTGATGGGGTTGTACTGCTGTTCTTTATAATTTAATATACATTTTAAATATGTTCCTTTATATTTATTCAATAATAAAGCTTATTAAAACCACATATCAAAAGACTCTAATGCTGTGAAAGAAAGCTATTTTAATTATTTGTATTTTCACACTGGCGTTTTACATTTGTTGGATAAAACTTGCAGTACTTCCCCTGAAAGAGAAGCTAGGAATAACACAGCTGGGAGAGGCAAAATCCCTACACCTCACACACTGTTCTCATTTGCTCTAATACTATTCATCTATCAACTTAGAAATCTTGGATGAATCACTTTACTTGGGCTCTGAAGCGAGTGTCCTCAGGCCACAAGATTAGTTGAAATGTTGAAGTGTGGAGCCTGGGGCTGATTTTTCTCCCAGGCGCCAGGCCTTTGATACCTGGGCCAGACAGTGCTGTCAGCAGGTCTCTTCACAGCCACAGCCATCCAGCAAGGAATAAGGTGAAAAAAGGATAGAAACTGTCTCCTTTCCTACGAGATTAGGTACAAGGCCCCTGGATCCAGACTGCCTGTCTTGTTCGGTATCCAGCCCTGCAGCCGGAGGCAAGTGACTTAATCCACCTGTTCTGCTGGGTTTTCACCTGTGCAAATGGAGCTTAAAGTTGTACCCACTTCACAGGGGGATTAGGTTAATATTGATGAAGCGCTTGGAAAAGTGCTTGGCACAAAGGAAGCGCTGAAAGAGGGTCAAGTGGTAGTTATTACATCCAGATATAAACTTACGTCCAAATCTACTTGAAATCTCCACTTAGGTCTCTATTGGAAACCAAGTTCCTGTTACCCTCTCCACATGGGCTCCTTCATCCTCCTAGGCGCTCAGAATGAAATCTTGAGCCACCCTTGATTCGTCTCACAACTCGTCCACCACAGCTTCTGCTAGTCCTCCCTTCAAAATACATCTGAAATCCAATCACTTCCCACCATCTCCAAGCTACCACCGGCCGAACACACTGCTCTGTGACCCAGACTCGAGGGTGATGACCTGAAGCCTTCCTGAGTGCAGCCCCCTTCTCCCAACATTCTTTCTCATCTAACCTCACTTAAGTGCACCCTTGGGGCATGAAGTCCTCAATCAGCTCAGGAGATAGGACTGTGACACACAACTACTCCCCAACGGTCCCTCCGGGGTGGTCCACCAGCATGACTCCCCAGCCTGTAGGGCTATGAAAGAAGGTCTTATAGGAGGTGGGGTCACAGAGATCTACTCAGCTTATAGCTGCCCAAGACCTGCCTCTGTCCCTAAGTCCCTTTAATAAACCATTTGTTGTCAAACTGGACCTATCAGCCTTTGTCTCTGGCCTTAGGGCTCCTTTGGCCTTTGGAAGATGTTTTCCCACAGGTCTCTTTCAGGGAACAACCATCCCTTTCTGGATAGTTACAGGGGCCTCCCACTTGGTCACCCCGCTTCCCCAAGTGTCTTCCTCTTCTTGGTCTTCTCAACAGAGCAGCCACATAGCTTTAATAGAATTACCTGTTCAAATCGAAGTCAGACCTTACCACACCTCTGCTCAAAACCCTCTGATGGCTTCCCATCTTACCCACAGGAAAAGTCAAGGTCCTCCCCATGCCCTCCAAGCACATACACGGTCTGATTCCTCATGACCTGTCCGCCTCATCCCCTTCCCTTCTCCCCATGTCCCTCCACTCCAGTCACATACCACCAACACAGACACCCATCAGAGGCTTGTCATGTGTGGTTACTTTCACCTGGACAGCTCCTTCCCCAATTTCTGCAAGGCTCACTCCTTGCCTCCCACATGTCTTTACCCAAAAGTTGCTGCTCAGAGTCACCCCCTGATCTTATGTAAAATTTCACATCCTCCCTACTCTATTCTTTCTTTCCCTCATGTGTCTCTCCTTCCTGCTAACCACTGTCTCACACACTGACACTGTATCTACACCTTTATTGTGTTTCTGGTACGTCTTCTCCAGCACAAAGTATGTTCCATGGGGCAGGAATATTCTACTGTATCCCCAGTGCCCTAAACAGTGACTGCCACAGAGTGGGAATTCAAAACACCACTGGTTGAATAAACAATAAACTGATAAGTTGTCAGTTAAAACAATTAATACAGCAAAGACAAAATTTTTGTTTTTATCCTTTGGATCCTAAATAGATTAAAATTTAAATACTTATGTATATTTTGATATCACATCCTTTATTTTATACTTTGGTATCTACTCACTAGGGCTGTGTGATTTTTCCAATGCTATAAACATGACCATCCATGAATACAAAATAGATCTAATTCCATTCCTCATTTGTGGCTCCCCTGCTAGTTCATAGTTGGCAATACAAACAGCTGGTCCCAGGACTGGTTCAGAGGGCCCTTGCTTACCCCAGAAGGCTTTACTAGTAACAGACTGCCCAACCATTAGGTAACCTCAGCGTGGGGAGAGCAGGGGCTATGGCCAACTTTCTCATAATTGCATTCCCAGCACCTAAATATTTTTTGCATGAATAAACTAGTTAATTAATGCATGCTTGGGCAGTTTATTGTGTTTTATGTCCCACGCTGAGGGTGAGATAGGCCACAAGGACCCCCTGGGTGAGTTAGCACATTCTTTGGATGAGGAGAATATTGTAGCTTTAATAAAATATTTTAAGGCCCATTTTACATAACTGGAAGTAATTTTCAAGAGATCCTCTCCCCTGCCCACATAGCATGACGGTAGTAGTTTCAAATATGACAAAAATATAATGGACAGGTTTAATTGCACTTGTTAAGGTAGCTCCCAGGGGGAAAATATGTGTGTGTTTGTATAAATATATGTATCATATGTACATATGTTATGCCTATATTATATATGCATGTATATGTAAGTGCATATGTTACACACATACACTATGTGTGTATATGTATATTTGCATGTGTATCTGTGTGCCAGGTATATGAATCTGTGTGTGTGCACTCTGTGTATAATGATGGGAAATCAAAACTGATGATAGTCAGCTGGTGACATGATAGGGAAGAGGTTGGCCTATTTTCTTTGCCTAGTTTGTTAAAAAATATACATACTTCACAGAGGAAGCCATGCCTCAACTTCCACCTAATAGCTCATTCACTCCATAAATGGGAGTCAGTCATTCTGCAGTATGTTTCATATACATCTTTCATTCATTAATCCAACAAATACTAAGTGAGTACCTACTAAGTTCCATGCTCCATATTATACTATTGAGATTAAATGAGATAGTCTCTTTCCCCTAGTGAGGAAGAGACAATAAACAAACTTATAACCTAATTTCAGGTAAAAACATGGGCTGTAAAGACATTTAATGCAGGAAAAAGTTGGGGGGGGGGGGTGGGAGCAGGAGGAAATGATGCTTGAGCAGAGCTCTGAGTTGAAAACATAGAAGAGTTCTGGGGGCCAAGGGAACAGCAAGAGCAGTAATGAGCTTGTCAGGAACAGCAGAAGAGGTAGTGATTACAGCAGAGTGGTGCCCAGTGGGCAGGGGCAGAGGGCATCAGGCCCCAAGGAAGAAGGGCTTTGTTAGAATCCATTCCTCAGTATATCACTGTCTGAGATGGATTCCGGAAAGGTCATTAATTATTCTTAAAAGCAGAGAACATTTAAGGTATTAAAAGAAAATAAAACCTCCTCTGTTGAAGAGGGAAATACATATGCATACCAAAAGCAATGGGCCTTGGCTACACAGTCACCAAATGGTTGGGATCTTATTCCACCCCCACCCACCAACTCACCCTCAGGAGCTAGAATAAAAAGTATAATAGAAATTAACCACTGGGCTAGTCTTCTTCAGGATTAAGTCTCTCAGCTGTCACCCCTGCCTCCCTCTTAAGTGGCTGACATCATCTCTGGTCTTCCCCCCAAACAAGTGGCTCTTTCTCTGGCCCCAGATAATTAGCTTCCCCAGACACAATGGGAAGGCCTTAGCCCAAGCTTTTGGGGAAGACATTTGAAGCACAAGGGAATATTAGTGTTTTTCTTGGGCTGTGGAACAAATGCTCTGGAAATGAAAAAATTTTTGTGTTTGTAATTATGCATATCCTGCATCATCTGCATAATGGGTCCAATTCAGTCTTGGCCTTGCCGCAAAATTGCCATGTCTGTGGAGGAAGGTCAGCACATAACATGATGACTGAACAGGAAGCTTCACGCTGAAAATAGTGCCATAATTTTTTTTCTTTTAATTTTGGGAATGAACTTTGCTCTTTCAATTTATCTGCATGCATTTACAAACATATTCAAAGCACACACATACACTTGTAAAATGCACATGAAATCAGCCTTGCTCTGAGAGTATGTTTATAAAGAATTTAGGTGTTATATGAGCTGACTGCTACATTCTTCCTGGTACAGAGTGGAATTTTAGAACAGAGGAGACAAAATACTAAAGTAGGAAAGCTTCTTACTACCAGGGAAACTCAGAAACACTACTGCTAAGGGACTCGATGTGAATAAAATACCCCCTGGGGTTAGGTTCATATTCAAAAATATTTCTTTAGAGAACTATATAGAGATTCAATTTTGATTTGAACAGATTCATCAGAAGTTTGTTGTGGTTTTTTTGCTTTTGTTTTTTTCTTATTTAACACTTTGGATCTGCTGTGTTCTGTTGCTGTTTTAAAGGTTTAGCAGGATATCTATGCATTAAGGTTCAGGGTTCAGCAAACAAGTTTTCATTTAAACTTCTTGACATTTTTTTTACCAGGTAACCCAGATGGATCATACAGCATTTTCACACTCAAGATGTGAACAGTATTCTGGTGGCTACTTTGTCTTAAGTTTAAGTATCTGGCAGTTAAGTTTCTAATAAAAATCATTTAAAGAGAATATTTATCAACAACATGGCCTGAGCCTAAGTGGTCTTGTTAAATAAAGGGGTACAAATTCCATATTGGGCCTCCACCAAATTTTAGGGCTTTTAATGGAGGAAACGACATTTACCAAAGGGGCCTGATTTTATATGACCCTCACTCCAGGATCCTCAGGTCCAAAGAATTGATGCCAGCAATCTTTCTTATATATTTGGTTACAAAAAGGCTTTGTCACTGAATTAAGTGATTTTACTCATATTTTTACGAGAGAGATCATGTGTGTCTCCCTTTTCCCAGACCAACCAGGATGGCACTTTATCATTCAAATCCTGCACCAGTTGAAGTCCAAAACAAAGTTGTCCCCCTGATGGATTTAAAACATTCCTGGAGTTGTCTTCCCCATCAGCTGTTGCTCCTCCGTTACCAATCAACCTTGGTATGCTTCAGGGCACAATAAAATAAGTAGGTCACCAAGATGGGGAGTAACAGCTCCCTGGCTTTTTGAAGTTCCCTAGTGCAGCTTCTGACAATTACATGCCACAAAAATAAGAGATTTACCACTAATGATGGTCTCTTTGTTTTTAATCCACGGTGCCTACAGCCTCCTGGCATTTTTATTTGGGCTAATAATACAATCCCATTCCAGGCTGAAATGCAATGCTCCCTTGGTTTATTCGTAGGTGGCATAACTTAAAAGGTAAGTCTTTTGTTTTCTGCTCTTCATTTGCCAGAAAAACTATGGACAGTAGAGGAACAGGAGCTGGGGGAATGGAAAAGGAGTATCCCAGATAACATCTCTCCACCTAACTCCTCCATGTGTGCACACGTGCACTGTCTTTCCCAACTATTCCTTGCCAGCCCGGACGTGAAGGCACGGAACAGCTGGCTAAGTAAGGCTGCACTGTTTGCTTCCAGAAATCCAGACTGGCAATGGTGTTAATCAGTTCCACATATCCTCCTTTCTTATCCTCCCTATTTCTTTTAGGTCTACATCATGGTTGTCTCATGAAAACATATTTACAAAGAGGCTGCATGGGATGGGGCTGAGGGCGTTCAGAACAAGTCTCCTCAAAATGTGTCACTTTGGCATGTGGACTATTCGGAGCTAAAGTCAATTGAGACCCTGAAGTCTCAAGAGAAACGTCTGCCCCTCCCTTAACCACCTAGAAGAATCTAAATGGAGGGTGCCTGAGTGGCTCAGTCGGTTAAGTGTCTGACTTTGGCTCAGGTCATGATCTCATGGTTCATGGGTGGTTCATGGGTTCAAGTCCCATGTCAGGCTCTCTGCTGTCAGCGAGGGCCCACTTCAGATCCTCTGTCTCCCTCTCTCTCTCCCTCTGCCCCTCTCCCATCTCACACACAAGCACACGCTCTCTCTCAAAAATAAACATTAAACATTAAAACATTAAAAAAAAGAAAAAGAAAATAAATAAATGGAGTATCTTTCCCAGAATAAGAGTTATTACCAGAGATAAGTTTTATCTGAGTGACCTGTCTGCATGGCAGGGCAGGCATCTAATTATTAAGCATCTACTCTTCTTCTTACCATCCTGTGAATCGCCCTCCTCCCCTTTGAAGCATCAGGCCCTATCCCATTCCTTAGCTCAGGATGGCATATACACCTCATTTTACCAGTCTATGAGCCTCTTGTATATGTAACACAAAGTTACACTTTTTCCCATTAATTTCTTATGTCAATTTTTTTAGGAGAGAGAGGTAGGGGAGGGGAAGTGGGAGAGAGAGAAAGAATCCCAAGCAGGCTCCACACTTAGCACAGACCTCGGTGCAGAGCTCGATCACAGGTCCCTGAGATCACAACCTGGGCCACAATCAAGAGTCAGACACAACTGACTGAGCCACCCAGGCGCCCCTGTCTCATGTCAATTTAGACTAGCCCAAAGAAATTTTGAGGGGTAGAGGAAACACTTTCCCCTTTCTCCTGACACAGAGCTGTCCAATCAGAAAGTGCTAAGCATGTAACAGAAGCAAACAGGACGTGGAAATAAAATGGGAAAAAAACAGAAAAGCTGCAACTACATTCTAGGAATGAGTGTTGCTCTGCTGATACTGATGTGATACTCTTGTGAATGAGAAAATGGCTGAAGCCATAAACAGTTTACTCAGACTTTCCTTATTTGTGGCTGCACTTCACCACCTACATGCATTGAGACACGCTGACATATTCCATAGTTCACCAACAGATTCCCAATTTCTGCACATTCAGTACAGCACAGCAAAAATCTCTCCATTTCACGCACATGCTGCCCATACTAAAAAAAGTTCACACACAGCTACGGCCGAAAACAGGCCCAGCGTCTGCTAGCTGGAAACTAATAAACTAAGAGAAGCATTTTTTAAAGTGGATAAATGAGAAATTGATGGACAAACCATTTCTATACTGTCAGATTAAACTGAAAAGAACCAGATGGACACTTATTTTGTAGAAGGTGGCCACCCAGCCAACACATAGCTTTCACCAAGTGGGCACCATTGATCTAGGGCAAAACTGAACAAGAGCCCTGGAGAAGACCCACAATCAATGGATATATAACAAGGGGAAATGCTTTAAGTTCTAATTTTCATCCTTCCCAAGAAGAGATGATAGACAGGCCTGGCTATAAAATGAACCCTTTAGGCAAGCAATTCTCCCAACATCCACTTCTTCCTTTGTTTTCTCAAAGAAGCCTCAGATTTTTAGCTAAGTCTCAGATTTTTAGCTACCATGAAGTGGAAAGCTTTTTTTTTTTTTTTTTTTTTTTTTTTTAAAGACATGCAGTGGTTGAAAGATGGTCAACTGGAGGCAGATGGAGAAATCATGGAAGCACAGGCTGGCTCTGGTTTCTTACTAGAGGACCCAGGAAGAAACTCAACGGGCTTCTGTTCAATTCTGAGCACTTATGTTACTCAGCTTTGTATATGAA
Organism: Felis catus; assembly: GCF_018350175.1. Classification (NCBI taxonomy): domain Eukaryota; kingdom Metazoa; phylum Chordata; class Mammalia; order Carnivora; family Felidae; genus Felis; species Felis catus. Next base: position 125,586,832 of record NC_058373.1, read on the forward strand.
TGTCTGCATCTATGACAACTACACAGAGGAGGTGCTTAATAAATATTTGGTGATTCAGTGAATAAACTATAAAAGGCTGTCAAGTTTGAAAGTAAAACATACCGGCTAACACATCTACTTAATAAATGCCCTGCACTATTACAGATGCTCCTCTAGCCCAGACTGACTCATTTTCAGCCTTATGCAAATGGCTCTGCTTTAGGATTTTGGACACTTGGTCCATTAGTTAACTGTGGCTGCTGTAACAAACTTGGTGGGTTAAAACAAGAGAACTTTGTTTCCTCCCAGTTCTGGAAGTGAGAAGTTTGAAGTCAGAATCACTAGGTAGAAATCAAGATACCTGCCTGGCAAGCACTCCCTCCATAGGCTCTGGGAAAGAACACATTCCTTGCGTAGGCCTCAGGCTTCCGGGGGCTGTGAGCATCCCTTGACTGTGGCCTCAACATTCCACTTTACAAGGTTGCCATCTTCAAACACCCTTCTGTTCTGTCTTTGCATTGTCTTCTTTGTGTGGGCACAATCTCCCTCTGCCTCCCTTTTATAAGGGATACATGTGATTACATTTAGGGCCCACCTAGATAATCCAGGATTCTCTCTCTATCAAAATCCTTAACTTTTTCTTTAAGTTTATTTATTTATTTTGACAGAGAGAGAGAGAGAGAGAGAGAGAGAGAGAGAGAGAGAGAGAAAATAGGGGAGGAGCAGAGAGAGAGGGAGAGAGAGAGAATCCCAAGCAGGCTCCACACTGTCAGCACAGAGACCAATGCGGAGCTCAAACTCATGAAGCATGAGATCATGATCTGAGCCCAACTCAGATGCTTCACTGACTGAGACACCCAGGTGCCCCCCAAAATCCTTAACTTCATCCCATCTGCAAAGACCCTTTCTTCAAATAAGATAACATTTACAGGTTCCAGGGAGTGGGTCCTGATATCTTTGGAGGCCATTATTTAGCTGAGTATTACCAAACTGAGTATTACCAAAAGAATAGAGCAGGCAGCAGTGATTGTAAGAAACCTCAGACTGTCTCTATCACTATGAGGATACTTGCTGCACAGATCTGTGTTATTTTGGTGTAATGCCTGCAGTTACATATGAGATATTATTGACATTGCACAAGTTCTCAAATCTGTTGAATTTAAATCAAAATCTGAGCTGCCCGACAGCTGTCAGAATGGAACTATCTTGGGAGAGATCTGCATTATCTGTGTTGAGAGGGTGGAAGCCTCCTTTCTCCTTATCATGTGACCTTAGCTCTACCAACCACTCTGCCTTGTTGTCAAACCCAATCTGTGTAAGGAAATCCACGAGGGAATTAGCATACATGGGTGAGGTTGGTTTGGGTAATAGAGATATTGATGTGTCAAGGCTGGGTATTGGCAGAAGAGTTGGGATTGGAGCCTTGGATTTATTACCATTTTCTTTACCACTCTGATGCTTAACACATGGTTCTTGGGTCCCTAGAATACTACCTGAGGTAATATTTAGGGCTGGCCCTAAACATGGTTTATTCCTGCTTGTTGCCCACACATTGAGCCTCAAGTCTGCTGTGAAACCAGTCTACAGGCTCCCCCTAAGGCAGAGAGCTCTACCTCTATAAGGCTGAGTTAAATCTTCATATGTGGAAACATATGGAAATGTTGTCTGAACAATTTTCAAGGCAACATTATGCTTTCAACACATTTGAAAACTATCATTTCTTGATTTGTTCTATAGTAATATCCATACATCCCATATCCTTATTACAATGCAGACCTGGGACTAGGGTAAGGCAAGTGAGGAACTCCCTTTGGGTACAAAATTTAGGGGGTAACAAAAATATCAGGAATCAAGTAACATTTTAAATGCGGTATTTTAAAAATATCAAATGAGAAAATTATGGCCCACAGACTTAGCCACCTATTTTTGTAAATAAAATTTTATTGGAACTAGGGCCAGGATAAGGGTACCAGTGAGACAGTCATGCAAGTATAGGTTGAATCTTATTTTTTAAAATACTGATACTTTGTTCATCAAGGATTTTTTTTGCATTATTTTCATTTTTGAATGAAAATTTGAATAACTTTAAAATAATTGTGATTTTCTAAATGAATTTTTTTATTAAACAAATTTTAGGGGCACTTTGATGGCTCAGTCAATTATGCGTCCGACTTTGGCTTAGATCATGACGTCTCAGTTTGTGAATTCTAGCCCTGCATTGGGCTGTCTCCTGTCAGCACAGAGCCCGCTTCAGATTCCCTGTCCCTTTTCTCTCTCTCTGCCCCTTCCCCATGCTTTCTCTTTCTCTCAAAAATAAATAGACATTAAAAAAAAATTTTAACCCAATTTTTTTTCCAAGACAACCATTTTTATTCAAGATAACTGTTACACTTGAGTATGGCACAGAAGTGCTTTATGCCATTTTGTCACAGAGAATATTAAAAAGATGTATTTAAGAATCAAGATTTAATAAAATTCAATAAAATTAATAATTTTTACTACTTTATCAAGGATATTATGTTGAAATTGACTTCTTTTTTTAGTATGGGTACATGGTGGCCAGAATCTTTACTCGCCATTACTTTTGTACCATACAAATTCAAATGCAGTGAAAAAGGCAATCTTAGAATTATTATGAAAATAATTTGACCCCAAGGACCCTTTGAGAGACTTTTGGGCAATCCCAGTGATCTATAAACCACACTTTGAGAACTGCTGCATTAAAGGATAAGGTTTTAAAAATATGTCAAAAGCACTATCAATGGCAAGCTAAGATCCTCAGTCAGATGGAGGCAACGTAATTAGGACTAACCCCAGAGTTAGTTTTGCAAAAATAAGTGGTGAAGAGTTGAAGCAAACTGACCATCTATATGACCATCATTTACATAATTCTGAACCACCAAGAAATCTTTGAGGCTAACGGTAACGTATGAACAAGATGTGAGCAAATCTGAATGCCATGAATACAGCAGTGACCTGAAAGCAGGGCCATTTTGGGGCAAGTGAGTAGAGAAACACCATTGCACCTATCCTCAACTCCCCAGCCTCCCAGAATGAGGGAGCAGAGAAAACCATACCAGGAACAGCAGGACATGGGAGCAAATTAAGTCATGGCGCATCCCTGGACTGTTCCAAGATCCTGGGGCCAGTCTGCCTGGCTTTGAAGCTCTCCCCTGCCACTTGCCAGCATACAACCTTGGGCAAATTCCTAAACCACTGTCTGTCTCAGTCTCTTCATGTCCAATATAATGTTAATGCTTTCCTCATATGATTGCTGTTAAGAGGTGCATTAAGATGATGTAGTTAAGACACTGAGCACGGTGCCCAAGAAAGTATTTGGTAAATATATCTTATTAAAATAAGGAACATATTTCTGTACTGATTCACTCCCCAATGTCGGGTAACTCTTCCCCACATGCATAAATGCTTAATCAGCCCACTGTTTTGCCAGCATTAGGTGTTCAGTAGAGGTTACTTCCTCCCACCAGCAAGTCTGGGAAGCCTGTCTGGACCTGTCATTTCATCCTTGCTGCTCTGAGTGTCATGGCTCTCTCACCAATGATTCACTGAGAAATCTGATGTTTAAATGTGAAAAGGTATATATAGCATGCAAATTGGTATGTAAAAATTGAAGTATTTATTATATAAAATTATGTTTTATATTTTCTTAAAATTGTTTTATTGGTGCTGAAAACATGTTTGAAAACAAAAAGGATTATTTTTAAAAATTAAAACTAGGGGCGCCTGGGTGGCGCAGTCGGTTAAGCGTCCGACTTCAGCCAGGTCACGATCTCGCGGTCCGGGAGTTCGAGCCCCGCATCAGGCTCTGGGCTGATGGCTCAGAGCCTGGAGCCTGTTTCCGATTCTGTGTCTCCCTCTCTCTCTGCCCCTCCCCCGTTCATGCTCTGTCTCTCTCTGTCCCAAAAATAAATAAAAGTTGAAAAAAAAAAAAAATTTAAGAAAAAAAAATTAAAACTAGGGGCGCCTGGGTGGCGCAGTTGGTTAAGCGTCCGACTTCAGCCAGGTCACGATCTCGCGGTCCGGGAGTTCGAGCCCCGCGTCAGGCTCTGGGCTGATGGCTCAGAGCCTGGAGCCTGTTTCCGATTCTGTGTCTCCCTCTCTCTCTGCCCCTCCCCCGTTCATGCTCTGTCTCTCTCTGTCCCAAAAATAAATAAACGTTGAAAAAAAAAAATTAAAAAAAAAATTAAAACTAGCAAAACATTTAAGCCACCAACAAAAATAATATCAACCATGCTTTTTTCTAGTAGGGCTCTATGGTAGGCAACATAATGCCCCCCACCCCCGCAAAGATATCCACATCCTTCCCCAGAACTGTGAATATGTCACCTTACATGGCAAAAGGGACTTCGCAGATATGATTAAATTAAGGGCCCTGGGATGGGGAGATTATCCTGGATTATCCTGGTGGGCCCAATGTAGTCATAGGGTCCTTAAAAGTGGAAGAGATGGGCAGAAGTCAATCAGTTAGAGATGTGACTACAGAAGAAAGGCACAGAGAGCTGCAACACCGCTGGCTTTGGAGACAGAGGAAGGTACCATGTACCAAGGAATGTGGGCAGCATCCAAAAGCTAGAAAGAGCGAGGAAACAGATTTCCTGGTTTCCCCAGAACCTCCTGGAAGGAATGCAGCCTTGCCAACACCTTGAATTAGCCCAGTGATGCCCATTTGGACTTCTGAATTACAGAAACATAAGATAATAAAGTTTATGTTGTTTAAACCACTAGGTTTATGGTAGTTTGCTATGCAGCAAACAGAAAACTAAGATAGTCACAAAGGTTATCCAATCAGTGCTGGTATGCTTTGGTACACAATCAAATAAGCAGCCAGGTCACCAGGATGGAGACTAACAACTCCTCTGGCTTCACTAAGCTCCCCAGTGCAGCTTCTCGCTGTTTAAATGCCACAAAAATAAGAGAATGATCATTAACAGCAGTCCCTACCCCTGAAGATTTAGATTCAACAGGTCTGGGACACAAGAATATCCATATGTAACTAGTGACTCTATTAGAAATTGATGGTGGTCCATGCTCTGAAAGGCATTCACTTCTGCTTGTAAGGAGCTTATAATTTAGGTGCTGGGTAAATATAATTGCAATACCTAATAGAGAGATAAGTAAATATTCATCCTTCCAAAGACAAGTTAACAGCCAGGGACAAGTATAAAAAGCAAGAAATGGCCCAGAACACATTAATCCTTCCATATGCTTTGTTAACAAAAACTAGTTGTAGAATTAAGTCAGATGAGATCTCTGCCAGCTCTTTTGTATGGCCAGTGCCAGAGGGCTCTGGTAAACCAGCACCCTGGCAGCCCCCACCCACTTCTCCCCGGTGAGCATAGACGTAAGTCAGAACCCTTCGCAGCCTCCCACCTGTCTCCCTTGTTTCCTTATGAGGTGGTGACGTGCTGGCCCAGGGTGTGTCATCTTCAAACTGAACCCAGTTGCTGAAGGCCAAGGCCAGGTCAGGTGGGGGCTGCTCGGGGCTCCCAGGAGGGGACGCCGCTTCAGAGATGAGGCCCAACTTTTCAGAGGAGTCATCCTGCTCTGAGTGGGAAAGTTCCTGAGAGCCTCCATGTGCCACATGGTTCTCCCCGGAGGAGCTCTCAGACCGGTCTGAGTAAGAAGACAGTCCTGGGAGGTGCTCTTCGGTGCCCCCTGAAACAGATACCAGACACTGCCATCAATCATGTGAGGGAGGCCACTCTTCAAAACTGTCTCATGGAGGAAAAACCAAGGATAGGTAAGGGGTGATCACAAGACTCACCATTCTGGTGGGTGAGGGTGAAGAAACAGCCATGCCCATTTGTCTCTATGCCCAAGGAGCGTTTCCCTAATAATGGGTACAAAGGATAACCTCTGCATGTCCACAGTCAGTATCCAGGCAGGCTGAGACTTCCAGTCTTACTCACTATTCTGACCCCAGTGCCTATTCCAGTGCTTGGCAGTCACAAACAAAAATGTTTATAGAGGCCAAACAGGAATATAACTGAGTCAAATGAGGAAAGCAAAAGGCAACAAGGACTGGTAGACACTCACACTGAACAAGAAAGCATCCGTCTGGACTGAACACCTTGAAATTCAAACTTTAACCTCTGTGCAGTAGAAACTACACATGTCTGCAGACCGCCAGGTGCAAACTCCGTACCAATGATAAGCTGAATGAGGCCCAGAAGCTTCTCCCCTAGCTTTCTAGCACTTTATTGGTGCAGGAACACTTCACAGTCTTCAAAAAAAATTTTTTTTCTTAAAGAACTATTTGTCCTAATTGTGGCGGTGGTTACACAAATCTATACACGTGTTAAAGTTTATCAAATGTGTACCAAAAGTAGTCAAGCTCTATTACATGAAAACTTTTTTCTCTCATCCTTCGCCAAACTAGTCCATCTGCATGTGACCAAACCCTTTAGACTAGTGCTGCCCAAGAGAAATAAAAGGTGAACCACATATGTAATTTAAAATTTTTTAGTAGCCACATTAAAAAAAGTAAAAAGAAAGAGGTTAACTACATTTACTAATATAAATTTCAACTCAGTGTGTTGAAAATGTATGATTCTAACAGGTCATTAATATAAACGTTATTAATGAAATATTTACTTTCGCTAGGTCTTTGAAATTCAATGTGGGTATTTTATACTTCAAACACATTTCAATTTGGACTCGCCACATTTCAAGGACTCAAGAGCCATGTGGCTCCATCCTGGAGAGCTCACCTGTACACTCACACCTTCCAGGTGCTGTAAGTGAAGCTGGGCGGATACCAGTTGACAGCAGCAGCTGCAGTGGAACAGAACCAGCTGACAAGGCTCTGCAAATATCTCCTGACCCCTACCTTGACCTTCATCCCTGAGCACCAGTTCCCTGGAAGTCATTTAGCCATCTTTATCATGATCATGGATGACAATTAACTGAGCTCTTTCCGTGTGCCAGGAACTGGTCTAAGTCCTTTACATATATTAATTCATTTAACCCTCACAGCCACCCCGAGGAAGCGACTGTGAGTGCCCCTACTGCTCAGATAAACTACCGCTCAAAGAAGTTGAATAAACAATCTACCCAAGGGCACATCACTTATTTGTGACAGAGCCAGGATTTGGGCCCAAGCAGTCTGGCTCTAACGCCTGTCACTCTCCACAACTACGCTTTAGAAACTGAGGAAATCCAAATTGCTGGTGGGAGGAACACCCTAAAAGGCCAAGTGTAGAGTGGTTTGTAAATACGAAGTTTATGCTCCTTGGAAGAAAGCAGCCAATACTTTTGCTGTTTCCAGACCCTTTTGTTTGGGATTCTAAGGTTCCTAAGGCTTCTAAGAAGGCTTCCAAGTGGAAGAATCTGCACCTCAGGAAGGTGACACACTGGCTCTTTTGTACATATTAAGATCCCACCCAAAGAATGATCAAGTAGAAGTCATTGTAAACAGTTATGGTTCTTTGCTAATCTTTTCACCTAAGAAATGAAAGTGTTCCTTACCCTCAGAAGGAACAGGAAAGAGTGGCTCCTCATTGAAGGAGACCCACTCTGACTGGTGGGTAGCAATCACATGGTCCAAGGAAGTCATGCTAGGAAGGCACTGGTCATCTTCACACTGATGGCCTCGGGCAGACCCCAGAGTAATGTCTGGGGTGGGGTATGGTGGCACGCTGGACTTGGGCCTCAGCTCTGTTATGAGGATCTTGTAGACAGCGGCACTCAGAACGTAGATAGATTGGCCCTTCTTGTCTGGCTAATCTGCCAAGCAGAAATCTGTGTAAAAAAATAATAAAAGTTAAAATGACAACTGTCACCTTATATCCAATACACACAGGTCCAGGGTTTTCAACATTGCCCACAGTGGGGTCTGGAGAGTTTCCAACTTGTATTCCTTCTCTCTGCCCTGTCTTGTCCCCAATTCTCGTACAAGTAAAACCTTGGTTTGTGAGCAGAATTTGTTCTGGAAACATGCTTGTAATCCAAAGAACTTGTCTATCAAAACAAATTTCAAGATCCGTTGGTTCAGTTGTGATCATGTGACGTTTGGTGTCACATACTACTTGTATTACAAGACATCGATTGCTCATCGAGTTAAAATTTATTAGAAATGTTTGCTTATCTTGCGGAACACTCACAGAACAAGTTACTCGTGATCCAAGGTTTTACTGTATCTGCCTTTAGCATCCAGATCTCTGTACGTGACTTCATATCAGATTTGCAAATAATCATGCAAATTTCAGCAATTAGATTCCCAAATTTCCCCAATTATCATATTTTAGACATACTTTTATTTGTAATATAATACCATTATGGTAAAACAAAAGTTAAAACTTTTCAAAGTACTTTCACTTTCTTTTACAGGACAGTAAAATAAAAGCCTGTTTTTTCCTATTAAAGCAATGCAGTTTCTTGCCTTAGGCAGGTAGCTTTTTAGCAGGCCTGATTTAAATTCTTGGCAGAAACCCAACCATCTCCAGATGGTACCTCCAAGCATGGTTTACCAATCAAGAAAAACAGAAATGGAGTCATCTTTTTCATTTGGAGTAAAGGGGGAGGGAATATTTGCTTTAGTGAAACATGTGAGTTAAAGAAACATATTTTCAATCTAGCCCATTTTCAATCTACTATGAAATAGTACATAAAGGTCTAGCCTTTACTCACATTGCAATTATGTTCTATGTATATAGAACTTAATAGACTTAATAGACTTATAATTCTGTTTGTACTATTAATGTCCATTTACAACTTGAACCTAGCTCTTGCTCTCATAATAAATTAATGAAATCTGAATTAATGCAAAATTAATGTGTTTCCACAAAAGAGTTACCATCTGCCCTGAACACTACCAGTTCTTATTAATGGAATATTCACAATATTCATTTTAGTCTAGGACAATTTAACTCACAGTCTTCTGACCGGTGTATAACACAAAGAACATGTTGAGGAAATTTTAGTGTAGATTATTATCTGCTATAAATCATCTATGCTGGGCTTAATCTGAATAGAAATATGTAATAGTTTTTGCCTTTTTTGGTAACTAAAACAGTTTTGCTGTACAATACTCCCTAAAAATAACTGCTTGCAGACATTTATAATTTTCAGAAACATATTTTCATACCATACCTCATTTGATTTGATAGCCATTTTAGTTGAGTAAGACATTTAACTATATATTCCTTTACAGATGAAGAAATTTGGGGTGAGAGGAGTGACTTATCCAACATTTTTGTTGTTTCCAGGCCTTTGTTTGGTGCCCTAAGATGTTTCCTCCAGGATTCCAAGTGGAAGAATTCCCACATCCCAGGACAGTGACAAATGGACTCTTTTTTTTCCTCTATAAGATCCCATCCACAGAATGATCAATTAGAGGCCATATTAAGCAGGTGTGTTCAATGCACCAAGCTATCAATGACACCCTTAAACCTGGGTCTTCTGGTGCCAAAACACTCTGATCTTTGGGTCAAAGCCACCAAAGCAGTACTAGAATATATGTAGACTATCATCCAACTAAAGCACTTTACAAACATCAATGGCAATGGAACCGTAATGAAATGATCAGTGGAACTCCCCATGTGGAAATCTGCCAGGGCATTCCAGCTGTACAGAAAATGGAAAGCCTGGAAATCTCTCTTCCAAGTCCCTCTCCTAAGATTCTTACCAACCACAAGACCAGACATGTGCAAACAGCCCAGAGAGTGCAATGCTCCAAACCCAGATCTCACCAGAAAACCACGCAGAAGCCCAAAGACCCTAAGGGCTGACACCAGCAGGCTTCTCCCATAAAGCCTTTCTCAAGTGCCATCAGACATCAGCATCACTCAGTGTGGTAATGGCTGCAGGCCACGATAAGACAGCAAAATTGAAGAGTCAGACTCCTCCTCTCCCAATAACAGCAGTATGTAAACCAGATCCAACAGCAACAAAAAAGCCACAATACAAATTCATGTGCTGACACATGCAGCATCATAGCTCAATGGGGAAAACATCCTCCTGACCCCGTGATGATGAATCCAGCGAAATTCACAGATGAGTGTGGGTGGGGGATGGGACAAGGGAAGAGGAAAAGGAAAAGGGCGAGGATAATGGGAAAAAATACCTAGAAATTGTAGAGCTCAAAGGTTTTAAAGACCAACAGTCCAGCTCTCAAGTTCACAGATGAGTAAACTGAGGTCCAAGGAAATCAAATGTAGCAACAGAGAATAAAAGCATGGGCCTGGGATTTGAATCCTCTGCAGCTTTTAAGACTCATTTTACCTCTGTACAGAAGGAATAACAAAATTCACTTCATAATTTTAAGGATTAAGAGAGATAATACATACTGAGTGCTTAGTACTGGGAGTAATAAACACTCTGTAACAATGACAATGATAATAGCAGGTGACCTTAGAGAGGGCTTACTATATGCCTGCCAGGCCCCATTCCACACACCTTATAAATGTCAGCTATAACCACTGCTGTTATTAAATTACTTGCCAGAAGTTACACAGCTCGTTAGTAGAAGTCTTGGGACTAGAATACAAATTCATGAAACCACCCTTTTCTGTCACTTACACATTCTGGCTTTAGTCATTTCTCTTTTCAATCATTTTTAGAGAAGTTCTCCCAGATGTTAAGCAGAGTCAAGCACTCAACCTCCTCTTTAGAGATACAAGCACACTTTGGCTGAGGAATCAAGACCACTACTCAGAAAGTATGAATGAAAGAAGAGTCCCAAGGATTTATCTACCCTTCCTTAGCTTGTCCATCTCAGATCTAGATACAAGCTGGTTGTTGATAATAAGCAGTCCCAAGAAAGCCTGGTGGAACAAATTTGTTACAGGGAACCCTTTATCATAACCCAGTGAAATGGATTCTAGCTATCTGCCACAAAACAGCCACATCTAATAAATCATGAGATGCTAGGCCTTGCGGGTGCTGTGCTAGCAGCTAGAAACCACAGAGGAACCCAATAATTGTGAGGCTAAGTTCACACTAGAATTAGTTTCTCTATAAAAACCTCACCCCATTTTTAGAATGTGAATCATAAAGTTAGGCTGAAAATCACCACAAATGGTAGTGACTCAGTATCAGCAGCAGGACTGACCAAGAGACACTGCAAATTTCATTGCAGTCTCTGGCTTGCCACTTCAGAGAACAGCTTCTTTCTCGGCGGCCTTACACACTAAAATCTGGGGGTGGAGAACAGTTGGCTGAAAAGATGGGAGTCGCAGAAATAGATCTATCTTGTGCCAATCCTCTGATACACATTCATGAGTCCTACGTGTTTGGAAATGTACTAAGCACCCTTTGAAACAGTGACCCACAAGCAGCTTGCAATCTAGCTGGAGACACAGAAGAGCAAACACAACAAATCCAGGAATAATCCTGCTGGAGGACACACCAAAAATGCTGCTCAGCCACTTAGAGATCTCTAAGGGCTGGAGCCATAAAGAATTGAGCAGATTTCTTGGATCTGAAGGACATCCTTGGTTCTGGGCACCGGAAGGGAGGAGTAAGGATATTTGAGGGCATCCCTAGGACAAAGGATCACCATTAAGTGAAGATTAAGAGTCAGACCTTTGTGGGCTTGTTTCTAGGTGGGTGAAGAGGTCAGTCTGATGAGAGCTGAGGTGTTTACTGGGGAAATGTGGGGAGAGAGAATTGGTAGCCTTAACAGCTGAGGAGAAGAGTTCAGTGGGAAATGTTAAGCTGCCAAAGGTTTGAGTGGAGAGTGACCGAAGAAATATACCTACAGGAGATGAATGCTCCTTGGACCACACTGACAAGGAGCTTGGAGATGAAAGCTATTGGTCACAACAGGACCTCAGTGTGCCTGGCAAAGTATGGGGGCAGTATCATCAGAAACATGTACTGAGTTCTCTGTGCTGGGCCCATTTTAGGGCCTGAACGTACAAGGAAAAACAAGAACTGGCCTCAAGTAGTTCAAAGCAGATGGCAGGGGGGGTATGGCGGCAACATAAGACACTAATACAGTAGGCTCTCTAACCTATTATGACAGGTGATCCCTCAAAACAATGACAGCAGAGCATAAAGGTATTAAGAGACTACTGAGCAGTAGGTGGTCATGAGCTACACCTTAAACTGGAAGGGAGGGCTCTTAGCAAGACAGCAGAGGGGCAAAGGCATTTTAGGAAGGGGGAACAGGACTGGTATGTCTAGTTGACAGTGAGTTACGTTCTGTTTACAGGAGATGGTAGGAGTGGTGTTGAGTGCACTGGAAAAGGAGGAGCTGGCATAGTGACAGTTCTCAATCTTAGAATGAGTTTGAACACATGAAACTACCCTTCCCATTCCCACTGCCAATGCCTTGATTCATCCCCTTATTGTCTCTCATTCAGATAATCACCAGTGTCTTACCTGTCTCCCTGCCTTCATGGTCACACACCTCCAACCTATTACCCAATGTATTATGCCAGAGTACTCTTCTTAAAACCTGAATCGTCCATGCCATGGCTCTGCTTACAAACTCCTCAATGGCCCTCATAGCCACAGACTCCTTCTCTCCTTATGTTAGCCAGAGTTGGTTTCGGTTGCTTATAATCAAGAACTCTGATATATGGTACATTTCCCTGACTTCCACTAATTCCACTTGTCCCTATCTTCTACGTGCTGATGGTATCTTACTTACACTAATTTACCAAATTATAATGAAATTACTTGCTGATGTGGGTCTCATGCCAATTAGCCTGTATGCTCCCTGGAAAAGGGGACTATTTTGTTGTTGATGTCTTCAACTCTTAGAATAGGGTCTTGCATTTATTAAATGTTGAGTAGATGGTGAAATTAGTGAATGAACAAATTAACTTATTTTGTCACTCTTTAGGGCTTTGAGCAGGTAAATGTTTTAGTAAGGTTAATTTAACCTCTTTACATAAGATAGCTTCAGGAACATTCTAGATATAAGGCAACACATACATCCCCTTTTCTCTTTGATCTAAAACTGTGCTATCCAATTTAGGGGGTGCCTGGGTGGCTCAGTCAGTTGAGTATCCAATTCTTGATTTCAGATCAAGTCATGATCTCATAGTTTGTGAGTTTGGGCCCCAAATCAGGGTCTGCACTGGCAGTGCAGAGCCTGCTTGGGGTTCTCTATCTTCTCATCACCTGATCACACACTCTCTCAAAAGAATAAACATTAAATAAATAAATAGATAGGTAGATAGAGAGATAGATAAAACTGTGCTATCCAATTTCAATACAGTAGCCACTTGACACAAAGTAAGTACTGACATGTGGCCAGTCTAAATTGAGTTGTTCTTTGACAAGGAGGTCCGCTTTCAGCATCATTATTCAACATAGCATTGGAAGTCCTAGCCTCAGCAATCAGACAACACAAAGAAATGAAAGGCATCCAAATTGGCAAGGAGGAAGTCAAACTTTCACTCTTCGCAGATGACATGATACTCTATGTGGAAAACCCAAAAGACTCCACCAAAAAATTGCTAGAACTGATCCATGAATTCAGCAAAGTTGCAGGAAATAAAATCAATGTACAGAAATCTGCTGTATTTCCATACACAATAATGAAGCAGCAGAAAGAGAAATCAAGGAATTGATCCCATTTACAATTGCACCAAAAGCATAAAATACCTAGGAATAAACCTAACCAAGGAGGTGAAAAATCTATACACTGAAAACTATAGAAAGCTTATGAAAGAAACTGAAGAAGACACACACAAAAAAAATGGAAAAACATTCCATGTTCATGGATTGGAAGAACAAATACTGTTAAAATGTCAATGCTACCCAAAGCAATCTACATATTCAATGCAATCCCTATCAAAATAACACCAGCACTCTTCACAGAGCCAGAACAAACAATCTTAAAATTTCTATGGAACCAGAAAAGACCCTGAATAGCCAAAACAATCCTGAAAAGGAAAACCAAAGCTGGAGGCATCACAATTCCAGACTTCAAGCTGTACTATAAAGCTGTAATCATCAAGAAAATATGGTGCTAGCACAAAAAACAGACACTCAGATCAATGGAACAGAGCAGAGAACCCAGAAATGGACACACAAACATATGGTCAAACTAATTTTTGACAAAGCAGGAAAGAATATCCAATGGAATGAAGACAGTCTCTTCAGCAAGTGGTGCTGGGAAAACTGGACAGCAACATGCAGAAAAATGAACCTGGACCACTTTCTTACACCATATGCAAAAAGAAACTCAAAATGGATGAAAGACCCAAATGTAAGACAGGAAGCCATCAAAATTCTCCAGGAGAAAGCAGGCAAAAACCTCTTTGATCTTGGCCACAGCAACTTCTTAACTCAACACATCTCTGGAGGCAAGGGAAACAAAAGCAAAAATGAACGGTTGGGACCTCATCAAGATAAAAAGCTTCTGCACAATGAAGGAAACAATCAGCAAAACTAAAAGGCAACCGATGGAATGGGAGAAGATATTTGCAAATGACTTATCAGATAAAGGGTTAGTATCCAAAGAACTTATCAAACTCAACACCCAAAAAACCAAATAATCCAGTGAAGAAATGGGTAAAAGAGATGAATAGACACTTCTCCAAAGAAGACATCCAGATGGCCAACCCACACATGAAAAAATGCTCCATATCACTCATCATCAGGGAAATACAAATGAAAACCACAATGAGATACCACCTCACACCTGTCAGAACGGCTAAAATTAACAACTCAGGCAACAACATATCTTGGCGAGGATGCAGAGAAAGAGGAACCCTTTTGCATTGCTGATGGGAATGGAAACTAGTGCAGCCACTCTGGGAAACAGTATGGAGGTTCCTCAAAAAATTAAAAATAAAACTACTCTACAACCCAGCAATTTCACTACTAGGTATTTATTCAAAGGATACAGGAGTGCTGATTCAAAGGGATACATGCACCCCAATGTTTACAACGGCACTATCAACAATAGCCAAAGTATGGAAAGAGCCCAGATGTCCATCAACTGATGAATGGATAAAGAAGATGTGGTATATATATATACAATGGGATATTACTCGGTGATCAAAAAGAATGAAATCTTGCCATCTGCAACAACATGGATAGAACTAGAGTGTACGATGCTAAGTGAAATGTCAGAGGAAGACAAATATGATTTCACTTATATGTAGAATTTAAGAAACAAAACAGATGAACATAAGTGAAGGGAAGCAAAAATGAGAGGAAGACAAACCGTAAGAGACTCTTAAATACAGAGAATTGAGGGTTGCTGGTGGGGTGTTGGGTGGGTGGATGGGCTAAATGGGTGATGGGCATTAAGGAGGGCACTTCGTGGGATGAGCACTGGGTGTTATATGTAAGTGATGAATCGCTAAATTATATTCCTGAAATCATTATTACACTATATGTTAACTTGGATTTAAATTTTTAAAAATAAAAAAATAAAATAAAATAAATTTTGTTCTTTATGTATAAAATATATATCAGATTTCAAAGCATACAAAAATGTGTAAAATACCTATTTAATAATGTTTATATTGACATGTTAAAAATATATTAGATATACCAGGTCCAAAAGAACATATTGTTAAAATTAATTTCACCTGTTTCTTTTAACATTTTTTAAATGGAGGCAACTGGAAAAGTTTGGACTATATTTCTATGGAACAGCATGGCTCTAAAATAATCCATTCTTTATTTTATCTTTTTTTTTCAAGAATATTTTTCAGTAGACATAGAAGAATTTGAGAATTTGAGGTTGACTTTTCTTCAGTATTTTATCTTTTGCTCTCAATTTTTTTTAATGTGTATTTATTTTTGAGAGACAGAGAGACAGAGTGCAAGTAGAGGAGGGGCAGAGAAAGAGAGAAACACAGAATCCAAGGCAGTCTCCAGGCTCTGAGCTGTCAGCACAGAGCGTGACATTGGACTCGAACTCAGGAGCTACGAGATCATGACCTGAGCTGAAGTTGGACACTTAACTAAGTCACCCAGGAGCCCCTGGTCTCTATTGTTTCTGATGAGGAGTTGACTTTGATTCTTACGTTGTTGTTAATTTTTTCCCTTTCTCTTTGGTTGTCAGCAATTATCTATGATATGTGTAGATGTGGTTTTCTTAGAACTTACCCTATTTAAAGTTTGTGTACTATTTTGAATCTGTCATTTTTTTTGTTATATTTGGAAAAATTCAGTCACTATTTCCTCTAATACGTTTTTCTGCCCCCTTTCTCTATCTCCTCTCCTACTGATGTGTTTTCAAGTTTATCGGTTCTTCTATCATCTTCATTTCCTGTTAAGCTTATCCTGTGAATTTTTCATCTCAGTTACTCAACTTTTCTATTTTAGAATAGATTCATTAGATACTTTTATAGTTTCTATTTCTCTGCTAAGATGCCCTATATATTCTCTCATTACAACAATATTTTCCTTTAGTTCTTTGAACACATTTATAATACCTCCTTTACAGATTTTGTCTGCCAAACCCAACATCTGGGCCATTTGGAGATTAGTTTCTATTGACTGTTTTGTTTTGTTTTGTTTTTGACTAGGGGTAATACTTACCTATTTTTTTGCATGCCTACTAATTGTTGATGATACACAGAAGATTTCTGAATTTGAAGACAATCAACTCTGCAGAGTTGATTTTTGCCAGAAGTCAAACTGCTTGCTCACATTCATCTTGTCTGGGCTTGGCCTTCCACTTTGTTGGATGAATTTGTGAAAAGCCGAAGATGTCTCCTAAGCTCCTCTGACTGCAGATCTCAACTTTCAAAGTCAATCTCCATGGCAAACTTTGACAGCTCTGGCTTTGTTAGGGTGGGTTTAGAGTAGGTCTTACTGTAGAGCAGCAGCTGGCAAACTACAGCCATGACCCAAGTCTGGCCCTCTGCCTTTCTTTATGAATAAAATTATATTGAGACAAAACCATGCCCATTCATTTACATACTGTCTATGGCTGCTTTTGTCCTATTAATAGCAAAATTGAGTAGTTATAACAGATGCTGTATAGCTCATAAGATCTAGAATAATTACTACCTAAATCTATTTAAAAAATTATCAACCTTGGTTGAAAGCATGTTTCTTACCCCTAAGACACAGACTTTCTATCTTTCCTAGATGCTTAGAATGTGTTAAGGAGGTCTTTTCAATGTGGCTAGGCTGGACTGCTACTATCTCCCAATATTGCTTGACCTCTAGTATTTCTGTCCCATTCTCAACCCTGGAGCCACCACTTCTGAGAAATCTCGTATAGTTTCAGTCTGAATATTTGCACTCCAGCCAGGCCAAGGATTCCCTGGGTACACCCAGACACACTTCTGTTTCCCCATTCCCCATGCAATTCTCTCTTCTCTAATGCCCTTGCCCAGCAGATTCCAGCTGCTTCGCTGTCCCAGACTCTGATCTGTTTCCTTAGCTCAGCAGGACTGCTGTGCTCAGTGCAGACTCCAGCATACGATGCTGCAGTCAGAAAACTTTCCCCTGGAAGAGAGCCAAGGTGATCATCAGGTTCACCTCACGAGCTTTCTTTCTCTCACGATTGAAATACTGTGCTTTCTGTTGACCAATACTTAAAAACAGTTGCCTCATACAGTTGTCCAGTAGTTTCATGGTTGTTCACTGCACAAGGACTAGTATGTTACCAGTTATAGCCAAAATTGAAAGTCCTCCCCTGAAACACTCCTTTCTGACTTGTAATCATTTTTAATAAGAAAAAAGAAGTCCAGTTCAGATAATCTACATTAGGGTGATTTTATAGTGATGTCTTGGAAATGTTAATTAGAAGTTTTAGAAAACTTTCATTCATCATATGAAAAGGAAAGGAGAGTTTCATGTAGCTATATGGATTAATTCCATCCCTTCAGAGCTGAGAAAATGTTTTTATTTTGTTAGAGGAGCCATGGTTTATACTACTGTAACATAATTCTTATTCGGTTAGTGATCCAAAAAGGTAATTTAAATCTGAGAATTTAACCATCTCCCTCTTGTATCTCTCTGCCATATATATTCAACAAGATGGCTACTTTGGAAATCTTTGCACCCACTTGTTGGGTTTTGAGGCTACTGGCAATGCTATCCAGCCATCTGTCTGGGGCTTATGCAGAAACATCTCAAACTAGATCCTAGTGCCCATTCCAAACCCCAAAGCAGGCCTCAGCTTTTTTCTGATCAAAGACAAGCATCTAAAGGTCAAAAAGAAAACTGGGAAGAAAGAAAGGATGAAAAAAAAACTAAGACTGCATAGATTATATGTATTTCTGTAAAGCTTTCTTCCAAAGCAAGACATTCAACCAACGTACTGAACGTCTACTATGAACTCAGCATTTGCAATGTAGAATACAAAATAATACCAAGCATGGTTTTATACTCCAAGACCTCTGTCACAGTGGGCTAAAGAAACCACAACGATTTAATCACAAAGTTAAAGCAACCCTGCCACTTGTTTCATAACTTCTTAAAATAAACAGAAGCCCAGAAGGCACAATTACCCTATGGCAAAGACCTATATCAGATTCAGGACTTGGAACACTGCTTTTCTTCCTTCTTCTAAAGTCTTTTCCTTTAGGAGAGAACAGAGTTCATTTTAACAGAATCTGAACACTGGACAACACACACATACACACACGCCCTTTATTTATTTATTTATTTTTTCAACGTTTATTTATTTTTGGGACAGAGAGAGACAGAGCATGAACAGGGGAGGGGCAGAGAGAGAGGGAGACACAGAATCGGAAACAGGCTCCAGGCTCTGAGCCATCAGCCCAGAGCCCGACGCGGGGCTCGAACTCATGGACCGCAAGATCATGACCTGGCTGAAGTCGGATGCTTAACCGACTGCGCCACCCAAGCGCCCCACACACACGTCCTTTAATTAACAGGTGCTTTGATGTTCCCCAAGGGAAAAGGTAAGGGGCTTTGGTTATATGCTCTTATCTTTTCACCATTTTTTTTCTTTCGTTCTTTCATTTAAATATAATATTCTTTAAAAATTTTTTTAAAATGGGGCATCTGGGTGGCTAAGATGGTTAGTTGTCCATCTCTTGGTTTTGGCTCAGGTCATGATCTCACAGTTTGTGAGTTCAAGCACCGCATCAGGCTCCACATTGTCAGCAAGGAGTCTGCTTGGGATTCCCTCTCTCTCTCTCTCTCTCTCTCTCTCTCTCTCTCTGTCTCTGTCTCTCTGTCTCTCTTTCTCTCACTCTGCCCCTCCCTCACTTGCTCTCTCAAAATAAATACATTTTTAAAAATAAAAATAAATAAATAAAATTTTTTAAAAAGAGTGATCACTCCTCTTCCACTGGAAATTGGTGAATAAAATGAATACCCCAGCCTCAAGTCAAACATACATAAGAACTCCAAAAGGAATATATGTCATATTTCAACTAATGTCAGTATGTATCGATGATTCTCCACTATTTTTCTTTCAATCACATACATCATAATTCCCTATCTCTAGATATCTGTTTTTGTCCTCTCGAAAGTCACATTATATGTGTGTGTATACACATACACGTACACAAACACGTATATATTTACATGCATGCATATATGTATATCCCAATGTTATAATTACAAATATTCTATTGTGTGATTTTTCTTCAAAATAAACAATCCTGATAGCTGTGTTATTAAAGAACTCTATGACTCCACATTCAGAGTCAAGGATCTAAGTCACACTTGGCCTGAAAAACAGGTTATCTCTGATCTTTGGTGCATTCCTGAGGCAGTGACCCTGAAGGACATCCCCAGGTGCTTGAACAGTGTGTTACATACAGAGTGTAATGAATAACCCTGACAGGTCACCCCTTAAAGTTTGCAGAACACTTTCTAGTACCTCCAACTCTTAGAAGGATCTAGTTTCCTCCATCTTGGTAAACTCATCTTGCTCACTTTAGTTTCATATTTGGAATAGGAATACTACTATTTTGCCTGTATGAAAGTAGGACGTTGGTGTGGATAATTTCTTTCCATCTACATTTTAGAGCCATGAATCTATCACTTTAGATGTTCCATCATAAGGCGTTGATGTCCGTTGCCTAGGTGTCTATAGGAGTCCTATGGATCCCAATGGTGGCCATATTTCCTAGGCGTAACCCTAAGACTTTCCAAGAAGCTAAGCAAAATATTATTATCATGTTTCATTGAAACTAAGGCCCCATGGATTATAAAATGCATCTCATTTTAGAGATTATAAAATATTTTTAAATATGAATACTTATATGTGTATATATATAGACACATACATATATATACACACATTTCTTTGCATCAATGAAATGTACTCTTAATACTGACCAAAAATTGTAATTAGTATGTATTTCCAGGATGCAAATAACTTCATTAATTATTTCAATTCATTTTTACAATAACCCTGAGATAAGTAAAGCAAATATTTCTCTCATTTGATAGATATGTGAACTGGCTCAGGGAGGTTGCTTGACTAGGCTAAGGTCACGCAGAGAACCACGACAGAGTTGGGTCAGGATCACAAGTCTTCTGACTCTAACTTCTATACTCTCTCCTCCACCACACTGTGCTTTTCAGAAAATAGGTATAACAGGTATGTTGGCTGAATCCCCAACATTCATTTCTTCTCCTCATCCAGCACCAGGGGATGGACTGTTACTGGTTAATAAGCCAATCACAAAAATTTCTATTCCTGCTCCCAGCCTCCCTTGCACCTAGGGGTGGCCACCTGACCAAGTTCTGGCAAATGAGACATAGATGAAGGTATGGTGAGATCTAAAGCTCTGAGAAGTGGTTTCTGTCTTTGCTTTGTCTTGCTTTGTATTGCATGTCTCAATGAAGGACACGGATAATGCTCATGCAGGCCTGATCCTTTCCTTTTCTCTTTTTTCCTGTCTTGAATATGGTCATGATGGCTGCATTGTGATAATCACACTGCAACCACAAATGAAAAGGCAAGCGAATCACAGTCATTGGCCTTGATGTCACTGAGCCACTGATCCTGTATCAATAATCATTTAACTCTATTTATTGTTAGATGAAAAAAAATGTTTTTGTTTAAACTATTATGATCAGTTTTTCTGATACAGGCAGATGAATGCAATTCTAGGTTAACTGTGGCAATCAGAATTCTAAGATGATCCCTATGATCTTCATGTCCTGGTGCAACTTCCATAATTATGTCATATTGAATGGTAAAAGAGATTTTCAGATAATAGCCAGTTGCCATTAAGATAGGGTGACTAAAATCAGAGAGTTTTCTCTGGCTGGTAGCAAAAGAGGTAGTTCAGAGAAGTTCAAAGCAGGAGAGGAAGGTTCTCCATTGCTCAGATGGAGATGACCACAGGGGGACTACAATCCTAAAACCACAAGGAACTGAATCCTGCCAACAACAAGCATAAGTTTGGAGAAGTCTCTGAGTTCCAAGTGAGCACACAGTGGGCCAATCCTTAATTTCAACCCTGTTGAAATTACTCTGGATAGAGAACCCAACCATCCTGTGCTAGCATCATAGTTTAGAAATGGGAGGAAAATTTGAGAGTTCAAAATCTTGAGGAACAAAGACTTTCTAACATAACCTCCCAGTGTGGATAAGGGACTGGACCTCAACTGATATCAACTACTAGGAGTAGTAGGAAACAAATTAAAAAAATAATACAAAATAGCAAAAGAACACAAAATTATACATGTAGCATTTTGGAACATATTACATAGGATCTCTCTCCAAAAAGTTTGTCTTTTTCTGCCTTGCTTACTTAGACTACTGCAAAATTAGCCTGCCTTTCCAGAGACATGGGGCAAGGCTGGAAGGGTGATTGTTTTTAAAACAAAAAGTTAAATTACAATTTTATCTTTCCTTTGAACATCACGAGGCTAATGAACATTCAACCAGTTTACTGGTGCAGTAATGATGATATCATACCATTGCCTCTTCCTAACAATAGGGATGTCAACATTTTGGAATGTATTAAAAGTCGGCCAAGGGGAGAGTGAGCAAAAAGGAAGGAAAGGAGAAGTAGAACAGATTGTGGAATCTCCTCTCAAACTTTTTTTAAAAAATAGGATATTTACTAATTCATCCACCAAATTGTTAGCAAACATCTGCTAGATGTTCAGGATACAAAAGTAATCAAGATAAATATAGACCAAGATAAATATAGACCCTGCCTTCAAGGGGCTTACATCCAAGAGGGGAAAACAAGGATGAAACAAATCAACTGTAAACATGTACAATATCTGCAAATCAATACAAGGTTAAGACCAGGAATAACAAGGGATCTTAATTATTAGGGTGATAGATCTCTCTGAAAAGCTGACATTTAATTACTACTTCAAGGGTAAGAAGAAGCCAACTATGACCAGCAAGAAGTACAAAGCATTCAAGGTGGAGGGAACCAAAGGCAGAGTCTGAGATAGAAACAAAAAAGAAAAAAACTGACAGTAGAATGAGCCAGGAGGACAGAAGCCTAAGATATGGTTATAAAGGTGTTTCCTTTTTAGGAATATGGGTCTTATCAGCCAAATGTAGATATTTAGATTTTATTCTAAGTACAATGAGAAGTCAACGAAGGATTTAAAGAACCATAAAATTTAATTTGCCTTTTCAGAAGCTGAGTGGAGAACAGATTGGGAGGGTTAATAGTGGAAGTGGAGAGAACAATTAAGAGGCTGTCACATAGCTGAGATGAAAGATGATGGCAGCCTGAAACAACTCAAGTGTCCTTCCATGGAAGAATGGATAAACAAAATGTGGTATCTACATAAGACAGAATATTATTTAGCCTTCAAAAGGAAGGAAATTCTGGGGCGCCTGGGTGGCTCAGTCGGTTGAGTGTCCAACTTTGGCTCAGGTCATGATCTCACAGTTCATGAGTTCAAGCTTCACATCAGGCTTACTGCTGTCAGCACAGAGCCCACTTTGGATCCTCTGTCTCCCACCTCTCTCTGCCTCTCCCCTGCTCACACTCTCTCTTAAAAATAAATAAACATCGGGGCGCCTGGGTGGCGCAGTCGGTTAAGCGACCGACTTCAGCCAGGTCACGATCTCGCGGTCTGTGAGTTCGAGCCCCGCGTCGGGCTCTGGGCTGATGGCTCAGAGCCTGGAGCCTGTTTCCGATTCTGTGTCTCCCTCTCTCTCTGCCCCTACCCCGTTCATGCTCTGTCTCTCTCTGTCCCAAAAATAAATAAACGTTGAAAAAAAAAATCTTTAAAAAAAATAAATAAATAAATAAAATAAATAAATATATAAACATCAAAAAAAGTGGGGGGAAGGAAATTCTGCTACATACAACATGGATGAACATTGAGGACACACACTAAGGGAAATAAGCCTGTCACAAAAGGACAAATGCCATTTGATTCCACATAATGTCCCTGAAGTGGTCACATTCACAGAAACAGAAAGTAGAACGATGGTAACCAGTGGCTGAAATGGCTGGGGAGTTAGTATTTAAAAAGTACAGAATTTCAGTTCTCAAAGATGAAAACAGTTATGGAAACAGATGGTAGGGATGGTTGCCCAACAACGTGAATGTACTTAATCCCACTGAACCATCATTAAGATGGCAAATTTCATATGTATTTCAACACAATTTTTAAAATAAAATTTTTCATAAAAAATGACCATGTAAGCTGAAACTACGCAAAGCAATTTTCATAATCAAAGAGAAAAATTTGACTGTTTTGTGGTCTTTAAAACCTTTTGTCAAAACATTAAGAACTCTCTTACTGATTATAAATGTATAGGGTAATAAAGACAATCACAAAACTAACATCACTTAGTACACTGTCATTGAAAAATTAAAGTGATTTCTTTTATCAAGAAAAAAAATATATAGTGGCCAGAATCAAGATGGGAGCAATGAAGATGGACAGAATGAAGCATATCTGAGATAGATGGTGGAGGTAGGATCTATAAAACTTTCTGATGGATGTCATACATAGGGAGAGGAAGGATGGAACAGTTAACTCCTGGATTATGGTCGAGGACTGGGTGGAGGGCACTGCCATTGACTGAGTTGAGGGAAAGAGAATTTCGGGGTAAAGTAAATATTTCTTTTTAAACATGATGCATTTGGGATGCTTATTAGACATCCAAGAGACATATCAACTGTGAACTTGAACATGCGAGTCTGGAGCTCAGTGCTGGAGATATACATTGAAAAGTTATCACTACACAGAATGGATCAAGTCTACTAGAGAGAGACTGTAGGAAGGGTGGCTAAAGTTCTTATATGCATGGCCAGTGTGGAGGTACACCACAAGACTCAAGTCCCAGGGCCCAGTGACTCCAACTGGAAAGAAAAGAGGAGGGAGCCCAAGTTAGGGGGTGCTGCCATACTCTGCTCTTCAATACATGGGCATGTGGGAGACAGAGGTCCTAAACCAACCAGGCCATTCTATACCCGACCATGTGGAAATAGAAAAAGAGTTTGAAGTGGGGCTTTCTCCATGAAATGCTTTGAATCCCAGTCTTGGAGAAAAAAAACTTGAAAATGCTTCTAAAGAACTCAGTAAATCCAAATATCTTCAGTGCTAACTCTGTCAGCAGGAGAGGGGCAGGTACCAGGCATGTTATAACAAAGGTAGGAATTTCCTGAAACCACAGGCAATTTTACAACTCTGAATAATTCTTAAGTGAAACAAAGTGGGTGAGAGTAGTCAGTAGATTGCAGCGTTATTCCAAAAGTAAGGTCTGCACATCGTTATCAATCAAGCAGCAGAATGAGGAAACAGCACCCTGAAAACAAAGTCAGGTGCTTTGGCAACTCTCCTGGAGCCACCAATCATTCTTCCACACGGCTGGTTGGGGAGGCACAGGCTCAGGGAAGGGCAGCAGCTGGAGTGGCTCTTCCTTTATCAACAATGATGCCCACAGACCTATCTCCTACCTCTCCCAGTCTATACCCAAGCACCCTTCATGTACAAGCTCACTTCTGTCATCCCATAGATGAGGCACATTATCCCCTTTGTTCCTCCAACCAACATTCTAAGGTAGGTACTATTAGTGATATCACCATTTTAGAGATGACAAAAGCTGAGAACAGAGAGATTAAGTAACTTCTTCATGTCAGAACACTAGTAAATGGTAGTGCTGGGATTCTAACCAAAATCGTTCTAAGTTCTGAGACTGTTCTCTAACAATCATTGACTCATTCATTCTGCCAACCAACAAGCACTGAGAGCCTATGATGTGCCAAGTCCTGACTGTGCTAGTTTTAGGGATAGAGAAATAGATGACAGAATCCAGAAAGGCTATAATTAGCCAACCGCCTCATACTCATGAAGGACTTTAATATTATTAAAAATGGATACAGGGGCACCTGGGTGGCTCAGTTGGCTGGGCATCCAACTTGGGCTCTGGTCACGATCTCATGGCTCATGAAACCAAGCTCCACATCATTCTCACTGCTGTCAGCACAGAGCCCACTTTGGATCCTCTGTCTGTCCACAACCCGCGCCCCCCAGCCCCTCCTCCACTTGTCTCTCTCTCTCAAAAATAAATGAACATTAAAAAAAAATGGAAGCACACATTTAGTCACAGGAATACACCGAAAGGATTGAAAGAGGTGCCTCCTACAACCTTCAGTTCATGCCCCATTACCAAACCACTCTGCCTAGAGAGTTCAACGAATATCATTTATAACTCCTATAGTTATCTTGCGTGTAGCAAAATTATATTTTTTGTGTTTCTGTATGGGTTTCTGTGTTTTTCTGTGTAAGAATATGCATTAAAGGTTTTAATTTGGTTAAATGCAAATATACAAGAAAGGTCATAATATTTTTCTAACCCTGTCTTGGAACTCTTTCAATCTTTAATGTATTGGGAACCTCAGAAAAAGGAAGGAACATAGGTCTCTCTCTACTACCTCTAAGAGGCACTGAACTTGAATGACAGCATGGGTAACTATGGAGGATGACCAAAGGTCACAGGGGTGGAGGAGCTCAGGCAGGCTTCCTAGAAGAGGCCTATCTTGGGTCTTAGGAAGCTGAATTACACACGGATTCAGAGCACAAGCTCTGTGTGCAGTCATGCAGGCCAAGCCCGTCACTGTTAACTGTAATTATGGGAATATCTCAAACTCTCCAAACCTGAATTTTACCTAACAGTTTCAGAGAGTCCTATAGGGATAGAAAGAGATGCTGCATGTACGATTTTCAGCACACTGAATAAAGAGTAGTTTACTATATTACTATTTCTAAGGATGAGTAGGAGTTAGCCTGGCAAGGAGACCAGGCAACAACTTGCTGATTTCATTCCTGTGGTCATGGCATTCAGGAAGTGAAAGTGGAAGGAAAGGAGAGACCTTAGAAATTTGGGGAAAAAAGGAAGTAGTGGTGTGAGCTTCAGCATGATGCAGGAAATGGCCCGGCCAGCAGGATGGGAGGTATTATTAGTTGGCCTGGAAATGCCTCGCAGGGACATTACACAGGACAACTCTGGGACTCCATTTGCAGATCTTCTCCGTGAGCAATGTCCGTGGAGGGTGCGTGGCACAACCCGTGTGGCTGAAGACAGCAACTGGCCTGGGCAGGTGCTCCAAGGGTCCTGCCCCTTGGCCACCGCTGCCACATAGCTCCTCCCACTGTTGGTGTGTCCAAATCATCTGGGCTGCTTCGGTAAACGGGGCAGTAGCACAACCAGCACTGCCACCAACCCCTTTGGGCCACATGGAAACCATATCTAAAAGGGTCCAGTTGTGACAAGAGTATCTGGGATTATCCCAATCTATCAGTACAGTGGCAGCAATGTGGGACCTTCATTTTAGAAACTCCTGCCAATGCTCCCTGTATCAAGAATGACAAAAATTAGAGGAAAATCAAGCTCCTGGCCACAGATCTCAAGCTTGGTGGGTGGCTCTAAATGAGGTTAGCTCAGTGCAGATTTGTCTAGAAAAACACAGAGCTTTATTCTCACAGAGCTAGAGGGCAAAGAGAAAAACTATTTCCCCATATTTCCCTCTTTCACAGAAATAGGACTTTCCTCCTGGGCTGCACTGCCAGTCCCCCTTAACTCTGTCCCGGCCACTGTAGTCTTCAGCATCCCTTCCCCCCAGAAGCCCTCACCAGCACTCCATCCCCTGGCACCCTAACACCCCCACAACACTGTGCTGCACAACTCTGGGAGGCACCATTCATGTACACACGATGTGAAGGGAACGGTGCCTAAGGGGATGCTGCCCCAATGCCTTCCCAGAGCTGTGCAATCCAGCAGCCTGTACTCATTCACCACTCACCCACGCTTAAGAAACAGCAGGGAGATGATAAATGTTTGGGAGAAAACCCTGACTGGGAAAGAAGATGGAAGTAAATGTCTATAGCCATAGGGATCCCTGTGATTATTCTTCGTTCAACAGAACAAAAGAAACCACAGTGATAGGAAATACAATCCCACCTGGGTGATCAGGAGGATGACAGCTGAACAGAGGGCAGAGAAGGGCCTGCTAAGTATTCTAAGGAAAGGAGGAGGGTGGGATTAATTGGCAGTGGAGGTGGGCAGAGAATTTTAATTGGGGGTATGCTGAGATTCGAGGATTGTGAAACAAAAGGGTGGATATAGAAAATGGAGGTCTGGGGCCTAGAGAAGTAAGGGGTAGAAAGTTAGATAAGAGACACACATACACACAACCCAAAAAAGAGGATACATGAAGCCAAGGAAAGGAACAGGTTACAACCGAGGAAGAAGAAGAGAAAAGAAGATGGCTGAGTCCTGCAGCATGTCTTTATATATAGGAAAATGGGGAGGTGAGAAGGAAAAAAGTGGGCGCCCAAAGTGACAGAGCCAAATGTGAGAGAAGAGAAGAACCACAGGCCACTGGGGTCATGAGAGAAAGAAAAGTCTTAAGAAGGTGGGTTTCTCTAGTGTCAAATGTTGTAGAGAGACATTACAGGCGCTTGGACAGTCACTGTCTGACCCTTCAGAAGGTTCACTGCAGTGACAGCTCCTTGAAGGATGGTCTGTGCCCTTTCTCACTGTATTCCCAATGCTCAGGGCCAGCTACACAGAAGGAAAGCAGCAAGTGTTTGTGGAACAGAGTAAAGAGCTGGACTAGAAGGCCTATTGTAAGGAGTTAATAATATACCATAATTACAGTTTAAAGTTTAATGACTCTTAATACAACTTTGTAAAGGAAGGCAAAAAATTACTTTTTTTTTTTTTTTTAACAGTGTACACTCTGTTAATCCCCATTACAAACTTCTATGGAGGAAGTACTTTTCTTTTTTACCTGGCATGAATTGAAACTCACCTCAGATAAGGAGCAAGAGATTTCCTGGGATCTTCCCTGCCACAAATTCTTTGAATGACCACAGCAAAGTTGCAAAACCTTTCCGCTTTTGTTTCCACAAATGTATTAATTTGGGATTAGTATAAACTTATTTGCAACCTTGAAAATACTTAAAAGACAGGAAACATATTTAACTAGTCTCAAACCGTATGTGATTCTCACACGTTGCACAAAATAAAATACCTAGCAGGTAACCGCTGCTTCCATGCAAGGGTTTTAGCATGCCTTCCCACCTGTTTCAACAAGTATAAAACTGGCCTGAGGTTTACCAAAAAAGCCCCTCCCGAAAACCCAATAAAACGTTTAAGGGCTAAAAAAAATTTATATATATCACCTTACATTTGTTTCCTATCCAGAGATTAACCCTCTCTCATTCTCAAATTGTACTGTGAAGACAGGATAACAACTATAGCAACTACCTTCTGACAGCTTACTCTGTAAGGCACTGTGCTAAGGGTCTTACAGGCATCGTCCTACCTGATCTCTACAACCACTCTAGGGGAATGTTATTGTTAATGCCTATTTCCAGATGAGGAAACTAAAGCTTGGATCAGCTAACTTTCTCAAAGCTACACACATTGGAAGTGGTGAAGGTAAGCTTTAAACCCATAATGTATCACACATCCTCACGGGATCAATTTTCACAGCTGTATTGCTGACATTCAAAGATAGATGTCTGATGTGTTTTTTTTTTTAATTAGAAATATTTTTAAAAATAGGAAACCATGGAACAGATGGCTAGCCTACACAGGGACCAGATCCACAGGTTACAAATGATGGATCTTTTACTACTGATAGACCCATCTTCCCAGTTCCTCCAAATGAGGGCAGCCAGTGTTACAGAAAGAGAACAGGGGATGGAGGATTGAAGGTTCAGACTCCCAGTCATGCCCTGTCAGATCCATTCCCTAGAGACCACCTGATCTGTAGTGTTCCTCCCTCTTCTTCTACCTTCACTGACCCCCATTTCTCTAGGGAAAGAGTGGTAAGTGTGAATGTGTCTTAGGCTGTGTTGCTTAGAAATGAGAGCCTGAGACCAAACTTCTAGGCCATTTTAACAATCCCAGGAAGCTTGAGTTTAGAAAAAGAAGTGAGACAGCAAAATCAAATAACAAATGGGGCAGGACCAATCATGGCTTCACAATAAACAAAACTTCTCACTCGGTCATATGGGACACCCCCAAAGAGGCTGGTAGAGATTACAGCCTCCCAAAAATTTCCATCAAATGGAGCGATACTCTGAGAGGGAAAATGTCTGCCATCACCTGACTCTCTCTTATTCCCCACTGGGCCAAAGTTCATTCCATGGTGACCCAACATCCCCCACACTTTTGGGGTGTATTGTCTTGCTCCTTCAGCAGCAAATGAGGAAGCTAGATCCCATACCTACAGGGTGGTGCTTCATCTGAGTCCAGAAGTGGTGGGAGTAAGCCCAACATGGCGTTGGATGGTAGAATGGTACAGTCCAGCAGAGCTGGTCACCAAGGCAACTGAGAAGAAAGTGGGGCTAAGAGGATTTCAGATGGTGTGTACGGGGCAGCCAACAGAGGAAGGTTAAACCTAGAGACGAACCAGTACTGGTGTGCAATTTCACATTCACAGAAAGTGGAAGAGATGATCTAATAAGTCTCCTTGGACTGTGGGTTATTTGTGCTCCTTGATCTTCTGCAGGTTCTTAGAATTCTGTCACAGGACATCATCCATTCTACAGTCATTCAGTAAGCATTTCTACAGCATCTCCTATTGCTAGGCATGTCCTAGTGAAATTCTAGAGATAGAGAGAAGACTAAGAGAGAGAGAAGGAGACAGGCAAATAAACAGACAATCACAATACAGTGAACCCAACAGTGCCATTACCACACAGAGGAGTGGCACCCAGTCCAATCTTGGGGTCAGTAAAGAATAACTGAGGGAAGGTGATACCTGGGAAGGGGCTTGAAAGATGAACAGAAATTAGTTGGGGGCAGGGAAAAGGGAAATTCCAAGCTGGCAGCATAGCATCTATAAGAATAAAACAGGACAATGCAACTTAATTAGAGGGTGCCATTTTACTTAGCCATGTTTAAACAGTTGTGTTAACACGCAAAACCAGTTTGGTACCAAAAAGTATGTGCAATAGACATCCCTGTCTCTCACATCATCCCCAGACCTCCTGCCTACCTAACCCATTCTTGAACATCACTCATCACTGACCTCAACCCCTGGAGTACGTATGAATCAGTGATGGGGTAGGATCTGGAGATACAAGTAAGGCATGGCGTGAGGTGAAGATGAGGCTAAGAAAAGAGGTTCAAGTTCAAGGATGACCTGAGATTTAGGGGTGGTATTAGGAATGGGCAGGAGACAAGGATGGGGGTGATGCAAAGCTAGACTGTTCTGTACATGACTTAGAACCTTGAAGTGTGACAGTTTTTTTTTATAAGTTCCCCCACTTAAAAACAGCTATAATAAAATGTGATACATTCATACAAAGTGTAGGAGATGAATGAAAGCATGTTGTGCTTTCTGAACTACAAGCAGCTCAGAGAAGAGAGAAGAGAGTAGAGAGAATTGAGAAGAGAGAAGAGAGAAGAGAGAAGAGAGAAGAGAAGAGAAGAGAAGAGAAGAGAAGAGAAGAGAAGAGAAGAGAAGAGAAGAGAAGAGGTTGGAAAGATGAGGAGTCAGAAGGGTCTTGTAAGCCATGCCAAGGTTGGGTTTTGGAGGGCAGTGGAGATCAATTAAACGATTTTAAATGAAGAAATAATACGATTCAATCATATTTTAGGAAAATCATTCTGGAAGCAATGAGGAAGATGGACTGGAGGGTGGGAAGATCACCTAGTAATTATAGTGATCAGGCATTGCAAGATGAAGGATAAACAGGAGGGATGTTTTTATGAGCCATTTAAAATGAAAGATCATCAAGACATGGGGATAAAGTCTATTTGAAGCTCATTTAGATTGAGGGAGGCAGTGATGTGGTCGGCGGATGAAAAAGATCTTTGGAAGACTGGATAGGTTTCTGGCCATTCACCGGCCTTCAGAAGGACTTCATAGGGAAGAATGATTGAGGGGTGGTAGGGATATGATGAGTTCAGTTTTAAACCCAGTGAGTTTGATGCACCTGTCGGACAACCACAGAGACGTCTTAGGGCCTATTAAACAGGTCAAGAAGTCAGAAGAAGAGAGGTATTGATTTTACAGATTAAAAGGTATTGGCAGCCAAGGGTTTGGAGGTCACCTAGAGAAAATGTGCAATGTGAGGAGAAACAAGAAGCAAGGGTGGGAAGGTCAACACTCATGTGTGGGGCACTGGATAAACAGCCACGTGGCAGTTCACTCACTGTACATGTCTGCTCTCATCATCATCATGAAGGCCTGCACCGAATCCAGCCTTCCATTGCAGGAAAAATCAACCTGGTTTGCTTAGAGCCCAGAGAAAAACAGGTAAAAGAGGTATTAGTGTTCATTTCAACAAGCTAACTCTTCAGGTAATAGAGAGTTAAGGGAACTCTGTGTGGGCTCAAGGACAACAGAAAGAGGAGAATAGGAAGCATTAGAACTGCAGGGATTGTGCATTTCTGGATTTCCAGCTTTCCAGCACTTGAAGTAGTGAAACCTTCCTCACCTTTCTTGCAGCACAGGCTTCTGTGGGTGCACCTGAGATGTGCCTATTTACACTAATACTTCAACTACAAACACATCATCCATTAGGAAGAGTTCTCTAGTTAGAGTCAAGGCCAAGATGTGTAACTCAAACTTGAACATCTCCCCCTAGAACTGGGTCTTAGCCTTTTTTTTTTTTTTTTTTTTTTTTAGTATGGCTCTCTGGATCTGAGGTACAATTTAAGCCAGAGACCCTCATCTCCGAGTAAATACACATACATGCAACATATTTAAAATTTCAGGTGCTTCACAGACACCTTTGCCAAAGTCCCTCCATGAATCCCCTAGGGGTCTCTGGACTCCCTGTTGAAAGCTCCACCCTAGAACAATTTATCTAGCTCATGTCACTTTCAGAAAGTTCAAAACAAAACCAACTCATTCCAGAAGAGCACAGCAAAAGGAAGCCAGGCACTGTGGCTTCCACTGACCCTGAACTGATAATTCCTTATTTCCGTTTTCAGTAAGGCAGAGGATATCTCCTTCCCTTTTCTAAGAATCCCTGTCCTTCCCCCAACAAAATAGACCTCAGGCACAGAAACCAAAAC